>NC_139339.1:23362258-24562258 GCF_056507025.1 Lutjanus erythropterus
AGCCAGCGTGTGTGTGTGTTTGAGTGAGAGGGAGACAGAGAGGGGGAAGGAGGAGGAAGGAAAACTATCGCACATCTTTCTGTGATTCAGTAATACTTGAACATACTCCAAACGCTGCTTTGTCACTTGACCCACCCATCATAACTTGTGGTATTTTCTAGAAAGTCGATCGTAACCCGCCCACCCCGTGGATTAGCTGGGTCGACCTGCACTTCTCTACTTTTTCTTTTGGACCAGTCAATGTGGCGCTGTTCCTGCATCTGCACATGCTGCTGTCTTGTATGTGAAGTTGTTGTTCAGTGCTGGAAGAACTCTTTCCTCCAGCATTTAAATGCAGACTACAGCGCTTGTAAGTGTTTATAATGTCCCTGTCATGTCCAGAAGAATTGCATCTCCAGTACCTCTGGTACCTAGGATACTGTAAAAGAGTACAGTCACATTTTTCACATTTTAGCATTGACTTGGTATAATTGTATTGGTTCTCATGACATCCCTAGTGTAAATGAAAATATCACAATCAGGACAGTAAATGTACAGATTCATGAAATGTTTTAATTGTATTTCAGCCATAGTGTTAAGGCTTAATTAAGGTTTATTTGCGGAGCTCATGTTTTCTTTTGCTCTTTGCTCTCCTTTATAAAGCAATTTTACCAGTTTTGGACCAAGTCAGACCAATCACAGACGTATGTGGGGCAAGTTCTAGACTATGACTGACAAAGAAGCATCACTGGTCCAGTTTTGAAAAGTCAAAGGTCATAAAATTTGCTGCTATGATTGGTTATAGGTCTTTCCAGTTGCATCCAGTCAGCAGGTCAATCACTTAGGTCTCAGGATCAAGAAACTCAGTTCCACAGTCAACTGAGGCAGTTCTGATCAGGTGTGGATCAACACTGTTACTGCATTGCCTATTTCTCACCTCAAATGCTTTCAGAAACATATTTTAGTGAACTTTTTCGGCTGTAATATAAGAAAAATTGCAACCGGGTGGCTTGCAACTTTGTGTCATGCTAAGCAATCATGATCAAATACAAGTCCAGATTTTGTTCAAATGTTTGCGTCAATTATTTTCAGACACATATTTTAGTGCACTGTAATATGGCAAAGATTGCAACCAAGTGGCACTGCTAGCTCACAAATTTCGTTACTCTGATTGGTTGTAGGTCTATCCAACTGAGTCCAAAAGCATTTTGGTCTGCATGTGTTAATAACACTGCTTTTTCTGTTCGGTGCTACTTAGTGCTAACACCAGAGAACAAGATGGTGAACATGGTCAACATTACAACCCCTAAACACTACCATACTAGCACTGCCACCAAGTATGTTAGTATTTTGACATTACCATTTAGCTCAAAGCACAACTGCACAACTACTTGTACTCAAGATATAGCCTGAAAAGAGCTGCTAGCATGGCTGTGGACTCCAAGTCTTGTTTTTCAACTTTGAATACCCGTAAAAAAAAAGGGGGAGCGGGGGGCACATACACAGATCTTCAGGACAAGGTTGACTTGTCTCAATTTCATAAATTCATTCTGGCCACATCAACAAACATGCTAACGTTTGGACCTAGTGCACTTCTTGTTTTTTTCAGCCTCTTTCTTCTCCTCTGCATTCACCTAGTCAATTCCTTCCACTGAAGTAAACCAACCTTAAAAGCATTTCTCCCAAACAACACATCACAGTCTAAATGAAGTCTTCTGGGGCACGCACATCATTCTCCTGACTTTCCTTTTGTTTTTTGTGTTGTTTTTTTTTGTTGCTTTTTTCCCATTCGATGCAGCTTCTGCTTCCAGAACTCTTCCACTGATAGAATCATCACTTAGAGCCGATCAGACAGAGCTCTTTTTACAGTTTGCAAAACCCAAGGTAGACCACACTGCCTTGTTTGTTGAAACCTACAATTCATAACAGCAGCAGCTTACTATGTCTTTATTTTTTGCAGTTTTTTATCAAATCACCCGTCCTTGGCCGAACTGTTACTTTGCTGTTGTGTAAAGTAAGACATTTTTTACCTTTATTTTTCAGATAGTTAACTAGTTAGTGGCTACTTACCTACCTTACCAAATGAATAAACAGGTGCATAGAGCAGAAAAACAAAAGCCATTCAGCGACGCAAACGCAGCAAACACTTCATGCTCATTGAATACAATTACAAAAAGTCAACCCCAGGCTACTAAAAAGCGCTCTGTCTGTTCAGGGCCAGACTGGCCTTGGCACGAATCATATCAGCCCATAAGTACCTCTCCATATAGCAGGTGGCAGCAGTCCTCATGTCCCTTCTGAGATTCTTCCTGGCACTAACTTAATTCATCCATATTTATTTAATCATAAATTTAAATATCTGGTAAATCAATCAGCTGAGCTCAAAAGTGGGCCAGTATTAACTCATTGCAGATAAAGAGGCATCAGTGTATGTATCATCTAAAAAGTAACAACAAATTGTGTCGATCACACAGTAAAATAACCTCTCAGAGACTGAGCTCCTTTTCATCCCAGACAGTCCTTCTATACGACAAGAGATCAGCATCCAGCTCCAATGAACACAGCTCATGTCTACAAAGTCAAAACTTGGCAGTCATGATTGACAACCACCAAACCTTCAAGGTCCACATGGTCTTGATTGCTCAGTCATGTCAATCTGCCATACACAACATCAAGAGGATCAGACCCTACCTGTCTAAGACGGCAGCACGACTCCTTGTTCAGGCTCTCGTAATGTCATGCCTTGACTACTGGAACTCCGTACTGGGAAGGCCTCCCCGCACGCACGTTAAAACCTCTGCAGATGATCAAGAACGCGGCGACGCGCCTGGTTTTCAGTCAGCCAGAAACAGCACGTCACCCCACTGTTCAGATTGCTCAACTGACTTCCAGTCATTGCCCGCATCAAATTTAGACACTCGTCTACAAAACAGCAACTAAAAGCAACTACTACCTGAACTTCCTCATTCAGGTCTATGCTTCCCTCCCACTTGCTACGCTCTGCCAATGAAAGGCACCTGATTCAACCACAACAGGGCCCCGGGTCACTAGCCAGACTTTTCGCTTTTGTAGTTCCCAGCCAGTGGAATGAGGTACCAAACTCTGCTCAATCTGCAAAGTCCCTCTTGGTCTTTAAGGAAAAAACTGTTCTGAGCACCTCTGTCCTTGATAGACTGCCAAAAAATATGTTTGCTCTTGCAATGCCTGTAGTCACCTACACCCTATCAGACTCAAACTTTGCTTTATGGTACGTGTCTACATCTACATCTCTCCTGACTAGATCCTCACTTGTGTTCTATCAGCTCTCAGATGTAGGTCGCTTTGGATAAAAGCCTCTGTTAAATCAAACTGTAAAATGTCCTACTTGCACTTGTTTTCTTTTGTGTTCATGAATAACAAACAATAAAAGTTAGTCCCACCTTTTTGTAACTTCGGGCGATCAATCGCATAAGCAGCAATGCAGCATATAATAAGCAAGTTGAACAGACAGCAGGGGGCAGTAGTCCACTCCTTCCATCGCTCACCCTCCACTGGTCTCCTCCAATCAAGCCGTCCACACTGCATTAATATTTAGGAATCAAGTTGCTCCGAGCTGCTTTGTGCTGTGCTGGCACAAAGACTGCACATCGGGGATGTAATTGATTGATTTTTTAAATTAGTTCATTAAATATGCATTACAGCTAAGAGTTGAACAAATATTGAGAGCAGAACCAGTTTGTTCTATCAGCTCTCATTGTGATAAATGTGACTGATGCGTTAGTTTTGTGCGTTTCTACGCCTCTATCCCCCCCCAAGGATAAAGATTCCTCTATAATCAAGTTAAAAACAGTGACTTGAAAGTCTGTGCAGCACCGTCTCCACAGGGACTGAATGAGAACGTACAGAGAGACAGTATGAAATCAAAAAAGCTCTGTTTGTGAATCTGGAGCAGAGGTTAGTAAAGGTAAAGAAGGAAAAAAGACTTCTCTACTCCATTTTGTGAGGTGTTTCCTCCCGATTTCATCATCCAATCTTCTATCCAACTGTGAGATGTACCCTGTAGCCGCTTTTTAACGTTTACTCACCAATCTGTAAAGTATGATGTGCACACATGCATATATCACACCCCGATAACACATCTCAAATCTTCCCAGACTAAACTTGCTGACCTCCTCACCCTGAATGCTCCGACATAGAGAGCTTTATTTCTGCTCCGCTCTGCTCGACACCCGTCAAATTAAAGAAAATACAAACCCCAAAAACAAAGCCGTGGCATCATTTCCCCACAGGCACAAAGCTTGGCTGTAAACATGCCTCAAAACTTGGCTTTCACAAACAATATGACATCACTGCTTAGACAGACAATCAGCTATGACACCGTCTCAGCAGCCTCCCCTGCCATGCAACTCATCAGCGCTGCATTTGAGTGTGTATCTGTGCACGTGTGGTTGCATGTGAGCGACGCGGCTTCAGACTCAATTTGTTTATTTGCCTCTCTGAGTAAAATCTCAAATGGGCTGTGAGATGCTTGTGTGTTTTGGTTGTGTGTGCGCGCCGTTCGGTGTTTAATCGTGCGTGTGATCATGCACCCGAAGGCGGCGTTTACGACGGAGGGGGGCCCCCGCAGGAACAGACTTTGTTTGAAGTCCCCGAAGACAACCAGGCAGATAATCCTCACATTCTGTCACCTGGTTTAGTATACGGGCACCTGGGAAAACATGTTAAAAGCACGTCCACAGACACCTGCAGAATGCACAGTAAACACTGCTGCACTTCAAAAATTACAACACTAAGGCTGGGTTGTACCAACAAGGATTCATTTTTAAAGCTGATTAAATCATGGTTTAACTTTAAATTATGTTGCACCAAACTTTTAAACTAACTTAAAGTGAAGAAAGATTAAATTTAAACTTCTCTTTACCGAAACCTAGATTAAATTTATTTCTGTTGCACCAAAGCTTCAAACTTTAACTTTTAAAATGGCAGCATTTTTGAGACGGACTGAGCAAAATAATCAAGTTCCACAAAGAAACTTAAGTGACAGACTCAACCTAAATGACTTTTGTGATGTATCTGCTTTCTTTCTCTCCAGCTGATCTGTTACAAGCGGCCAGACAAAAGAAAAATGCCAGGCAGTCTTGTTTGTCCTTACTGTGCCGTTCTCCATTTTAATCTATTATTTGGCCATATTGTTCTGGTGATTCAGCCAACAAGATTTTCTCAAAGGAGGAGACATTAGTGCCTCTCTGCCCAGTCATCATGAGTAGATTAACAAGGCAAACTTTTTAACTAGCTAACAAATGTAACTCTTTTTAGCTAGTTAGCATACAATGTAATGTAATAACTCTCTAGCAGCGTAACAAGATATTAACTGTTAACAAGATATTAACTTTTAGCTAGCTAACAAAATCTGTCACATTTTGTTACCTTTTTAGCTAGCAAACATTGTAACATGTTAACGTTCCAGCAGTGTACGTGATATTCACTTTCTAGCAAACACTGTAATGTGTACTTAGCTTTTAAGCTAGCTGGTAAACTATGTAACATGTTGTTAACTTTCTAGTGAATAGTGTAATGTATTGTTAACTTTTTAGATAGCTATCAAAACATGGCATGTTTTGTTAAGGAATACAGATTAGATTTTTATTTTAGTTTAGGTTTAACTCTAACTTCAGTTTACATCAGTAAACTTGGATTTACTACATGGAGGTTACCTTTAATTGTGCACCATAGCACTGCTTAATTTTAAATCTGCATTAACTCATTTTAAACCTAGTTTTAGTAAATCTTAATTAAAACTAATCTTAGATCAAATTAATCCTTGTTGGTGCTATCCAGTCTAAAACTAAACTATAAGACCCATGCACAGTAGGTTTTAATTGACAGACTGATATTAAAGGTTTTCTGTGGAATTTCTGATCACTTGTGGCATCATGGAGTAACGTTGTGTTGAATCTTTTGTATCTTGTACTGCGTGAGAATCCACACCAGAGGCTTGTACTATGAAGCAAGTTCAACATACCTCAGGACATCTTTTTGTTATCTGGCTTCACTGAGCTTAAAAACCACAATCACACTAAGTATTAACACAATGGTGTCAACCCAGGGTTTTTGCCAATCTAGCCATGAAGGGGTGGCATTTGCATCATATGACCAGTCGCAAACATGGGCAAGTCTACTGGCAGCAGAGTGGCATATGGCAGAGCAAACTATAATAATAGACAAATACAAGAATACTGTAAAATTATATGAAAATTTTCCCAAGAAAATGTCTTTTTTTTAACAGTATTTCATCTCTACAAAGTATAAAAAATGCAGGTGTGGGGTGCAGCACGGTTTGTTATCTCTGGTAAAACCTTTTCTGGATCAAAGAATAATTCATGATGTGATAGGACTGCTTGCCTTTTTGACACATACTATTACCACGCATTTAGTTTAAATCAGAAACATGAGTGGAAATAATATTACAGCAGGTAATATTAAAGCAGCATAAACAGTGTGATCAAAGACATTTTAACCTGCAACAAACTCAGCTGCTGCCACAACCACTTTAACATGAACCGACCTATAATCACAACTTCCTTTTCCTGAGTCCAGCTGGGGACCCACTTCTCTCTGGCCCTTCATTGTCTGTCTGCTCCTCTCTGATTACTATCCGTTTTTTTAAGGGTAAAAAGTTCTTAAAAAAAAAAAGTCTGCTGTGGAAAAGGTGTTTTGAGGACATGTCTTGTGCCTTTGACCACAAGCTACAATACCTTGCTAACTGTTATGTTTCATACATTTCTTTGAGTTGAGAATACATCAGTTTGGCAAACCGGCTATTTTATGGATGGATAATTGTAAAGATATGAAGAATGTACCATAAGGAAATTCATGTTTAATATCTACAGTCTCACAGTTATACAGGTTAATGTATGTACAGGTTTATTCTTCCACCCACTACAGGTGGCAAAAGTACACACACTCTGTACTCAAGTATGTTGTGCCAAATTCTAAGAAATTCCCTCAAGGCATTCCTGAGATATCACACTCATGAGAATGGGATGGATGAACAGATGGATGTACAACCTGAAAACATTATTCATCTAGCCACAGCTGACACTGGTGTGGAGACAAATATGGCAACATCTTTAAAGACTGTAACGAACTAAAGACATAACCATGTTAGAAAATAGCTGCTGACAATGTGAAAAAGCTGAGGACTATGATGTGCTGAACTGCAAAGTTAAACATTAAAACCTTCAGTGACTCTCTCAGTCCAAATCAGGCCAGCAGTTCACCTCAGCTCACTTCAGTTCCAACAATCTGACTCAGAATTAAAAAAAAAAAGCCAACCTGCCACCGTTGTCTGGCTCATGTTTGAAAATGTTTGAACGTGTCCAATAAAGTTGCGTGATGGAGCGTCCATGTTTCAGGACGTAGTGATTGACACTGAGACAGCCCCAGATTTCAGAGCAGAGAAAACTGATGATTTTTTTTCTCATGGTTTTGAGACCTCATTTATATACTTAGCATTTTTTTGTAAGCATTCAAATTTGGCTGGGTGGTTAATAACACGTTTCTGTGGTGTGACAAATTCAGAACACATATTTATTTCTTTACACGATATTTATATAGCTGTGGCTTTGAGATATAAAAGTGACTGCTTTTCACACTACTCTCTGCTCTGAGCAGCATGTTCGCAAGAGAGTTTATATCACCATTAGGGCTGAAGGTTATTTATTTTCACTGACACTGCAATTGCGATATGATTTGTGATGTTAGAGAAAGGATCATTTTTACATCAGTTTTATCATTTTCATTGAGAAAAACATTAAAATGATTATGGTGGGTTTTTTTCAGAGATCTGTACTATACACAAAGATGTTTTCTGAAGTTTAGACAATGATGTTGTTGATGTTGATGTTGTTGTTGGACAGGACACCTCTGCAGCACCACAATATTTCATTTTCAATGGTATTTTGAGACACATTTTGCCTTTAACAAATATTGCACATCCTGCCATTTGAAAATTACAGGAGACCATATTGCGATTTCAGTAAAGTTCAATTAATTGTTCAGCCTTAATCACAGTTTGGCCCGTCTGTGTTGCAGAATCCCAGTTTGACTGTTCTTTTAACCAACAAGTCAAGCTTCCACATGGCTACTCCTGGTGGAACACCGTAATCGTCTTGTGCATTTCTCTGTTTATTTTCTTATCTCTTACGATACTGCTGCTTTACTCTCCAAACATCTGCTGAATTTGCATAATGTCCTTCCACAGTGTACCATATAATTACTCATTCATAACAGGGTGTGTGTTGTGAGTGAATGTCTACATCCTCATGTGAGTGTGTACGTCTCACCCAGCAGGCCTCTCCGACATATGCTGGACAGCCAGCGTGTGAAACCTGGCACTCCCCTGCATTCAGCGGCTCTCCGGGGGTGAGCGTCTGATCTGTGCTTCTTGCCAAGATGCTCAGTAGGTTCGAGTGTGAGTGTGTGTGTGTGTGTGTGTGTGTGTGTGTGTGTGTGTGTGTGTGTGTGTGTGTGTGTGTGTGTGTGTGTGGGCGTTTGTCTGATGACACTCGCAGTGATCTGGGGATCTGTTCTGCCACCGGGAGGTCTCTGTATGGTGCTACACCAGACAAAAGCCTCCTACTCGCCTCCTCTTTCTGACTGTATTCACCTCACTTTCTATCTCCATCTCTTTTCTCTTTCTCTAGTCTTGCTGTGACTGTCACTCTCTCTCCCCCTCTCCCTTCTTCCCTCTCTCGCTCGCTCCTCGCACGATGCGTCACGGTGTTTAGACTAATTGACAGCACCTCTTGGGCATGACACAAATAGAGCCTCAATTTACAAGTCAAATATGTATAAGGAGCGGTGCGTAAATGGAAGGGAGCCAGGCAGAGCTGTGCAGCAGCAAGAAGAGGGCAAAGAGGATGAAGGAGGGGGGTAAAATACTGGCTTCAAGTAAAGCCAGGATATATCAAATATATCAGTTGACCGATATCAGCATATGATACAAAAACCTTTTTTTCTGATAGATTTTTAGGTTAAAGTTTTCAGTTTTATCTACAGAATTGTACGTACATTTGACTATTTTTCTTAATTGCAACCAACAGCAGCAAATCAACAATCATGAGGAATGACACATCTGTGCACTGATGTTATCCAAAAATGAGAGATTTATTGGTCGGCTGATGTTATATCATGGCCTAGCACAGCGAGCTACCTTGCTATAGCTATATGCAGTCCAATATCTATTTGATAGAACATGAGGCAGATTGTTTTTTTAATAGTTATTTATAATTCTAACAATGTCTTGTCAATTACTTTTTTTTTTTTTACTCTTTACTATAATATCAGTATCGGCCCTAAAAATCTAGTATTGGTCAAGCTCTAAAAACACCATCAGGGCACTGAAACAATTACTTTTAATAGTTAGAAATACTCTTAAAAAAGCTCTGAAAAAAATATTGGACAACCGATGAAGATCTAGACCAATATAGCTGTGCTGGAACAATACTGAGTTGATAATATTGGCTGATTGAAATATCTGTCTGTGTCCAGACATTTTGGACAATAAAGTTTAACTTTAAAAATTCCTGCCTTTATTACATATATTTCTCACAAGTGTTTGATAACTACATTTGAGGGATCACTGCAATATTGTCCCACATATCGATACTGGAATTTTTTTTTTTTACCCCTAATATCATAAGAACTGGCCCTAAAATGTCAGTATCAACTCTAAAAATGATTTCAGGGCAATGGAACAGTAAACCTACGCTGTTATTTTCTAAAAATTGTGAATAACAATATATGGAACATTGCAATATTGCAATTAAAATTTCTCAATATGATATCGGACTGTGATGACATAAATTACATTATTACGTTTTTTTTTACACACAGGACACAGGATTTTGGGGGCCGATACTGCTATGAGGGAGTAAAAAACTGATATACTGGCAGATATATTCTTTCTTTATAAAAAATATTTATTGGACGATATTACAAAACAGATATTTTTTTCCCCTAATCTCATTATCAGCCCCAAAAATCCAATATCGGTCGGGTCCTAGATACAAGATGGTGAGCAATGGCTAAAAATAGGGCATAGAGGGGGCTCGAGAAAAGTAAAGGAAGTCTTATACAGAGAGAAGTGAGTGTGTGTGTGTGTGTGTGTGTGTGTGGCAGCTCATTGAAGTTTGCCTTTTGAAGTGTGTTTTCATCTGCATGTATGAATGTGAGCGTGCTTGTGTCAGCCTGAACACGTGGGCGATGATGCATGCATGTGTAAGTAAGTACACACAGCCACAAAAGTGGGGTTTCATACTGTAGGCAGCATGGGTGTGCCCTTGCATGTGTGTGTATAATATATACAGGGACATAAGCATTAGTGTGTGTGCATGAGTGTGGAGAGTGTGTGTGTGAGAGAGTGGTTGTCACTGCAGAGAAAAATCCAGACTGCGGGGCAGAGAGGAGGATGATGGATGAACAGGTAGCTGCCTCCAAACCTCTGCAGCTGGAATGAAGCCATACAAACACACCGCACTTACCTATCAATCTGGCTGTCAGCGGATTACACCGTCTGACACACATATACAGTACGCACAGCACACACACGCACAGACTCCGCTAAGTGTGCGAACGAGAGAGAAACAAAAGACAGAGAGATGTCAGGGAGGGTGGAGACAAACGTGGAGTCGGGATTGCGAAAGCTTCTGAGAGGGGCTCGCGTGTTGATGAGTGTGTCTGTGCGTGTACCCTCCGGCATCCCTCCCCTACTACTTTTGCCCAGTTGCCATGGCAACCAGCATCCTTATGATCGTGTGCGCCTGTGTTTGGGGAATGTAAAGTCAACGTCGAGGCTTGCAGAAAACTGCATTGTCCACACCTCAAAGCCGCCGCGCTCTTGCCTCTGAGCTCCGAAATGACTCCCAAAAACACACTTCACCCAGAAGCCCCCTCCTCACCTTCGGCCCGGCCCCCTGCCGGCCTGAGATAATCATTCACAGTTTGAGATTATTCATGGCCTCGGTTATGTGGAACAAATTAAGGACACATAGAATGACTAGGTGCTCATTAAGAGCTATTCCAGATACCGCTCCATTATAGAACGCTCTAATTAAACTGCCGTGGCATTGAAGCAGCATCCGGCTGACCTCGCCGCCTCCGAAGACACTTCAGCTCTATCACGCAAGCAGGATCCACTCATTACCACACTGCACTCTCTCTGGACTAATGAGAGTGTGTGTGAGTGTGTGCCTGTGTGTGTGAGGGTTTTTGGGAAGTGATTTGCGCTGCAGACCTGCCCGGCTGAGAAAGAAGATGTTAATGCGCACTGTGACATCTGCGTTACATCTAAAAACACATAAACAGCTGCACACGCACATATTAAAACCGGAGGTTAGTGTAATGAAATGGAATTAATTTAAGGTTAAGGTGCCTGGGAACACAGTCAGCAGTAAGTGGTAGGGCTGAGGAGACTGTATGTGTGTAGGTGCACACAGTAAGTGTATGTAACACACATTTTAAAAGCTCCCCTAATCAGTATTTTATGTATTAATCAAATGATGACATGCAATGTGAACAACTCACAGATAATTATCACCTAACTATGCAACTCTACAGAGCTGATTTAGGCCAAAGTTATCAGGAGGATGGGCGTAATAAAGTAATTGGATTGGTTGTTAAGGTTGGGAATAACCAGAGGCCCCAAGATGCAATATTATCACAGTCATCATACAGTGTTAGGTATATAATGATACCAAAAACTCAAGGTAGGATAATACAATAATGAAAAGTCCATGAGAGGATATTTATCTCAATATTAATAAACAAAGTACTATGAAAAAATGACTTGTCTTTGACAATGGATGCTTGAATTATGCATGGACAACTGCAAAACAGAAACAATTCAGCAGCCAATAGCAGTCCTCTTATACAAATATAAAAATAATCAAATAAAATAATCATTCATGTAATTTTACATATCTCAACAGTCTGATACGGTACTGAGACATTTTTTTTATTGTAATATCGCAATACTCAATATAATGTTACATCCCTACATATTATTGTGATTTTAAACATTTTGCAGCACGACGAGTGCACAGAGTCACTTCTGTCCAAAAAAAAAAAAAAAAGTTTTCAGTCAGTTCATCTTTTAATCATTTTTATTGCAGCCATTTGGGACTGTCAAGCACAGAAGGAAAAAAAAAACTCATAAATGTTGCATGCACCTGACAAACTGAACTGTTTATATTACACACTCTACATAGTCCAACTAAACCGAATGCAAACATAGATAGACTGCCAGGGTTTTTGAACAATGCAACTTGTGCAAAGAAATTAATGCAGCCCCTTCAGGTATGGGAGAATCAAAATTACTGTTTCTTACTCATTTTAAAGTCTATCAAAGTTTCTAATTTCCTTATTTATTTATTTACTTATTTATTGTGATGGGTGTTTATCTGACATAGTGATAGACCATATAATAAATAGTTAACAGCGCTTTCAGGTCTGAAAACGGAGGCCATTTTCAAAGTGCCTTAAGCCTGCATCCTTTCTAATGGGACTTTTGGTCCCATTTCAGAGCTGTATAACGGGACATATATGTAATAAAAATCGGGCTGTGCCATGAGTAAAATGACAGCAGCAGCACCTGTGTGATAGAGCTTTGCAATGTGTGTGTGAGAGACAGAAACACTTGTTTATGTGCGAGACTAACCGATGTCAGTTTGCCAACACACAACTTTACTTGGGCGGGCCACCAAGGTATATGTAGTGACCCATTTTAGCATTTTGATTTTTATCAATCCATGAACTCTAAGGCTCCCCTTGCTCTCCTCCAGTATCTGCTCGCTCTGCTATATGACAAAAGGTTGAGCCTCCTCCACATGTGGCTGGAATCACAGGTGAAAAAGGAGAGTTGTGTTTTTGTATAAATCATCCTGCTGATGAAGGAAGTGAACAGATCAGAGACACACAGGGAGAGAGGGACAGAGCGAGGCAAGGTGAGGCGTGTTTGTGCAGGCAGAAGAGAAAGTGAAAAGCAAGGTGAGCAGACTGAAGTAGTTTGTGAGTAAACACTAAAATAAGAATTAAGCAGAATTCAAAATAACCCTGTGGATAATGTATTCTTTCATATATTTAAGGACTCTCTTGTATTCAACATTGGATTCCGGTTTTTAGTTGATAGACCATTTCCCATGATTTACACTGTATGATGAATGTGAATTTAATATATATAATAAATACTTTATGATTTTGTAAGATGTTTTCTACCACTCATTAGGAGCAGAATATATCGATGTTTTGTAAAGCAAGAGATATTATGTCCCTGCAATTTACCATCATGGACAAATAAAAAAGATAGTACTTGTCAGATTTGTTTCCCTGTATGCACCGTTGATGTTCTTTGACAGTCACAGGCCTGTTGCAATGATGAACTTGTATGGTTGTTTTTAAGGATGTAAATGATGATTACATTATCAGGATGCAAAAAAGGTGACTGTTAGAGGAAAAAAAGTGACTAGGGCTGGGGTGATTCCTCAGTGTAATCAGTGTCATCAATTATGAAAACATGACGATTTGTATAACGTGTGTGGATGCGTCGCTGTGAGCTGCTGATGAGAGCACAGATCCACCCAGAGGACAAGCTGCAGAGAGCCTCGCCGTGATCATCTAAAGTGTGGGAATATTTTAGACAGACGCAACAGTTTGATTCTCGTTAGCTCCACAAACTGGACAGCTGCTCTGCACGGGTGCTGGAAGTGAAGCACTGAGTGATCTGTCCTCCTGCAGCAAAAGTGAGACAGCAGCATTGTCCTGTTTACTTTCTGTCAGTGCCTATGTTTCTGTTAGTGGAATTCACTTCAGATTTTCTAGATGATTCTTCACTAACCCCGTGCTGAGAGGGATGTCTGCACTGCTGTTCTTAACTTAACACCGTGCGTCATCTAACGGTGTTATTTGGCCGTTTTGTACCTTCTGTTCACTTTGTCATCCATGCATGAGTCAGAAATGGCTAAATATAACATTATAGTCTGTCTGTAACTCATTTCAATTATTTTCTTTGCTCCACACTGATGCCAAAACACCCTGCCAGTGATAATCTTACCTGCATATGACGCCAGTGATTAAATAACTTCATGTCATACACAGTTTAAATTTGAAGTCAAAATATTGATTGTCCAGTTCAGTGAAATATTGACAGTGATTAGTTATTAAATTAATGTGCATCACAGCTCATTTTGAACTTGGGTCCAGTATTTTTCTGATCAGGCATCGTACATGGAATCTATTTAATAGGGTGAAAATTAGAAACATTTTAAAATCTGAAATCTAAAAATGTTTTAGTGTTCTGTTTAGTAGTAATTAGGGCTTTAACTAACAACTACACATTTCCAACAGAGCCTCCTAAAAGTCAGATCAAACTGTCAAACAAGGCAGTGCTGATCAGATATGGATTTAGATCCTAATTCATCACTGCTTATTTCACTCCTACATTTTTTGAAGCATATTTTAGTGGCCGTTTAGTTGTAATACAAGACCGGTCACAACCCAGAAGGCCACCATTATTTCCTGCTGAGGAAAAAATAAATAAATAAACATGGTGACCTCCATAATGCCAAACTCCAGGCTTCAAAATTGTAGTCCACAAACCAATGGGTGACATCATGTGTTTATGTCACCCAGCCGTAACATGAACAGCGACTTTAAATGTGCCTTTGTGTACATGTCAGCACATGTTGTGAGTGTGTTAGTGTTTGTCTGCATTAGGGATGTGTGCCATTAGTTGGCTTCAAGATTAAACATCACCACCCTCACTGATCGGCACAAAAAACACTAGTCGGTTAAACTATTTATCAATATTTTATTCATGCACAGTGCCAGTTAACTGTTGTCTCTAAGATGTTATGCAGCCGCCTGCCCGCCACTAGTCGGGGCTGTGGCCCTATCAGACAGCAGCCCTTCTCACTGTACACCGTAAGCACATATGCCCTGATGGCCAATGCATGGATGTTTTTATCAGCAAACTCAGACAGATGACAGTTCAACGTTGAACGCAGACTGTGACAGAATAAACTGGTGTATATTCACTCGACTGGAGCAACATATGACCACATTCAGCACAGACATGGACGTTAACCTGCAAGTAGAGCAGGCTGCTGCTACTGCTAGCACTGCTAACGTTAGCCACACTGTGTAGCAGGCTGGCAGCTCTGGGTCGTTTGCCCACAGACACTGTGATCCTCTTCAGTCTGAAAAGGTGAAGCATTTAGTGAGTTGTCATAGGTTAATGTGTAATATGACACACATTTACAGCAGAATTTAAAATATGATTTGGTGATTGTAGACTTTGATTAATGGCTGTGTGAATATCTGCGGGTGTGTCATTCTGTCAGTGTGATCAGCATGTTGTATTCATGTGTACATGGAAGAGTCAATTGTGTATGTTCATATGGGACTGTTTGTGTTTACACAGAGGGTTAGTGAGGCCATGTTGTGGCCTTGCACCCGTCACTGTGGATGTATCTGTGAGCATGTGAGAACACAGCTGTAATGCACATGTGTGTTTTCATGTTCGCAGTAGTCTGACACGTATGCTTGTGACACACACATTTCTGCAGACAGAGACAAGACGTGACGGCTTCAGGGAGCATTCCTGTATTTTTCAAGATGGTCTCAATAAAAGAACATGAGTGAATCAAATGAAAATGCATCAGCAACACGAGCAGGAGGGAAGGAGGAAAATGAAAGGCTGAATGGGACCGGATAGGAAGACATTCTGGACTGCCATATTGAATTACACCTTAAAAATGAGAAGTATCACTGCTGCTCTGCTTTCTCAGTGTGGGATTGTTTATCACAGCATTTCACAGAGCTCACAAGTCAGAGTAAGAGCTTTGTTTGCAGCCAGAAAGGCTCCCTGTCTCACCTCATCTATTTCAAGTGAAGGTGTTGCTGACTATTGCTACTCATTGGCCCAAAACATTTCACTATCAAACAGTATTCTCTCATTAGCAGTTAAATTAAGAATTGAGATATTTCTTTTTTTTTGAATGATCACCACAACACGGATTCTAGTCCCTTTTACACTTGACAAAAAACCCACTAACGCTCACTAACATCTGACTTTCGTATTCAGTGGGAAAGGGAGCATTCAGCATTCATTCCCAGGTTAATGACTGCAGCAGTCGCAGTGCATTTGTCAACTCCAGCTCCAATCAGCACTGATGAAAACATGACATCCAGGTGGACACACTAATCTTCACCCCTCTGCATTTTCAGACTCGCCTGGAAACAACAACAACTTCCATGTTTGCAACCTATACGCTAAAAACAGCTAATTAGCCCATAAACAGTACAAACATAAACAAGCTAGCAGCTGTTACACCAAAATACAATTTGGCTGGAGCACCGTCGCTGCATCCTCGGCTTAGTTTAGTGTTCAGAGAGACCTTTTTTCCAGCGCTGAAACAATGCTGTGAAGATAGGTCTCGCAATGCCAGACTAGTCCCTGTGCAGACATCTCTTGAAGACTGTTCTAACTTTAACAGGTGTTGAGGTTTAAAGACAGACTTAAGTAAAAATTACTTTAAAAAAAAGTCATGTCCATAATCCTTTCTATGGTTTACTAAACCCATTTTCTAGTGTATTCATGATGTTGAATTGTTTTGTCAAAAAAAAACAAAAAAAAACTTCTTCTGACAATGACAAAGAAATCAAACACCTATTTTCAGCAGGTTTATCCAAGTCTATGAATATCATATACAAGTTTTTTTGGTGGCCAAATACTGAATCAAGATATTGACATTTGCATTTTTCACAAGTTTCGCAGCCACCATAGCTTTTCCTACACACTTGGAAGGGGAGGGTGAGGTGAGTTGGTTGCAACGTATGGGCTTACTTCTAGATGCCTCTAAACCGTACACACTGGTAGCTTGATATCAGACTGAACTGTCCACTCATTAAACAACAAACTCAGTGTGTGTGGGCAGAGGCAACTCAGGAGTTGGCGGATTCAGACCTCTGGACCCAGGCTAAGACACTAACCTTTTGATTCTGATGTGGGCCTTGAAAAATTGTATATATAGACAAATCCAGTGATCGCTTTGTGTGTTCTGCCATCTAGCAGTGCTGCACAGATTTGTTAAAGAAGGAAAGCAAAAATCTCGCAAGAGAGACCAGAGCCACCAGCTGACAGTGACAGCATGGATAATTGGATTGACAACAGACAGTGGTCCTCAGTGACGGATGATGGTACCTTGATATTGGTGGTGACAACATCTAGACATAGATAATGGATAAATAGAGGAAAAAATGGACCACCTCCACTACATTTAGGTGATAAAGTACTATATGATGTTATGTTTTACAGGTATTCAAGTATTCAAGATTTTCAGGTCCAAAGTGCTTTCATTCTTCCCAACTTCCTGGACATTGTTGTCAAATGTTGTCAAATAAAAAGTAAAGATAATAGTAGAAAAATGCTTCTTATGACAGCTCGCATTCAAGAGAGTACATACAGTAGAGAGACGCCACCACAGCAATGGCGGCTTGTTTATTTCCGGTATTTCAGTATAGTCCACTACTGGAAAACTGCAGCACTTACAGCAAATCATCAGCTCAAAGGCACTATGAAAGAGTTTGCCTCTTTTGATGGTTGCTGTCTACCAACAGGTTCCTCATATATTGCCATAAGAAAAGATTAACCCATCAAAGTTATTGACAATAATCAATCATGTAGCAGAACCATCATGATTTGCGCCTCAGTGTTGATGATGCATGACTGGCATTACCATATCTGATTTTTCAGACAAATCAGTGTAGCAGTGCTTTGTTGATTAGGCTGTGTGTCGAGACAACTTAACACTATCTGATAACTCAGTCATCCAGCATTTAAAGGCATGCAGTTATGATCTCAAATATCAGTTATGTAAAGACAGCAGAATGGGATTTTAAATCAAATCAAATCTATGTCAGAGCAGCTTTTTCAGCGTAACCTTGATAAAACCTCAGTTGAGAGGATTCAGCGCCTGCATATGTCTCTGCTGTCCCTGTGGGAGTTGGTTTACTGAAATGAAAGTGGCTTTCTATTTGACTCCAATTACAAAATTGGAGCTGATAGTATTTTACAGGTCCAGCTCTAATCATTAAAGTTAGTCCTAAAACCCTAAATGATTATTTGAGCTCCATTTTAAAGACTAAAGGAAAAACTTTCTGGCTAGGCCTGTATCATTTTAGATGTTTTAATACTAATGCTGACACCTTATCTGCATTATGGTACTGCTACAAAAGTAATACTGTTTTTCAATACTTTAAAGAAAATAAACCATGTAATAACTTTACCTACAATGTAAAATAAGCAAGATTTTAATTTGAGTCTGGAACTGTCTAATTAAACAATAAGCAACCAACAACACCTTCCAGTCCCACTGGTTCATGTGATCTCATGGGTTGGCATAAAAAAAAAAAGCATGCTTCTTTTAAAAACATTTTTTGTCATACCAGCACAGTTTACTGTGCACACATACACAAACACATACACACACTGCAGTGCTTATGCACCATGTTGATGGAAAACAGATCAGGAATATTCACACGTGTTGCAGGAAAATGGCTCACTGCAGAGAAAATTTGGCTTTTTATTTACTACTGGACGCTTTGAAATGTGCAGACAACACAGGGCCTATACAGTGAGACACTTGAGTATGGCGTGAATGCTGTTTTCATTTCCACCTTCAATTAAGATTGGAAATTAAATACGGATTCAACCTATTTAACAAGGGCTGCAACTTTTTTCCCCACAGTCAATCAGTTGATTATTTTTTTGATTAATCAGTTAATAGTTGTTTGGTCAATAAAATGTCACAAAATGGTGAAAAATGTTGATCAGTGTTGTCAAGATAACATCCTCAAAAGTCTTGTTTTATCCACAACCAAAAGATATTGAGTTTACTGTAAGAGAGGCATAAAGAAACCAAAAAATTTTCACATTTAAGAAGGTTTAAATTGGTGAATTTTGACCTTTTATCTCAACTCAAACCAATTAATCAGTTATCAAAATAGTTGGTGATTTATTTAATAATCAATTAATAATCGATTAATCACTGTAGCTGGGCTTTTTTTTAGCTAAACTTGAACACTGTGTTCTTACATATTTCTCCTTTAAATTACATAAACATTTAATAATACCTTTTTTACATTTACAGTTTCTGTCCAAGTACTGCCAGAGCAGACTGTTAGATACAGAAAAACATTTATATATGTATGCCTAAACATACGTGTGTGTGTGTGTGTGTGTGTGTGTGTGTGTGTGTGTGTGTGTGTGTGTGCCTCTAACAACCACCTAACTGTCACTCTAACAAACTTCTTACACTTCTTTCTGCTAACTACAACACCTCTTCATCATCACAGTTAAACCATTAGTTGTTCACAACTGAATCGCTCCAAATATGTAACTCACAACAACTCATTATACATTCTGAATGTGTAAAAAAAATCCATTCCCAGGATGACGACTCCCCAACACCTCTCATGATGCCAGCTAACATTCAGTTCAACTGCTTTGTTCAAGTCGTGTATAGGCTTTAATCCAACCAAAGTTTGGACATTTGTTCTTTAACACTAAACAACATGACGACAGGTAAAACTTTGGCTCTCTCTTTGTATCCGTCTGTCAAAGTGAGGAGATCAGTGTGATGATCGTGTCACGTAGGAGCTCCCACTGAGTCTCCTGGGAGCTCATTTACTCAAACATTTGATTATCACCTCCAGATGTAAACATGTGAGTCTCACATGCTACACAACCTGAAGGAAGTGAAAAGCTGCTTCATTAAAACCTGCCTGGATTTCATCACCAACGCCTCTCAGGTTGTGAGTTACACCAGAATCTGTAATTGTCACACTCCTCCACCTGCTATAAAGCTATCAGCAACATGACGGAGTACAGAGCCATTAACTCCTCAAACATAATTAAACTCACTAGAATCAAAATTACTTTGGCTTTTTAATCACTGTTTCACTGGATGCTAATAATATCTCTCGCATAGTGACAAATCTGAGGTTTATTAGTGATTAATTGTCTAACCAGAGTAATATCACCAGTCTGCTGTCATGTCACAGTCATCAGTTAGTTTCAAAGAGCTACAAGATGAAACAACGGTAAATAATGACATGAACACCTTCAGTGAGAAGCAGAAGCTCCTATAAAGTCTTAGTTAAAGAAACAGAAACATTGAGAATGGTGGCAAATGATACAT
This sequence comes from Lutjanus erythropterus, assembly GCF_056507025.1. Classification (NCBI taxonomy): domain Eukaryota; kingdom Metazoa; phylum Chordata; class Actinopteri; order Lutjaniformes; family Lutjanidae; genus Lutjanus; species Lutjanus erythropterus. Next base: position 23,382,475 of record NC_139339.1, read on the forward strand.
ATTATCATATTCTAATGTTGACTTAAATAATAAGATAAAATGCACATAATAAATGTACAGCTTATTCTGTGGGGAATTTGTTACCTATAGAGATTTTTCAAATGCAACAGACAAATAACATATCATTATCTTTGAATCATGTTTATATGAACTACAAGGGAACAAGGCTTATTTGCAGTACAGAATAATCTGAATGTGATTATTTTTATAATAATCACTTGTTCTCTTTTCTATCAGATGTCTTATTTAAATTGCTTGTTTTGTCAAACAGACAGTTCAACTTTCAAAACATGTTAGAAAAAAGCTGAAAAACAATACATTTAAAAAGCTGGAACCTATGAATGTTTGACAGTTTTGCTTGAGCAGTGATAATTTTGAATCATATGTGTCCTATCAACTAGTCCTTCAATTCTCAACCACTGGGTTGCGGCCCACAGGTGGCCCTCAAAGAGCAATCTAGAGGCCACTGGAGGCAGTCACCATGTCAAACGGATGGATTAAAATTTTTGTTGTTGTATTTTGTTGTTTGATACTTTTGTATCTACATGTGCTCAAGAATTCACTTAATCAAAAAGCCCCTAAAATGACATGCATAATTTCACTGACCACTTACATCACATTATCACTATCACCACTGTTAGCTAGCTCCTCAACTCTCAAACTGTGGTATGTGTACCAGTGGTGGTACCTGAGCTCCTTCTACTGGTATGTGGAGGAATATCAGAAATATTTTCTTAAAATGAAATAAATTATTTCAAATATATATGCTATCAAAATGCTAAAAAGAATAAGAATGAAACTGTGTAAAATGTGGGATAACCGAAATCTTAAGTTAAAAATGTTCAGAAATATGAGCCCAAATCACAGTGTGTTGAATGTGGTGAAATCCTGTCACAGTTAAGTTTATTTTTTCTCTCCATTTCTTGTCAGTTTATGTTTTTTTTTTATTCTCATATATTTGAGAATGTGGTTTAATTAGGTGCCATGTTAAAGGAACACACTACCAAAAACCTTTATCAAAAGAATCAAATATTTGCCTCCTGTAGTCTGGAAAAAGCGGTTCTCTCTGCACTTTGCTCCTTGGCAGAGAACATCGTCGTATTTAGCTTTCACAACAGACAATGAATTATAGGGTGGCAACTAATAATTATTTTCGCTATTGATTAGTCTGGCAGTTATTCTCACAATTAATGGTTTTTGCCTAAAACGGTTGCTGGCAATTTCCCAGATCCCAAAATGATGTCTTCAAATTGCTTCTTTTGTCCAACCAACAGTCCAAACACTCTTCATTTACTCTCATAAACATTTATGAAGGTGGGACCAGCATGTTTGATTGATTGATTTTGATTCCTGCTTGAAAAATGACTGAAACTGTGATTATCAAAATAGTTGGCGACTAATCTAGGTATTTGATTAATCAACTAATTATTGCAGCTCTAATGATTTGTGTTACACTGTACTATGTTCTAACATTTACAGTCTCTCCACAACATAACTAAATATGTTCCTTCCATGTGGCAATACTGGCATCACTCCAAAGCTCTGGCAAAGAAGTAATGGAGCAATTCATTAGCAAAGCGTTGATAGTCAACTGTGGAAGTGGATTATAATGTTAGATACTTTCTATGTTTTACAAGAATTGGGGTCAGAGATGGAAAACTTTAACTGTTGTGACTCCAAGCTGGCTAAACCTGCAATTCTCTACAAAGGAATAAGCTACAAACTGTGAACATTATGATACTCGATGCTACTGATTCCAAACCTGGGGATTCAAGGGGATTCATGAGAGCGTCTTGATTATAAGAGACGATGTAGGCCTTGTATATTTTTAAAAACTGCACAGACTAGAGTAGAGCAGATGAAAACTAAGCGAAAGTGTTATTTCAAAGTTTCGATTATTTTTTAAGAGACACAAGTAGACACAAGCCATATTCACAGAGCCTCAACAGCCTCTTCCTGCATTAGAAAACTAGACCGCTGAAAGAAGCAGAGAGCTAAAAGAACAATGAGAAGAAAACACTGAACTAGTCTAATAAGAAGCTTATTAAATATGTATGACTGTTAAAAATTTAAAAAACACAGAACACAGACAGAACATTGTATAAAAACACCCGAAAAAATATCAGGAAAACTTCTGATGCCAGATTGACAGGAAATAATCTGCTCAAAATTCATTCAAATCACTCGTTCAGGTTTCCTGCAGTTATTATGTTCACTATTTGTGTTAATTGAGGCAATGCAATGAATATCATATGAATATCATACATATATCATATACAAACTACGTCACATTCAGGGGTTGTCAGCTTCCTCAGTGGAAGATGGAGGTTGGGAACAACTGCTGACTACCAGACTCCATTAATAAATTGCTTAATTTAACCGTTATAAACATCTACTCCTTGTAAAAGGTTATTAATGATTTCTTAAGACTCATAAACAAACACTAACTCATTCAGTGAATATTTGGCATTAATTTTAACTCTACATAACGTGAATCAATTATCAATTTCAAATGACGCATCACTGACGCAACTTGACATGTTTCCTTGATCTCCAACGAAACATCACAGTCATTTTATGATTTGTTACTATGTGAGGGTTTTAGCTTTGTGTTCGACTCCACTCCTGCCACCAGAATTTGCGTCTCGGCTGCAGTTTATTTTTGAGTCGCTATATTTTTACATAGGAACACTGGCTGTGTTGCAGCTTTTAAAGCACTACAAGAGCTTGTACTGATACGAGCAGGCCTGCCAAATGCAGACTGGGAGAGGATCCAGCTCCCTGAAACAGAGAGCGGGGTACGCAGGTGCAGAAAATAGATGAATGATACTAGTAGAAGTAGTAAAGCCAACACTCCTATGGTTCTTATTTAAACTACAAGTCATATAAGTGAGAAAGAACAGTTTGTTTATTTTATTTATGCGCTAAATTATTCGAACTAGACTAAGCTCCTCTATTGTAAACTATTGTGAAGTGATAATAATGATAAAAGTGAACATAAAGATAGAGGACAACAATGAGAAAGAGGAGGTAATGTAGAAGGAGGTAAAGGACATCAGTACACAGTAAGCACAGAGGTGGGGCAGCTCATGAGGTCTATATACAGCCAACAACTCAACCAATTTATTATCTTCTAAGCGGGATGAATGGACTTCCCGGATTTCATTTGGATAAGAAATGAGGCACAGCAAAGAAAACCGATTCGTCATCATTTCCCCATGCTGAGGACAGGCTATGAATGGCTCTTAAGAACACCATTTATTAAGGCTTACACTGTACTGTATACCCCTGGTCCCTCTTAAAATGTTCAATTGCACCACTGCCGGTCATGAATCATGACATGGACTCTCAAATCCCCCGGGGGGGGGGGGGGGGGGGTTGCAGAGTCTCAGGGAGGAGAAATGAACTGCACCACCGGCCCTCTGCAGCCCGCTGGTGGTGATGATATCATCAAGCCCCCCCAGGTTTACACTTTGTTTACTTCTTGCTATTAGAAGAATTGAGTTATTTTATTTTATTTTTCTTCATTTTCTTCTACCACCATTTGTCTGTTCTGCCTTTTAATTTCATAACAGATCGATGTAGATATAAATGGCTCATTCTAAGGTAATAAAAACACAATGATTCTTATTTTCAGGTGATTATACACTAATGAAAACTCATTAATATCATATCATATTAATACTATTTCTGCCATATTCTGCCAGTAGATCCCCCTTAATCTTACGACTGGACCTTAAAGTCATTTGTTAAGAAAATTCACAGGCTTCATTTTCTTTTCCATATGAGTCCATATGCTTTTTTTAAGTCTTCTGTGGTAATAAATTGATTATCTTTGGGTTTTAGACTGCTGGATGAACAGAACAAGACATTTCAAAGACATTACCTTGCGCTCTGTGTAACTGTGGTTGACAATATTTTCACTATTTTCTGACATTTAAATGATTAATGGAGAAAAATCAGTTAGTCGCAGATCCAGTTGAATTCATTTTTCAAGCAAAAATACAATAAATGTGCAGTTCCAGCTTCTAAAATGTGTACATTTTCTGCTTTGCTTTGTCACATATGATTAGTGGTGCTGTGGAACATAAAAGGCTCCCATGCACGTGGAATAATTGGAAAATTTAACCATCACAGTGTGAAATAGGCTACAGTTTTACCAGCAGTGTTACTTTTTAAAGTAATAATTACCTAAATCTGGATGCAGGGTTGTAGTGAAAAGACGAGACAGATGCCTGCTGTGTTTTATTCTGAGGCGGGATTAAAAGGCGTTGTTTCACCTCCACTGAGTGAAAAAGGCTGAGACTTTGAGCAATTTCTGTTGTGGAACCGGAGAACAAAAAAAGACTCCCACACACACATTGTGTTCTTTGCTTGCAATCAATTACATTTAATTAGTAACAATGTTTTGGTACGCAGACCTTCATCAGGTTATTTTGATTGATTGATCCACAGGTTTCAATTAATTAAATATTTCTGATTGACAGTGAGGAAGACAGTGTGTATATAGAAATAATTGGGACAAAGCATTTCCTACCAAAAAAATATTAATACCAATACGTAACTTCAATTTTTTGGTGAAAATGTATTCTTTAAGGGTCGACAGAGATGAGATCTACATAATTTATCAAATGTTTTGGTTTGCATTTTTTTTTTTTTTTAATTTCTAAACTTGCTCTGTGCCAGAAAACTCTTGTCCCACACACGAATTCACAACTTCAAACAATTTAAAAATGGATTAAAAGCCTTTAAAATCTAAACGTAACAATACCTACTCACAACACAGGCATACAAATGTGCTGTTTTTTCCTACAATGCTGCTACTTTGCAGTTTCTGATACAGGTTATTGTATATTGAACATTTCTTAATAACATATATTTTTGATACTTTATTTTGTTTTTTCTCTTATCTTGTCCTGATATCTTTATTTATGCCTCTTGTATGTCTATATTTCATTTTGGTACTTTCAATTTTTTTATGCTTTATATTTTATTCACTTTTATGTTTGTCTCATTGTTCAGCAGCATTCAGAGTGGAAGAGAGAGAAGAATTTCATTGGACAGTATGCTTGCAGCAAGAAAAACCATACAAATTATTTTCTTTTTTTTTTCTAGATCTGGGTAGAAAAAGGTCAGAGGTATCATTTGACTGCAGAAGTTTTCATACCTGGTACTGGGTTATTTCATTTGATACCTTAAAAGTATTGAATATTGATACCCAGCCCTGAGATAAAACAAGCAATGTGAAGATCTTGCACTCTGGGAACTTGCAGTGTTTTTATACTGTACACTTCGTCTGTGTTTTCTGAACAGAACAAATAATTAAGCTTAAATAAACATATGCATCACATATATTATCAGAGTTTTTCCGAGCTTAAAAACGTTGGTTACGCTCTAATTTAATGTTTCATCACAGTTTCTCTGGTAATTTTGCACTGTGTGTGGAGATGAGCTGATGATTGACCCATCTGATTCATATCACGTATGGATATTGTGTTTTCACTCAGTGCATTAGTCATCTGATCATTCTGGGCTCACATGATGAGAAAACTCCTGTCTCTGTCATGAAAACAATTAGTGTGAGAAAAATCATATCACAGAAAGACAAACAAAAGTCAGACAAGACGTAGCGACAGCTTGAATTATAGGCAGCCTCACATCATCATCAATAACTACAGAGATAATGTATGACTTGTTAGGATATCTTGTCTCGGTAATTGCTGCTGCACAAGCTGCAGAATTAGTTGAAGGCTATACAATGGAGAAACATGCATTATAAGTTAAACTTGCATCCATTAAGAATAAACATGGACAGTGGCTGACTCAGGCTGTCTGAGGGGCGGGGGTGAAAAGAATATAAAGGGCACCAGCTATATGGGGAGGGCACCAGTGCACTAAAGGGGCACCCTATGATCATCACATTGTCTCTACTGGAAGGACACTCTCAGGCATGGCTTCCCAACCTGGGGTCCGGGCCCCCCCTAGGGTTGCGTCAGAAATGACAGGTGGTCTCCAAGACTTTTTCTGCTCCGAGGTCTACAAAATCAGATTTGCACATGTCAACTTTCAGGCTTTGTACACCTTTCCCAAAGTCGAATTCATTTGATGAGAGATGCATTTTCAAGCTTTTCCAGCATTTTACAGCTGTAGCAAATAACAAATTTATATACAAAATAATTAGTTCTGCTCTTCATTGTATAAAATCAGATGTTACTGTGATATTATCAATCAAAACTATAATTTGAGATTGAAAGTATACTCTGCTACCTATTAAGGTTGCATGTTTTGCATTTTCCTTAACCAGCAGTTGAAAATGCTAACAACTGATTAATTGATTAATCATCAATAATTAATAAAATATTAAACAGATGGGGTTTTTGCCTTTTTTCTCTTTTTTTCTTATTTAAAGTTTAATTTTAAGTTCCCTTATCCAAAGACTGGCTCCACCAGACAAAACATTGTCAAATAAAATGAATCATTATCATTCTTTTGGTAAGGATGTGTGTGTATAAGCTGCTCTGTTTAGATGTTAAAAGAAAAAAAGATGAGCTTGGATCAGAGACATTTACCAAAGCTAAAGGTTCTAAGAGTTGAAACAATTTCACTGATGTTTATTTTGGACAGTAAAGATTTGGAATGAATCACTTATTCTTTAGTGTTTGTGTGTGTTGTTTGAGCTGGTGAGGCTCAGCTTTCCTTACATATAAGTGAGGGAGGGGCTCCAAGGAAACAAGTTTGGAAAACACTGCTCTAAAGGGAATTGTATCACATTTTGTCCACTGCAGGGCACTCTAAAGGGCACTTTACAACAATTTATCCACTGGATATGCACCCTATGGGCTCTTTCTGACGTTCTGTATGCTCAAAGAGCACTCTAGAGGGCACTTTATCAGTTTTCATCTACAATAGAGGCATCCAAGAGGGACACTTTTATTACATTTTTTCAAATATGGCGGGTTCCCATGAACCTGGATGTGGGTCCACTGCACAGTAATTAGAGCAAACCTACTGTAGTGTCCAGTATGTTTGAGTCATTTTTATCTGTCATCCTACAGAATTACACTAGAGCCACTGGAGCAGCCTCTCACAGCCTGCAGGAGAGCTGACATACAGTATCCAATGAGATTTATCCCCCCACTGTTGGGGACTTCTCAAGCTACATTAGCAGCAAATAGCTGCTGTCTCGGCCCGTTTTTGTCACAACAATGAAGCATGTAATTGTTCTGTACACATGCGCGAAGGCCAACCGCAATATTTACCCTGCAAACACTTCTCCCTCTCAAGTCTTTCATGCATGCAGGCACATTTATTCAGGGGCCCTCTTATCGGCTGCCACAAAACAGGCAGGTTTTTGCGGCGGCGTTGTGCTGTGTAATTGTTTGTGCACTGCTGGCGTGCACTGCTGGCGTGCACTTTGGCGGCGCTATCTCGGACATGCTCCTGTTGAAGCGGGTTAGTTGTGAAATCAAGTGCGAGGACGGGTGACTTTTTTAATGTGACCGTACAGGCCTGTCAAAGGCGACCAAGAACAGTGGGCAATTTGGCACGGAGACAGGTGAAGCATGTTGAGACGAATCGCAAAATGAATGTTTGATCAGTAACAGGCGACTGCAGCAAATATCACCACCTCGCGATGTCTGGAGTAAGCCTCTCTAATAAGTGTGTGTGTTTTTGCAAAGCCCGGAACAATAGTGGGAATTACTGGGATTCAAAACGACATTTTCATGCTTCCTTTCTTCTCGCCTCGATGTGCGCTCTGTTATGATAAGGAGTGAAGACTGGAGACTGTGTAATATTTTAATTCTGCATACATTTCCATAAAGACCTTTTGTCTGTAATTTCCATGATCTCAATCTGTCAATCAGCACTCCTCGGTTACATTGCGCGGCGCTCTGCGGTGGGAGGACCCGCTCTCCCTAAAAACATCATTAGTCAGCCCCGCCGTGCAGAGCTATTTCTGACAGACGCTCATCAAAGGGAGCTCCAGATGAGTGAGGGGAAGGAAGCACGTGCTCAACCTCTGACCCGACGCACTGTTGATACACAATCTCCAGCCTCTGTGAGCTGGGAAAGCACGGTGGTAAAAAATGGCAGGCTACAGTGAAAATTAATAGAATAGATTAGTGCACAAAGTCCCATGCGATTATGTGCTGCAGTGGCTGTCCCCTGGAGGTGGCTGTGCACTTACACACTGCCCTCTGGTGGTTACATCTGCAAAAATATAATTAACTGCATATACATTCCTCAGTCTGATAAATGCATGCAGGAAGAGATTTATCTTTTTAGAATCAGGGCAGAGCTAAAAGTGTTTTGTTTTAGTGTGAATTCCATTTTTAGTGTGACATTAGCATTAAAATGAACAGTAAAACAGAGAGCAAACATTAATCAATTGGCTAAGTTTTGGAACAGCTTTACTGTTACACTGTAAACAGAACTGAGAAGGAATTTAATTTAACTAAACTTTTCTCTTTTATTTAACATACCAGAGTAAACACAAGTGTTATTTATTCAATTTAAGTAAACTTAAAATGTGTTTATCTTCACAACACTGAACTCATATCAACAAGTTCTTCTAAACTATAATCTTTTGACTTGAAGTGATGAGTTGAATGAATGTACAATACAGAGTTCAATCCACTAATTAAATTAAGGTCCTAAGTAAAACATGATCAGCATATTAGCAGACATCCTAGCATGCATTGTGTTACATTAGAATTAAAACAAACATGGATTTATGCAGTAAAACAAAGAGCAAACTGGCTAAGTTTTGGTACAGTATTACTGCTACACTGTTATAAAAACATACAGGAAGTAGTGGAATCAACTCATCTTTTCTCATTAACTTAACATAAATACATGAGATTGATTTATTCAAGTTAACTAAACTTCTAGTAATTTTCACAATACTAAAGAACTCTTTGTCTAACTTAAGTCCTAACCTAACCTAAGTCCTCAGACTTGAAAAGATGAGTTGAATGACTGTACTGTAGCATCCAATCAACTCATTAAATCAGGTTTCTAAAGATAAAAACATGATGAGCTTCTTAGCAGACTGTCTAGCATTCACTGTTTGAGAGACCCTTCTTTTTTACAGTTTCACTTCAAGGCAATGTCTTCACTAGATTTTTGCATTTTAAATCAAACTCAAACTCTTAACTTTTAAACTAAACTAAACACAGTTCTGCCAACCTATAATCTTTTGTTGACACAATTTACCTCTCTTCTTTAGATAAACCTGAATATTTTATTTTGCAATTGAAAAGATTAAATTATTATAATATTAAATTATTAACCATTTCATTTCAATGAGTTTACTCAACAACAGACTCAAGTTTATCTAAAGTAAAGTAAGTAAATTATCTCAAGAAAACATTATTCGTGGTAAAATTTTTTCAAAACTTCAGGGTTTAAAATAGGTTTAATATAAAAAATCTATTGAAGTAAGATGCCCTGAGTTTTCTCGACTTAATTGTCTCTACAGTGTTGAACAAAACAAATATGAAAACTTACTGTGTGTCTAATTACACTTGGTGAATCCCGGTTGCTTGTTTTCATAAGAATAAAAACATTGCGAACCACGATGAGGGTTAGTATTGAACTAGTTAATAAAACGTTGATCAATTCTAATAAATGTAAAATGTGACTGACGGACATTTTAAGTTTATTTGACTTGACATGGTATTTGTTTTGAATCGTTACAAAATTACCTCAACTTGTGTTTTCAAATTCTGTCACTTTACTATTTTAAGGCAGTTTGGGCATTTTTTAAAAAACAAAAGTTAAAAGAGCTTATTTTTACAGTGTATCCTTGGCTTGAGATGTGTTGGTTCTACATTATTACTGCACTGAGAACATCTTCGTTCTGGTGTCAGTTTGCTGTAAGCCAGTCTTATCAGACTGCTGGCTTTTCCCCTCTACTCTGTCTCAAAAGGACTTTGTGTAATTTGGCTGTGTGAGCACATATCACACATCAGATTGGCACATAACAGATTTAAAGCCTGAAGTTCTGATAATTTATGATAGAGAGGCAGGAAGAAGCACAGACATTATGGATGAAGTTCATAAAGAAAGTGTGGGGTGGTTCTTGTGAACACTGATGCTTTTCACAATAATGATGAGCAACAGGGCCATCGTGGTTGTGAAGAGAAAATGTCTGAAAAATTCATATCATGATGCTAGAGACCAAAATTATTACTGGTATCATCAAACGTTGACAACATCTCAGTTTTATATTGAAAACTTTACCAGTGTGACAGGGGTCCTTAGGGTATAGCTATCCGTTTTTATGCCTGATTAAATCATGTTTTTGTAAAAATTCAGCAGAGTGGACCGAAATCTGGGACACATTTTCATTTAAAAAAAAAAACTATTTTGAAACAGCACATTTTTATATTTATATTATCAGTAGGCATTGTTAGTTTTAGATATTTACACTTTACATTACATTTTTAAATTGTTTGAAGTTGTGAATTCTTGTCTGGGACAAGTTTAATTGTTTACACATGATTTATGGCACAGAGCCTCACCACCCTGGGGGAAAAAAATAACATATGGGATACTGTCAGGAAGTAGCAGGGTCTAGTTTCACATTTTGAGGTTTGAGGATCTGTCCATGGATACTCTAGCAACAATGGACATGAAAAACGCAAATGGCTGTGTCTATATCTATAGCCAGTGTTTGGTTGGTCAGTCGGGGGCCACTTCAAAAACATGGCGGTTCAACATGGTGGCCTCCACGGAAGAGATCTGTAGGTATAAACAGGTCGGTCTACCGTAACAAAAACATGATTCTTAATTTCAGGTTATAGAATAATGAAAAGTCTGACACACTGGACCTTTAAGCACCACTGCTCTGACCTAACAGGCTCATTCGACCCCCTGGAGACTGATTTTCACATCAGTTTACTTCACCGAGGAACGCTTCTCTGTTGGACCAAAAATCATGACGCAAATGTTAGTTCAGTGATTTTCAGAGCAGAAAGGAGGCCTTTGAGAAACTATTTTTGAAGCTAATTAGAACCTTTTCATATGGGTTTATATTTAACACGGGCTTGCTGATTTTGATTAACACCACCTACATGTGCGAACGAGTTTGTGACCTCCTGAGAATTACCTACATTCTGGCAGAAGAATGCTTCACTGAAGAAACTGTGTACGCGCAGACAGCCTTGGGTTTTAAATACTGGAACGAGTATGAAAGGACTGTTTCAGTTCATTGGCAAGTTGGGGATGGGAAATACAGGGAAAAATAACTATGACTGTTTATCTCAGATTTTTTTTTTCCATTTATATCATTATTCACTGGCAGGCAACAGTTAAAATGCTGAGATAAAAAGCCCTGATATAAAAAGTCATTATGGAATAAAAAGTCAGAAATATGAGATAAGGTCATAATTTTTATCTTTTTTAATCTCAAATATTTCACTTTTTATAATTGTGACTTTTTATCTCATAATTATCAATGTTTATCTCATATTTTCGACTTTTTACCTCCTCATGATTATCATTTTTTTTTTAATTCATATCATTATCCACTGGCAGAAGTGAATTAGAGAGCTTTAAATTTACATGGGTAAAGTTTAAGTGACAACATCTGCTCAGCCTGGAGACACAGGCTACAGTTAATCAGTTCAATTTAAATCAGCTGCAGACAAACCTCAGAGGAGACACAAGTCCTTCCTTCACACCAATGAATCATCTCCCAAAGGCTACACAACTAAACTGTCAACCATATCTGCTTCTCTATCAAACCTGAATTATACAGCTCCTTTTCCAGTATCACTCTGAATTTGTTGACAGACAGCCTGGTATTGACCAACAGTTAGCATAACATTCATCAGAGTGGAACAACCTGTTGCACTGTTCATTAAACCAGACATAAACATCACGCTGAACGAGCTGTCTTACCTTCAGTTAGGGGTTTGGTCTCCCACCTCCTGTGCGCACCACCTTCCGGCTTCACTTCGGTTAATTTAACGCGTGATGAAGTCATGTCTCGTCGTGGTTCTTGCTTCATTTCACAGGCCTCAGCGTGAATACGTGATGCAGTCTGTGAGGTGAGTCACCGCCATCTTATTTCGGGGTTATGACCTTCTGACCCGTTGGCGACATTTTTCTTTCCAGGATGGTGAAGTCCTGGCCCGCCCTACCCTTAAACTGATTGGCTAGTACTCTTACGCTGATCTAAAGCGCAAGTGGCAAGCGCGAGGCGCAATGGATTTAATTTATTCAAGGTGTGTCCAAATCCACCTTTGCCGTCCTGCACCAGGGGTGGGAGTGATATTTTGCCCCGCCCTTTGCGCCACCAGCGTAAAGCAGGATACACCTATCAGGTGTATCCATGTGCCCGCATTAATTCACAGGTGAGTTTAGGCCGAACATGCAATAAACCAATCAGAAAGTCAGCTCTCATCACCTTTAAGAGGCAGGTGCAGCAGCACAAGAGGAGGCAGCATGACGGCGGATTTACCAGGAGGAAACAAAGAGAAAAGATTTTTAAAGTGAGGAGACAGCAGGATGTCTCCAAAACAGCTTGATGTGTCAATAATTTATTTTACATTAACGCCTGCAAAAAACAATACAATAAATCAACCGCAAATGTCATGCAGATATGTAACTGTAACTTATATTTTAACCTGAATCACGTTGAAAGTATGTTGTATTTTATAATTAATTATCATCATCATCATTATTAACTCTGCTGGCTGAGGAGCGGGGAGAGAGATGGTGCAGTAGAGAGGAGAGGTGAACAGATCCAGTCCAGCCGCGAAGCTTCCCGGTTCCGCTGGTTCACCTGAGCCAGGTGGAGGAGCAGATACGTGGTGGTCTGTGCTCCTCCTTCTTCTCCTCTCCCACCTAATCCTCATCTCCTCATCTCCTCCTCCATCCTCAGTCCTCTGACCCGCTGCGAAACAATCAGAGAGAGTCTCTGAAGTTTGAAGTGCGCAAAATTACGCACGGATATATCCAACCAGCAAAAACAAAATAAAAACCTCAAAACTTGTTCTGCTTTTGTTTAAGGGTAGAAAGAAATGTCTTACTGTTACAAATGTACTGAATTGCATGAGTTAGAGCATAGAGTTAAGTGACCGTCCTCATTCTAAGTTCAGATGACTTGTGTCAGGTAAAAGTAACAAAAAATAATTTTTTACTAAAGTTATAAAAAGTAGAAAATGATATTTATCAATCATACATTCATGAGATTAGAAATAAATTTCTATTGGTCATAGCTCTTGTAATTACATAACTCCACTATATGCTGTATATATTTTGTTCTACATGTGTGGCTTAAAATGTAACCCAAATAAGTATTTATTTCCATTTATGTTCCATTTTATTTACATTTTATTTAAATGTTTTAGAACTATCACTGTTACTTTCTACACGAGAAAACCTGGATTTTTAACTTAACCAAGTATCTTGTATCAAAAATTTGAAACAAACCAAACTGCCTGAAAAATGTTTGAAAATATATGATGATTTGAACAGGAGACAGGTTAAACATGACAGCCACACATAACATGTAGCTCCAACCAACAGTAGCTGCCAATGTGCAGTGTACATGTATATATCCATTCACTGTTAGCAGGTTAGCTAGCATCAATATCAGCTCAACAAAACACCATAATTATGATGTTTTAACCTCACAGGTGGTCCTCAAAGTAGGCTATGATTAAGACGTTGATTTTGTCAATTGCTGTTTTTGTGACAAACTGAGACAACAGAACAGTTATTTTTTTAAAAATGTAAATTTATGAATTTGTGCCTTTCGGGAGGATGTGCATCCTAGGTTTGACAATTTGAATTCTGAATAAACAACAAAAAAGATGTTTAATATAACCTTGATATGTTTATAAATTATGGCACTTAGCAATCATTATTCATGGAAAAGTCCTTTTTTTTTTTTTTTTTTACAAGGAACCGAATCATTAGTTCATTACATCACTGAAAGGAGAACTTAACAGAATAACTTAAACTTGCAGAGACACTTATTTATCTTTATTTTTACTTTTTACATGTATAAGTATTATTTTGTTTTATTCTTATTTTTCATCTATTTTTATCCCTTTTTTAAACATAATTTATTTCATTATCCCTCCTCTGTTTTATGTATGTCTGTTTTTTATACATTTTTTGTCAAGGGGGTTCTGTCCATCGTGAGTCTGACAGTGTTGTGGGAGTGTGATGTTAAATCCCTGAGGCGAGGAGTTATGAGCATTGGATCGATATTTACAGCTGTCCTTTTGACACAGAGCCACTTTAAAATTAAAGGCCCATGCCATTGCATATTCTCAGATTTTGTGCTTTTGGGACCTTAAGTGTCTGAGGCTCTATGGCAGTTGCCTTAACTATACAAGCCTTTAGAGAAAATAACATAACATTCCCTTTTTTGTGTGTTTTTTACCACCAGAATGCATTTTTTATAACTTAAACACTTAAATAACCTTTTCAGCATGAATATGGAGTAGTGTCATACCTGCTGTGTGCTTTGCTGAGTTTGTTGAGATCAGTGCATTTCAGATTTGATATCTGAACCTCAACAAAAAGTAAAATAACTTTGTGTTCGCCCTCTACTGACTGCTGCTCTCATTAAGATGAATGGAGGTTTCTGGCACCGTCCATGTGCTTTATCAACTTAGTAAGCTTAAAGTCAGCTCTCAGACTTGTCCATTCACAAAATGCAAATGGCCATCTGTCTCTTTATTGTCGATTAAAGTATATCATATATTATATAATATGTGTGGAGATATATTGTACAACCCAGTTCACAATCTCCCTGATACTCTACTGCAGAGTTTCCTGCAACAACTTCATTGATTGCTCAGTCGCTGCAGGTTGTCCAGAGCCTGAGGCAGGAAAGCAGCTCCAGACGTTCACACTTCCTCCACTTTATGTGAACCAGGAGCTTTCGATGAGGTTTGAATGTATATATGCATTGCCCCCCCCCCCCCCCCCCCCCCCAAAAAAAAAAAAGTGCTCACTGTGAGAAATCCAGGACAACTTTTGCTCAGTGACTTTCTATCTGTGGCTGCACATTTGTCCCACTGAGATCTGGATTGTACTCGTACAGTGAGCTTTGCAGAACAACCTGTCCTAAAGACCACAGCACTGGTGCTGGATTTCCTCCGTTTGTTCTTAAATCTTTACAGAAGCCTGTGTAGCCGGCTTTAGTCTTTCGAGATTCAACAACTCTCTCACTCGGATCCTCTGAAATCCCTCCTGAAGGACACGTGTCACTCTCGATAGCTGGACAGGGCAACTCTGACCCATATCTGAATTTCATCGCTCTTAGAAATAAGTACTCCAAAAGTGTACTTCCTGAAGGGCTAAGGTTCTACCCAGATCATTTGCTTCTGAAGAATCCTTTTTGAATAAAAGGTTTGTCAAATGTTTTTTACATTAAGAAAACTTTTCATCCAAAGAACCCTTTTTCTTTGGATTTCAAAGATTGTTTAAATCTTTGAAGAACTCTTTCATCAAGGGTTCTCTGCAGAACCTCCTGGTTGGGTTCTTGTCAGCATCCTCAGAAGGTAGAAAGGTTCTGGATAGTACCCCCAGAGAGCATTCTGGGAGAAACCATTCCACTATAGGAGGTGTCTCTGTTGAACCTCTCATATGTCCCTTTTCCACCAACATAGAACCAGCTCTGTCCCAGTTGAAGCACCAAATTCTGAACCAGTTATGCATTTCCACCAAAAACAAGTTGACAAGTTAAATACTTTCTTTTTGGTCTGTTATTATGACCACAAGTCTGCACAGGGTCTTTTATTCTGAAAATTTACAAGATTCTCTTTGCCACAGCTCTATGCAGCAACTCCTGTATTCTGCAAGATAAAATTACTGTTTTTTCTTACGGAGCCTGGTTGCTTTGGCGAGAGCAATATTTGGCTCATATAACAGAAGTTTAGGTAGTTAAACTTGTGAAAATACTCTGTAACAGTTTCTTTGGGTGGAACTTTTCATAAGGGGCTAAAATAAACACACTTTGCTGCAGACGCTGTCCTTAGCAGTAAATTGCTTAGCTTTGCTTGGCTTCTTCTATAGTTAATGCACTAAGTACCTCATACAACCCCACTTCAAAAAATCCAAACTATCCCTTTAATGCAGGAATCCAGGTAATATTAAAGGGTCCATGAACATTTTACAACTATATATGTTTAGTTATCTAAATGTATATACTAAATACTATATTCAATATAATTCAGTATAATATAAAGTTTAATTTAATTTAGCTCACATCTAAACTAAACTTACCCTTTCATCTATTGTTTGTCTTGTCTGTAATCAATTTCAGACAGAAAATTAATAGCTAAAGAGCTGTCAGTTCTCTGATTGAGACTCATATAAGAGCCAAAAACAATTATCATCCGTGCAGCTTCATGGAATAATGAACATCTGAAACACTCTTCTTCATGACTTCAGGACTAGAATCAAGTTTAATCACATCTCGAGGAAACATCAGGGTTTGTTCCTTTTTTTTTATTGTATTTTGCTTTTCTGCCAGACAAATTGTTTCACTTCAAAGGCAGCTGAGCAGAGAGAAATGTGGGGAGACACAGAGAACTTCATTCTCACACTTCATTAACAGTGATAAGACATTCTCTTTTGGGGAATAGAAGACCCCGACCAGTGGGAGCCAGATTTGATTACTGAATTGAGCCAAAAATTAGAACATCAGACGCTCGGCTCAGTACATGCAGATGATGCTGAACATGATGTGTTGAGCTGCAAGAAGAAAAAAAGATTTGGAGTTAACGAGTTCATTCTGGACGCGGGGAGGCTTAATAGACTTGGTGACAGTGCTGAAGGTGTCTGAGGTTGAAATTACAAGAAAGGATTAAATAGTAATATCTTTAACAAAAGGTCAGCAGTATAATTAGCATATAAACTTCTTGGACTATTTCATTTTAAATGCAACACTGACATATTACCACCACCACTGCTTATTTGCACTATTCAAGTCCAACACTGTTTCACTCGATGTCAACAAGACGGTGGTGGTGGGTATGAACTTCTGTAAACACCCACTCCCACGTCCCCGCCTCCTCATCAACGACGCTGCTGTAAGGGTGCTGGAGTCTGTTCAGGTTCTGGGTACCACCGTCACCAGCGTCCTGAAATGGGAGAGACATTCATGAAACGTCATGACGAGAGCGCAGCACAGGATGTTCTTCCTCAGATTGGTCCAAAAGATGAACATCTCCCCAAAGGTTCATACCCACTTCTACAGAGCCACCTGCAGATACAACATCCCATAATGCCATTTACAACGTGTAGCAGAGTGCAGCACACTTAGTTCTCTTAACTTGTTCTGTACTTCTTATTCTCAACTTATACTATTCCTATCTTATTCGTTCCTTTTATTTTTCAAGTTGTATAGTATTCTTATTTGTATATAATATTCTTATTATGACATAATTCTTGTAATTACCTTTAACTCTTTAATCTCAAGTTAGTCTCTTTATACCTTTTATCTTCTTGTCCCACTGCACTGCATCATCAAGTTAAATTCCTGTGTACTTTGTACATTTAGCACATAAAGCGATTTTGATTCTGATCCTGATATTCAGTCTCCTTTTAGCTCAGTTTTGGTCTCCAAAAAGTTTTTCTCTCCTGAGAAAAATACAAAATGCTGCTAAATTCTCTACTATAATACCATGCTACCTGCTAATTTAATTTGTCTGCTGTTTGGTGCTGGCCAGGTACAGTCAGCGTATATTTGATCCATTACTTACATGAAAATATTGTTTAAAAGTACAAAATATAAATATGAAAATATATCTGTAAAAGTGAAAATAAAAATTTAAGGGCCAGGAGAAGGCCTTAATCTGTACTGCTTAAACTGGAGTGTTGGAGTGACAAAAACCTGGACTGGAATAGAAAACATCATGACTGGAGTGAATCTAGAGCCAAAACAACGGCAGAGGCAAAAAGAATTTGTCCAAAAAAACTATGATGAGTCTAAAAAAGCACCACTTAACAAATGTCTGTCATAATTACTACAGACACTGGAGGTCGCCACCTAACAATAAATGTAACTATAAGTTGAACATACATGTTTTACTGTGACAATTTTACTGTGAAAATGTGCTGAATATGAAAGGTGTAATTTGTAGTGACAAACCCATAGATAGTTATTGACTAATTTAGTAGTTCATCTTAGTTCTACATAGCTTTTTAGCCTCTTTTGACTCATTGTTTTGGATTTCTGTCCTGTAAACTGTTTTCCATCAACCTTGTTACAAGCCGCAGTTAGGATACAGTGAAAACATAAAAAAAAACTACTATTCAGTTAGCTACCCAGCTGCCTATGAAGTCACCAACTCTGGTGAACATAGTGGAGCATTTAACTTCTTAGGAGCCACATATTTTCTTCAGGAGTTGGTGGAGACCAAAACAGAGCTAAAAGAACAGTCAATATTGGATTTATGTTCAGTAGATGACCAGAAAAATATTATCTATACAATAATATGATTGTTCTGTCTGCTGGATGTGTAAATAGGCAGCTGTTCCCCATTAAAACCTTGCAGTGTAATGTCAATGTTGCCTACTTTTTTTTACATTATGTATTTTTCTATTGGTTTGTACTGCATATATTTAATTTTAATATTATTAAGCACCTTTTTTTGGCTTTCAATGTGGGTACATTCATTAAGGCATACTGAATGTAATACATAAAATATCCTTTTCTGTTTACAGAATAGAGTACACAAAATAAATCATATTGCTCATGAACCAAATAAAAAAGAAGAGAAAAAAAACCTAAGTGCTCAGTGTGAAGGCACTGCAGAGCCACACCACTGCGCTTTACAGACTTTCATTCACAGTGTCCATGGCAACAAGAGCCTTGGAGACTTGTGCCAGGGTATAGAGGAGGGTCAGCCGTTGCAGAGAGTTTCTCCATCACGTCCTCGCTGACGCTGCTGATTCCCCATTCTCTGTGTTATCCAGTTGACTGACAGCCCTGATGAGAGGGGAGAGAGTCGTAGTAAAGTGCGGCGCTGCGTCTCAGCGTGTCCACCACCCCCACCACCCCATGTTGTTCCTCTCATTCTTCAAACAGATTCATGTTTGAGATGATGACCTCTCTCTGGAGAAATTTCATATTTGAAGTTAGCTCGCCACTGCGCCGGACTGGCTGCAATTTCCTCGCAGCCCTTTTCAGTCCCTGACATCCCAGTGTTCAACCAAACATATCAGATATATTTGCAGTGCAGATACATGTAAATACATCCAAACCTTTTCACCATGTTCACACGCTTGTTATTTTCCTCTGATGTCACACATGAGAAGCTCAAATATGGTATTGCTGCGTTCCAGCTTACAAGTCATTATAAACATAGAGAATCTGACAAATTATTATTATTGATTGGAAAGTGAAAAACTATGGACAATGATTAGTGAAAAACTGGAGGGATATGTTGCCATATTTCAAGCTAAACTAGCATATTTGCTAAACTGTTTGAAAACGTTAGCATTCATCTACTTCCTAGCTAACATTTCCATTTGATAATGCTACACAATATAAGAGCAAGAAGTACATTTATTCTAAAATATTGATGCACATCTTGGACACTTTTATTTAAGCCTGTATGTAAAACATACTGGATGTCTTGCTGTTTCTTGTCTAAGTTTGTAAGCTAAGCAGCTAAAACAGGGTTAGCAATATGTTCAGTTAGAACAAAATCAGTCTGATCTTACATTTTTCTTTCTCAAACTCAGAACTCTTTTGTGTTTGATGTAATCTGTATGAACACTACACAGAAATATGTTGTCCAGTGAACATAATGTCACATAACGCTACTAACTTAACCAAAACTTTGCTGTGGTCAAGTCAAGGGTGGATATTTCATGCCACAGTTGGTCGGCAGCAATAAACATGCCTCTGTTGAAGCTACGCTAAAATAATATATCTATATGCACTGATAAGAAAATTGAAGCAGGCATTTAAAAGTAATGCAAAAGTTACTTTCTCCAGTAACTAATTACTTTTATATGCAGTAATTGGTAAAGTAATCAAGTTACTTTTGAGAAAAGAAAAACACTGGTCACACAAGGAGAGATGGAGAGGCGCTGAGCTGCTGCCAGAGGAGTGATGACTGAGATTACAACATGGATGGAAATAAATGACCAAAAGATGTGTGTTGATTTTTCAGAATTAATTTACGTCTTCCTGTCGTATCATGTAACACTTTGAAACAGTACTGTTAGCTAGGAAGTGTTTGAATGCTAATGTTAGCTGTTGTCTTACATTAGCTAATGGGTTATCAAATATTTTGCTTTTAGCTTGAAAAAGTCTTTTCAGTTGCTGATCAGTCAAGCAGTGAAATGGCAACATTTTGTCAGATTCCTGCCTTTATAAAGCTTGTAACCTGCAGCAGAGCAGTAGGATATTTGAGTTTCCCAGTGTTGAGTGTGGCGTCAGAGGAAAATGGTCACCATGTGAATATGGTGAATGAGTGAATAATGTCTTTGCAGCTCAGAACCCCTGGTGTGCTTCAGAGTGTCCTCACTAAAATGGCTGATAGGTTAATTCTACTGTTATTTAATTCTCCAGAAAGTTACCCTAATTATTAGGCCAAGCCCTCATTATTATGAACTTAAAATCTTCCTGTTCAAGGGAAAAATCTGATTTGATGGAGGTCTAAAGGGTTTAATGTGGGTCCTTTTGGAGGTCAATAACATCAGAGAGGCCCTCATTATCTACTCTGCCACATTACATCTCATCTTCACTCAAGATGGCAAGTCACACAGTGCGAGACACGAAACATCTGGTCCGGTGAGGATGGAAAAAATGTGGGGGAAAAGGGTGCGAGTGCAGTCATGGATCCGCACGAGTTCCCTAAAATTAGTGTTATTCAGGAAAAAACTGCACACGCCAGGCACCATCCTCACCCTGTCATCACCTGTCACGTAGCGCCAGGGCTCACCGCTGCCAAAACATCTTCACCTGCAGGTACAGAAATAGAAGATACACACACATACATCCAGAGCCATTACATCCACTGAGCCATGCTAGTCTTCATTCCATTTTATGGACCGTGAACGATGTGAAAAGATGTCTTAATATGGTAATAACAGAATATTTCCTTCCGCCTCTGTGGCAGCGTTGACATTGTTTTAGATTTAATGTTGGAAGGAGCTGCCAACTGGAGGCAAATGGTCACATCTGCCACCTAGAGGTGACTATGGAAAGCCAGACAGGACAAAAGCAGGTACTTTTTTGGAGCTAGTTTTGAGATTATGTCAGTGGTTTTCAAACTGGGGTCCAGTGACCAACAGATGTCCTCCATCCAGCAAAAGAACAAATAATACTTTAACTTTATCACATTTTTTGGAAGTTGGGGCGACAAGGGTCGTGGGTTAGGGTTAGTGTTATTATCATCAAACCTAAAAAAAAATACTTATACATGAAAAAGTAAAATGAAGTAAAGCAAAATCCTGACAACAACTCAATGAGTTGCAATAAAAGTTCATGCAGGTATTAACTGTTCAGAGGATAAATCCTTATAACTGGTAATCCCCTGACTTTTTCTCTGGCATCACCAGCAGATTGATATTTTTGATTCAGAGTGAAATGTCATCAACAACTGTTGGATGACAAAGCAATTTGGTGCAGACATATATTTTTATTTCTTCAAGACTATAAAATCTATTAGCAAGAGAAAGAAATCTCTTGATCCAAAAATGAAAAAGCAAGATTTTTCATGAGATAACAAAAGAATCACTAGAAAACATATTTCTAATAATTAATCAAAAAACATACAGTAATGAGATAATGTAATGAAGAATACAAATGTTTCCTGATTCATTTTGTTGAAATATGTAAAAAAAAAAAAAAATGGTTTAAACATTCAGAAATTAACTAAAATCATCAACAAAATGTCATGAAATTATAGCTTTGACATTAGGTCAAAGAAGTCTATGTATTGTGTTGCAGATATCTTCAGTTAGCATGCTAACCAGCTAGCTCCAACCCATCCAGTTCTTAATACCACTTTGGAGCTCAAAAGGCAGTAATCCGATAGTATAGCTCAGGCAGCCAGAGGTGGGTGCTGACTTTCTCACTTGTGAAGTCAGAGTCCTGGTTGGAGCCACAGTGAGTCACCTTGGTACTGTATTCCCTATCGTCAAACAGGCTTCTGTCTGTCTTGGAGGTTGTGTTTGGTCCCAGTCTGGCCTTGGTCACTGAGAAGCTGCTGAGCTCGGTTCCATTGGCTGCTTGCCTTGTTCCAAATCTGGTTCCCATTCAGGTGCCACTCCTGGACAGAATTGCTGACTGGGTCCCCCTATTTCTTTGGAGCATGAATTCAGCAGTTGGCCATTTCTCACATATTGTGCCTTTAAATTGTTACTGGGCAAACTCCATCAGCTGAAGAAGATCAAGTAATATGATCAAAAGCCTCTAAATAGGCTTAGAAGTCTCAAGGATTGTTTCCTCACTTTTTTTTTATGATCCTGTCAAAATAAAATTAGAGACTCTATGATGCAAACCTAAAAAGCTCAAAGCCACAAAATGATTATTTTGTCATACCTAACAACATAACGACAGAACTTTCCCTGTGATGACAGAATAATTATTGCTTTCATGTTGAGATCATAATGTAATTACTTAGCATGACAAGAAAACAAAACAAAGGAGATAATTACATGCATGTCAGAACCAGCCTTCCATAGATGACTGAAAAGACAACACTGAAAGGTTTTGTGCACTCTTAATTGGTGTCTAACATTGCAGCAAGTCCAGAAAGTGCATGAAAATGACAGTTACCAAGCATAATTATACCAATACAATCAATCAATTTAACTGTAAAAATGTAACAGGTACATCTTAAGTTTATGGTGGACTGAGATTGTTAAAGGAATAACAGACTGATTATCTTGATGTGGCTTCATACAGGACCTTGGTCATTTTAAGGGTAAAGGGCGAATTATGGTAATCAAATTTTGGTAACTGAAAGCACATCTGGGCGCGAGAGTAAAATAGTTAAAGAAGAAAGAGTGAGATTCACCACTGCAGCTTGTTCAAGTCACAGTGAGTCAGGGCTATGGT
This sequence comes from Lutjanus erythropterus, assembly GCF_056507025.1. NCBI lineage: Eukaryota > Metazoa > Chordata > Actinopteri > Lutjaniformes > Lutjanidae > Lutjanus > Lutjanus erythropterus. The sequence goes on from NC_139339.1 coordinate 23,405,528, forward strand.
GAACCCAAAGCAGTCAGAAGTGTGGTTACAGTTTTCAAAACTGGCCACAGACAACACACATTGCAATATTTGTAATGTAAACTTTAAAACTGGCCAGAGGAACACTTCTAACCTCAGGAAAAAGCTGTTCAAACATAAAATATATTTATATGCTTTAGAATGCAACATGTTTGATAGCCTGAAAGCTAAGTCCCCCACAGCAGCATCAGCTAACATTAATATGGCATGCAGCCAGCGCCAAAGGTTAACCATTCATAGACAACAAAAATTAAAGAGACAACTTCTTCAAAATCTTTAGGTAATTAATTAGCTCATTGCAAAAGTTGTTGAAGATAACTGGGCATTGTTCCCTGATGCTGATGAGCTGATGAGCATTTTCACTAGCTGTGTCTAACCAACATGCTATTTAGTATACTAAAACAGAAGGTGAGGTTAGCTGCTGCTAATGTTAGCACACCTACAACTGGTGTAAAGGAAACTGGATGATGAAACTTTAAGTGAGGCATCAAAAACGCCATTGACATCTTTAGGTAATTAATTAACTAGTTGGATAAGTTGGAGATAATCAAACCCTTTTTTTTTACTTGATAAATATTGTGGGGAGGGGAGGGGAAAATTTCGTTCAGCTTCTGTAAGTGGGGCATGCCAGAAAAAGTTTGCAAACCTCTGGCCTAAAAAGAAAGATATAACATGCATCCTCTGACACTGTCTATGCCCTGGTGACGGACTGACAGGCTGTAGGTTGTAAGGACATGTTTGGTTGGGGGAGAGGGAGGTAAGGAACCATTCCCTTTTTCTTCTTCTTCTTTCGGCTGCTCCCATTAGTGACCGCCTCAGCAAATCATCTGTTTCATCTCTTCCTGTCCCCTGCATCTTACTCTGTAACGCCCACTACCTCCATGTCCTCCCTCACCACATCCATAAACCTCCAGTTTGTCCTTCCAAAAAGGTTTTTAAAAAAGTATATTTTTGAGAAATCTGGACCTTTTTTTTTAAACTGAAATTACATTTTTTGTTATTACGGAGAGAAATCCTGAAAAAAGTATTGCTGTTAAACTTGCAAACCTTGAGACTAACAAATTAGACACTATCAGGGACTAAGTTTCCTTCATTTTTTTTGACTCTTAAGGAATGGAAAAAACAAAATAAGTACATTGGAACAGCATTTTTAGGTCAAATACAACAAAATAAGTTCCCCCTCGGGCATAAAGTTCTGCGTTAACTAATAATTGTCAGTTTTCCTTAATTCACTTATTTTTTGCCCTGCATCAAAAAAATTGAATGTGGTGCTTTTTACCAAATGAATGCACCTTTCCTTTAAAACTTTCATTAAGAGACTGGAAACCTGTTTTCTAGAGTCTGGTTTAGTGTAGCTGTATTGTTGTTCATGTCCAGTCATAGATCTTTATACACGCTGTGCAGTGCCAGAAATAGGTTGTGAAAATGAAGGTGTAAAAATCTGTCATAAATCAGGAAAAATACAGGAGAACTGGGATCCCAGGAGGAACTAGGAACTTGGAGGGCAATGACAAACAGATGTCTCCTGGGAAAATCGGGAGGGTTGGCAAGTATGTGTTGGGTACCAGCACCTGTATATAACAATAACTTTTTTTCTGGTATCACTTCAAATGGTTCAATGAACAGTACCCAACCCTAGATGTGCACAAAATTCTGATTCCACCTCTTGTGCTATGATATGAATAAGGACACAAACAAGTCTGGAGTGTTACATTTTATTTGGTCTCATCTCTTTTTGAGCTTTTTCCTTTGTTTTTTTTTTCCACAGGTTAAAACCCATTGTAATAGTCAAGAGAAATAAAAACATTTTCACATACTGTATACAGAAATAGTCCTCTTGACACACAACAATAAAAACAGTTGATTAGGCCCAGCCCAGTGCGAGATTTCACAAAAATGCAACAATAACGAATTTTCAAAGCCCGACGACCGCAAAACCTCTAACTCGTGTGAGCAGAGACAGTTCTGAGAGAGATGTAAAAATGGCTGCCAGGGCAATGCAACAATTGCGTTATCACATCGCCTAGGTTGTAATACAACACAAAATAGACATGGAAATGAATCTGGAACAATTACAATAAAAGCAAATAGATACAAAGACGGAGAGGAGATCAACTTTGTCCGCTACTTCAAAGTAGTGACAAAATCCTCATCTCCATCTAGCAGTTTTATGCACATAAAAATTCAGTATGGGTGCCCCAAGGCGACATTAGACAGCGATTTAGGTTTGGGATTTTGCTGCAATGTACACAAAGAACCGGATTTCAAGCTCGACCAGGCAATGCTGTTGAATTTTCTGCTACACACAAATACTGGGGCTTGTAGAGGAATCATACTAATACAGATTTGGTCAAATTGGAGAACTGGAATGTAAAGTTAATCTGCCTCATGTGAAGCACCCATACATCTTAAATACTCCAGTGAAAACCTATAAAACGTTTTGTTCGTATGAAGCAATCATCCCATCATCCTAATGTAGATTGCGTCCATGGCCATCTAGAAAGAGAAATAGTTTTGATCCAGTGTGTAAAAAGATGGCCATCTATAAATATCCACGTTTCCCGCCCTTTATATAAATTTTGGAAATGTCCTTAGCTGGCTGGTAGGAAGCTGTCAGAGGGAAAAGCCTTTTACAGTACTGCGATGCTGTGAGTGGAACAGATTTGACCAGTAAGTTAAGGGGATTTGTACCATCCAAACCGTTTCAAATTGCCTCTGTGGATCATTTAGAGTTCAGTTATTTAAGCGCAAGCACGAGCACCTGAAAGAGACCACCTACTGTTAAATACCCTCAAGCCTAAGTCAAATCTTTATCCTGCATTATATTTGTGCCTTCGAAGACATTAATAAGGTTTAAGTGTTGGCAGCAGTCTTAGCGTTGGTCCAGGATCATTATACTTGTATTTTGGATGTTTGTCAGACCAAAACTGGACCATTTTAGTCATTTGGCCATTCATAAAATTTGTGAACATCAATTTGTTGGAACATTAGACATTTGGACAACATTTGTTACTATTGGCAACCCTAAACATGTTGCAGCTGGCTTATTGGAACCTTACTTCACACCTGCCTATGTTTTCTTTTTGACTTCCAGTTCAGCAATCCAGTTCTCTTTCCAGAACAAATTTTAGCGATGGCTGAAAGACTAAAATGTCCAGAGGGCAAAATCAGTTGATTTCACTGGAATCGGAGCAACGACTGGTCCACACAGACATGGACAAAAATCTGTGCATGGCTTTCCATGTTTGAACTTTGTAAAACTTGACATGCAAATATGTGATCATTCATCAGAATAGAGTTTGTGACATTTGAGAGAACCACGATGGTGGTGTCCAGATTGGAACCCCAGGTTTGGGAAGAATGTTGAAAATACAAACTCATCATATGGTAAGCAGTCTTTTTAGAATTTTTTAAGGCAAGAAAAGTGATTTGAGGTGGGTGGTGTAACAAAAGTTACACCTTACTTCAAGCTGGTCCAGTTCTCTTTTGTCATACAGACTAAAACATCCAGAGAGGGAAATCGGTTCACTGGAATTGGAGCAATGACTGGTCTACACAGAAGCGGAATAAATGCCTAGTCGTCCATATATAAAGTTTGATGAACTCTGATGTGCAAATTTGTACCACTGATCAGTTTAGGCTTGGTCATGTCTAGATGGTAACCCTGGATTTTCAAAAATCTCACAAGGTTTTCACACGTCGTTTCTTCGTTGTGTATGTTGTACAAACCAATTATGTTTTCTAATGTGACAACACCGTGGTTAAAAACATCTTTGAGGGTTAGGAAAAGATCATGTTTGAATTACAATGAGCTCTTGCAAGATCTTTTGGAGGTCCGGAGTTTTCCCATCTAGATACGACCAACGAAGACCCAGTAAATCCTTAAGAATTTGGTTGATCAAGTAAAATATAATCGATCTAGTATAAAATAAAGGTCTGAAATTTAACAGAGAGTGTGCTCCACGTTATCCAGTATTCAAGTATATGTATTTAATATGTAGCTTAATTGAGAATTTTTACCAATGATTGATTAAGGAAAGTGCTTATAAACTGCAACCCTACTTAGCAGCAACTGCATCACTAAGCTTCAAGGACTTGAGATGGGCTGTAGTTTGTGCTCTGTCCTGGGCTTTATTCCTTTCACCCTGACACATACTGAAGTATGACAGCACGATTATGAAAAATGCCAAAAATATCAGCTATTTCATTCCTTTTATCTGCACACAATGTTGAGGAAGCAACAATAATTCATTTTGCTGTCTGTGTTTTAGACACAAGGGCTGTTTACTCAGCCAATTGGTTTGCAGCACACTCATTCAACACTCGAGAAACAGAAATTTACAGATTGAACGGCTTCTATTCCAGGAAGATCACAAGGTAATTGAGTGTCAATAGCCAGGCAGAACAATAATCACGACCATGGGGCTGTTGTGTGCTGTCGAGTGGAGGGGTGGATGAGTGTGTGTGGGCCCTGGACTTAATGACCTCATAGATAAAATCCATGTTTATTTTCTAAACAGAGCGCCAGCCTTCTCCAAGAGCCGTCACTGTGGTCTTGGAAACGAATTGGTCCTCCTTTCATTGCTCCCATTCATTCAGTTTTCGTTGTTAACAGAAAAAGAGGACAGCAGATGGTGACCTTGGATGCACAGACTGAAAAGAATTAGGAATAATACTCACACTTTGGGAGCCCAAAGCATTAGCGTACGCACCTGGCGGCGCCTCTTGCAGACATGGCTTTTGTCCACATCTCTATGGGGATGTGCAATTCCTGTACAGTCAATGAAAGGTCATATTTGATCATTTGGTCTCGGCCTGTTAATGCCAAACAAAGGCTTGGGCAGGTGTTTCAGTTTAATATGAGCCAGAAAGAGCAATAATGTGTCTCTGGCGCTGACGGCTGGCTGTGAGACAGCTGAAACGAGGCTGATAACCAGGTATATTTGTAACCCCCACTTAATTGAACACAAGCAAGCAGGGGCAGCAGGGGTAAATGGGGTGAAAGCCGCTGAAATGCCAGGCCATCTATTTTGTCGTTTCAGAATTCACTCTTGACTGACCCGCCAAGGTAAGATTTCATCAATAAAATAAATGTGACGTGTGTTCGGCCTGATTTTTCCCTCCATCCTTGTTGAATCCTTCACCAATGTACCCAGTAACCATGAAGGAGAGAAAACACGATTTAACTGGAGCCGCGGGAGTGGAAGAAATACGGTCCTCTCCTGACTTGACCTGCTGACTTTTTTTTGAGTCAAAAACTAGAAATGTTTATGCTTCTGGTGACAGTTTAATTCAAGCATTCAGATTATTTAATGGGATTAAAATATCCTCCCAGTAACACTTGTTTCTCTCTGGAAGCTTGGTTACTTTACCCAGAGGGCTGTGCAGTGACAATATTCAGCCATTTTTCCCTGTCTGCTCAAGCTGATGGGTTTACACAACACTTTAATGCGGGGGTTAAATTCTCCGAGTTAGCTGTTAAAGACAATCATACAGCAGCAGCACGTCCTTAGCCACAGTAATCAGAGACCAGTAGCATCTGTCACCATGTTGTCACTGTGACAAACACACTGCGCCTTGATTCATTACCACTTTCCCCTCTGGCCATTTCGACACATACATGAATCAAGTCACCCTCTGCATGGTGTCGGACACAGAAATCAGAGTGGTTACATATTATAAAGATAGAAGTAAAGATGTCTACAGCATGTATTTTTATATAGATACTTATCAAGTCCTGATTTAGCGAAGAAAATTTACACTGCTGAGCCCCGTGACTAAGAAAATGTAGTAAAAGGTTATCAGACACGTCAAATATGATCTGGGGTGTAATAATACAAAGCTTCATGCCTGGCTGGTTTGGTTTTGTGACAAAGTTAGCTTCAGCTAGGTAGCTAACTAGCTGACTCACTATGTTTAGCTAGTGTTTTCAGATAAGCTTGCTAACCACACAGTCCCGTCGGATGCAATTAAATTTTATTCTGTCAACTGATTGGTGGTAAAGGAAAAAATAAAACCCTTATTGCTGTTTTTAACCACCTGATTAGAGGTTAAAAGAAAAGTATAGAGCTTCATATTTCTTTTTACATTCCATTTTCATTATTTAACTGACAATGCTACTACTTGAAACTTGATGTTTTCAGTTTTATTGTTGAATATTGTCTTATAACCTTTAACTATGTTTTAGGGCTGTGCTCGACTCAGATTTATGTCCTTTGCATTGGGTTTGGCTGTTGAATACAAATGTTTGACTTTATGTTCTTCTTTTTCTTTTTTCATTTTGACTATCAAGCGTGTTTTGTCAGTTTTAGGGCTCCATACTCCACAGCCAAAACAAAATGTGACATGGTGCACCAATATCTTCAGTTTGACAAGAGACAGATTTTCAGGGGATGTCCACTCCCATGCAGAATTAAGGTGTTTCCACTGGAATTTTGCCAATAAAAATACAGCCGTGGCAGGAATTATTATTCCCAGTGTTATTACAGACAACTGAATATCCTCAAGTAGCACTTGTCCAATACAAGTCCATAAGGTATTAACATGACTACAGTAAATCAGTTAATTAGTATGCATTTAAACATATCCACTGTTAACAAAGCCAAATTAAGCTTTAAGAGTGAGTGTAACCCTGATGGATGGTTGCATTAAGCAACACTTTAAACTTTTCACACAGCCAGGAAATAACTAGCTTGCAACATATTTTTTTTTCATCTGGATAATGGCTCTGATTTTTCTCTTGTGAAATTCTAAAACACAACCACCGCTCACTAGTTGCCTCGTGGTGTGATGAGGGTCTGGGCTTTGGGTTCCTCCATTGTGCCGTCTCATTAGCTTTTATTCATGTAATGTATTGACCATTTGCCGTTCACTGATTAGGGGCCAGTGGTCTGAGCTTGAACTTTTGAATTTAGATCATCAAATCATGCCCGTTCCCTGCGCTGAAAGTGGATCACCGGTGGCCAGATATTGGTCTCCCCTGCAGAGAACTCGCTCCCATTCTCCCTGTCAGCTTGTGCTCGGGACGCTGATTTGCAATGACGGATGGGGCGATGCCTGGAAGAGCCGAGCGTCACAAACAACTCATCAGGACTTTCTTATTGGAGTGCTTGCTGTCAGCTTCAGCGGACGAGTGGCAGTTATGGTTCCTGAATCTGACAGCCAAAACCAAGGAATCGGACGTCCGTGTCCACAAAAGACTTCCTGAAACGTGTTCCATTTATTCCCACAACCTCCGAACTAGAGTTCTGTCAGATTCAGGTTACATTTTAAGAGCCTAGACAGGAGTATTGTGTAGTATTCCAACGTATTTGCATGTCACTCATTCTTGAGAACTGGGACAAAATTGTATTTTGAGGGGGTTTCGATTTTTACTCGTCAATAATGATGGCTATTAAAACTTGTAACAGGCCAGCCTCCTAAAGATTACATTTTTATTAAACGTTGATGTCTTACAAAGTCGATAAAATGTTACCTTTTTTAAATTTTACACCATAGTTATAGTGAGCAGCCATTTTATTTTTTAAAGATGCTCAGTGTTCTTTTAATGCTAAACAGATACAAATTTTTTAAACCATAATTCTTATTCGGTTTGGATGTGGAAGGGCTACAGAGTCGATATGTTATGGTTGAGACACATCTGATAGCAATATTATTCAATGAATTTGTCAAAAAATAGAAAGGTTACCCGTGCTTGAGTAGTATTCCCGCCTTTTTTAAAACAAGGAAGTAAAACAGGCTAACTTAGGGTATAGCTAACCCTTTATATGCCTGATTAAATCATAATTTTGTAAAAATCTGGAAGAGCTGACTGAAATCTGGGACACAAGTTTAAAGGGACAATATTTTCATTGACAAATACATTTTAAGACAAAGACGATTATAATAGCACATTTTTAAACCTATGTTATCAGAAGGTATTGTTAGATTTTGAAGGCACTTTTTAATCAAAGCAGGACATAAATCCATATATTCCCTATACATTAATCCTTAAAGAATAAATTTTCACCAAAAAATTGTAATTAGATTGTTGCTATTAATGATTTTTAAAGCTTTTTTTGGTAAGACATGATTTGTCCCAGTTCTCAAGAATGGGTGATATACAGGTCATTTTAAGAAATGACCTGTATATCAAATGACTCACTCTGACTTAAGCAATAACTTAATCATATGAGAAAAGAACAGTGACTCCTGTTAATGCAGGTAATATTTCATGAAGTCAATCACCGATGTAGAACGGGCAGGTAATACTTTTCAACAGCAGGTCTGTGGGAAAATTAAAGTCTGGCACCGAGCAAACAAACAGACGAGACATGAGTGGCAGCTTGAAGTGGATACTTGACACACACACAGAGTTTGTGACAGAAATAATCTGCCAGACGTTTCAATCATCTCCATTTCCGTCATCTATCTTTTCTCCTCCTCGCACAGTTCTGTTGACAATAACAGCCATCCGAGCCTAATGACTATCAGAGGATAGCTGTTGTGGCTTTGTGTGTTGACATGAAGAGACGAGGCAATAACTCATCGCTTGTCACGTCTGTAAAATGGCGGTGAAGGAGACGAGAGAGTGAAAGAATATAGGGAACGCTGCTGACAGAGACAAATTCTATATTAAGCCTCACGCTTTTGCACAATGTGAAGGAAGATTCACACGTCCAAGTGATGGCAGGTGAGTTGTTGGAACGGACCTGAGGTCAACATAAAACAACTGTTCGGGTGACCCTGTCTGATTCTGAATGTATACTTGCTTGCTATGGGTTCAAAGAATTGGATGTATTGTTTCTCAGACAGTTTGTGTCTGCAAGATGCAACTATATTTGAAATGAAAACCACTGCAGTGTAGCAGGTGCTGCTGCTTCTGCTGTGATCTCAACTTCAGGTATTAACTTCCTGACGTGTTGACATGTTAAGTTCTGTTGTGTGAATTTCAAGTTCTCAACAAAGATATTCTGGCCACTGTCCCTCCGCATGGGTTTACATTTTTAAAACCTTCAGGCACAACCCTTCTTAAGTCCCACCCCTTTTTGATCTGTGCTCCAGCGATGGTTGACCAGGCTTTGAGTGCATCAGAACCTCGGTCAGCTTTCTCCTTTCCTGTTTCCTGCACTGAGATGCTATGTGTTTGGCTTGTCTATGTTGAAAAGAAAAACAAATTTTGGCTTAAAGATGCTGCTGGGGGACCTGTAAAACTGACTTACAGTTAATTAATGTCAGCAAAATGCTAGCTAACTAGCAAGCAAATGATTGATGTACATTAGCTTGCTAGTTTGGAAGCATTTTGTTATCAGATGTACCTAGCTAGCTAACGACAGATGCAGTTTAAGTAGCTGGCTAGCATTCTGCTAACATCAACTATGTCACTTCTACAGGCCCCCCAGCAACATCTTTTATCCATCTGCAAAAGCCGATTTTCTTTTCAACATTGATAAGCCTGGCACATAGTATATCTGAAACAGGAAAGGAAAAAGCTGACCAAGGTTTCACTGGTTACCAAACTTGCTCAACTCTCATTGGAGAACAGCAATTGTGCAGCAATTGCCAGATATGCGGAGGTGTGAAAGTAGCCAGTGTGCTTTATATCCAATCTTCACCCATGGTTATTCTTAAGAGTTATAATATATAGGTTTAGATGAAACCCTTTTGCCTTTAGATGTGGGGGGACACAGCCGCGTTCGTTTGAAACATACAGGGACATTTATAAGCACTGTGTCTCTTTGTGACTGTTGAGTATTACTTGGACGTCCAGTAGATGATGAACAGACACATAAATGTGCAGGAGAAATATACAGTGAAGCTCTGTTTGAATTTGGAACAAAGTTCATTTGAAGCATACTGATACCTTCACAGAAAATTCAACTGCCTCCATAAAATGAGCAGTAAATGGACTTATTTTTCCCGGATAGAAACCTGACTGTTACTGAATTGAATGCTCTGCAGTGTCAGGACAAAACTGCCCTCAAGAAAACTTTCCACAGAAGACAGAAGCAAAGGAGTAGGAGTGAGAAGAAAAAGAAAAAGAGAATGAGAATCTCCCACATCACCTGAGGGGGAAGGACGTAGAAGAAAAAGGTGAGCCTCGACGGTGGAGATTTCATCCGGTCAGCAGCCGAACAGCCGGTGGCAACAGAGAAAAAAAGGGAAGGAAAGGGAGGAAAAGCAACCCAACCTGTCTTTGAAACTTCCTGCATAAAAAGGGGCACGGCTTAAATCAAGCTGACGAAGGAAGCCACTCGACACCTTGTGAGGAGGATGCAGGGCATTTTCTTAACGTCGGGGTAAATTAATTAACCAAATATCTGAACACTTTGTTAATACTCTCTGCTCTTATCAAGAGGCTAATTATCGCTATCAGCCCCGTCTGTTCGTCAGAAGGATTATTAGGCTAATCACAAAGCGTCCCCCTTTGGAGACGACATTTTCGCTCTTCATCAGAACAAAGCCTTTACTGTCTCCCAATGACACGGTGTCACTGATGAACCCAATCAGTATTTGTACCTCGTAATGTTCCGACAAAGACATGGGTAACGGGACCAGTTTGTGCCATGCGTAAGTGGGTCTCTTTCGGTTGCTTACATGCTTGACCAATGCCAATTATGTTAATTGACCACATGCTTGAGAAGCAGCTGACTGCCATCTTGGACCCTCTTATGCACCATCAGTCTGTGATGTCCAACCTATTCAGAGATTTATTTTTTTTTGTGATTTGTTGCTGGAGACACTTTTCCCTCAACTTGCATCGAGTCGTACATTTCCTAGGGTGCTTTTTGAAAACCCACTGAGAAAGTGCCTGAACGTGTTACATTTAGTATGAACTATCTGTGATGATAATGACTGTGAACCGAGAGTTTTCAGTTGCTGCTCCAGTGCATACTGGTCTGTTGAGCCTAATGTTGGTGGAAAAAAATATTATATTTCAGCATCTCTACAGAGGATTTCTCCCTGTACTATATTTCAGTGCTGAACTTCTCTGCTGTATCTGTTCTCGGGTTATCCACAGGATCCTATTCGATCTTTTTAGCAGCATTAAAATGGTTTAGGATGGTTTTTTAACAAACTGGAAGGGACATGACTTTAGGAGCCCTGCAGCTCTAGCCTCGCAAAGCCAGCCAACACCTCACAAGCTTGAGTTGACACAACTCTTAAATACATATGCTGAGATTTGATTTAGACTGACGTAAGTAATTAGTGAATATTTTGATGCACATTAACCTTCAACATTTCCTAGACAAGGAAAAAGCTAACCTGGCCAAAGGTAACAAAGTCTACCAGTACCTATAAAGCTCACTAACATGTTACATTTTATTTGTTTAATCCACACAAAAAACGTCTCCATGCTATTGGGCGACTTTAGCCGTCAAGGCTTTCTGCCAGAAAGACCCTTCCATGTTCCATCCAGGTTTAAGGGGGTCAAAATATGAGTTTAGTTTAAAATAGTAAGATTTCTGCAAGAAGATAACTTCTCCCATGGGTAGTCTCCACTGCTTTCCACACATGGGAGAAGTTACCCTTCAGGACTTTCTGCCAGAAAGTTTTCCAAAAAGAGTTTTCTGGCATTAAGGCTTTAGGAAGTCAGGTGACATAGTATAAACAGGGACAAATGCCACACCAGGAGCAGGTTGGGGTTTGACATGGTTTTTCATGAGATGCTTATTGTTATTGATTTAGTTTACTTATTATCTTGAGGCTTTTCATATTAACACATATATTTGAAGTTTTCTGTCACAGGTTGGTTAGGTTCAGGCATCAAAACTACTTGGTTAGCTTAAGGCAACAAACCTATATGGTATATGGTTTAGGTAAACATCATGGTTTGGGTTAAAATAAACCATTAACTACATGTTAGAAAGACTTTCTGGCAGAAAGATTTATGCCAGAGGGCTATCTCCTCCTATATGCCTAGTTGCTTGGCCACCTTACAGTGACGATACAACTCCAGGAAGTCATGGCTATTAAACAAATGAGATATAATGCATCAATAAAGACGTTTTAAAAGGTGCAGAGAGGCAGATTTTGTTACCTCCAGTCTTAATGCTGAGTTATGCTAACTGGCTCCAGCTTCATATTAAACAATCAACACCAAAATGTCAAACTATTACTGTATGTGTTGTATGGTTAAAATGTAGCCTGATGTAAAACTCTTGACAGCCTGTTTCTGGCTTATATTCATTCTGAAAACAAATTTGATGGATCATTTCAGGAAAAATAAAATTACATTTTCAGAACAACGACAATGGCTGTCCTTGTTCAAGAATTGGAAGAACAACTTCTAACAGCTGAGACACTGGTACACTCGTCCAAAAAGGTCAAAGAGAGAGAAGTGTGAATCATGAGGTCCAAGACGCTGTGAAACTGTGGGCTGGCTTTGCGAGGCCAAGTACTAGTCTGATGGTCTGTGCAACAAAAGTATTTCATGAAGCTTCCATACTGATATATTGAAGTATTTGCAAATACTTAAAAGTATTTGGTTCCTGCAGTATCAGACGGGAGGTGATAAGACAGTCTGGATTGAATTAAAAGAGATCACCACAGAAAAGCAAGATCAAAGTTATGTTTAAATACTATCTGTGATAATCTCACTGTGCTGTCCAGTGTGGCAAACTCCACCCGTCTGGCACAACATGGAGGTAAAAACAATTTATTTGCAAACACTTTTCACTCTCCACAAACACTCTCTGTCCCAGCTCTTACACCGTCACAGTGGCATTCTTTGGCATACAAGGGGAATGCAGCAGGCTCCCCCGTCTTGTTTCCTGTGCCGTGTCGCCTGCCAGCCAAATGAATCCGTCCAATCCCTGGCATTTCCCAGGGAATGTGACTGGAATGTTATCTGCTTCCAAGCGGAATGCCTGGGTCATGGTTTTGTCTCGGATTTCGTGAGCGGCCCGGAATATCTACTCTGAGTGCTTTCTCCCATAATGCAACAGGCAGACGCTGTTCAAAAAAACAAAAAAAAACTGTAAGCTTTCCTTGAACAATGAGTCTAGACATACATGCACACACGCACGCACACAGACGACACTTTTCTTCCACAGAAATGTTAAGCTGATTTTCAAATTTAAGCCAAATTCAGAGCGTCTTCCCTACGCACCAGATTAACCATTCAAGGAACCTTGAAAAGATATATATTAAAAACACTTCACGAAATAAGGCACTCCAATTTTCCATTGTCCTGAATGCTTTGAGTCTGCAGAGAGGTAGAGGCAGATGAAGCTGTGCAAGTCGCCTTATCCACCTCTGCATTGTCACAATGCTTCAAAGGTAGGGGGGAGATGAAAGCGAGTGATATGAGCAGTCTGATAGAATCTGAAGATGGGACTAGTGATCTGTGTTCTGCTCCTTCAAAGGGATAGAGAAACACAGATAGAGAGGAGAATGAAATGGGCACCAGCGATTGGTTCAAAGGCAGCTTTCCCACAATCCAATGTACCACCTTTCACTGGCTTTCTGGTTTTCAAAGCAGCAGGCTGGCGTATGAATACGACCTGCGACGATTAAGGCTCCCATGGGGGGGAAACCTCCCGCAGTGGGTTGAGTGATGGGGTGTGCGTTTTTTAAAAAGATTCCAAATCCTCGATCAGATGCAGGAGGAAGTAGTGGACTGGACTGTGTTCCTGTGATAAAATCCACGGCCTCGCCACGGGCTTAGAACCTGTCGTCTCTGAGTTGTGTCGGGGACTTGAAGGGCTTGAGCCCAAGTGTCCTGCGGGGGTGAGCTCTCTCTTTGGTGCCGTCCAGGGGCTTCCCGCAGGTCGCCCAGCCCAGGTCGATGAGGGGCGAGTCCGCTGGGTTGAGCGGCGCTATGCGGAACGAGGGCAGCGTGGGCGAGCCGTTAGTGGAACAGGGGGCGGAGCGGGAGGTGGGGAAGGGGGCAGAGAAGGGGTCGAAGGGCGAAGCCACATCCGAGCCGCTCGAGGGGTCGGCCTTGAGGGCGAACGGGTCGCAGTCAGGCGAGGGGAAGGGGTCACAGTTGTGGAAAGGGTTGGTGGGGGAGGGCTGGTAGCCCAGGAGGTTGCTGTCCGAGCGGTTCGGGCTGCGGCCGCCACCTGAGTTCCCGCCACCAGCCGAGATGAAGCTCCAGGGGTCGATGCGGGGGCGGATGGGGGACGGGCGGGGACGGGGGATGACGCTGACCTCCAGGCGGCGGGTTTTGGGGCTACAGAGGGCAGCATTGGGGTGGAGAGAACAGGACACTGAAGGCTTGTCATCAGAGTCTTGTGTGTCTTGGCACAAAGGCAGGTCCAGAACTGGGAAAGAACAGAAAGAAGAAAACATGAACGGGACATTCCAGGCATTTAATATTACACTTCTATAAGATTGAGGGACAAGTAAAGGTCAAAATCAGCAGCAGAGGCTGAGATATCCTGACTTTTATTTCCTATTATGAGTTAAACCTTAAAAATGCTGGGTCGTACATTTAACCCTAATGCATTGTTCATAAGACCAGTAGTTTTCAAACTTTTTCTGTCCAAGGCACATCAGAGAGGAAGCCAAGATCACAGGGCACACCTGTATTCATATCCAAGCAAAATACCCTCTATAACCAGCCTAACCAACATAGGCAATGACCAGTCAGAGTTTCTAGAGTCTGGGAAGGGAAAAAAAAAGGTTAGTCAATCAGAGTATTGGAGGTGTCACATTATAATAATTACCACCATCTTGCATCAGTGAAAACTGGAGTTCATTTGGATGTAAGATTTTTTTCAGGAATTGTTTTAGGATGTAGAGTTTCCATCTGTATTGGGAAATGAACGCGTGCCACAGCACACCTGAACCCGCCTCAGGGCACGTCAGTGTGTTTCAGCACACCGTCTGAGAACCACTGCTTTGGACATTCTCTGCCTGTACAATTCCCTCAGCTTTCAAACTCCATGTCCCCCGCTTACAAATATGAATACCTTTATTGTCATTGTACATTTACAGCGAGATTCAGTGTGCTACACAGAAGGAATAATAATATAAAAAATACAAATATTCCCATGAATATGAATGTAAACATGAAAAAATAAACATGAAATATGAAAAATGTCAAATCTAAAGAAAGACTTGCGTATTGTGTATATCGTGTGTTCAAGGCTTACAATCATAGATGTCTCTGGATATGAGACAGATCATAGTCGGTGTACGGTGTGAGTGTAGAGCTGTGACTTTAAAATTGTGGCCAGTGAGCAGCTGTGTGAGACATTAGCAACAATGCAGTATGTAAGAAGAACACCAAGCTGCCGTCTTGCCTTATAACATAGGTTATTATCAAATATTTTAAGTGTCCAATCTAACTCAAAATAACCCCCATGACATCACTATAGCATAAATATGGTCATTTCCTGGTGATAGACTGGTTCATCAGGTCGATTATCCTGCATCCTGCCCCTTGAGAGTTTTGGAAAGGTGCTGAAAAAGTTAGTTTGGAGATCTACAACTCAATAAGATGTTTCTCCTGTCACCCTAACAACAGCAAATTTAAAGCTGTTACTTACTCAATATATTTCATGTTATAATGCTGAGTGTCACTTCTGACACCAGTCACATTCTGAAATCTACATCATAACCCAATGTTGTTTTCTATTTCATTAATTAATTATATTTCCATCTAAAACAACATGGTATTTTAGACTGTAATCTAAATGTAATAATGGAGTTATACATGACTTTTCTTTTTTGATATTGGCATTATATATCAGCCATCGTACATCCTGCTCTCTAACTATCAGCATTGTTATTGGTCATTGAATAACCCGTATCAGTCGCACTGTCAACCACACTAAACATTATACAGCTGTTAGGTGGTGACTTACAACTGACGTGTACTTAAAGTTAGGATTGCTTTGTCTGTGGATGTCAGCTGCAGTTGCTGGGGTCAGTCTGTGGGACTTGATAGACCTTCAGCTCAAAACTTAATAATGAACCGACCCTTTCAGACAGGGGTCTGCAACCTTTACTATCAAATGAGACATTTTTGGACAAAAGATGAAAAAGAAAATCAGCCCGGAGCTGCAACTATTAAATTCTCTATTTTCCTCTGAGACCATTTTTTTGGATTTAGCACCCATAGCTCGCCTGGGGAAATGCAAGACTAGCCACAGGCAAAATATGAGGGAAATGCTGGCGAGTAGTATCCATGGGCTATGACATACTTACCAACCCTCCCCAGTTTTCACCGTTTTTCATTGCCCTCTCCAGATTTCCTCCAGGGATCATTATTCTCCCATATTTCTCCCGATTTATAACATATTTTCACACCTTCTTTCTTTACAGGAAGCTTTAAAGGAAGGGGCACTTTTTTCAAAGAGCAGCCTAACATTAATACATGCTTGGAAAAACATTTGTAAATTATTTCTTTTCTGTGTTATTGTAATGAATTTTGCAATGTTGAGAGTCACTATAGACCTACAAAAATTCTAAATGAAAATTAAAATGTTAAAAAAGAACTGTAATCCATTTTTTTTCTGTCAGAGCCGCAGGGAGCCACTTGAAAGGGGCAAAAGAGCTGCAAGCGACTCTGGAGCCACAGGTTGCTGAACCCCGCTCTAAGCATCCCTGCTGTTCAAAGTAAGAGGAAGAGCTACAGATCTAATGTTAAAGATCAAAGTAGGGGCTCTAACGAACATCATCACTCACATCTTTTCTTGTCCGGTGTAATCGGTGACACTGGAGTTGTCACATGTTTATTAACTGGTGGGAAAATTTCCTCACTGAGGCGTTCTGCTCCCCATGACATATGAACTAACCTTTATGCGCAAAATCTGTGAAGTTTCCCTTTAAACAAAGACACAATATCAGGCAAAGGCTGAAGACTCAACATATTAAACCTCTTCATCATCCTGCCTTTCACTTTCTTGCTTGAGGAAACTTTAATTGTTAATCTTCAAATTACTGTGAAACTGCTGTAGTGTTGCTCTGGTGTTCTTTTATGCACACCTCTCCAATCTGAAATGCATTTGGTTTTTAATATTTGGCAAAACACATAAACCTTTATGATGAAAATGATTGAAACAGAAACATGAAAGTGGTGCGTTATTGTTGCAAAAAAGAAATGGAACAATCACGAGCACACAACATTGATGCAATTAGTCTAAATTAAGTACAACATAGCTGCTGTGTGACTCGCTGACAGAGCTGCAACAGCAGCAAACAGCAAGAGTAAATTAGCACTGACAAGAACATTAAACTCAGAATAAATCATAGTGAATGAACATTTGCCACTTCCAAATGTGATGTGTCTGCCAAATGGCATTATTTACATCAACAGCAACTCTCCGAGGCTGCTAAGCTATTCAGCTGACAAGAAAGAGCAATCAGGAGTCACACGAGAGCAGACGAAAAAAAACGACGAAGGAATCCTCAGCATTCATCTCCCTCTTTCAAGCACACATCCACCGCCAGCAACCTTGTGGCAGTCTGTCTATGCATCTGAGCCTGAGTCATTACATTCAATGAACATAATAAGATGTTTAGCTAAAACACTCGCCGTTTAATTATGTGTGGCTTTTTGCCTCTGCGCGCGCGGTGTAATGAGCGCACGCGGTTTTGGGAGATTACGGTTGTTAGCGGCGGAAACAGGCGAGGCATGTCTGCTCGCTACCTGGGGGCAGAGCTGTACGAAGCTCTCTGTGGAGAATCCAAGGCTTTGTGAGTCAAACGGACCAGATATAGAGTGTGAAATGTGACCATGGGGCACTCTTAAAGCCCTCATAAAGCCCACTCACTCCTAAAACAACCAATACCAACGCCTCCGTCATTACGGTTCCTAACTGTGTCAGTGCTTCTAAGAAATGCATATTAGTCTTTGGGAAAAACATGTGATTGTACTGTAAATTTGAGTGTTGCTGGTATGCAGATGATGTCTGTTAGCATGACGCTTACATGAATCGAAACAAACATAAATATGCCCCCGGAGAATGGAACATTTTCACAGTTTTGAGGGGGAAAATGAATGCTAATCTGTCTTCAATGTGATCTTTTATCATATGTCATGTGTACATCCTTTTCATGGGCATACATTCTTAGAAATAAGGGTTCCAAAAGGGTTCTTCATAAATGGCTGAAGTTCTACAGAAAACCATTTGCTTCTGAAGAACCCTTTTTTTTAAGAAAGGGTTTGCCGATATTTTTTTGTAAGACTAAGGGTTCCATTCAGAACCCTTCGCCTCCAAAGAACCCTTTTTAGAAGAAAGAGTTGACTGCTGATATCCCCGAAGAACTCTTTCAGCAAGGGTTCTTTGTATGATAACATAAAATGGTTCTCTGCAGAATCCACTGGATGGGTTCTGGATAAAACCCTTGAAATGTTAGAAGGTTCTCAGTGAAACCCCCAGGGTGGATTCTAGATAAAACCCTTGAAATATAAATGGGTTCTTGGTAGAACCCCCTAGACTGGTTAAAGATAAAACCCTTGGAATATAAATGGGTTTTCAGTAGAACCTCCTGGGTAGGTCACAGCTAAAACCCCTGGAATATAAAAGGGTTCTCCGTAGAAACCCCTGGGTGGGTTCTTGATAAAACCCTCGGAATATAAAACAGTTATCAGTAGAACTCCCTGGGTGGGTTCTTGTAAGCACTTAGAAGTTGGAAAGCTTCTGGATAGAAACCCCAGAGAGGGTTAAGGGTGGAACCAATTCACAATAAAAGGGTTCTGTGTAGATCCTCTTACAGGGGGCTCTAGTTATGATCTTTATTTCTTGGAGTGTACATTTGATCAAACTGGAGGCTAATTACACAAAGACGTACACTTGAGCTCCAGCCAGACTCTGTGAGGAGGAGGCCACAAAGACACTGTGCTGCCAGTGAAGTCAAGAATAGATTATTAGCAATTTTGAATCCAACACTTTTTTTCTGGTCTGACCTCGGCTGTGCCGCTGGATGTTTTGCATTCATCTTCAAGTTTGCAATAAAAGAAAACTCCGACTTGGAAAAAAAAAGGGAAAACAACAGAGGATTGGATGCTAGCTTTGCTTAGCAAGTATTAGCAGTGAAGTATGGAGGGCCAGCTGTTACCTGAGATATGCAAATAGCTGAAGACAAGCTTTGATGTAAATGAAAAAGCTTGTGCTGCATTGAAGCTTCCCTTGTGCCAGAGAAGATCTCGCTAAAAAAGGCACAATAATAATTCTGAAAGAACTGTGAGGGAACATTGTCATGCTGAGGAGGTACATTATTCAAGGTAAAAGTTGGATCCAATTTCAGTGTGGGGCCTCCCCGAAAAGCAAAACATGCTCAGTGCTCTTGAGGAAATGCAGATGAATCAAGCAGATACATTAAAAACCAAATCAGGGATCCGGTCTGGAGAGGAGACAGTAATTTAAAAAGGGGCACAGTTTAGTACTGCACTTTTATTAAGCTGGGAGACTCGCAAAAGGACAAATAATGGAAAAGAATAGTCAAAATCAAAGCAGCAGAGGCCAAGATATTTTTTCCCATTGAGTCACAGAATTTCCTACATAATGCAACTTGATAGAGCTCTACACCAAGAGTTTGTAACTCAGGATTTATTTTTTTTTTTTTTCCACTGCGGGAACTGTCCCCAGGGACTAGGAACCTACTAGGTGCAGGGCTGGGCAATATGGACAAAATGAAATACCCTGATACCTTAAGTCTTTTGCCATAACAGGATAACAGGACATAACAGGATATGCAAAATCTATATCTAATATCTAATCTCATGTCACAATATCGATATGATATCAATTTACTGCCCAGCCCTGCTGCTGCGAGCCTCACGCCCAAAGTTCCTGCACTTTTGGAAAGAACTGAATTTACACCCTTGACCCTGCAGCGGAAATGCAGTTCCTCCAAACGAAAGCATGTCGACCAACTACAAAATTTTACCTGTCTCTTGCTTTATTGGACATCACTGTCGTAGAGTCATGTGCAAAAATTATGTGTAAAAAAATAGCCATTGCTTTTTTTTAATATATATATATATATATATATATATATATATATATATATATATATATATACATATATATACATATATATATATATATATATATATATACACACACATACATATATATATATATATATGTAGTACATTTTTTGAAACATAGTTCCTGGGACTAAAAGTTCTAGCTACTTTGGGTAGAAACACAGCTCATGTGTAGATTCTCCCTGTGACTTTTCAACTGTATTTAACTTTTGCCACATGTTCGTGGAACTTTTAGTCCTAGGAATTACATTTCCAGGAACTAAAAGGTTCCTCCAAGCCATTGCTGCATTTTGCACACAACACTACCCAGTAAAGCAACAGACAGGCATCATATATATATTTTGTGTGCGACATTACAACAGCACTGCTGTTTCCAGTTCCTGCTGGATTTTGTTCTCAGAGTAAACACTCAGTAAAGACTGGACTTCATCATTGGTGCTTTTGTCAATTGTTTTCCTCTGTAATTTCATATTGATATGTCAAAGCACCATGAACTTAAACAAACTTGCTTGTGGCTGCAGATTTTTAAAAAATAGTGGCTGAAATGCTGCAAACATTAATGCCCTAAGTTCCTGTACTTTTGGAACATACTACTCCCCAAGCAAGGACTTTTTGTGGGGTAAAATAATGTCCTTGGAACTTAATTAATTTAGACCCTGGTCCCTGCGGTGGAAATGCACTGAGTTCCTTCAAAGGTGCCTAGTCTTTGTGGTGAAAACACAGCTATTGTTAATGGTCCAATGTCAAAGATTTAAAGGGATTTATTCGCAGAATATGTCAGAAATAGAATATAATATTCAAGTATATTAACTTTAGTGTATAATCACCTGGAAATAATAATTACTGTGTTTTCATCACCTCATTTCTCCAAAGAGTTTCTGGTCACAATGGAGTTACAGAAAAAAGGAAGAATTACGTCGGCTTGGCTTTTTCACAGCTTTTTCCAGTGGACTCATTTGCCTTATCTTCATGGGTGTTTAGACTGCAGTAGAAATAACAACGGAACATTTTTGTTCCTTGAAAAGTTCCTTGGACTGCAATTTATGAGTACCTTGGGTGGAAAAACTGCTAATGTGTAGATTCTTCCAGTGACTTGTCAACTGACTTCAATGTGAGAACCCAAAGGCTATTGTTTGATGACGATTAAGCCTCTGGGAGGAACAGTTTTGGGGCTTCCGGTGTAACCAGCAGATATCCAGATATCAGATCACCAGGCCAAGACTTCCTCTTCCATGTGCTGGTCATTGTTTAAAGAACAACTTGAGACACAAGAAAGGAGGTGGAGGCTAATATCTGCATATGAACGAAGATACATTTTAATAAAGCAAATAAAAAGCTAAATGATTGTCAGACGATAGCCGATGAGTTCCAAGATTACATTTTGGCCAATGAGTTTTGCCTCTTTTCCTCTTCATACGGACTATTTAGCTGCACTTAACCAAAGACCACTCAAACGTGATTGGTCAATACGACTGGGACTACAAATAGAAACCAGGACACTTCCAGTACCAAAATCTTGTCTTGTTCCTACAGATTCTGCATATTCATATGCAGATATGTGTTAATGGGGTTTAAGTGGAGAAAAACTGACTTATAAAATTGGTGGAATGAGCCTTTAACATGATAAACAGAGTGAGACTGACCTAGCTGAGAGGCGTGCAGGCCTTGGCTGGACCTCCTCCTCCTGTCAGCTCGGTGCTCCCAGGCGTCGCAGCCCAGCTCCCCGTTAGTGGAATGGTGAGTCGGGGTCCACTCCCCGGGGCTGGCCCTGCCGTGATGCAGGGGGGTCCTGGGGCTCTGCGGACTGTCCAGCATCTGCGGCGTCCGGTGGCCGCTCCTCTCGCGGGGGTTCGGCGGAGGCGGCGTCAGGGGCAGGGGCTTCAGTTCTTGGTACTGCAGAGCCAAATCCAAGAGCGGTTTGGGAAGCTGCTCCGAGGTGGAGAAGGTGATGAGATCGTCCACTACTGGGGGGTCTGAACAGGGGGGCTTAGGGAGGGAGATCTCCGGTTCGGAGGGGGTGCGGTCCCCTAAGGAAGGGGGGTTAGTTCGAGGGGGCACCCTTGGGGGAATATCCAGGCAGCGACCTAGTCCTATGGAGGCCAGGAGGGAGCCACCACCCAGCAGGGCCCGGTGGGTGCTTTTAACAAGGCCACCGAGGGAACCCCTCTCAGGCCTGGGGGAGCCAGCCGGGGAGGAACCCCCTTCCTCGCTGCCCGAGTCTCGCTGAGGTAGAGGAAGCCGCAGGCTGTCCTTCACTGAGGAGCCTGCAGAGAGAGAGAGGAAAATGTTTTAAAAGACAGAGAAGGAGAAAGAGACGAGGCATTTATTATTCATTTAGCTGTTATTTATAATTCACACTCATGCCAGAGGAAATTGTAACAGTGACTAATGGAAGATGTGCGGCTGGCAGCTGCGATGGAGGACGGTGGATACCGTTCTGAGGAGGGGGGGTTGGCGTGGAGGGTCTGTACTCCTCAAAGTCATCCTTTGATTCTCCGTTCTCATTGCTGTCAGACTCCAGGAGCTTGGCTCTCATCGACAAACTGGAAAACATTTAATTGCGGTGAGGAATTAAAGGGTAGGTTCTTAATTTTTCAACCCTATTATACCCTATTTTCCAATGTTTCTGTTTCTAAAGCCAGAGACAAAACTGAGCTACAACTTAATTCCTGTGATCAACTGTGCGCCATTAGATTACATCCACTTAAGGTGCTAATTTTGCCAAAAGAAAGACCTTTTTAAAGAGTAAAATGTGTTTTGTTCAACCAGAAATAGCTGTTTTATTGCTCTGACTAAATAACATCAACTCGTCAACTAACAAGACTCCCTCTGAAAAAACATAATTCTACCATCATCATCGTCATTCAAACTTGACAAAATCTAAATAAAACTCACTGTAAGCGTGTTTCCTACAACAACATCAGCTCTGGTGTGGATGAAATAAACTCTTAATTCACTTAAGTTAAACGTGAAAATATCAGGAGAAGAACGAGAGGGAGGCTGGACGTCTGAGAAGCAGCAGGGAGAAATGACGCGTACAGTCAGAATATTTTCACATCTAACTCAGTGAATTAAGGGTTTACTTCAACCAACCCAGAGCTGGTGATTGTTGGAGCAGTGGAAAGACCAACCAAGACGTTTTTGGTGAGTTTTATTATATTTCTGTTGAGTTTGAATGAAGTGTGGTTTTTCAAAGGTCTGGTGAGTTTGTTAGGTTATAATGTTGTTACCTGTATTCTTTACACAGAATATAATAAAGAGAATACAAAATATATGCATAAACACACATTTTTCACACTGAAACAGTGGACTTTCACCAATGTTTTTAATAGTTATAAATAACTATAAATAACAAAACAGATAGAACAAAATATAAATTAAACCTGAATAAAGAAAAAAGATCAAATATATGTTAAATGGTGCCTGTAAAGCTAACAAATAAACATAAATTGCATTATGTCATGGTATGTTATGATACTGATATTGACTGATATAGCTGTGATAGGCAAACATTGATACTGGTCAAGTGATACATCAGTCAGGTTCTAGAAAATACCAAAGCTACCCTTTAAGTTGAGTGTAATCTTAAATCTTAAATGTAACACGTAAAAGAAAAGGTAAGTCCTGCTGTACCTGCTCTCCTGGGGACTAAGGCGAAGGACTTTAGGGCTTTTGGGACTTTTTGGGCTCTGGGGCCTCCAGTGGGGGCCCAACCTCAGGTCTCCATTGGCTTGTTTGAGAGAAGGGGAGTCTAGGGGCCAGACCGGGCTCAGCCCAAATGTCCTGCTGTTGTCGCTGGGACTGACTGCAGGGAGAAAGAGACAAAAAGAAAGAAAAAACAGAGTGAAATTAATATCAGCTTACACATCATCAGTATGCACGCTGCTTAGCTGTATTCTAATGAGGTGAGCATTTTTAAAAGGCAGGTTTCACCAATAAATCGACGCAGCCCTGCAATCATCTCCAACACAATGACCTTTAATTGACTCCTGCTACAGCTGGAACTCATGAAAATTCAATGTACTTTTTCTACTCGTATTTCTGCAGAGTCCAAGCTCTGATTAACTCTAAAACAGTGTTACCTTATCATGTGGATGCAGGCAAGAAAGTAACCTCCGAACGGTTTTACAGAGCAGAGCGTGTGAGAGGAAGGAGCCAAAGTCAGCCGGGGTGATAAGATGAAGGGCTGCTAATAAAAGTTGAGACTTCACCTGCCATTCACGCGCCTCACCCAGGATCTGGCACCAAATCTCAGTCACTCTACTCTCCCCACCAAAGTGTATGCAAGCGTTTAAGTGTCGTATAACACGCAGATATGACACATATATGACAGACGTCCTACCGCAACACCTCCATCACACTCTTCAAAACACCTTACAGAGCCTTCTCAACATTACACCTGAGAGATTAGTTGAAAGAAGAGACAGAAGTGGAATATGGACACCACATTAAAATGCTGCAAATAACTGAGAGAAAACTTAAAATCTAAGATTTTATTTCACAAAGTTCTGATGCTGCTTATCTCAAGCAATTCCCTCATTCATGTCATTTCATTTCAGCATCAGGAATGGTGGGAGGAGGGGAAGCAAATATGCTCTGTGAATGGACATGCTGTATTATTTTCCTTGGCCTCTACTACACTGGCTGATGCACTTTGCCTCCCATTACTCTCCAACACAATGTTTTCAAAGCAAGCACAGACGTCAGGTGATGGTGTCAGCATTGCAATTTCATCAAGATCAGACTGCGGCTCCAAAAAAAATCCCTCCTCTCCCAGCGTATTCCTCCAGTCTGTAAACACATTTTCTTTTTGCAATATGTCACTCTTAATGTCATGATGCTTTGATGGAATAAAACATGATGGTCGGAATATTTTTTTTGTATATTTCACGAGCTGCTCCTCTGCTCCTCATCTGTCCATCACCTGCACGTGGCAGACTTAATATCACCCCTGTCAGCGGGAAAAGGCTGCTTTTGTTCTTCAGCTGAATAAACAATGTGATGTTCATTTGCTGCTACATATTGCACTGTAAAAATGAAAAAGTTGAGAAAACTCACAGTTTCAAGGCAACAGACTGCAATAGATTTTTGAGTTTTGAGCCCAACTCCAATTCCTAAGTTTTGAAAGAGTTTTACCAACTACTGATCTTTTGTTGAGATAACTTACTTTTCTTCTTTAGATAAAGTTTGAAATTTAGAAACTCAGAACATACCTTAGCAAAGTTACTTCTTTTCCTGCGAGTGTTTCCCAGACTGTTTCTTAATGGGGGCCATTATAGAAGAGCTGCTACGGTACATCTTAAGTTGCAAGCTGCCTTTCACCGCAACGCACAAATCGATTGATCACTGGTAAAGGCTCATAAATGATGTTTTAACATACTAAGTGTTGCCATAATCATTTTCCCTCAATCTAATATTACAGAAGAGGAAGCTATGACTACTAAAGATGAGACTTTAGTTCCAATAAATACATAGCCTATAGCCTACAAAGCATTAAACAGAGTATGAATCAGGACATATAAGCCACAGCCTGAGACCTCTTGTAAGGCCAGGATAAATGATATACAAAAAGGGTGACTTTTTTTTTAGAGTGTTTATGAAACAAACTGAGGAAGAGTCACTAGTCATGTTAGCGGCTGTCTGAGGCTTTTGCTAACATTAGCTAGCAGATCTAGGTACAGAAAACAGGAAAGTAGACAGTTGACTGAGGTTCTGCTGGGTGCTCAACTGTAACTGGAGCAAGGAATGAAAAGGGGCGGGGTTTAGGAATGGCCAACTGCCACAGGAGGACGTATGAAAGAGGGAAATATGACTCCTCCCAAAATCGTCATCCATTGATACAGGTTTAAGCTCATATTTGTTGCTGCATTTAATTGCACTTGGTCAGGTGGAAGAAGCGGTCACTGTACTCGGCGTAGGCACACGACAAAAGAAGCGAAATAAGAAGATGCTCTGCATGTGTGTGACTGTGTGTGAACAGACGCTCGGGTAAAAAGAGACGAAGGAGGTGAAAGAGGAAGACAAAAGCGGACTGATAAGATGATGCGAGATAACCACAATGACGTTGTTACAGTAAAACAACACTTTCATAACAATATTGTTGGCAGCATGTTGTATACTGTGTTAAAGTTCAGAGTTTGTCCAAGTGAGGGAAACAAAAAGTTTGTAAAACTTGGTTAGCAGCCAACTTCTGAATTGCTAGCTGTTTTTCTTTCCTCTGTGTCTCTTTGGGTTACTTGCTTCACTAAACTAACATCTTCCTGGATAACTGGTATCATGAAGCAGGTTATCACTTATTCCCAGAGTAGATTTTAGGGATCTCAAATTCAGAAGAAACTCGTATTATTGAGGCACTCATTGATCTACCTCGGGGTCGGACCAGACTTAAGTTTAAAAACTGTCACTGTAGAAATTTCTTTGTCTAGTGACACCAGGAGTAGAGGTGCTGTTCTATTTTTTTCTGATTTTAACAAGTAAGTACAAGTGGTGAGGATTTTATTTTAATCATTATCTTATTGTAAGAGTCCTCCTATTTGAATACCACGCATCAGACCTTTTCCTTTTCCTTTGCCTCATCTATTTCTCTAAATCTTCCAAACCCTGTTAATTAAAAACTGAATTTACCAAAAATACCTCATAACATTACTGCAGGCTTGTCCAGGTTTGAACCTGGGGCCTCTCGCTGGGTCTTAACAGATAGAAACTTCACCCACCTAATATTCAAAAGCTATAATCAAGTTTGTCAAGTAGTTCAAATATCAAATCAAAAAACTGGTTTCAAAATTATGTTTGGTTATATTCAGATACTAAAACTGAGATGTGAACAAAAGGGACGGATGACACATGAATTCTCTTTTTTTAAAATTGAATTTGAGAACCCTAAATTAAATATATTGGAAATAAAAGATTTTGGAGCCGCATAAATTGAGAGCGACTACTGAGAATTTCACAAAGTGAAAATTCATAAGCTTGATTTTCAAAGTTAAACATTTAAGTGAAACAAATTCTGCTTTATTCATTTAAACATCAAGTGTTCAGCAGTGATTAAAAGTCAAAATTTGGTATTCATTTGCTGATTATCCTCACCCCCCCCCATATGCACACACACGCACGCACACACAAACACACACACACACACACACACACACACACACACACACACACACACACACACACACACACACACACACACACGTGCTCTCAAGTTTGACTGAGGATTTCACTCTTGGTTGCATGTCATCCCTGCCTCTCTCTTCCCATGTTTCCCATCTGCCTCTGCCTCTTAGCTATCAACCCGTCCAATAAAGGCGAAAGTACCACCCTCCCCCCAAAAAAAGGGTCAAAGTATTGGCCAAACCAGAATTTTGACCTGATGATGACTCTAGATAAAAAAGCTATTACAGTTCAGCCTGAGGGGGACATGAATGTCTGCACCAAATTTTGCTCCAATTCCTCAAGTAAATGCTGAGTAATTTTACTGGATGAGTGAAGACTTAATCTGGTGGTGGCAGAGAGGAAAAAATCAGGGGTTCACAAACTCTGTAGAATTCATCTTCATTTGTTTGCTTTTTAATTTGACACTTCATTTAAAAGGACTCTGCACACAACCCTGTCAACACCAGTACATAAACTAGAAGCCTGTGTTTCTGGTTTTGTAGTCTATGTACTTCTATTAGGAACCTTATTCCAATCCTGGGCACCAGAGTATCTGAAAAATCTTTTAGCCTTCAGCCTACTGCTTCTTACCAGCGTCAGATTTGCTACACTTACATTTACCCTGGTGTTGTTCCTATGAGCCTCTCTGATCTGCAGGAAAAGATTTAATAAGTAATTTGTGGCTGCACCATTTACAATTTTATGAACCTGCCTGAGGTTTAACTGTCACTCTGGACTTCACAGGGAGCCAGCTGAGCTGCATGAACTGGTTCCTCCCTACATGCTCTCGTGGACCGAGACCTAAGACCACTCTGATCAATTTATTTTGGGAGACCTGAAGTCTCATCTTCCATAACTTGGGACAGCCACAGTGCTGGGATGTGGCGGCGTAATCGAAGTGGCATTGGATTAAGCTGGATGCCACTAGTTTCCAACTTTCCCTGTCCAGGAACGCTAACTTTCTCGCCAAGAATTTAGTTCTGGTATTCATATTTCCTGCAACTTTTAGAGCCACACCTGCATCCCCTTACTTTGCTGTCAGTATAGAGGGTTTATATATCTATGGTCTTGGTACAGATGTGTATGATCTGGGTCCATGGATATCTGTTCTAATTTCATTTCAAGCCACTGATGAGTTGTTGAGATATTTCAGTGTTGACCAAAGAGGTGGGTTGGTTGACCAACCGAAGCTGCCATGCCTAGAGCCACTAGTGGACTCACAAAAGTGCCCTTGTGGACGTGCCTATAGTGGACAAAAAATAATAAAATGCCCTCTAGGGTGGCCTGGTGTCCAAGACATAGGAAAGAAGGAGGACAACAAGATAATTTGCCCTTTAAGGACGCCCTTACAGTGGAGAAAACATGTTGCAATGCCTCTTTGGTGTCCTTTCAGGGGATAAACATGATGAAATGCCTCCTGGGATGCCTAACCCTTACTCTCTAGGGTGCCCTTTCAGTGGGTAAAACTCAATGCAGTGCTATTTGGGCTAGCCTACATCCTAAACTTTTGTTCATATATATACACACAGTACCAGTCAAAAGTTTGGACAAACACCTAATTCAGTGTTTTTTTCTTAATTTTTATAAGAAATGGTTCAGATCATACCAGCGGTGTGCAAGGCTGTCATCAAAGCAAAAGGTGACTACTTTGCAAAAATGAAAACCAAAAAGACTCTTGCACACTGTCTTCTGCACTTAGTATCAAAGATTTAATAACAACAATTATATAAAATCATCAGTGTGCAAGAGTCTTTTTTGCCTTTTTTTTAAAGAATCTGAAATATAAAACATTTTGCCTCGTTTTCACATTTTTTTTGCTTACAACACAATTCAGCATTTCATAGTTATGATCTCTCCAGTAAAGAGTGTAATGTAATAATAAAAAAAAAAACAAATGAGAAGATGTGTTGACTGGTGCTGTATATATATATATATATATATATATATATATATATATATATATATATATATATATATATATATATATATATATATATATATACATATATATATATATTTATATTTTGTCTCTTTTGCCTTTTAGTGGTAGTAGGAAAGTGGTAGGAAAGTGTCACACGCTGGAATCGAACCCACAGCCACTGCAGAGGACTCACAGCAGACAGAAGGCACGCTCTGACAGCTGAACTACCAGGTCACCACATGCTGGAAAGTTAATTGACCTGCCTGTTAAATGGTTAAATAGCTTATACTTCCCCTTGTTCAAACTAAACTAGGAATTGGAGCTGCTGCACCGTAAATGCATCACAACTTTCGGTACACTGCTGGTGCCCTTTTTATTTATCTCGCCCCTGCCCTTCAGACAGCCTGCGTCCGCCTCTGCCTACAGCTATGCAGCTGGGAAAGCGTTTACATCATTAAATATGCATGCAAATGTAGAGACTTCTATACCTCATGTACTGGAACTGGAATGAAGAATAGAGAACCAGAACTAATCCTGGCCCCACAGATAGAAAAAATAAATGAGGGTAGCAATATCCGTAAACTGCCTACACATATGATATAGCCTGCCTAAAAATAAGATGCTAAAATTGCTAACTAGTCCCAGAATTCAAAAAGTATTCTTATTTAATTTTTCTTGTTGTCTAATTCTTTAGCATACGGCACAGGGAGAGACATTAATACATGACAATCACTCTGTAGCTTTCATTGTGTCCTCCTATACTAGATGTTGTTGAATGGAGCTCTGTGGACTAATGCAAATCAATTTGGCAGTTCTCTCGACAAATAAGTTTGTGAGGCCCGGGCAATAAATCACTGCTTGCTTCTAAGAGGGCAAGCATAAATATCCACTAAACACATTTTAATGACAGGCACACTCATGGCTTAGTGATTGCCATTAAGGAAAGTCATTAGGAAGTAAAGAAAACCAGCCCTCTATTTGATGAGTAAATGAAGCTGGCAGATGTTTTGGATTTACCAACCACTTCTACAGATAAATGTTTCACCGCAATTTGCGCTTTCATGTCAAGCCCCGGTGGTAATTGTTTTGAGAAATCCCTTTCATTGCCTTTTGCTACACCACAAATTTCCTTTTGGGTTTTTGTTAAGACGCCCCGTGACCCACTGGCTACAATTTCCCTCCGAGGGGAAAGGATCTCGGGGCGTTTGTCTAAGAGCCTGACAAGCAGAAGAGTATTGTAAATCTCTGCCGCTGCTGCAACCCCTCTCAACCCCTTCTCCTGGAGCAATGAATTCCTCCCTGCTTATTTTTAATTCAGCAAACCGCACTGTAGCCACTACATGCATATAAAAGCGGGGACTCTTACTGCCTGGAAAAAGTGCAGCTCGATGGCTCCCCCCGCTGCAGCAGAGAGGAAACTGCAGGCAGGGGGGAGCAGTGGAAAAAAAAAAAAAAAGCTGCTGAGAAGAAGTGCTGAGCCGCTGAGAGGAAGTCAGATAATATTTGGACTGGAACAGACTGTTGAAAAGGGAAAAGGGTGTGTGTGAGAGAGAAAGCAGTAAGGCAGGGAGGAGGGGAGAGGGGGCCCACAGGGAAACAGGGGAAGACAAAAAAGACGAGTGGGTGGTTGGGAGCACATGAAAGGAGAGAATTTGGAAACTGAAAGAAATAATGTTGCAACATAGTCTTTGTGTGCATGCAAGAAGGCGAGAGATCCCACGTTCTATGGTCTGCTTAACGTCCCTCCAAGCACACACATATGCGTGCGCGCACCTGTATCTGTGCGCGTGCATGTGTGCGTGTGTTTGTCCACGCGAAAAATGACCGCACTCACGTTGGATCGCACGGAAACGTGGGCCAAAGGAGGGTGAGGAGCCCGATCCCAAGTCAGGAGAGTTCCGCCTCTTCTCCAGGCCCGGGGATGCTTGCACCGTAATCTTGTGGATGAAATCTGCAACACACACACAAACACACACACACAACAGATGTTAGACCACCTGGACGGTAGACACCAACCAGAATACACACACAACGTCGGGTTTCCTCGCTCTACTTAACATTCATACATTCAAGAGTTGTCGTTTTGAAGGTTGATACACTTTTTTTTAGCTTCCTTATTTCTCTAAAACAGCTTGTACTGACTTTCACGGTAGCGGAAATTCAGTGTAGTACATCTCCTCAGCTTAGTGAGAAATATGGAGAGTTTCTTTAAGTAAAACTTTGCCATCCAACCAGATTTTTCCTTATGTTACATGGCTAGTGTGCTGCTTTTGAGTGAGAAATGGCCATTTCACCTTCAACCTAGCAAGTCCTAGCTGTAGCTAATGGCATGCTACTGCTAGGACTTCCCACTAGGCAACACTGCTAATACCAAGCTACAGACCCAAGTGGATGTCAGGAGGGAACATTTAACATTCATACATTCACGAGTTATTGTTTTGAAGGTTGCTATGCTTTTCTTAGGTTCCTTATTTCTTCAGAACAGCTTGTACTGACTTTCATGGTAGCAGACACTCATATGTTCTCAGGTTGGTAAAAAAAAAAGAATGTTTCTTTAATTAAAACTTTGCTGTTCAAGCAGAATTAGACCAAAATTGCACAGCTAATTTCTGTGCTGTGTTTGAGTGGGAATGGGTTATTTCACCTTCAGCCTAGTGTTTAACTACTAGCTGTGGCTAACGACTTGCTACCGCTACTTTTTGCATAACACTGCTAATACCAAGCTACATGGCCCAGTAGGTGTCAGGAGGGAACATTTCAATAAATCATGCAAAAAATAATATATCTTTTAGGGGTAAACATAGGTGTTACCAGTGACACTAATTAAGAGCTTTTCCAGTGAACCATCATGCACAATAGCAGCAGCCTGACTCTGTTGGACCTGAATGTAACAGAAGCTTAATTAGCATCATTGGTAACACCTGTGTTTA
This sequence comes from Lutjanus erythropterus, assembly GCF_056507025.1. Lineage (NCBI taxonomy): Eukaryota > Metazoa > Chordata > Actinopteri > Lutjaniformes > Lutjanidae > Lutjanus > Lutjanus erythropterus. The sequence continues at coordinate 23,437,479 of NC_139339.1, forward strand.
CACTACTATTTCAAGTCGAAATGGCTGCCATGAAAAAGGTCTATTTATGCCTTCAAATGACAACGGATTCCCTCAAATTTACTTTTTTACTTTTCTCAGTTTAGTAATTTGCATCCTTGTTTTACTTCATGTTTTCTCTGGAATGGATGCCACATGCTGTTGAATTAACAAGTCTGGTTTTCAATCTATCTTATGAAGAGCAGCAATGCACCTCCACCATGACCAGCGGGTCTTAAATAATCCATTTTTGGGGCAGAACTATACCTGGTAGCTTGTAAAATACATTTAAAGGCTGTAAAATATGATATACGCTGTGCTTCGCCATAAAAACCCTGAAGTAGATAGAAATAAAACTATTAAATCAAGTGGAATAAAGGTGGCAATGCTACATTATCATGACTTATTCATTCAGGGGCACAAATCATATACTCAAGTTAAGATATCAGCCAATTCAAGAGTTTGAATTTCTGACAAATAAGTATACTGAATGCAAGAAATAGCCACTTGAATCACTTTTAATTTTAGGGTAATAATTTGAGAAATGACTTTCCAAAGACACTTATCACCCTCCATAGAAATTAGCTAAGCTAAGCAGGCAGTGCGTACTGTCATGTAGTAGCAGTAGCAAGCTAGCACTTATTGCTGCTGATAGTGAAAGCAACAAAGCTAATAGTGAGCTTCAAAGCCTTGTGGATATTGGGAGGGATATTTACGAGTAAATTCTTCCCTCAAGTCAGTAACTCCAGCCCTCAAATTATGAGCCATTACCTCAAATTAATGTGTATGGAGTGTATCAACTTCCCTCCCTCGATCCACAATTTGTAGGCTACCCTTGGCTTTCTTAATCCTTTCCCTTTAATTAAAGTTTTTTGCTCCTGAATTACTAAATCGTGTTCTTAAATAAATTATTAATTCACATTTAAGGGATATTAAAGATGACCAAACTGTGTGTTTAATTGAAAAAACAAAACAAAACAAAACATTGCATTAAATGCAGAGAGGGGGTCTACGGTGAGAGGAAGGAGATGTCAATATTAGTTTGAGGTGATGGATTAATTATTTGACATCATCTTCATAAATCAATTGCACAAATTATTCATTATTCAAGGTCCACAGAAAGCAGGTACTAGTGTTAGCTAGTACATGACTGTGTTAAACTAGTTTGCTAGCTAGCTGACAAAAGAATCAAATTATTTTATTTTAAATAAGTGACTCAAGTTAGTTTACATAGTGTTTAAAAGTAGAAACTATGGCTAAAGATTAAAAGCTGAAAAAATGTCGACACATTTCCTTTACAATAATATTCACTCTTATTTGAATTATAGCCACACCACAGCTCTGCTGTCTCTATTTCCAGCTGATTTATTTCTCTTTAGGCCTATATTTAACCATTATACTGTGTCAAACCCAAATTTGTGATGCAACAGCACAGGCAAAATGATTAATTCAACAAGAGACAGAATTCTTTTCCTGCTCTAACACATATCAGACTGGACACCAGGCAGCTAGTAGCATTTTCTAGCACTTGTTGTTTGCTAATTCAGGTTGCTGGCTAGCTAGCAAAGGAAGCGAATACTTTGTTCAAGTCAACTGAGCTGACTCAAGCTAACTTATATCTTATATCTTATTTCTTTTACAGTAATATTCACTTTTATATAAAGTGTAACTGGAATAACAGCCACACTGCAGTAGTGTTGCTAACCTTTATCTCTACTGTCAGTTTGTGTCTTTGCATATTTAGGTACTACACAACCATGAGAATCAAATTTTTACATTATATATCTTTAATATGTATATATACTTTCATAAATTCTTATTTGTCCCACTAGTCTTTAAGCACAGCCTTGAGAGTATGCCACACTGCATTTCACTGCATATTGTTTGCATATGTGACAAATTAAATCCCAAGTCCTAAATAAGAACATCCAAAGCATGTTCTTAGAGAATATGGGATAAAGCATAATATATAAGCTACTCCGCAGGGTACAAAGTGCAAGAGCAACACAGGATGAGAGCCAAAAAGATAATAATAATATTGGTGGAAAGAGGAAGGGAAAAAGGAAAGGGAGTCAGGCAGATATGGTTAGAAGGAGAATGAAACACCGACGAGGGAGCTGGAAGGGAGAGAAAATGGGTGAGAGAGGGATACTTAAAAAGAAAGACAGAGAGAGAGAGAGAGAGTAAGTGAGAGAGGCCAGCCAGCAGGGTATCCATGGACAGGAAGTGTCGAGGCGTGGTTGGCTCACTCTCCCCTCTCATCAACCCCCCCCACCACCACCACATCACCGCCCTGCTGCTGCTGGGAAAGGCCTAACCACAACACACACACACAAACACACACACACACACACAGTGCATTTACGCATGCTTGCTCAGCCCAAAATACACTCACACACGCATTGAAAAACAGTGGATGTGAGCGGCGGCGGGCTGTGTGACTTTGTGATACAAAATGTGAGTGTGTTTGGTCGGGCAGATCTCAGACCTGTGATCCACCTTTTACAGGATCAATGCTTCAGTCATTTCTCTGTCTAACAACAGTCTGAATGTTGTTTAAGGAGGATTTTTTAGAATAAAAATTGTGAGGGTACATTTTGAAGAGTTGTCACTTTTGACATTTTCTTTTGACAAGTAAACAAAGTTATTTATGACAGGAGGAAATGGTGCCTATCTGCAGCCTCCTTTTTCTAAATATCAGCCTTTAAACCTACACGAGTCCAGCCCTGACAGGAACCTTCAGCAGGGCCGAGCTACCAAATTATAACAGTCGCACCACATAACGGTCTCCCTCACTTCCTCTTCTCTGCTCTCTTGTATGTTTTTGACTGTTGTTGTTTTTGTTGCTTCTTGAGAATGATCCAGTAACAGCACTTGAAACAGGATTTCTCATCAAGACTGCATGCTGACGCAGCTAATAGTGTTGTACTGAAATTTGAAGAGGAAAAGGACCATACAGATTGTTACCAGTGCAAAGTCCAAAAGCAGGAATCTGTGTTGGTTAGTGCCCATGGCATCATGGGTAACTGCCTCATCTGTGAAGGCCCCCATTAATGCTGAAAGGTACATACAGGTTTTGGAGCAACATATGCTGCCATCCAGACGTCTTTTTCAGAATCATCCCTGTTTATTTCAGCAAGACGATACCAAGACACATTCTGCATGTGTTCTAACAGCATGGCTTCATAGTAAAGCTACTAGACTGATCTGCCTGCAGTCCAGACCTGTCTCCCATTGAAAATGTATGGCGCATTATGAAGCGCAAAATATGACAACATACGTTTCAGAGCCTGAAGCTGTAAAACTTTCATGTACTGAGTGTTGTTAAAAGAAAAGGTGATGTGTGTTTGTACTGTATTAAACTATTATGGGTCAAAAAGGATTCACGAATCATTGCATTTGGTTTCAATTTACGATTTACACAGCATTCCAGGTTTTTTTGGAATACATCGGATTCAGATCAGAGCAGACTCCGGTGTGACCCGGGGTGTTTATTCCTTCAGAAGCCCCTGCTCTTTCCTCCAAAGCCCCCTGAGCTCAGCTGCTGTCTGCTGGCAGGCAGCGGCTCTGTGCTTCCAATTCACCCAGTCCTCCCCACACCACACTCTACAAAGCCCCGCAGTACAAGCTATTTTTTCCCCACACGCTTCATACAGTGTCGCCTGTGACACTGTATGAAGCTGTAGTTATTTGGGGGTTTTGTTCTGGTGCTTTTTAAAGCGGTTCATAGATGAACAGCATAGAGCTACTAGCACCACTGTAGCTACATGTCACTTCTGAACTACAGCGACACTTAAGTGAACATAGATTTGCAATTTGCCTTCAGATGTATGTGAAATAGTTTAGACTTCATGTTGGTCTCATGGTTGTGGACATTCTGTTTCTGACCTGTTAAGAATCGAGTATCGCACCAGATTTTTAAAAAGTTTTTGAGTACCATGATGCTAACAAACAGTCCAAACACACACAGACCTTGAGGCATGCTGATCTTCTCTCCGTTCTTGCACTTGAGCTTGTGCTTCTTGAAGGTGCCCTTCCTCTTCTTGACGTTGGGCTTCTCCTGGTTCTGGTTCAGGTGGAGGATGAGGAGGCTGAGCTCGCGCTCGAACACGTCCTGCTCCCACTGGGCCAGCTGCTGCTCGCGCTGGCGCAGGAACTCCTCGTGGGACTTCTGCTCCAGAGCCGCTCGCTTCAGCTCCTCCTCGCGGCACCGCAGCTCCTGGCGGGAGGACGAGAGGGGACAGGAGGGAGGAAAAGAGAAGAGGAGGTGTTTAATATCAGCGGGTCCCGGTCATGTGTGACGGGAGGCGTACGGTCTGATCTCCTCTTGGGTGACGGTGTGAAATGAGGTGCTGAAAGAGGTTGGTGCCACTGAAACCTTTCATTAGCATTAATGGCGAGAAGAGTCACAACTGCTGTTTGACATTTTATTTGACATCCCACAGATTAGCGTTTGCTCTCAAGGTGCCACTGATAAGGTTACAGCGTTTTGTTTTTCCTCTGAGTCTTATATTAAATGGTAAACTTAACATTTCTGTGATAATGAGCTGTTTTCGTAGAGAAGAAACTTCTGTTTCAGTTCTTCATCAATAATGTTCAGCTGTAAGGCAGGCAAAAAATCTATTTATATTTATTAGCAAGATCTTATTTAGTTATCACTCATTCTTGAGAACGGTGAAAAAACATATTTTGAGTTTTGATTTTCACTCTAATTAAGCTGTAAAAATATATTTTAAATGATCAAACTTGGCTATTAAACCTTGTAACAGGCCAATCTTTCATTTAATAGCATTGACTTATTTATTTATCTGGTCATTCATTCATTTTCATTGAATTGAAAAAAGTGAAAACACAAACAAACAAACAAAAAAACATTATTCAAGTATCACAGAGAACTGAGAGTCACCTCCATCAGCATAGATGTCTTCAGTATTTCATTTTCTAAATTGTTTTAATCTGGACATGTTTTATGCTGTAACCAAAGCTGTAAACATACATGGTTTAATGTCAAGACCTCACAGTCAGTTCGACATCAGTTCCATCACTGTAGTTGGTCAAAAGGTAATATTATCTTCTAAGGACATGTTTCTGTTTAAGTAACAAACAGGCTGCCCCCTAAAAGTTGATTTAAGTGTTAGCAGGTACCAAGAGTCTGAGCAACCACGTTTTCATTTATTCATTAGTCGCAGAAAAACACCCTTCATATTCTATTTAGGACCTGCTCCTCACCATTGTGCCAGGGGGGCTGCTGCTAACTGTGCTGCAGCTACCCTTAAATTGATATCATAAACACGCGACGACGAGCTGACTATTAGCTTGAACTACAGACTAGTCGACGACTAGAAAATCTTAAGTCTGGGGCAGCCCTGCTAACACGGGAGATCTGTCTCAAATACACGAAGTTCCACAAATTCAGCAGCAAACGAGAATCCAGGGGAGTCGAATGGACGGATGAATAAAAGCGACGACACTGTCTCTCACCTTCTCTTTGGCCCGGAGTTCATCGAACATGTCCTGGATCTCCAGCTTCCAGTCCTCTTGCAGGGAGTGAAAGGAGTCCTGCGGCATCTCTTCCTTCACCTGCCGCTCCAGGGCCGTCAGCTGGGTCAGGATGGAGCTGAAGTTGGGTCTGCGGTGGGGGTCCTGGTCCCAGCACTCTGTCACACACACACACACACACACACATCAGACACAGTCAGTCCACACTGCAGCACCTGACACTTCAGTTACAGCAGCACTCTATGAATGCACGGCTGTTCTCACGCTGAGGCAAAAAGAACAGAAATAAGGAAGTGGTGGATCAAAGCATAGCAAAATGGATATTAAAGGGATTGTACAGATATATCTGTTTGGATCAATAGTCAGTGTATTACTGAGAGTAGATGCCAGCCAGCATGTCCACAGTTTGAAAAGGGAGTAGGAGTTACTGTGAAGGAAGCTAAATGATGAACTGTTATGAACAGGATCAGCAGCATAAAGCATTTTAGCCACTTAAAAGAGACCCACCTAAAACAAACCATTATCAGTTGAAGTGTACACTATATTAGAATATTTTCATCACTTTGCTTTGCTGTCAGACAGCCATTTCTGACAGGAAACCCCTGTTATAGAAGCCAAATATCACTCTCTCTGAAACAGCCAGACTCCATTGGCAAAATCAGTCATTTTACCTCACTGAACACAGGAGTCAGTGATCCACCGCTGCCTTGATTGATTAGTTTGTTTGTGTAATTGTGTGACTCTGGTGAATCCGAACCGTTTACAATACCAAAATCACACAATAACACAAACAAGCTAACAGATCGGGGCAGCGGTGGACCAGCAACTTCTGCAATTTAAAATGACTGTTTTTTCCAAAGGGGTTTGGTTGCATTTGAGAGCTGTATTTGGCTTATATAATGGCATTTTCCTGTCAGAAAAAGTTGTCTGACAGCAAGGTACTGCAGAGAAAATATTCTAAATATAGTGGATACTTAAACTGATGATTTTTTTAACTGGCTAAAATACATTTTGTTACTGATCCTGTCCACAGCGGTACATTGCTTTGCTTCCACGCTGTTACTCCTCTCTGGATTTATGACAAATTTTCACACCTTTTTTCCTTTTCATTTTATCACAACATGTGCTCATCCTTTCTTATGGAAAACTCTGAAGAAAAGGGGCACATTTATTTCTAAGAGCAGCTGAACTAACATACCCATAGAAAAACATTTGTAAAACATTAATTTTCTGTGTTTTCCAGCTAATAAGTGTCAGCTATAGGTGACCTGCGAGCATCTGTTTGCAAAAAAACATGTCACTGGAATGCAGGAAACAAAGTCTATGAAACTGAAATTTTCAAACCCAATTTGGTTTTGAGATCCTTCCTTTTTTGAGGTCTCAAGGTTGGCAAGCTTCTAGGATACGTTGACTGTCATCTACTGTGGGTAATACACTACCGCTGGATAAGAACCTCATACAGTCCCACCTCAAATAATCTGAACTATCCCTTTAAGGAAAAACACTGAAGGTTATGTTTTAGTTTGGTACTGTGTCGTTTCCTCAAAGCGAGTGGAAAATATTTGACAATAAAGTCAGCCGAATTCGCTTGTTTCCACAACAGTTTCACTTCTTATGAGCGTTTTTGTTGAATCAAGGGACCTGAAAGAAGGAAGTCACTCTGATTCACCATAATCCTCAGAAAGACTGATCTGCATTGAAAAAAAAGGGAGAATTTTATCACCCTATTAAAAGATATTCATTAGAATTTTAAGACGGTCAAAAGACTGACTAACTGCTAAGATGGATGTATCTGCACTCATCACACATATTGAACGAGCATCCTGCAATCCCTCTAATTTTTATTTACACATACTTCAGGCACTTGTGTGAGCACAATCTAGAGTCAAGCTGATCACTTATTCAAAGTGTTATGCTTAATTAACTTGCTGCGGGGGTTTTTGCATAATTTGCTGCACCACTTTGGGCACTACAAGCAGATCAAAAACCAATCCGATAATTAATTAATCCTCTGAGGTGGCTATCGGTGCTTTTTGTGCACTGATCTCTTTTTTTTCTTTTTTTCCAAAAACAACCGCAAAAGACAAGCTGACATGAAGAGAAGAGGCTGAGCGGAAAGAACGGAAACTGTCTGTGGATACTTTATGGCTGAGGAGTGAAGCAGGTCACACAGGTGACTGTAACTTCACTCTCAGAAATAAAGGTTCCGAAAAGGTTCTCACTGAAGGGCAGAGCTTTTATACAGAACCATTTGCTTCTGAAGAGCCTTGAAATGGTTAGTCAAGGGTTCTCTGTAAGACTAAGGGTTCCATTAATAGCTCTTAGTCTTACATAGAACCATTTTTGGAAGAAAGAGTTCTTCCAAGGATGAATTCTGAAGAACTCTTTGGTCATAATATAAATGGGTTCCCTCGTAGAACCCACTGTGAATGTTCTTGATAAAACCTTTAGAGTAAGAGAAGATTCTCAGTAGAACCCCAGGGTGCGTTCTAGATAAAACCTTTGGAATATCAGATGGTTCTTTGTAGGACCCCCATGGGCGGGTTCTAGATGAAACCCTTGCAATATAAAAGGGTTCTCAGGAGGTCCAGTGGATGGGTTTTTGAGGAAACCCTTGAAAGATAAAGGGGTTCTCAGTAGAATCCCCCGGGTGGGTTCTAGATTAAACTTTAACATGTTCTTGGTAGAACCACATGGGTGGGTTCTAGAAGAAACCCTTGGAATATAAAAGGGTTCTCAGTAGAGCCCTCTGGCTGGGTTCTTGTCAGGTCCCCTAAAAGGTGAAACATTCTGGACAGAAACTCCAAAGAGGGTTCTGGGTAGAATCTTTTACAGATCATTCTGGGTATAACCCTTTATGTTGGGGTCTCTGTAGAACTCTCTGACAGACCTTTTCTAACAACTGTTCCAGTTCAACCACCTAATTTGCAACAAAAAATAGCAGGTTTTTGCCAATCCAATGGAAAAAGGTTTCAAGTGGAACCTTTCTAAAGGTTCACCCAAGAACCAAAAATGATCCTGGGGACAAACTAAAGAACCCTTTATGGTTCTAGTTAGCACTTTCACTTCTAAGAGTGCTGAAACTATACAAAGGCAGAACATAAATGGGTTCAAACATGTTGCACAAGGTGGCTCCGTCACAAACACTTCCTCTCCACGGCCACATTATTAACAACATACAGGAATCTGTTTTCTCAAGTCCAGCCCAGCTTTGGGGAAATGGAACGAGAGCGTGCCGGGGACACTGATTTGATCTCACGCAAGAGTACTCCTGCACTGCTCAGCTGAGAGCCATTGCCTAAACAGCGCCGTGAGAGCGTTCGATTGCATTTCCTCCACACGTGTCCCACCTGCCATGAGCTGAGCGAAGGGCTCGGGGCACGTGGAGGGGATGGGCAGGGTGAGCTTGTTGACGGCGACTCCGTAGGCGACGGCGAGTCCATCAATCCCTTTGTAGGGTGCCTCTCCTGTTAGCAGCTCCCACAGCAGAACACCATAGCTGGAGGGGGAGACAAGGACAACAAGGCGTGAGACAGTACACTCAGACCAAAATCAGACACAGGATCAATCCTGGAACACACTTTGTGATACAGTCGTTTTACAATCAAACTGCAGCTGTACCTACATATTAAATTAAAATAAATTTATCTTAACAACTGTTACAATGATCCAACTGTGTTTACAGCATTTTACTTTCTTGTAGAGCCAGACAGATATATATGTCAGGTCAATATGAAAACTTATTTTCAACAGAACATAATGAAGATTGTTTTTATTTTGTAGTTTTATAGGCAATATTTCATATGTATTTGATCCTTTTGCTTAATTCAGTCAATGGATTGGATGGAAGTATCTTATACATTTTTGTGAAGACTTATGTTCTTGTTCATTGCAGTATAACACAATCCCACTGATGACTAGTGCAATCTATGTGTTGCTTTCAAACTATTAACATCAATGTTTGCAGCTCAGATCTAAACGTCAGTCACAGTGTTGTTTTCTAGAATTTTCGAATTCTACTCATAGTGTGCCTTTAAGGATCTCTTTAAACCTTCATCATCGTAACATCTCCTCCTATTAACAATATATGTAAAAAAAATAAATAAATAAATAAATAAAAAAAAATAAAAATTCTTTGTATTCTAATCCTGTTTTTTTTCCCTGTACAACAAAATATGACGTCTGCTTACGTCGGCTTGAACCAATGAATTTCAGCCAGAGCTACATTTCATTAGTTAGCTTGCCAGCAGCAGCATGGTACACTGGGTTATAAAATGCCCACTTTTCAACATTCAAATCAAATTCCTCTCAATGTCTGACTATCCTGTTTCACTTGTTAGCGTGTGTCAGCTAACATGTGCTTATTTACATATCCAGCAGACAAAACATTAGCCTTCATTTCACGTTGTGTTCCAATATTCATTCTCCTTTTAGCTCAGTTTTGGTCTCCACCAACTCCATCGTGTCACCAGCTAGTCGCTAACTTTGTCTTTTGCTGTTACTAATGTTGTCTATCATTTTTTCTTCCATTATTTCTGTATTTGTTCATTTTTTCTTTTCCTTCTACTCATATATGTGAGACCTATGCTGTATGACAAAGGGACTGAAGGTTCTGAATCTTAACATTTAGACATAAAATTGTAATCAATAATTGTAACTGCATTTTGAGACCCATGCTAAGCTTGTAGGCTTTTAGTCTCACTTTTATATCCTTGTTATTACTTATATTATTTTGTTTATGGTCTTTAATACATGCTACATAAATCAAATCAAATCAAAATCAAAGGTAATGAATGGTTGGTTTAAATTTACATTTTGATTATTTACAAAAAAATTGAGAGTCATGCTGTAAAAGGCCTATGTTATAAATCAGAATGACAAATGATTTATGAAATTCTCTCAACAACAACAAACAAAACATAAATTTCAAAAAATAACTTACATTTTGATTTTCTTTTTAAACTTGGTAACAAAGCAGGCCACACAGGCCCATAGCTGGTAATATATTAAAGTGTCTGGTAGATTTCAGACACAAAAAATGATTTATTATAGAGTGGCTGGTGAATATGAATATTTATCTATCATTGGCTGGTTGATGTTCACATTTTAAAAAGATAATTTCCCACCCAGGGTGCAACTACTGCCAGAATATTTCAATACTGTATGATGATGGTGTTTTTAAGAGAATAATATCTCTTTTAGTTCTGAACCGACTAAAGATAACACCTTCAGACACCGTCTCATCTGTGGTGTTTAGACGTTCCATGATGAATTTAAAGTAAGAGTAACTTTAATTCTGCGTCTTGCTTTTTACAGCACATTACACACTCATTATCAAAGCACTGACAGAACAGAACTAAGAAACGTTTGTGCAGTGGAAGATTTTTGCTTGATGCAACATGAGCCTGCAAAGCGATGTGAACTCATGCATGCAAAACTTGTACAAACACAAATACACAAACAGAGAGAGAGAGAGAGACACACACACACACACACAGAGAGAGAGGACTTTCGAGCCCACACAATGGGAGCAGCCCATGTGTCCTAAGAAGATGAAGCGTGGCGCAGGACTTGGATCTCCCACACTGTCAATTAGCCCTCGCCTGGACCTGACTGAACGCACTGTGGAGGCTCGCTAAGTGGAGAGCGCCGGCCGCAGCCTTTTTTTATTTAGTTCTTTAATTACAACTTCCACACACTGGAACTGTGCAGAAACGCTGCTCGTCGGCTCGCCCCGAGGCGCTCGTCGTCTCCGCGTGGCGGCTTTGGAGACGAGCGGCCGTGGACAGATGAGAAAGAATAGTAGAACAAAGATTACCCTTCATTTTCAGAGCCTGCCTGCCTTGCTACTCGCTCATTTTGCTGTTCTCCAGATTGTACGGAGATTGCTCTGAAAATGAGATGGCGTGGGTTTGTTGTCGATAGACGCAGGAGTTGGAAACTGAGAGGATATGTCTGGGAGAAAGTGAGATGGCACTCAGCCCATTAGAGTAGTGAAAAAAAACTCTACACTCTAACTTTAAGAGTGTTCTTTAAAGGAGCAGTTCACCCCAGAAACAAAAATACATCTCTTAGTGTTATTTATCCAATACCAACACCTTCATTCCAATTTTAGGGTGAAAATATATTCTTTAGGGATTTAAATATGTATGAAATAGATAAGATTTATGAAATGTTTTAGTTTGCTTTATTTATTTATTTTATTTCTAAACTTGCCAAAAAACACCCAGACAAGAATTCATAACTTCAAACAATTTAAAATCTAAAAGTGACAATACAAACTGATAACACAGATAATCATCTGTTAGAAAAATATATATTTTTATGAAATAAAGTTGTGTCTCAGATTTCTGTCAACTCTGTCAGATTTTTACAAAAACATGATTTAATCAGGCATAAAGAGGGTCAGCTATACCCTAAGGACCCCTGTCTCACTTCCCGGTTTAAAAAAAGACGGGAACACTGCTCAAGATGTGTCTCAACCATAATATGTCAACTTCCTAGTCCGTCTAAATAAAAGCTAAATAAGAATTAAGGTTTAAAAATGTGTATTTTTCTACAGTTGTAAGTAGATCAGTAGTTTCTATATGAAACAGCTCACGACAAGGTCTGTAGATTATCTTGAATAACTGGGTCATGATTTCTGGAAAGAGACACTGGTTTTGAATTTTTCAAATGTATTTTTTGGTTGCTAGTAGGCCTGGGAAATATATTGATATTATGTCCTTATTGAGACATGAGACCAGATGTTGTCTCAAAAGTTTTGAATATCGTTATATTGTGATATGTCTTCAGTGCTGTTTTTAAAGGCTGCATTACAGTAAAGTTCTGTAATTTTCTGAACTTACCAGTGAGTTCTAGCTGTTCTATTATTTGCTCACTTTACTCACTTTGTCATTATATCTCACATTACTGTTACTATTTTGTGAAAGCACCAAGCTGTCCCTACAGTACTCATCTGTACACAGCGTTTCTTAATGTCTGTAAAAGTGTTAACAGTCTCAAATCCAATTATCTGGATTTTAAGCCTAAAAATGTCTTCAATATTATCTTGACCGGTCTTAAAAAATTGAATCATGAAGTTAATGTTACTTTCATAAAACTTTTTACTATTTTAGAGAAAATAAGATATATGGAGATACATATCGCATACCATGACATAACCTAAAAATCTAAAGATATTATTCATGAGTCATATCACCCCCTGCCCTGTTTTCAAGAGAACGCAGACGTCTCTTAACCTGACACGCCAGATGGTTTGCTGCACAGAACAATCTGGAAAGTCATCTTTATAAACTGTTTGGAAAAGGACAGGCACTTTCAAAAAACACTTAGCAGGTGATTCAGGCTAACTTCAGATCAACGCTTCCATGGACGCTTCCCACTGTCGTCACACCTAAAACCACACCCGTAGCTGCCAGGAGTCCCTCCTAGGACGCTGATTGGCTGCACCACTTCTGGCGTGGACACAAATGGATTAATCGATGCCTGGCAGGACGGATTCTCACGTGACCTCACAAATCCAGCTGCCTCGCGAGGTAAGATGTATCTCCAAAACTGTCTAGATGGATAAGCAGCAGTACGGGCCAGAGTAAAAATATGCATTTTTGATTTTTGGGATGAACCGTCCCTTTAAAGTACCATAAAATTCCTTTAAGTAGCTTGCACCATAGCAGAATCCGTTTTGATGTTCTCAAGGACGCGTTCAAAAAGGTTCTTGAAGCTTCATGCTCAATTGGTTCCACATAGGCTCTGTGTGGGGCTGTAAAGAACCATTTAAGAATGGATGAAATGGTCCAAATCCACGGGATTAAAATTAAAGCATAGCATATGAGAGGAGCTGCAATAAGCGTCCACAATGCAGCAAAGCCATGAGTGTGTTATTGCTTTAATAAATTATTTATCTTTCTCCCTATTGCGGAGTAAAAACACCCCTGCCTGCTTCATTCCAAATGCAAATTCGTATACGGCACTTAAAAGCCATCATGAATCCCCTCTCAACAAATCACACAAGTCATTATTATAAAACCACAAACCATAATCAAGGGACTCTTCTCTTTCTGTGTAGATGTGGCCAAACACACACACACACACACACACACAAATATACACACACATACACACAGAGCTATTCCCAGATAAAGGGCTGTGGTTAGGTCTGGTGTGTGGCCTCCTTCTCTGTCTATACTGGAGACAATGGGACAGTGTGCAGTACACATGTCCCACAACAAAGCACAGAGCAGCCCTTTGAAGAGACGCCGTCACATGGCTGCGGCGGCCTTGCCGCAATCCATCACTCTGTCCCACCCCCCCCCCCACCACCACCACACCGCCGTCCCTTCATCACTCTGTCTCCCACCATCACTCCTTTACACTTTCACCCTCTGTTTCTATCATGTTCTCTGCACAGATGCCTGCAGCATGTCCACTGTCCTGCTGAGGACATCAGCCGCAGATTAATAAAAGAACGGTTACAATCGAAGCAGGAGAGGACTTTTATCCTCTAGTACGGGTCAAGGTCATCATGACTCAGATGTCACTCATTCTTGGGCATTTGGACAAAACCGAATTTCTAAAGACTTTTGATTTTCACTCTTCAATTATGCTGGAAAATATATTTTTTAAAAGGTCAAATGTTTGGCTTATTAACCCTTGTAACCAGCAAACCTCCCTGTGATTGATTTTTTTTTTTTATTAAATAGCATTTTCTAAGCCTAGGACTTGAATTTTGTTAAATACGTCAGACACACAAAATCTAACAAAATATAACACGAAGATTAAGTGTCGGCAACCTTTTGCCTCTCTCCAGTGGCTCCCTGAGGCTTTGACAAAAAACATAAGATGGAAATGAATTATGCTTCTTTATATTAACAGTGCAATTTTAGAGAACTAAAGTGACTCTTAAATTCTCCAATTGTAAATGTGTAACATATACACTGACTGAAAAAAACAAGTTTCATCTATGGTTCAGAGCCTTTTCCTCTAAAGAAGGTGGGAGGAGAGACAAATATATCAAAAATTACCAGTTTAAAGGCTGGCTGGAAACTTTTAACATATCCCAGCACCAGCATCAATGCAGGGTTGGTTAAAAAATAATATTTTTTTAATGCACTGCTATCTGATTGGGAAAAAATGGAATTGTAACATCTCCATGTGCATGCTAAGATCACACACATCGTGTCAACATTAGTTATGAAAATAGCAAACATAAGAAAAAGAAAAATATGCCACCAAAAAGACAAGGAGCTGCTGTAAAACAGAAAGTTGTTTGAGAGTTCGATCCATTCAGACCAATCAAATCTGGAGAGTCTAGAGGATCCGGGTCATTATTATTTCATCCCACTCATCCGAGGGGAGCCAACAGGAAGTCAGCCGGCTCAGCCAGCGGAAGAGCCCAGCGTGCGTGTTCTCAATCAGCAGGAGAAGGACTCGAGTGTGCATGTGTGTGGACCTACAAACACGGAAATCCTCCCAGGCTTTTTCAGCCTATGGACTCTCCAGTTTCTTTCTTTTCTGACTAATTTGACAAGACAGTTGATACCAATGTCATATTCAACTTTCACATATTAATAACAATCTGATACGTTTTAATCTCATTTCTACATGTGTATGGTTAAGAGATTTGAATTTTAAGAAACACCAGATTTGAGTTTAAACAGACCTTTTTCACAGCAGCCATGTTGACATGAAAGAGTAAACACTGGCCCAGAACCTTAATAAGTGTCAAACCTGTGTTTACCTTACTTTTTAATGTCAACATGGCCGCGGTGAAAAGAATCTGTTGTACATTGTTTCAGGTGGATTTGCAATTAACTGTCAGTTTATAGAGGAACAAGAGAGCACATGTTTTTGTGTCATTTCAACCTCTCTGCCGAGTGCTTTGTGCCAACTGTCCTTGTGAAATCCTGGACTGTGTAAATCCCCCTCAATCAGACATGTCTCTGTCACCATAGAAACACCAGTATTAGTCAGCTTGTATCAGATACAGGTGACATTAAACTGAGGATTGTGAAACTTAATGTTTTCTTCATTAGCTGATGATCAAGATACGTTAAACATACTGTATGCATAAGAAGGTTGTAAATTTCATCCTTTAACTGGGGAGTGCATAAATATAAATATAAATGTAAATATAAATGCAACATGGTGCTTGTGTCCCTTAAAGGAAGTAGGAAGGAAATACACTTATTTAGCATAGCTTAGTCTGGCTTCATATTTAGACTGGGCTGCACCAAGATTAATTCAATCTAAGATTAGTTCTAACCTGAGTTTAGCAAAACTAGGTTTAGAATGAGTAAATCCAGATTTAAAGTTAATCAGACCTCTGTTGTACTATTAAAAACTAATCTCTGTTTAGTAAATCCAAGTTTTTTAATGTATGTAAATAAAAATAGTTTTTAATTAATGTGGAGATGCTTACTTGGAAAACTATAAATTAATACAAAAAATAATTTGAGTGCTATTAGGCCCTAGTAAGAATTAAAAAGGTGGGGGGACACTACATTGTTTGTTAACTGGCTATAAATTGGAGTATGGACATTTGGTGCAATGGAATTAGATTTAATCTAGGTCTAAATTGAATCTTTTTAAAACAGTTAAGTTAGTTAAGGCAGTTTTTAAAGTTTGATGAAACATACTGTTGCTGATAAAACAAATTAACACATTTCCCAAAATGTAGAACTATCCCTTTAAGGTGCTGTGATTTAATACATACCCCATATTCATGAAATGATGAAGAGCACAGCAGGCGTTTGATCTCAGAAAGGCCATAAAAGCACACCTGCACACATGATAAAGATCACACAGAAACACACACGGGCACTCACCTCCAGACGTCGCTGCCCTTGGAGAAGGTGGAGGACTTGATGACCTCGGGGGCCATCCAGGCGTAGGTGCCGGCGGTGCTCATCTTGGTGGTCTTGTGCCACTCTCTGGCCAGGCCGAAGTCAGTGATCTTCAACGTCAAACCCTCCATACATTCGTTCTCTATGGGCTGAGCCAGAAGGACTGGAGGAAAGAAGAAAAAAAAAAAAAAAAGTCATGTAAGACTGAGCTTAGCAGTCAGTACACACGTTTCTTTCTCACTTCCTCTTCCTCTTGTTTTTATGTCTCTACAATCCAAGCTGACAGTGACAAACACATTTCCATGTATTCTCTCACAGGCTTCTATCTATTTAAGAAATCTACTTATGTATTGCTGTTGATTTGACTAATCAACAGCAATACATAAATAGATTTCCTCTCTTAAATGAGTAAAATTATCAGTGTCTCCAGTAGGTTCAATGTCTAACATGAATGTCTTACTTCTACTGCTTGGTACAAGACATAGCATGGTTAAGCTGGCATGCCAAGCCAAGACTTTTATGCTGCCTTCACATGTTCCCCCAACGGTCCCATTTCCCGACGTGGGAAGTTGTTCTTCCGACTTTGGTGTGTTCATGAGCTTTTAAGAAGTTATATGAAAACAACATGGACGGTACAGTGACCAGGGTAGGGTTGTTGCTGTACTTTTCCTAGTGTCCGGGTGACGGCTTGGCTGCATCTGCTGTGGGAATGCAACTCACTGAATAATGTGTTTTGCCTTTAGTCTGTGTGCTCCAGTATATTTTTGACTCTTTTTTCCAAGTCTTTCCTGTTACAAGATAGCTCTACCCCTGAGAACACCGAACACGCCTGCAAGTCCTTGTGTGCTAGTTGAAGCACATTTAACCTCTTCCTCCATCACCCTATCTGACCTGTTATCAGGGAAAATGCTAATAGTTTTTAATATTTTCAACTAATCTAGGTCACTCTGTGTGGACAGCAACAAGGTTATGATGAAATATTGGAAATTACATGCGAGCAAAATATCAATATGCAACACATCTGTCCAGTTTCTGTGTGTATGATGTCAAAAATTCTCTAAGTCTTATACCAAAACTTTTGACCACTTTCCCAGATGTTCTTAGAACTTGATCGGGCATTCACATGAATTTTTCCATTTATTCTGATGCAGAATTATTGTGAAGCAGCTGCAGGAATATCGGACCCAAAAGTGTTCAATAATGAATAAATAAAAAGGCAAATTCTGTGTGAATGCTGGACACTGAAAAGCTGAGACTAAACTGCATTGTGGGCTATCAAAACTGAATTATACCAACAATGTACAAAAAATATGGACTATTTTAAGACTGATACAACATTGTAATTTTGGCTTTAATCTGTATGATGAATAAGATAAAGGGGTATAAATAATAATTTGTGAAATAAAAGGAAGACTCAGGAAGAACCAGAAGAGGCAATTTCTGAAGAAACTGTGGTGTGAATGCTGGATGTTGAAAAGCTGACACTAAACTTCCACTGCCATGCTGGCTTTAGAAGTCAGATAATAATGTATGAAAACTGCTGAATATTTTAAAGTTCGTTGAAAAGCTGATGCAAACCTTTAATACTGGTTTTCGTTTTTATGAAGAGTCAGCTGAAGGGGCATAAATAATGACGCAGAGCTACAATTTGTGAAATAACTGAAGACAAAGAATTATTGCTTCATTTACGCATTTTACACAACTTAGTCAACTGACTGTTTATTATTTATCATTTATTTAATATCAAGCACTGTGTCAGCCATACACAAAGCGCTACCCTGTATGGAAAACCACCCAGACTTGCATCATGGGCTCTGATCATCACAGTAGCTCACAGTACACAACAGCGTTCAATGTCCCAACTGCATAAAAAAACCCACTATTATGAGAACACTTGCTGAAACAGACTGGACTTACAAATCAGTCAAATCTATTAAATCAGTGTAAGATGCGCAACAAGCAAATGTCCCAAACAACATTATGTCTTTATGCTGATATTCATCCTTTGTATATCTTATCTGGTACCTGCAGGCTACCATCATGTCACAACTTATGTGCACTCAGTTACCAATCAGGCTCAAGGTAGGTAATATTTATGTTATCTACAGGATGCACTCTCTACTGCATTTAAAAAGTTTGAGGTTTGTTTTGCAGTGAAATTGTGGGGAAACTATATGAAATCTCACTGATGTAAGGCGCAGATAATTTCCTTTCATAAAAAAGTCACGCAGCTTCTTATGACGGCACACACACTGCACATCACAGTACTGAGGATACAGCACTGAGTATCCATTCATATTTTCAGAGCAGCAACAAAGAAATACTGTATACTGCGCAGTCTGATATGCCCTCACTACAACACAAGACAGAAAGCACCAACAAACAGCAGCCCATTAAATGTGTCAGAATGACTAAACTCCTTTAGGACACTTCAAGTTCAGATTTTGTCAAAGGCAAACTTGATCAGATACAATAATGCAGTTCATATAAGAACAAAGTGAACCCGGCCACCTCCACTAACAGGGTGAACAGTCTATAACTGGTAGTAGTTAAATGAGACCAATGATGACGTAGATTGTCAGATATGCTTGCAGTGATTATTTTACTGTGTGAAAATATTCATGTTTACGAGCCCTGTCTTAATTTAGCTATTTCTTGCAGACAAAGTAGGATAATTTTTCAAAAAGTTGTCTCAGGTTCTGCAGGGATCTGCTGATTTGCATCAGTTATTGAGTGAGAAGCCAAAAGGTTTATACACTTCTGAAACTCTTTCAACTTTTGCAGGACTCCAAAACTGCTGTCAGGGATACAATAAAATCAAAACACTGCATATGTCATGCGTCACGCAGCACAGAAACTGTAGTCTCAGCTCTTAAAATCTGACTTCTGCTGTCTAGATTGACAGTGTGTAGTGTTTGTAAAAGGGTGGATCAGAAGTAACTAACGGACTTGCATACAGAAGACAGAAAGGATACAGTGAAGTATCATGACTGAGCAAAATTCATTTCATGCAAGAAGGAAGAAGGTGGTCTGACAGGATGTTTAAGCATTTCCTGGAGTGTTTTCCCCCCCGCCGTGGTCATAATGCTCAATCAAACAGCCAACACTCAACTTGCTCAAGATTGAGACCATTCCTGTTTTTCTGCATTTTACCGTTCAGCCAAAATAAAATAACAACTGGACTTGATTTGGTTGAAAACACAAAATGTTTTTGTGTGTTTTGTGGTGATACTTGATGTGTTGTAGAGCGTAACGCCAC
This sequence comes from Lutjanus erythropterus, assembly GCF_056507025.1. Classification (NCBI taxonomy): domain Eukaryota; kingdom Metazoa; phylum Chordata; class Actinopteri; order Lutjaniformes; family Lutjanidae; genus Lutjanus; species Lutjanus erythropterus. Next base: position 23,457,078 of record NC_139339.1, read on the forward strand.
CTTCAAATACAGTCACTGGAATCCTGCAGAACCAACAACAATATGGGTAAGTTGCACCAACAAGGATTCATTTGTAAACTTGACTAAAACGTGGTCCAGTATTAACTTTAAACTTACACTTGATTAGCTTTCACTTTCAAAATGGCTGCCCTTTTGAGATGGATAGAGCAGAATAAGTTCCTTTCTTTAACTCTAGTTGATGCGCTAAAATGGTCTGCCAGTCCCTGTTTGGTTTTTCTTGACTGCGCCTGTCGTCCATTTTTAAATTTTCTATTATTTGGCCATATTACTCCATTATTTTGACAACTTTTTCTTAATGGAGACAAAATTACGGCTTCTTCTCTGTTCATGAGTAGGCTAACTAGGCTAACTCACTTCGAAGCTAGCTGGCAAACAATGTAACGTGAAATCTTTTTAGCTAGCTAGCAAACAAAGTAATGTTGACTTTTTAGCCATTTTTGAATCTGGATTTACATTTTAAACTTGATTTTGCTAAACTCTGATTATAACTAGAGATTAAATTAGAGTAATCTTTACAGGTGCAGCCCAGATTATGTAACCTACATTCCAACAAAATAAACAACAACAACAAAAAAAAAAAAAAAAAAAAAAAAAAAAACCAACACTTTTTCACTAAATTCAGACCCGTTTTAACCAGGATGTTTACATGCCTTTTGACCAATGAATTACCAAAACCAGGCTAAAGCTAATAAATGGGTTACTTTTCTTACCTAAATATGACCAAAACTAGAGACATTTTAATTTTTCTTAAATTATTTACACATAAATACTGATAATGTTCTGTAACAATAATCATAACACATTATTAAGCATTTTATATGGTCAAATATGATAATACTCACTCACTCAGTGACTTTTTTACATGATCGTAGTGTATTATAATACACTGACCCTAACCTTTACAGAATGGCTAAATAAAAATAAAAAACAGATGGCAGAAATACAGTAATGTTAATCAATTATATGTCATGTGGCCTATTTGATTTACTGATGCTTTTTTCTTTTTCCTTTAGTTTTTTCCAAGGAATTTCATTACTTAACTTCAAGTTATGAGGTATTATGGTACTTGACGTTACTAAATGCTTTTAATATGTTACAATTATTGATATAAAGAGTTACAAATATTTATGAGTGCTTGTAACTATTTTATACAGTGCTATAAGCAGAATATAATGCATTCTAAGTGTGTTTATGATACATTATAGACATGGGCGTCACAGAAAGTGTTGTCGATATGGATGACTGATATTGAAGAATAGCTCTCTAAACATAGATGTAAACACAGAAATCCCACACGAGCAAAGTACACACTGTAAAATGTAATAAGCTATAAGTAAACACACTTTGGTAACCAGCCAGTGTTATGCAACCACACGCCGTTGGAAGGCTTTGTTTCTATGAAAATAGAATATAATGCAGAGGATGTCGGTCACTGCGGTGTGACTCTGTATCACATGTCTCAGTATGATCGGCAGCCGTGCCTCCCTTCCTCTTTGCTTGGCAGGCCGGGCATCATTCAGGGCAAGGGCTGGCCGTCAAACGCAGGGAGGAGAAGCAGCAAAGAATTTGACTTATTATAGGGAAGTTAGACTCCTGCTATTTGCAGTCACTTTCCGACTTTCTGGGCTCGGCGCTCTTTTTCCTTTTTTTTCCCCTCTTTCTTTTGACTGAGAAATCTATTTTTCTCCAGTCTTTTTTTTTTCCTTAAACCACACAAATATGAAATGTATCTTCTTCTGCACATATGAACGGTTCCCTCTCTTTCCTTCTTTGTTGTCTGTCTTTGTCTCTCTGTCAGACATCCTGTGCTGTGCCTCGTAGCCCAGAGGCAGCGAGTTTGACGTCACAAAGGAATGCATCACAAGAGGTTGTGTTGTCTGCTCTGTGTGTGTGTGTGTGTGTGTGTGTGTGTGTGTGTGTGTGTGTGTGTGTGTGTGTGTGTGAACACTGAAAGGGACAGGAGACTTAGCTCTTTCATAATGTACTTTCCAGAGATGGGCAGTGTTCAAATTACATGTATTTTAAATACATATTTAATTACTTCTGAATATTTTATCATTCGTATGTTGCTGGGCAGAAAAAAATAAGATGTGATTTGTAACAGAATACTTGCGTGTATTTGATTATTTGAAATACTAAAATACATCACTCAATATGTAATTTTATTCTCAAATAAGACACATGTTTATAACCAGGTTTAAACTGTGCTAGAGGAAAGAAGCTACTTTGGTTTTGGTGCAAATTTCCCCTGGATACACATGAAAAAGTTTAGAGAGAAAACTCAAACTTTCATGGCAGCTTATTTCAAAAGATTGAGTTTTGAGCGCAACTCAAACTCTTTAAGTTTTGTAAAAGTTTTACCAACTAATAAGGTTTTGTTGGGATAATTTACTTTTCTTCTTTAAATAAACTTTAATCTTTGAGTTGTAGAAACCCCCAAAAATGCATTCCAAAAAAAAGCTTACTGAATGACACTAAAATATAACCCAAAAAAAGATCAGTTAGCAAATGTGTGCTCTTGAACTCGTAAACATTCAGATTAGCTAGAAACCTATTTGCCACAATTTTATTTCTGACGCTATATTTTGTGCTTACAGTGGTGAAAACACTACCACTTCCTCCAAAATCAACTAAATATTGAGGTTTCTTGTAGTAGCTTTGAGAAACTTTAAATAATTCAGCGTTAACTTTTGGTTTTACACGAGACACAATCCAGATCCCTTGGTGAAAGCCTTGTGTTTGACCTATCCCTCCCTACAGGGGCTTCCTCACTCTTTATAGCACCCCTGTCATAATTACTACAGCCACTAAAGGTCACCACCTAATAATGAACATAATTAAACTGCTTGCACAGACGACCTACACGGCAGTTTTTCTGGTGAAGACGGCCTGAGGCCGGCCAGCATGCAGCTGTAAATTTGCAGCGTCACACCTCTAAGATCTCCTGATTGTCAGTGTAGGGGGGTGAAAGTCTGACCCATATTGAGGCTACCTTGAATGTGTCCATTTCAGTTTGTACAAAGTGCAGTTTTGTATTTCGAAATTACAAAGTCAAATTCCAAAAAAGTTGGAATGCCATGCAAAACATAAATAAAAACTGAATGCAATGATTTGTGAATCCTTTTCGACCTATTTTCAACTGAATAGAGTGCAAATAAATTTTCTTTTTTGTAAACAGTCACTTATTCTGAATTTAATGCCTGCAACACCATCCAAAAAACTTGTCAACAGACTTGAGGAAGTTGTGCAACGCTCAAGAACGGCTGTTTGGAACATTACGCATTTCAGATTGTTTTCACAAATCATGTCCTCCAGGCTGAAGAAGAAAAGGACCCTTCAGATTGTTACCAGTGCAAAGTTCAAAAGCCAGCATCTGAGATGGTATCGGGGGAGTGTTAGTGTCATCATGGGTAACTGTTACATCTGTGAATGCCCCATTGATGCTGAAAGGTACATGCAGGTTTTGGAGCGACATATGCCGCCATCAAGACAACGTCTTTTTCAGATACGTCCCTGTTCGGGTACTAGACTGTCCTGCTGGCAGTCCGGACCTGTCCAGATGCGTGGTGCTGTTGAGCAGCTGAAGTCGTACATCAAGCAAAGTTGAGAAAGAATTTCACTTTCAAAACTTCAACAATTAGTGTCCTCAGTTTCCAAACACTTACTGAGGGTTGTTAAAAGAAAAGGTGATGTAACATAGTGGTAAATATGAATATAATATAATAAAATAATATAATATAAACACTGAATATAAGTCGGAAAGGATTTGCAAATCATTGCATTCTGTTTTTTATGTGTTTTCCACTGTGTTACAACTTTTTTTGGACTTGGGTTTTGTACAAATTACTTGTACTTTATTTGAATACATCTGATGAACACATATTTGTAATTTGTAAAAGGACTTCTTGGTGTTTTTGTGCCCGTCTCTGGCACTTACACCACTATTTCACACAGCTCCACAGCGACAACATGTGTGATTTTGTCCATTCCATCTCTAAGATGATGACAGGTACACAGACAAACAATCAATGGAGGTTTTTACTTGACATTCTTAACCACCTCCCGTTATTCTAACAGCCAGACAGCTTTTTAAATGGCTAGAAAACTGCTCCAAGGTATGTCCGTCACAAACTTTCCCATCGACATCTGCCTCGAGACGAAGGCACAAACAATAAAATAGGAAAAAGCAGCCGATGGCCAAAACAAAAACAACCTCTACAGTGAGGGGGAAAAAAAAGTGGCTGCTCATTTAACCTTTTTGCAGAAAATCAATTTCTGTCCATTCTACGGCTGAGTCATTGTTTCTGTCAATTCCACAGGTCCTCAGGGGAGGAGGTGGCGTTGGAGGGAGGGCGCTGGTATTTACTGCAACAGGCCCTGATCCCTTGCTCCACTTCTTTTGTCCGCCTGCCGGTCAGCGTCTGGTGAAAACAAGCCCTGGTCAGTCACCCCTATTTCCACCCGCTGCGTCATTACCCCCACTTCCAGGAAGTGACGCAGGTATTGGCCGATTAGCCTCCGGGGGTAGGGCTCTTTCTGATCAAAATGTAAAAAAAAAACCAAACAAACAAACAAAACAAAAAAAAAACCCTGCAGAAGTTGATTTCATTGTTCCTGCTTTCTGCTCATTGTGCACAATAAGCAGAGCGCTATTTTAGGAAACGGAGGTTAAGAGGGGTCACGTGGCAGCAGACAGTGACGGAGACAGGCGGGAGGGAAGTGTGGGTGCTGTCGTGGAGCGAGCAGAGGTGCTGAATGTTGATCGTTATCATATGATTGAGTGAGACAGGGCACAGCTAAAAGTGGCTGCCTGGGCCTAGAAAGCACAGTTAGAGATAATGGTGCACACACACACACACACACACACACACACAAAGCACTCATTCTACGTGGGCGAACAGATGCGCACACAGACACTTAACAGAGGACACACACTCACATTCCAGGTCCATTTTTTAGTAATACACCCAGCTGCACACAAGCAGCAAAAGTATGAGAAATCTCTGCACTAACACTCACATGTAGCTGAGGGACGTGTCTGCATGCACACATGAACACACACCGGTGATCCACAACACACACACAAAGGTGTAGGCTAAGTCTCAAGGGTGTATGGGTGTGCTGTGACAGCTGGACCACCCAACGCTGAGATATACAGATTATCAAATGTGGCTCAAATTGAGTCTGCAGAAACAGATGTCATACTTTATATGTACCATGTATTGATGCACGACATGGATTTTTTAAGCCAGTATGATAAACCATAATTACCTGCTTCTTGTGGCTGATAGAAATTAGATAATTCCACGCTTCTTGTACTTTAAAAAGTTCATCTAGCATGTAGTTTATGCACATGTGAGAGTAAGAAAAGCTTAGATGTAGAGAGCAAAGATGGATGATTTGATTTTCCACCGCCCGGACCGAACCAAATCTAACATCTAACCAAATCTGACATCACCATAACACACACAAAAACAAGTTCAGACTCCTCAAATGTTAAGTTAGTTTTTCTTTGTAAAGTTCCTCAAACAACTTCATTTACATATTTTGGCTTTTATGAAGCATTTTGGCTAAGAACTCAAATTAAATGCTTGGACATTAATTGTCAAATCAGATATTATAACCAGTACTTCTCTGCCATCATTATCAGAATAAATAATAATAGAAACGTCCAAATATCAGCCAATAAGTTATCAAGTTAGCCCCAGTATTGTTAGATCATCCTTAGACTCATTTTACACATTTATTGAATGTTGAACAACCTTGAACAACAGTGTGAGACAAGATGATCTGGTCTGTAATGATTTCTTGTAAATTTAAAATCCAGTGTGTATGAGAGAAAAAGGCCTTGCTGTGTAGGACATTCCTGTCTGACCCACTGCCCTGAGGCCCAATCAGTAATGAGGCTATTAATGTCTATAGATGCACTACACAGTACTCATTAACCATTTACATGTATCATAAAGCTCAGTTGCAACAAGTTACAATCCAGATAATGGTTATGATACAGCGAATATGGCAGCTTTGTCCGTGTCCCTGTGCCATTACCTTAATTGTTGAGTGTCTAAGGCAGACCTGGGCAAAATGCAGACCAGAGGCCAGATGCAACCCACTGAAAGGTTTCATGTTAAACTCAAGGCCATCATGGAAATGCCAAAATTACCATTACCAGACCTTTATTTTGAAAGTGGTCTGCACCTTGTTCATTGGTAATCATAATGAACTGTATCTTATATATTAAACTGTAACTTTATTCACCCAATGCTGAACATCCATGTTGGTTATGGTGTTCTGCTGCTACTTTTGCTGCTACTATTATTGCAACCTGTGTGTAGCAAGTTTTGGACATTGCCAATAAAATATTAGCCCAGAGTTTATCACGTGGCAACTCAGACAGGGTGATCAACAGTATAATTGCCCCATGTTGAACACTTCTGACCATTCCATTATTAGAGATTTGGCCATAATTAGGATTTTTTAATCATTTGTGAGGGTTTCTTTTACCAAACTTTGTCTAACAGGAAGCCCACTTCAAAAACTTCATTGCCAGGTCAATTCTCCAATCAGTACCCCTGACCCCTTAGAAATGGAACTGGTCACTGCCCACTGCTCCCAGTACTAAGATGGGTTAAATGCAGAGACTAATTCTCACTGTATGTAGTACTCTGTATTACTGTACGTGTGACAATAAAGTTGACTTATACCTAAAATCATGTTATATAAAAATGGCAAAAGAAAAAGATAAACATCCGCAGAAGAAAGGAAAAGTTCAAAATAAAATTTTGTCTTTGTCTTGTCTGTGTCCCCTAACCATAAATGAACTCAACTGAAGACCAATGTGAGACTTTTACCATTTTCTCTTACTTCTTAAATTTGGCTCCTGAGAAATAGCCTTTGTCTTGTTTCAGCTCGAGATTAATTTGAGCCCAATTTAACATCTAAAAATTTTCTTTTTCTCTCTCACTGCATTGATCTTAAATTTGTCTTTAATAATCAGCTCTTGAGATAAATGTGAGATCTAAAAGAAAACTCACTTGTCTTAAATGAGATCTTAAATTCATCTCAAGGGTCAAATTAAAGTCTTGTTGCTCCATACGGTCATCAAGGAGAAACCTCTGAGACGCCTTTGAGCTCAGCAAAAGATCTCCTGCTTGTTTTGTTTTGCTCCTTTTTTCTCAAAAGGGAGAGATTTCAAAATAAGAATCTCATTTACTTAAAAAAAAGAAACAGTTTTCCTCTGGGTATGACTCATTGTTTTTATTGAAAATTTGAGGAGAAATGAAGAATGCTTTAATGCTAACTACCTTTAAAACTCACACATTAACATGTGTCTCCTTTGTTTAATTCATGCTTGAACAGAAATATAGAATGACAACTTGCAGTTTCATGATGTAACCACTTTTTGGCGAACAGCTGGGTGCAGCGACTGTTCACAGCTCATTGAATTCGTGTTGTCGCAGTGAGGTTGCCAGGTCTGAGACCAAAACCAAAACCTGTGCTCAACAACCGTATCCAGAGCATGAGACTCGGGGCAGAGCTGGATGGATCAACTGTTTGTCAAGAGACAGACAGACAGACACTCTTTAATCTGTCTTGTGATGTTAACAGAACTACAGTCATGCTGGGAAAGGGACAATATAACAGTCCCTGTCCACAGGCCTATCTTACACCAGTGCATTCACCCACACACACACACACACACACACAGATTTATCACAAAGGCCAACAGGCACATACATAACAGGTCCTGACAGTTCCACAACACATGCATATAATAAACACACAGTACAGTCCCCATGCATATAAATGTCTCTGCACTTATGGGACAGATATAGCCTACCTGTACACACACTCATGCATGCACACATGCACTGACACATAGACACAAACATGCAAATCCACAGCAGTGAGCATTTTAGCAGTCTCAGCACACATACACGCCACATTCTTCTTCCACTTCCTGAGCCGAGGCAGATCGAGTGCATCCACAGTTCAGCCCCCGTCAGGCCTTCCTCCTCTCTCCAGCACCACGGCCGCCATCGCACCGACGACGCCTGCCGCATTAGTCAGCTGCTTACTGGACGCCGTGTTGCAACACGCTGTGTCCAAATCAGCCGCTGACCCACATAACATGAAGTCTGCTGCAGCGCTGACATCTTCAAAACTGAACCGAAAATGTTAAGAGGTTTGAAACGGAGCGCTGAAGTCTGGACAAGATAACAGACAAAGTAGTGTGGAGGGAATCATGGGGGGAAAAAAAAGACTCACACTCTTAATGACCTTCATGCTGTATAGAGAGCTATAGAAACAGCACAAACACAAATAGCTTGAGGTCTTTTGCTTGTGAGAACTGTATGTAGGACGTCAGGATTTACAGGAATTAATGAAAAATTTTAAGATTAAAGCTTGGACCTTACTAAGTCACTCATTCTTGAGAATTGGGACAAAAACATATGTTCAGGGTTTTTTTCATTTTTACTTTTAAATTATGCTAGAAAATATATTTTTAAAATATCTATATAAGCTCCTGGCTGTTAAACCTTGTAATAGGCCAACATCCAAGTGATTTAATTTTTTATTAAATGCAGGAGTCAGTTCCATCAGATGGAGAATCTGACGGAGATGACGTCTTATGGAGTTGCCAAAATGTTTTTTATAGCTCATGTAAAGCAACAATAAATGTGTTTTGAGTTTGTCACACCACAGACAGCTGAGGGTGTGTCCGCTCCGCTGTCTCAGTGTCAAACACCACTATCACCTGAAAACCACCTGAGACATGGACGCTCTCCCTACCAGCTTTATTAGACATGTCCAAACATGTTTGAGCCTCCAGAGCCAGAGGACAGTGACAGGTTGGTATTTTTTTCTTCTTCAGTGTCGGGTTTTTGGAACTGAAGTGAGCTGAAGTGAACTGCTGGCTTGATTTGGACTGAAAGAGTCAGTTCGTGGGGCTTATATAGTGTTGGGTGTCCACGGCTCCAGCATGTAACCGAGCCATGTTTCAGGTCCGACCAAAAAACCCTGACCACTGAAATGAGTCTAATGGTCAAACGCCACAATTCAGAAATACATATTCCTTTACACGATCTTCTAAGCTGCTCAGAGTTTTCTTAATGCTGATCAAAATACATATTTTTAAACCATAATTCTTATTGAGCTTTGATTTAAAAGGGCTACAGAGATGACAGGTTATGGTTGAGACACATCTGATAGCAACATTATGTAATGAACTGGTCAAAAAATAGAACGCTTACCAGTGCTTGAGCTGTATCCCTGCCTTTTGTAAAACAGGAAGTGAGACAGGGGTCCTTATGGTACAGCTAACCCTTTTTATGCCCGATTATTTCATGTTTTTGTAAAAATCTGACAGAGTTGACAGAAATCTGAGACACAACTTTAAAGGGCCGACATTACAACATAACAGCACACTTTTATACCAAAGTTATGTTTGTAAGTATTGTTAATTTTAGATGGTGAGGCTTTTAACACATTTTTAAATTGTTCAAAGTTGCGAATTCTTGTCTGGGATAAGGGTGTTTTCAACTACAGAGCAAATTTAGGAAGTAAGAAAATCAGAGAAGATCAAAACATTGAATGAATCATAAATATATGTAATATACCGGCAGGACATGATTTGTCTCAATTCTCAAGAATGTGTCATTTCTATTAATTTTATTGGAGTACTATAAAAAGAATATACCAAATTTTTATCTTTGGCCTCTGTTATCTTCCACCTGGTATCACATTTTCAGAATGTGTGTTGACAAAAGTGGCAAACAGAGCAGGAAATGCGCCTCTCCTTCAAAGGATAACGGTGAGTATCATGACTAGATCAGTCTTGTCCAGACAGAACGTCTTCCTGACAGAGAGACGAAACCAACAATGTCGCCACAAACACACCGTGACAGCTCTCCATGGCAACGGGACTCTGTTTGGCATTGTTTCTTGTTCAGAGACAAGAGTGTGTCAGTTGCAGACATGACTCCTACCAGCAGCGGCCTAGATATGAGTTTGGTGCTGGGACTGACTCAACAGTTAGCTTAGCTGGAATCCCAGTGTTGGGGATTTTTTTTTCATGGAACGTTCCAGGGATGATTTAACGTAAGCTTACCCGATTGATTAAGTATAACCACATCCATCCTGGAAAAACACGGACTAATTTCTTTTCCCACGTTCTTCTTATGTTTTTTAACAAGCGCCTTAGGTCTATTTGGTTTTCAAGTAAAATGCAGCCTAATGTCCAAAATCTGTTCAACTACTTGTGAAAAAGAAAGTGTGAAATTTCAAGTGAAGTGAAATAGTTTGAGGGAAATTGCTCTGACATCATTACCAGTGTAGTGACCTTGTATTTCAAAGAAGTCCTGGCAGATAAAGGACATAGTGGGTATCTGCTAAATCAGATGGGTGGCAATGCCCACACAGAACTTCAGCCTCTACAAAACTAAAAATAGAACAAGCCAAAGTATAAGTAATGTGTTAAACTGTATGTTTATCTACTCAAACATAAACTGCTTCGCTCTGGTTCCTGTGACAAAAAGCCAGTGGGTTTTTTCCACTGGATTTTGGATTACTACAGAAAATAAGCTCTGTGGTGAACGAAAGTTTATGATACTTACAATTTTTGTTCAGTGAGAGAACACCACTTTAATGACTTTTGGAGTGTGAATGCAATTGCTAGATGTAAAAAGCCAGCATTAGGTTAAACTAAACCAGCGCCGTTCAGCGCTTTTCTGTACAATACAAGAACTATGCTGTTTTGTTCTTTACAAGGTAATGAGTATGTTGAGTTTTTGCCTGGCACCTGTTAGCTTTATCCACAATCTTTCAGCTAAGATACCATTTATAAGATTCTTGTTTTTAAACAAGTCAGTTGAAAACATAAAATTTGACTGGATACAGTATCTTCAACTAACGTTAGCTTAATTAGCTACCTGATAAAATCTGCCAGCAAATGTTGTCATTTCAGCAGGAAAAAAAAAAAATCAGCAGTTGTAATCTAGAAATAAAAAGTCTAAATCTGTGCACCTGAAATAAATAACCCATTGTTTCAAACATTTCTAAAAATTTCAAGTGGTAAGTTGTGCATATACTGATCTTAGGATAAAGGCATTTAAAAAACTGCATGCACAACCGGTCTCCGTACAGTACAACAAAACATTTTCTTATTTACAAGTTGAAGAGTATGTTTGCCTCAGACCTTGCTTTTAAACAAGTCAGTTGAAAACATTAAAATGTTGACTGGATACAGTATTTTCAACCAAGTCATGGAGCTGACATTAGCTTAATTAGCTAGCTAGCAACACTGGATAAAATCTGACATTTCAGCTGGTAAAATCAATAGTTGTAAGCTAGAAATAAAAAGTCTGCTGCTGTCCACCTGAAATAAACAACCCATTGTTTCAAACATTACCATAAATTTCGAGTGGTTAATCTCCCATCGTTATCATTGTGTAAATTACGTATATGCCACGCGAGGCAGGCTTGACAACAGTAACTACAGGGGGCTGGGCCTGACATACAAAGAGCGAAAGCTTTTACACGGTCAACGTCCTGCTCAAGGACATTTTAGAGGACATGCGGCCGGTGCTGAACATGCAGTGATAGAGGGTGTAACCTTTCAGTTGCGGGACAATCTCTCTCTAACCATCCAGCCCTGTCACGATAACATGCCAGATGTGAAAGTCAGCCCCACAATGCTCTGCTCTCTGCCTCTTCACTCTGCACCTCACTTAATTATGTTTTCTCTATAATTTGACGCTGGAGCTACATCTCCATCTCTCAGCGCATTTCTCGTGTGTGCTATCATTCCTCACCCCCTCCAATCCCAGGCAGGGTTGGACTGATACCAGTTTGGGACTGTATCAGGCAGATATTGTCTGAAAAATCATTTTTGTAGCCACAAAATTAGGTACAGATGAAAAAAAAAATCTGCAAAAAAACATGAGACATACAGAAAGTACAAATTCTACACATTGAAATGGTAAAATTTAAAGGTGCTCAACATCCGTTCAAAGCAAAAAACAATCCATATTGGCTTTTAAATACCCACATCGGTTCTACCTTCCTCCCCCCCGCCCCCCCCTCCCTGCCCTGCACCCGTAGGCGAAGGGAGAATTCCGGCAGGGTGGGGGCTTTCCCCAGGAAGAACGGGAGCTTTGTCCCCTGAGGGACGAGGCCATAGGCTGACAGACAGTCTGGCAACCTCTGACCAGGCAGCCAGCGAGCGAGAGAGAGTGATAGGGCATAATCATAGTGCAGCAGATGAAACCAGCGCTCACTCAGCTGAAGTTTCAGGGGCACGCAATACGTTGTTCAGTGAGAGCAGGAATTAGGCAACGTCAGTGAGTTCACCGAGCAGGCCACAACTTACTGATCGCTCTGCAGAGAAGATTTTGCAATCAGTCTGAGGTGGAATTTCTGTTTCATTTGATGTGTGTCAAGATAAACTTATGATTCAGACCCAATCATCCTCTATGCCACAGCGCTCTCACTAGTATCTGAAATCCCCAATGCTTGATTTATTATAATGTGGTTTGTATATCGCTCTGCATGATGGAGTGTGTTGAAACACTTCAGATGACGCATTTACTATAAGACACTCTCCACGCTGCGCTATCAGCAATTGTTGATCAGGTTTGTCCAGTCTCACCTCTCCAGATTGTCACCGTTGTCGAATTTCACCACTTAAGTCAATAACAAGTGTGTTGCTTCAACTGTTGAGCTATTAAAATATTAGTGTTGGAAGTAGAGAGGTCTCTCACCCTGAAGCTGTCGAGCAGGTTTGTAACATCAAAAAACAATAAGAGGTTGTACTGTAATCTGACTTATGCTGCGGGGAAGAACATTTTATTAAAGTGAATTAATGAATAAAGGCTGGCAGTGCGTGCTGTTTGATTTAGTGCAAATTGGAATATTACATTCAAAAACAGGCCAGTTCTATAAAGTTGTGAATCCTATGAGCTACATGGAGCCTGATGTCTCTGCCATCATGCTGCAGGGATTTTCTTGATTGTTCTTGTAGCACATTATCACTGTAATCTTTAATGTTGTTGTGTATGAATCTGAGTTGGTGTTCTGTGTTTTTGGTTTTGTCTTTTGTACCTTTTTTCCTCCTGTGGATTTCAGAATGCATCTTCTACTTTTTGTTGAAATATATATTTTTTTTTTTTCTTTTTAATTTACAGTGATTTAAAAAAACGGGTCTTCAACAGGAGGTCCGTGGCCCCTAGGAGGTCTTCAAAGTTACTGCAGAGGGTCCCCGAAATCATTGCTTAAATTAAAATGTCTGAAAATACACATGAACATGAATCCAACCTATTATTAGCAAACATAAATCAGCATAGTTTGTAAAAACAATCAAACAAACACATAAGCGCAACACTGATAAAAGCTTACCCATAAATCACTGTGCAATAACGTGAGCTAGCTAACCTACTAAATCACTTCTATCCGTAACAGTGAGCTAGTTAACCACATATTGTACAGTCATTCTTGTGAGCCACAATGAATCATTTTGTGACTTCATAATGAGGAGAATCTGAGGTACCCTCCACCTTAGAAACCACCTGCAAAAGTGCAGAGGGTGAGGCTAACGCAGCTAACGTTAGCCACGCTACAACTGCTGTAACAAGGGATGGGCATCGAGAGACACTGTTGAATTGACAGTTGCTCCTGATTGGTCAGTTTTGAAATATTGATAAGCTAAGGACAAACAATGCTGCTTTCGGTATGAACTGAAACTTTAACGTTAATTCCCTTCAACATAGCTGGCATTTTCAAACTCCTAACCGTTTACGTTCTGTGCTCCCAAACAATGGCTGAGAGGGCTTAACATTCACTCACTGTGGGCCCACTTTAGAGGGAAACACCAGCAACCTCATGAAACACTTACAAATACAGCGCTCTATACATCTGAAACAGTGCAGCATATGTGACTGCTTTAGCCAAGCAGCTGCAGCAGCTAACAGCTAACGTTACATCCTCAGTGAATTCTTGCAGGTCTGATACCAAGACTGTCTTGACCTCATCAAATCAAAGTAACACTCATTACTGTCAGAAAAATAATTCTGTAGTTATAATCTCAGGACTCAGTTAGCATCACAGTTAGTATTTAGCAACCCATTCTCCATAACTGGATGACACAGGAGAGGACAGCAGAATGTCACAGGGCTGTTAGCATGTGTATTGTCAAAGATGCACAGCCCTTCACAATAGTTAGCACAGCATAAATCGCTAATGCTAAGTAGCGTAAATTTAAATTTGGTGTGAGTTGTCCTGACAACCAGGGAGGACTCATTTCAAATAGTTTTCACCAGAAGGGAAATGACCACAGTTAAAAGACTACTGAACCATTGCACAAGTTGTATCGACAAGTATCAATATCAGTATCAATAAAAACCCTAACTATCCCTGCCTGTGTCAAAGTAAACCTCTAATGGTGGCATTTCTTGCTTTGTTTAACAGGTTCAACTAAATTCCCAGCAGTGTTGGTCCTACATGGTTTATAAGAGACAAAATGCAAAATCAATATTAAGCACTCAAGTTATAGGACAAAGAACAAACAGCCATTGATTACAGTATATTATGGTCTAGTAGCAAAAAGGGAAATCAAACCTGGCTTTATAACCAGGACAAACCTGCCGCTATCAAGCCTGTTGTGGTACACAAGCTACAAGCTAATCATCATGTGAGCGACAGTTTGCAACACACCCTCCAACACACACACAAGGGAATATTCTGTCCCAGGGCATCTACATTAATGATGCTGTCAGAGGGGGTTATAAATGATTCCCTGTGTAAAGTATGTGGTGGCAGGTAAAAGGCTGTGAGCTTCTGGAAACGGTCACTTATTAACAAGCTTCCACCGCTCATGTGTTGAAATTTAACCTTCATTAGTGCAGTTTCCTTACAAGCATTACTGCGTGACCCCGTAGGTCAAGGTACGAAGGTAGAGGTGGGAGGGCGCGCTGATGTTCTGAGGACTTAAATATGGCAATGACAACACAACTGCAAACAAAATAGGATTGTTCTGAGAACTCCAGAGCCTTTTTTGGGCCAGGAACTACAGCTCAGGAACTATATTTAGACCATGATCACTAAGGTAAAAATGCAGGTAGAGTTTCTGAGTCACTACAAAGGTTCTTAGGTTCTATGAAAAGTCCCTGCAGTGGAAAAAGGACTATAATATTACATGACATGATTTGTCTGTGATCAGCAGAGACCTTACACGAACATTAGTGTGCGTTTTTGGCATTAATTTCGTATTCTTTACAGACTTAAAATGTCTGCAGTGAGCAGAGCGGAGTTGTAGTTATTCAAACACTGATCTCTGCTTTGAAGGCAGAAATTTAATTATCCACTTAAATTAAATCACACTCCCAGAGTCAGAATCTCTTGTTTGTCTGGTTAAGTAACATTTAAAAGAATTTTTGTGACAAACACAGTCTTAGAAGTGGCGTCTAAGGTGATCCAGTGTCTGCTGTAAGTCTTCCGTTAAAAATCAACCTATAAATATAACACAGCATGTTATGGAAGATTATTAAGGCCTGGCATGAGGGGAAACAAGTTTGCTTTTCAAGAATAAAGTTGAAATGTTGAAAATAATATCAAAAAGTTGATGAGCCAAGAATGAAGTCGAGGAGTTGAAAATAAAGTTGAAATGTTGGAAATTAAGTTGAAATGGCAAGAATAAATTCAGAGTTGAGAATAAAGCAGAAATCTTGAGAATAAAGTCAAAGAGTAAAGTTGAAGTGTCAAGAATAAAATTGAAGCATCAATTTTATTCTCTTCCATAGCATTGCTACCCCTCTGTTTGGTGATTAGTTATTTATCATGTTATAACTTAAAATAAATTGGAACATGGCTCAGTACTTCCTTTTGCTCATGCTGACACACATGCAGCATACAGACTTATCTATTTTGTGTCTGTTTTACTTTTCAGCTTGTCTGCCTTTGGAAAACAATTGGGGAAAAAATCAATTGTTCATTTGATTCAAATGTCTAGGTTTTTTTGTTTAGCTCTTATGTTCTAATTTATGTTAAATGTCAGACACTGAGTGCTGCTCTCTGTCTTGATAAATGGAAGTAAGCCTGTCACAATAACTACTTTTGTTGGATTGTACATTGCAATAAACAACATTATCATCATTTTAAAACCATTCATTCCACTGACATGATAATATAATGGCATAATAATACAAGTACATCTTTTTTCAACAAAGCAATGAACTTTTATCAGACCTTTTTCACAGCAGGCGTTTAGCATGAAATAGTAGTGTAAACACAGGTGATACCAGTGAGACCAATTAAAATTGAATTTCATTCAGGTCAAACAGAGTCAAGGTGCTGCTACTGTGCATGTTGGCTCACTGTAAAGGCTCTGCTACACTAAATGAAACAGAATTTTAATTAATCACATTGATAACACCTGTGTTTTCCTCTGTTTCATTTGATAATATGAACACTGTGAGAAAGGTCTATTTTTAAGAATATTCAGACACATGAAAAAAATATTAAAATATTCTAACTAAAGAAAATGAATAAAAGAAGCAACATGACCAGAAATGACAGCAAAATGTGTCTCAAGCGTAGTTTTTGTGTGTTCATTTGCCTTTTAGTCTCAGTCTTATAATGGTAGAAGACTCCCTGCTGTTTATTATGGCGTTATGTTGGTGAGAATATTGAGATCATGTACATTTATCACATGATAAGTTGGTGGACTGCATGTAAACACCAGGAACAACTGGGAAAATAAGTCCAGTGTATTACTGTTCTATCTAGCCTTGGGTGATACAAAAATAGTGATATACGTAGGCGATACACACTTTACCAATAGAAATAAGAAAATTGTCAGATAAAATGTTCAATAGTTTCACTTAAACACATTAAATGCAATGCACCATGATAAAACTACACCCCAGCTCATAAACAGACCATCATATCCCTGATGGAGCCTCCTATGAGTGACACACTAACAGCCAATCAACAGGTGTGTTGTTTCGTTGCACCATCGACATGTGACACAACAAGAGAAACAGTGTGGAGCAAAGAAAATGACTGCAGGTGGTTTGGAAATTATTATTATTATTCATAAAAAATGACAGCTTTTTAATGTGTATCAAGGTGAGATCACTAATTTATCCTTGTTTAGTTTAGTTTTTGTTAATTTAGTTAATTTTATAAATGTACTCGAAAGTTGTCAATTAAGATGACCAACACAAACCAAAACTGCAATATATATAACCTACATTGCAAAACTATTATTAGACAAAAAGACTTCTCAATGTCCCTAACTCAAAGGACCGGTGTGTAGGATGTAGTGCCATCTAGCAGTGAAGCTGCAGATTTGCTTTGTCTCACCCTCCCCTTCCAAGCATGAAGGAGAGCCTACGGTGGCTGTGAAACTAAATGCAAAACACAAAAGGCTCTATCTCGAGCTAGTGTTTGATTTGTCCATTCTGGGCTACTGTAAAAACATGGCAGCCTCTATGGAAGAGGACCCGCACCCAATGTAGATATTAAGGGCTCATTCAAAAATGACAAAAACGCAACTAATCTTATTTTAAAGTGATTCTATACTAATGAATTATTGCATTTCTGCAATAGTCAGCCAACAAATAAATCCATGTAAATCTCACAAACTGACCCATGTTCCAAAACTCACAAATGAAACATCTCCAACAATGTCATCGACCTTCGCTACACTCATGAACGACATTCCTCACGTTGAAATCCCCAAAACAAATGCGTCCTAATCCTCATAACCATTCTCTCTTCCACAAACACACAAGTAGTTTTTTTGCTCATTTTCATGGGAACTGTCTTGTGATCTGTGTGGCGAGAGAAGAGGCCGGAGCCGAGGCTGAGGTTTGAGACTGGAGAAGGGTAAAAACAACAACAGATTTTCACTCCGGCTGACTTCTGGAAACCTCTCTACTTCCTGTGCACTCTGACCCTCCACTGTCTGCTTCTTTTTCTTCTCCTCTTTCCCTGCGGTCATTGTTCTGCCCCCTCACTCATCCAGCTCTGACCACACACACACACACACACACACACACACACACACACACACACACACACACACACACACACACACACACATTCTGCTGCTTTCATGACTAAGCGTGGGTGTGCAGTCATTGTGTGGGCACATCTCATTTTGCACCTACAGTATACAGTGTGTACTATATGTGAAAACACAGGCAACGTGGTGGTAATATAGAGCATTAAGCCAAAATCATTATCTTATTAAAACTCAGATGTCAGCATACAGATATAATTTGATTAAATATTGATCATTACGCAGGCTGCTGCCTGCAAATCTCAGCCTGAATTTAATAGTGCAATATTTTAAATTGATTGCACTCAAGTGTTCTGGATAGTTTTCAATATTATATCTCATTTTAAAGGACCAGTGTGTAGGATTTAGTGGCATCTAGCAGTAAGCTTACAGACTTTCACACGATGGTGCAACGTGGTGGTCTTCGTGGAAGAGCCCCGGCACCTGGCGTGTTCAGCAAATAGATCCTCCTAAATCTAACACACTGACCCTTTAATATGACTGTGAGCTTTAATGTAATTGACTTCTCTGCCCAGGAAAGCAGAAGCAGTCAAAATACTAAAAAATTATGGGGGAAAGTTGCAATGGCAGATAAAGTGGAACGGCTGGAAGAAGCTGAAATGGCAGTTAAAGTACAATTAATGAGCAAAGTTAAAATGAAAGTTGAAAGTTGAGGTTGCCCTCAAAAAAACTGAGAATGTTGAACAGAAAACTTGAAAGAAGTTGACGAGGCAGTCAAATTACAGTGAATAGGGAGGAGCTGTAATGGAAGTTAAAATAAAGGG
The DNA here is from genome assembly GCF_056507025.1 of Lutjanus erythropterus. Classification (NCBI taxonomy): domain Eukaryota; kingdom Metazoa; phylum Chordata; class Actinopteri; order Lutjaniformes; family Lutjanidae; genus Lutjanus; species Lutjanus erythropterus. Next base: position 23,475,942 of record NC_139339.1, read on the forward strand.
CTAAAAAGAAGTTTGAGTTGCATTCAAAACATTTGAGAAAGTTGAATAGAAAAGTTTAAAGAAGCTGAAGTGGCAGTTGGAATACAATTTGTGAAAAAGAAGCTGTAATGACAGTTAAAATGAAGGGTTGAAAGAAGCTGAGCTTGCAGTTGAAGTACAATTAGCAAAACCAGGTGCAATGACAGTTGAAATGTAAGGACTGAAAGAAATTGATGTTCCATTTTAAATGAAAGCAATGAATGATGTTGAAGTGTTAAATCAGGTGTAAGCACTAAGCCAAACGTAAGAATCCCTTGAAGGGAAAGTACTGACAAACGCTGAAGATTCAGTTGAGTTTCAAGCAGTGAAATGAACTGAGGTGTCAGTTGAACAGCTGACATCCTGACATAAATTAGTCCCCAATTCAGGAGGTAGGAGGTAGATCTGAAGAACAACAATAAGGACAAAAAGCAGTGTGAGTGTCCTGCAAAGCGAAGACAATGAATTTAAGTGTGTATCACTGGAAGAAAGCACACTAATTTATAACTCACATTGAACAATTCGGCCAATTTGTAATTTCACTTTAGAAGTTTTTCCCAGACACTGTCACCCCAGTGCTTGCTCTTGGTGGGAACTTTAAGGTCTCTGTAAATAACATTACAATGCTCTGTATAAAAATGCCCCGAGGTAACTTCTGTTATATAAACAAAACTGCCTTGACTGATTTGATTTCTTTCTGAGAAGGATATGAAACTACAATATCAATCACATGTCTGTGTGTCAAGTACAGAGCTTGATTTCCCCAAATAGATTGTGTTAGTGAGCTTTAAAGGTGCAGCAGGCCTGTTTTACTAGAGCTAGACTAGCCGCTTCCTGTCTTTATAGAAAGCTAAGCTAATCACCTCCTGGTCCTAGTTCTAAAAGTGACACACAGACATAGGGTTTTTAACAATCTTCTAATCTTATTGTCACAGACAGTGAGCAACACGGACATGAAAATGGTTAAAATATGAAATAAAATCATCACAAAAAAAAGCAGCTTTATCACACTGCTGCTTGAATCTCTAGCCTGCTCTTGAATCCAAGGTGAGCCAAGGATCTCTGGATTCTGCCTGTCTGTCTTTTCCAAAATAAAGACTAAAGACAGCAGGGGGACGATGCAGCGAGGCAGCTGGCTGAGCTGCGCGCTGGGTCAGGCTAGCAGACTCCCCTCTGCCTTATCACCCGCTGACACGCGCTCAGAGCCAGCAGCAACGCAGCTGAGCTCTACCCCAGGTGACCCCCGCCTTCCACTCCCTGCACGGACACCCCAGGCACCCCTCGTAATGCCAGTCAGCAAAGAGGCAGCCATGTTTATGGATGGGTTACTTCATGACGGTGCACTTTCTGCTACACTTGACATTTGATGTTACGCCTCCTGCTGAATAAAAACACTTAGCCTATGCAGGAATTTGCTCTTCACTGGGATGCGAGTCAAAAGTTGGAAGTGAAGTTTGAAAGCAGACACATAGTTGGTATTTCAGTCAGAGTCACAGGCTATATTGTGTATTTTAATAAGATTCTCACATTGCCCAAGTTTTTATTTAGGTTTCCGTCCCTTCTTTGGTGTTTACAGCTAATTATTTCCCAGAGATCATTTCAGTCAGTTAAGCAACAGCCGATTTCAGCCAATTCAACATCTGGTGGTGCAAAACAGCAAAGAAATCAAAGTACCACTGTCTACACAGGAAACGTGTGCTGTGAAGACATTTCTTCCATCACACATGCTTTACATCATGTGTAGCTCAGCTGAGAAGAGTGTGATGAGGCAGAGAGAAGGATAACATCTGAGAGGGAAGTTGTGCTACATTTTAAATGTCCAGTGCGCAGGAGTTATGGGGGTTTTCTGGCAGAAATGGAAAATAATATTCATTAGCATGTTTCCATCAGTGTATAATCTGCTAAAAATAAGAATTGTTGTGTTTTGATTACCTTAGAATGGGTCTTTAAAATCTACAAAGGGTGTGGAACCTCCTTCTCAGAATCGATGTTGAACCGCCATTTGTCTACGCTAGTCCAGAACAGACAAACCAAACACTGGCAACACTTGTTAGGGTCTTTCGAGTTAGTTAGATAGTTGCAGGAGTTTCATGGCAGAGTCAGGGTGATTTACCAGCGACAAAACTGCAGGCTACAAGTCTTTTACGACAAAAGCTGGCGACGATGAAGTCGGAAATCGACGTCCGACACTTGTCGCTGTGTTTCGGGCACAAATACATAAAATCAAATCAAATCAAAGTGTTTCAAGCTCAAATCCCCATCTCTGTACAGTGTTAATAAGAATAATGTCTTCTGGATCATAACTTCAGTCTGGTTATGTGTTGGGAACATGTTGTTCAGTCTTAACATAAACAGGTGCATAATGACACAACAGCTGATTAGCTGGTGCCAGAACAAGGACAAATTTTCACTCCAAACAAGGCAAGTATTGACATCCATTTATGGATAATGGTTCTTGTTAACGTTGGTCCATAAGTGCTGACTGGGATGTATGCCAGGAGTCTGACACACACACACACAGCATATGTACTGTGTGTTTCTGCATTTGCTTTCAGGCTGAAATCCACACAGGTGGCTCCTTGTAGTTTGATCAAGCCTTAATGTTTAAAAGCCAATGCAAGTGTCTATTTAATGGACATACAGTAAACTGCTGGCTTCAATACGTTTCTTCAAACCTCAATTTCCTTTCTTCTACAGTTGGTCTTGGCAGCGACTCCTAAAAATCATTAAGAGGCTATTAAGGCCTTGATCGACAGCTCGTTCTCAGGCTACTGGTCCCACCCTCTGCTCCACTCAGACTCTGTCCTCCACTTGTGGATTATCTGGCTCCAGCTACACCCACTTCAACAGCCTCTGGTTTCAAACAGCATTTCTAAAAGCTTTTATGAACTGGCTATGGATTAAATCGCTTTTTTCTTTTATCTGCTGAAGATAAGAGTCACAAAATGAACATTTATATGGATGAGAATGTAGGCGATCAAAAGGATAGTTTGGATTTTTTGAAGTTGGGTTGTATGAAGTTTTTATCAATATTAAGTGTACTACCTACAGTAGATGGTGGTCGACATGCACCCAGTTTAGGGAAGCGGTGGAAGTTCTGGTGTTGGAAGCTAAGCAATGTTCTGCTCTGGCTTTTTCTGACCAGCAACCACAGTTATATAAGCCAAATATTGTTCTCTCCTAAGCAACCAAACTCCTCAAAATCAGTCATTTCTCTCACAGAGGAGTTGTCGGCCTACCGATGCCTCAATCGGTTAGTTTGTGTTATTTTGTGATGCTAATAGCAGTATATTACTTGGCTTCCTACACTGCTGCTGATGCTTCAAACTGGGGCATTCTGACCAACATCTACTGTAGGTAAAACACTGGCTATGGATAAGTATCTCATACAGTCCCATTTCAAAAATGACCCCTTTAACTAAAAACACGTTTTTACTGTCCAGTAGAATTTTATATTGTCACTTTATTAAGTTGTTATGGTATATGCAGTAAATACGGTGCAACATTAGCATTCATTTGGAGGCATTCTGTCTGGTCACCTGACACATGTAAGACCATTATTCCCTTTCTGCTACTTCTGTTTTGGTCTCCACCAACTCCTGGGAGAATTATTTGGCTCTTGAGCTGATAAATCCAGGTCTAGCTCCACACATTTTCATTCTGTTACAGGAAAAAAAAAACTCTGGTTCATTTGTACTTCTTTAACCTAATCACAGTCATCTTAGGTGGCACTAAACCCAGGATGCAGCAATGGTGCCCCTGAAAAATAGTGTTGTTTTGGTGGAACACTTTCATGAGGGTGAGTCTGTCTAAATCACCCCAAAAGAGACTGCTAGCTTTTTTATGTTCTGAACATTAGCAGCCAGGTGCAAACTTGTCATTTTCTGCATGTAGGTTTCTAGCTTGGATTTTTTTTTTTTTTTTATGGCTGCTGACCCTGTCCACAGCGGTACATTCCTTAGCTTCCGTGCTGGTACTCATGGCTGCTTCTCAAAAGTGGTAGCAAAAACATTTAATTCATGAAAATTAGCGTATTCTATTACACAGATTACACTGAATCAAACCTGACACTTTAATATGTCGCCCTTACACACACAAAAAAAAAACAGCACCATCTTCGTGCTGATTTGAATGAGACAGCACAACTTCTCTACACACACACTCCTCAACTGAACTACATTATTACTACACTACATGTAGCAGCCGATAAAACATTTGACTGGCAAACTGACAGCAAAAGTCAAGCCCTACTAACATTCTTCACCGCTAAATTTCCATCTGTAGATAGGGTTTTTATGATGTTGTTCCTCACTGATGGCCAGCTGAGTTCTTGGCTCACTTATCACCTAAACCACACATGTTAAATGATAATAAGGCAGCGTTAACAAAATACAGGTGCACGTTCAGACCTTATCAGCTTTAACATCCTCTCATTCCCTTCACTAAACAGCTCTCACAAAATAGCTAAAATGCCTAAATTGCCCTCATGATTCCCCCTGCTGAAAAGAGGAATGGTGGTGTGTGTGTAAGTGCAGTTCACCAGACACATGCAAACATCACACACCCAGCCGACAGGGCACTCAGACACACACACACACACACACACACACACACACACACACACACACACACACAGGGGATGTTTTGAGTGCGCTGCAGTGTGGGGCACTGGGGGCCCTGAATGAAAACATGCTGGTAGAGGGATGTATCAGATGCTTGTCCACTCGTGGAAAAAAAAAAACGACATGTTGATCCAAGATCTAACTGTGGCTTCTTCCTGAAAAAAAGGCCTGTGAGTTCCAGCCCAGCAAGTGCTTAGCTTGGCACTTTCCCCACCAGTTCTAACTAAAGCCTCTGCTCAGTTTTATGGCATGTGGTGATGCCTATAGCTGTTTTTGGGTCTATGAAGGCTTTGTGCAGATAACTGACAGTGTGAGGACGACAGCTGGACTCAATGAGCTTTTGAAGGCTGTTACTGATAGCAAGATTTTAACTGTAGCTGCAGAAAGAAAATAGGTTGATATTTTAAACTTAAAGCAACATAAATCATTTTTTATATATATATGTATAAAAAGCTCATTGTTTGGGTTTGAATCTTATTTCCAAGGCAGGCACCTGTTTTCACTGGAAAAGTTTGGATAAGCCCACTATACACTCACAATCTATCGAGCAAAAAATGGCAGAAAAGTAAGAAACTAGCTGTAAGGTAGGTGAAGAGCCAGACAGCTTTCTCAGAAGTTGGTGGAGACCAAAACAGATCTAAAGGAAATGGAATAACACTACCTGTCAAGCAATAAGGGGCAAAGTTAGCAACTAGCTGATGAACATAACGGAGGATCTGCCTGCTAAAGGGCAAGATATTTTTCTCAAGAGTTGGTGGAGACCAAAACAGAGCTAATAGAAAGGGAATAACACTACCTGTCCAGCAAGAAACTGTAGACAAAGTTAGCAACTAGCCAGATATTTTTCTCAGGAGTTGGTAAAGACAAAATGCAAAGCTGGTGAGGCCAATAAGTCCAATTTGAGGAGACACCTGGTCAAACAGAAAATATATCAAAACACTGAAGACTGTACCGTGTTAAATAGCCTGAAACCTAAGTCCCCACAGCAGCTGCAGCTAACATTAGCACACTTGCACCTTTGCAGCACTAAAGAAGTTTAACCCTCTATGGACAATGAAACTTTAAGTGAAGCACTAACAACTTCATTGACATCTTGAGGTGATATTATATTAGCTAATTGCAACTGCCCCCCCTGTTGGTCAAAAGAAAAGAATATGGCTTTAAAATCAACACGAAATTAGAACTTTTGTAGTTAAATCAGTTTGACAAACCAGTACCAGTACTAGGTTTGAAGGGAAGAAAAAGGTGTCTTGGGAGATGTTTCAGAAATGCTTCAGAAATGCTCTTTAAAACTCCTGAATGGACAGGAAGGTATGTATGTGATTGACAGATGAGCTGGCATGGAAACAGATAAACATGTAAACAAACTTGTGTTGCTAACTGTAGCTCACAAGCCAAAGAAAAACAGTATTTGTTCTTCAGTGATACTGAGAAATGAGGATGATTCCATGTACCAGCTAAACTGAATCGTTTGCTGATTTTAGACTCTTTAAAAAGCTACAGCTGACAAGATAATTGGCTATCTAACCTGCAAACTGAGGTCAGCAGTGCAATTTCCCCCATGTTTGTTTGGTTGCTTGTCCAGCACGCCAAGGTGTACTGTAAGACATGCGTCCTTGTTTGTAGATAAGAAGCAGGTATTAGCTACAAAGTTAATGTGGGTCGTGGTTCAAAGTCTGAGGTTTTGAACCACAGAAAGTTACTGTCAGTTTGTGTGAGCCAGTGAGGGTGAAAGTCAGACTCAAATATCATTCAACAAAAACTATAAAATACCTTTTACAGCCGTTTCCTTAAAAAGTACATCAGTTTTACTCAAAAACATAGAAGAGGCCATGCAAATTACAAAGCACATCTGTACGCTGCAGCAGGAAATACTTGCAATTTATTTTCAGTGGGGCTTTTAAAGGATTCAGTGTTTGCTGCAGAACTGTGTGGCTTACAGCACGGTAAAGCTCCGAAACCTCATTTAGATAACCGCGAGATACTGAAACACCAGTCTGCTAAAAACAGAAAATGACTGAGTGCACAAGGTGTGAAAAAAACCCCGATTCTCAGCCTCTGATATATAGACAAAACAGTGAGAGAAAGAGGCTCGGCTGCTCTCTGTATTTACTGTCAGTGGAATTCCAGCTATGGCCTGCAGAGCTCCACCACGCACCTTCTGCAATGATTCTGTTTAATCAGCATCTTCCAAACAGGCCGCAGCCCTCCGTTGGTCATTAGCTACAAGTGAAACTTTTAGCTCTCGTTTCTAATGACTGTTCACCTTAATCCATCACTGTAACTGCTGGCCCTAATGCTCCAAAGTAATCTTCTTTTTATTGTGTAGTAATGTGCTGCTGGTCACTTTTTTCACTCGGTGTTTTGGTCAGGAGGTAAAATTTGAGTGATCTTTTAGCATCAGATCATCATTAAGGAGTTTTTTGTTTGTTTTCTAATAAGTTCTCTTCTCCTCCCTCTTATTGCTATTACTTGAGGGTTTTCTACATTTCTGGTAATGAATACAATTTGGTTGCTGAATAGCATTACAGTTCATTTGAGGCTACCAGTGATAATAGATCTCTCCACTACAGCCAGACAGACACATATTGGCCAATTGTACTGGGCCAATATTAATCTACATTGATATATGTTGTTCAGTATGCTTGAATATGAATTTATTTATGCACTTTTTTGTTTTGTTTTGTAGCAAAATGTAATATTTAATTGATTTGCTATTTGTGTTTTTTATTTATTATTATTTAAAGAAAGTTTACTGTGTATATACACAGATATATTAGAGCCAGACAGATATATTGGTCAATCAATATTATTAACCAGATACTGGCCTCTCACAACTATATCAGTATATACTAGTAGATATTGTCTGATAATTCTTTGACAGAACATAAAGCAGATTTATGGGGTTTTTTTAAATAGTTTTATAGGCAGAATTTTATGTATATTTAATCTCTATTCTTAATTGAAGTTTTTAGTATTTAGTGTTTCTATTTGTTTTTCTATTTATAATTATTTAATGAAAGTTTGTGTATAAACACACATATTGTAGTCAGACAGATATATCAGTCAGCCAATATTATTGGCTGATATTGGCCTATCACAGCTATACAGGTCTGTATCAGTATCAGGATTCATGCTTTCCAGTAAGAACTTAACTTTTATATTGTTTTTATATAACACAATGCAGATTTTTTTTTAAATGTTATATATATTTGATCATTCTGCTAAATTCAAGTTTATTAATGTTTAATTTATGTTCTATTTGTTTTTTTTACTCATATTTATTTATTAATTAACAAAATACTAGTGAAAATTTACTGTATTTATATATTAGAGTCAGACAGATATACTGTCCAGTCAACATTATTGGTGGACACTGGCCATATCAGCCTATTTCTGTATCGCATATATGCTGTGCTATATAAACTTAGCTTTTTTTTAATGCAGATTTTTTATTTACTTTTTATTTAATACTCAGAATTTTAAGTCTATTTGTGTTTTACCACTCAAAGTTTAGTGTATTTTACTTTACACATATATTAGAGCCAGACAGATCTATCAGTCAGTCAGTATTATCATTTACACCAGATGAGCAGTATGGAGGCATTTTATGTTTTTTTTCTACTTGTCTTTTTTACATTTGAAAACTGTTCACCATTCACTTCTGTTGTTTGTGAGATTCTGCAACACTTTTCCTGTGAAACTTAAATTAAAAAAAGGTGATAGTTTAACTGTAAAATGTCATTCCTCCATTACATGTCTCTGACAACAGTGTCTGATAACCACATTTCGAGTGATCACTGCAAAATCAGTAATATATCAATATCAGCCCCAAAAATCCAGTTTCGGTCTCCACCTCCTCTTTTAAAGATTCCAACTTGCATGATTGCAGGACGCCAACTGAAAATGGCGTCCTGCATTTTCACTTGCCGTCCTAGAAAGAAGAACTTGCACCACCACTCTGAGGAACTGACACCCTAAAGCGAGGTTGAACATTCATGCTTTAGTACAGTTTGTACTGTCAAACCAAGCTAACCAATTCATCCGATTTTTTGATTCAAACAACTTTGGGTTGTATTTTTCTAATAAAATACATTTGTGTCGAGATGCTCTTGCACCTGTGCGTTAAACCTGTCAGCACTTTACTTGCAGCATGGTATCTTATTACCAACACCCCCCCCTCTCCACTGCTCCCATCCACCACCACAACAGGATATTGCTCAGTGGCACAACAGGGTTACAGCTGTATGGAGACATGTAGGGGCAGGCCAGGGACAGAGATGCAGAGAAGAATTAAAAAAAGCAGGAGGCAGGAGGAGGCAGGAGAGCGATATGATCTCCCCACCGTGCACAGAGAGAGGGATTGTGTTGGCTTTGGCCTGCCTCATATACAAACACTATATTAACATAACTCTTTCTTTTGCTCTACAGGAGACAGCACTCCTGTGGAGAGTTCTTACCGGGAAAGAACCTGACACAGGGGTGGAGATAAGAGGAGGGTGGAACAGAGGGTGAGCAGATGCTGAAGGGAATGGGAAGAGGAACGGTCGCTGGTCAATGAGCGAAACAGTCGGTGCTCGTTGAAATGTGAAAAATATGGAAATACAGAAAGGAGTCTGGGAGAGAGGTATCTTTAAGATGCACCAGTGGTAACCTCAAAAAAGTATTTATTTTATGACTAAATTGAGGCGAAAATTGAAACAAAATTAATAAAAATTACAGCAAGATATGTGCTCATTATGTCCTGACAGATAAAGATGAGAAGAAAGAACTGGCTCTGTTGAAGTGGATGAGGCAATAGAGGCAATATATCAATATTATAATCAATAGTGTGATATGTGACTAGAGTCGGCTTAGATTTTGGATATCATAGCACCATGATATGGCATAAACAATGTCTTTTGCATAGTCATCCCTAATCTGACCCGTCAGATGGTTTGTTGCACAGAACCATCTGAGAAGTCATGCTTAGAAAGTATTTGGAAAAGGGCCTGCACTTTCAGAAAAAAAAAACTTGGTAGGTGATTGGAACCATCTGCATGACCTTGCAGTTTTTTTTAATCACCACAACTTTTTTCGCAAATTTGCCCAATCATCATAGCTCCCTGCACTTCCACCAGTATAGGTTTCAATTGACTGACTCAATGTTTTATTATTTTTTGTGTTTTTATTTTGTCACAGGTACTGAAAATAACACAAGGTTTGTCACTGACATTCATCAATGTTCTGTAAACTATTGTAAATTATAAATTGTATAAATTTGTGCTTGCTTGAGTTTGACCTCCTTCACTGAGTAATACCCCCCAGGTGCACTTTTTCCCAGTGCCCAGTTTACTGAATTGAAAACCAGGTACATTTCCAGATCAGGGGTCACTCTATCAATAAAATATCCAATCTTACTATCTATCAAATAAAAAAGGGGGTCATTTCCAGTTTCATATACTTTGACTATGGTTAACTGTTGTACTGTAATAAACTACAGTGCAGGCCGACTGATAAAGTGGGGTACAAAGTCATGAAGAAGACAGCTATCAGTGATGTTGTGGATTCACGTTTTCCACAGTGATTTTTGCTAAAACTACTGCAAGCAAGTCAGTGTGAACATTAAACATAATTTTAGCTCAATGTAAAATGAATAAATATTTCCCGGATAATAGTCATCTTCCTGCCGCAGTTTACACATTTTTATAACTGCTGATTTATTAAATCAAAGTTCTACTGAATGAAACATGACACCAAAAAACCTCAGTAATATATAAAAAGTCTATTTTATCAGGTAATATTATCAGTATCTGATAACTAATAATGACTTCTGCATTCATTTTTTATGATATGAAAACATGTGTCAGTAACAGTTTCTCAGCCTAGATGACTAAACATGGTTCAAGGTATGCTTACTTCTCAATGGAAATTTTTTCAGCCAGGAGAAATATCCTTCAGCAAAATCTATTGCAGTATCATGAAACTGCAGAGAAATTTATGACTAAAATTATGACTAAGAAATTGACAAAATTAGAGTGCCACTGACTAAATTTGGACTAAAACAAAGCAAAATAAAAGACTAAAATGAAACTTTAACTACAATTTTTGGTAAGCGACTAAGACTAAAACTGCATTTAAAGTTTTTGTCAAAATTAAGACTGGGACATACTGAGCAGAGATCCTTTGGTTTAAACAAAACATGAATCAAGGGAGTCAACCTTCTAGTCGTCCCAACCTTGGTCATATTCTCAGAACCTACAGTACTGAATGTTTTGCGGTGTCAGTCATTGCCAGTTAAACAAGGAGCAACCATCTCTTTCTATTTTGGTGCACTTTGGCGATCAGGATGTGCAGTAACAGACAGGGTGAGCAGCTGAGGGAGGTTGAAAATCTTTTGGAGCGCAGCAGATACAACCGCAGAGCTGACAGGGATTATACACTGCATCACAAGAATGATAATAACAGACAAGAGGGAGGTTGCTGTGAAACTCAGGTGGCTCTGAGTTTAGGTTGGCTAAAAGCACGGTTACAGCTGAGAAAGGCAGTTGTTCTGCCTCAGAAGGGAGGTGGACAGAAAGCTTTATCAGCAATACGTCTCTCTGCAGTGTGGCTTTAATGACAAGGTCCAACGCGTACGTGTCTGCTGCGAGGGCCCAAAACAGTAACACTAAACTTCCCCGCTGCCCCCGGGCGGCATCAAAGTCCAAAGTGTGAGTTGTGATGGTGCTGAGACATAACGCTTCCTCTTGGATTCTTGACCTTTGCTAGCAAAGCATGGCATTTCGTGCTATCAACAACACATATTTGCAGGCCTTCAGCCTCTGTGGCCTTGGCCTGCCTTTTAGAGAGTCACATGACAGGGAACTGTTCCAAAAAGATGTGTTGCTGCACAGCTAATCTTATTTCTCAATGCTTTGTCATGATCTTGACTTTAACTCTAGATAAGGCTGATGCTATATGACTTGGACTGTATCAATTATCGTGCATAATCAAAAGTACTGAAATAATTTAATCTCCCTGACTAATAAGATGTTACAGCCTGTATATTCTACAGGAGCACAGGCTTTACAGTAAGTTGAGAGATAAAAAGCTTGCCTTTGTTGTAGACATGGCCTTGTAAACATTGCAAGAGGCCTTTTGCAGCTTTAAATATAGTGGTACACCATGTTCCATCACTGCCATGGGGCATCTTGCCACACAGAGGGCCCATAAAACAAGTCTGACCCTTTATTTTTATCCATCTGACCCTGACAGACTGGGGCTGGACTGGCTTTGATTGATGAATGACTTACAGGCTTTAAAGACTTACTGTTGTTGGACTTGAGGTCCCGATGGATGACGGGGACGATGGCTTCGCTGTGCAGGTACAACATCCCTCTGGCTATCTGCACAGCCCAGTTGACCAGGACGTGCGGCGGAATGCGACGCCCCGCCAGCGCCCGGCTCAGCGGACCACCTGAGGCGTACTCCATGATGAGGCACAGGTTGGGTTCCTGCAGGCAGACGCCTTTCAGGGCGATGATGTTCGGGTGGGTGAGCATGGCGAACAAACGCGCCTCCTGCCTGACGTTCTGCGCCGTCACACTGATGTCCTCATCCGGGTCTTGCCGGGCGGCCTTCACAGCCACCAGCGCGCCTTTCCATGTACCACGATACACCTTCCCGAAGCCCCCGACCCCGATGACCTCCTCCAGGCTGAGCTCTCGGAAATCCACCGCCTCAGGTTCGAACTCGCCCACCACGGCCGGACCGAGCTCGGCCACCACACCGCTTCCCGGAAGCTTCCCATATCCATTGGGCTTGAAGGAGCCGTAGTTGGATGGGAAGATGCCCACCTTGTTGTTGACCTTCCCTGCCCACCAGCCCTCGTCCCCTGATATCTCAGAGTCCAGAGACAGGACTTCCACCAGGTCACCTTTGCGCAAGGTGAGCTCATCTTTACAGGATGCCTCATAGTCGAATAAGGCCGTCCACACAGGGTTGGTGAAATTCCCTTTTTGTGATTGTTCCAAATTTTTCCAGTTCGACAGTGGGCCGCGACTGAATATGTTCTTCAGCGGCTCCATGGAGCCTCAAGCAGATGTTTTGACTGGATCTGATTTAGCACCCCAAGGGTTTGAAAATAAAGTACAAAGGAGTACTTTATTGCGCCTCGCTCCCTTTCCTGTCTTTCTTGTTGGTTCATCAGGGACCAGTGAAATGTGTTCAAAAGCTTGACCAACAAGTGGGCTTCGAGAGAGGATTCAGAGATGACTGAAAGGCAAGTGTCTTTCATTCGTCTTGGCATTAAATGCAAAGCTCTCCATTTGAAAATGCAGAATGAGTCAAGAGATTGCTTCTGTTTGATTTTAATGTTTCAAAGCTCAGAAAGGCAGCGCCGTCTCCACTGAATTTCTCTCTGCTCAAGTGATGTGCTCTTCCAAAACATGGTTTTGAGCACAATATCATTTCACCGGCCTATATTTAAGAGGCTCTTGAATCACCTCATTATGGCTAAATGAGCTCCTCTCTTCTCTCATTCAGACTCGCCACCTGTTGAGTTCTGATTTTGAAAAGCTAAAAGTGTGAGGACAAAAACAAAACCGCCCAAAACTTCGAGTGTCTTACAACACTGTGACTCCAAATTAAGGCTCCCACTACATTTAGCTGTCCATTTTGAGTTTTTATGTATTTTTAGCCATTAAGTGCAGTGGCCACCACAAGCAGGAAGCGCTGAGAAGCGGAGAAGAATAGCAGGAAAGGAGCATTCAGTCCGGCCAACCAGTGTTTTACGACGAGTTTCAGGGCTGACCAGTTCGCATTATTAAGCCCAAACTTCCAATAACCGCGTCTGCCCGCAACTTTGCGGCGCCCGGGCAGGAAATCCCGCATCCCTCTGAGTATCCATACTAACGGTGTTATTATCAGAAGCACGCAATAGGCTGGTTTATCACCGCATATAAACTTGGAAACCGCCGACTCGTTAACAGGAAGAGCTATCCAAACCTGCGTGACTTTCCTTCCCACAGAGAAACACGCAGTAAAAACAAATCCCGTTAGTTCCTGAGTGGAGTTGAGAGCCTGGCCTGGTCCAGCTCGGTGGTCTCGGTGTTACAGTCGGTGTCCAAACAGAGGGATAACTCCATCAGGACCTGCGGTGGTCACCCTCCTCTTCCTCGGTCAGCGTTCACTCGTCAGGACCTCGAACCACTTCTACGTCTGTGCTTACAGTCAGTGGAGAGGGTGGGGTTTCAAAACTTTTTCTCTCCCAACAGGAAAAGAGTCAGATGACAGGCCGCCGTCAAGACAGACGCAACGCATGGTTACTTGCATATCCGGTTAAAACTGTCAAAATAAAAGCGAGACAACCAGCGCACCGTGCCTTAACAGACGCGGTGGGTGTGGTGGGAGGAATATTTTGAGGAAGGAGATTTTTGTTTATTTTGCATTTTGAGAGTAAAGTCGAAAAGACAGGGAAACTAACAGAAACTTTTTTAGGTTAATCAGAGGAAGAATTTATTTATTTATTCACTTATTTATTTTATTTAGAGAATAAAGTCAAACTTTCAGTGTAAGGCAAGGAAACTAAATAAAACTTTTTTTGTTTTTGAGGTATGGTGCTAGGCTTTTTTTTTTTTTATCTAAGGTTTTTGTTTATTTTGTATTTTGAGACTACATGAGGCAGGGAAGGGGTCAGGGAAACTAACAGAAATTTATTAAGATTCAGAGGCGGAAGATTATTTATTAATTTATTTATTGTATTTTGAGAATAAAGTCAAAATGTCAAGAATAAAGTTTAACTTTCAGTGTTAGTGCAAGGCAAGGAAACTAAATAGAACTTTTTGTGTCTACGGTACACTGCCAAGCTTTTTATTTTTAGAAGACTTTTGTTTATTTTTGTTGTTTTTATTCTTTTTACAGTAAAGTCAGGACGTCAAGAGTAAAGTTGAAATGTCGAGAATAAATTTGAAATGCCATTTTGACTTTATCCTCTTTGTAAAAATGAAAAGTAAAAATAGAATTCTTTCTCCTCCTCCTGATTTATTTTTTCTTACGCTTGGCACTAACAGATCCACTGAAAAATCAACTTTATTCTCAACAGTTCGGCTTTACATTGTACTGCTATTAGAAACCATACATGATAGCACATAAAATAGCATAAAACATAAACATCACGAGAAACAGCATTAAAAACCACTAATGTTTCTTACTGTTCTTTTTGTAACATTATGTGCTGTCATGTATGGTTTTTGGTGTATTTCTATGCTTCTTGTGTATACCAAATTCCCTTAGGGGCAATAAAAGTTTCATTCAGTCATTGTCAACATTTTGACTTTATTCTCAAAATGCATAAATAAAACATTTAATTTAAAATTTAGTATTATAACTTTCTTAAAGCATAATCAGTGAATCAAATCATTGAATTAAAGTGAAATCTCTATAACCCTCTTAGAACAATGCTCTACAACTCTGATTAGATGTTTGCTTGATTTGCTTTGCACTGCAATGTGATTTCACTGTAAAATTTCCCATCAAGCTAAAGGTACATTATGTAATAGTATTCCAAACAAAAAACTTAACTAAAAAATAACTGAACAGAATGTGAAAAAATAACAATTTGGACCTTATGTCAAAGATGTCTATGTATTGTGCTGCAGAGACATCTACTGAAGGTAGCTTCCTGCTATCTTCCTGTCCAGCTTGTCTTGTGAAGCCATGCTGTACCTCAAAAAGTGATATTGAGTCTCTGAAGCATCCAGTCTCCCCTCAGTCCAACAACACAGAGGTGGTTTTCCTGTAGGTTTTGGCTCCTGGTACCCTGAGGCTGAACCCACCATAAAACCCTCTCAGGCCTCCAGAGGTGGGTCGACTGATACCCAACCTCCCTCTTGCTCCTTTCTCACTTCATGCCTCTCTTGTACCCGTCCAAACCTGCCATGTCTTTGTCGCCCCTGGAGTCAGAGTCCTGGTTGGATTCGCTGTAAATCACCTCAGTGCTGTATTCCCTGTTGTCAAACTGTCTGTGGAGGTTGTGTTCAGTCCCAGACAGGTGGTATTGACTGGGAGGCTGTTGAGCCTGGTTCTGTTGCATGCTCACCGGGCTCCGGTTCAGGTGTCCCTCCCTGCCAGCACTTCCTGCTGCGTTCCCCGAGCCCTGCAACTGAAACCCTCCTTCTACTGGTCCAAAGCTCCTACCCTTGCAGTCTAGACACTAATACTAGTCCACTATCTGTGGAGCTCAGCTAACTAGCTAACAGCAGCCACAGTTAGCAGTATTTACTCTTGTGTTATGCTGCCCCCTGTTTGTTTGGAGTACAAATTCATGTGGCCATTTTTTTACATATTGCACAGTATTACGTATTATTTATTTCTTATAAAAGTAAAGAAGTAATTTAATGTGCTGCATACTAATTACATCGTGGTGTGCAACCCACTTGTGTAATATGTACCTATAAGACTTTTATTTTGAATTCATAGTGTTCCTGTATTTTCATGGCTATTTCCTGCTAACTTCACACTGCTACATTAGACAGGGTGCTGGAGGTTTGTCAAGTTCACAGAAAATACCTTAGAAAGTAACAGTATTGGGGAAGCATAAGCCTTCAAATTAAAAGAACAGTGTTCATTTCATCTCCATAACAGTAATAGATTATTGTCATGTTGAAATGACGAGGATATTAATTTTATTATCTTGGTATTATTTTATGAGGCGATATTTACATTTTGGGAGGAAAAACACTGTTTTAAATTATTTTATTTACTTCAGACTCACACTTGATCACGCGGCAGGTTAATCTGGCTTTTATTTTGAAATGCATCTTTGACGTCTTATTTGTGTATTGTAGCTCACTTGACATTGGGGGTAACAGGTGGTAAATGAGCCCGAGAAAGTAAAAATGATCAAAAAACATTTAACAGAAGGTGATTGTATGAAGGACAACACGCAGCCATTAATGAAATAATATAAATATTAGTTTCTAATAACTTCATTACTTTTACACATACTGGAGGTATTCTGTATATTTATGTTTTTATATTTAATGTGCTATATGATTAATTTAAGTACATGACATCCACTCTTGCTATTTACTCCCTGGTTATTTCTTTGCTCCTATCTGGTACTATGACACAGTACAGTATCTTTTTGTTAAATGAGCTGAGATATTTACTTTAATGACATTCAGTCCAAATACTCAAGGACAGAAGTTCATTAAAATCTGGCCCAACAGTCAAAGAAAAGAGGATAAAGTGCTGCTGAGAAGAAATTTGTTGAAGATTTTCTTTTGTGTTGTGTTACTTTGAACAAGAAAAGGACTTTCAAGCTTTTCTTCAAGCAACACTTTTAAAAGCCTTTTGCAGCGAATGACTGGTTTAATGTTCTTTGTGCAGTTTGATGGGCTACTTACCCGACTGAGGTGGAAGAGCTGGAACTGAAATTTCACTGAAGTAGAGTCAGATTTACTGCTGTACAATTCTCCTTAAGAGAAAGTCAAATGTAGCTCATTTAAAAGTTTTATTCCGGGGAGAATGCTCTCGCTGTCGGGATCATCTTTCTGTTGTAAAAGCAGAGTAGTTCTCATCATACAAAATGTACAAACTATTGTTTCACTTATATGTTTGAATTGACCAATTTGCTGTTGGCCACTTTCTGTTGCAAAATCAAGGAAGAGCCTACAAATTACCTCTGCTCTCATATGATTTATAGTAACCAATGCTGCAGCCTGTGGGTGCACATTTCCACCAGGAAAAAAAATGTTCAAAAATCTATGCATGATAATGAAACAGTATCTATTTGAACCCAGGTTAAAATAGTCATACAGCAACTATTTGATTTATTTTTCTGTTATTTTCAGTTTTAAGTTGCACTTCCGTTTTGGCAGCAAAATTACTGGCTATTTACACCCTGGGTGAATACAGAATCGTTGGCTACAGACACCTGGGTACTTGGTTATATACACTCACCCTGGGTGCACATAGAATTATTGAAAAAAGGTATTACTGCCTGCTGTCACCTGGGTGCTAATAGCGTCTGCCTAAAAAATACAGTGTTCATGGTAAAATGGTTCAAAATTATGAGATGCTAAGTGACTTATAATTGGCTGAATATCTCATAATTTGGTAACTCAAAATTTGATTGTACAATGTTTTTTTTATGTCTCTCATGCATAACTTCTATGTTCATGTTTTTTTTTTTATCCCAGTGGAAATGGGCAACTGGCCAAATCATTTTTAAACAGATAGTTAACCAAAAATTCAAATACAGTCATTATCTGCTAATCCTCATTCTGTGAATGAAATAAAACAACTGAAAAAACAAAACAAAACTAATAATACTGCACGTATGGCATAATCCAAGTCTCCTAAAGCCATGACGTGCTGTTCAGATGTCTGTGCCAAGAAGTTATGGATTTGGTATGTCTAGTGTTTTTAGACATTTTAATGTGGAAAAGTGACATATTATAGCTTTAATACACATTTGCTGCTCTAGTTCAGCTAGTCTTGCTATGCACCTAGTTTCTTTTTTCTGTTGCCTTTCAATACTCACAACAGAGTGTAAAAATTAAATTTCCTGAAGTGGGATTAATAAAATAAATGAACTGAAATACCCTACATATCACCCATCGTGGTGAGGCAAGGACATAATGCTTGAAAAGTATGTTAAAATAGCCTGAAGTACACATTTGAGAGTATATTAATGAGGTTGCCCTCTGATCAAGGCCACAGCACGGCTATAACACAAAGTGCATTTTAAACATGTGCGTTTCAAGTATGAAAGGCTTTTATTCTTGAAAAAGGTCAGGGGAATCCTTTTTGCCACATTTTCCCATGTTTCCATAAGTGCAGAGCTCTTAAAAGTCAGTGGCTTCATGGGAGGGGATGGGAATCAGAGGGCCACCTTTGGCCCTGCCGGCTGCTGTGTGGAAACAGTGTGCTTCCTTCTGTTAGGCCTTTGATGGCTCCCCCTCCACTCCCCTCCTTCCCTGCCCCATGGCTGCCGTTTGTTTGGACACCGACCTCCTAAAGTCAACCACCTACACCCCCCTCCCACCTCCTCCCTCATCCACACACACACACACACACACTCACACACACGGCTAACTCCACCCTCCTCACAGTCCGCTGAGTCAACGCTTGTGCAGGAAGGATGCAGTTGTTTTTGCGGCTCCCGGCTCAGGGCTGCTTGGTGGGTTGGGTGGGGGGTAAAAGAGGCGGCTGCATTTACACGACAAAATGGGCTGTTTGAAAAATAAAGAAGGCAGGAGGAAGAGGAAAGGGGCAGGACACACACTCAGGGCCAAGTGTGCCACCTAATCTGAAAGAGAGTGTATGAGGGTGACAATCAGCTCTCTGTGAACACCTTTCCTCAAACCTGTACTGTCTTGTGCTTATCAGATCCAAATACCAGGAGGTATGGAGTCATATCAGTGTAAGAAAAAGAAAATCTGTAAAAGAAGAAGACTGCATTGCACCGACAACAGATTAAATCAGTTTTAACTTTGAGTTATGTGGCACCAAATGGAAAACTGGATGATGGACTAAATTTTAGTTTTCACTCTAAACCTAGATTAAACTTAATTCTGTTGCACCAAAACTTTAAACTGAAGCCAGTATGAGTGGGCGCGCTAACTAGGCTAACCTTTTAAGCTAGTTAGCAAACAACGTAATGATTTAACTTTATGGCCACCTAGTAAGCACTAACATTTTAACTTTTTAGCTACCTAACGAACTGTAATGTTTTGTAACTTTTTAGCAAGCTAACAAACGATGTAACATTTCAACATTTTAGCTAGCTAGGGAACTAGCGCTTTGATAACTTTTTAGCTAGCTAGCAAACAATGTAATGTTTTAAGGATTACAGGGCAGCTAGCTCATGAAAGTTTTCACACAGTCTTTTAAACTGACTAGTTCACAACAGCATGCAAATATATTTATTTATTTTAATTTGGGTAATCAATGTCTCCACATTGATTACACCATTTAATTTTGGTTTACATCAATAAGCTTTTTTAACTGTGCAACAGAGCTCTGCTTCATTTCAAATAGAGCTTCACTAATTTTAAGCCTAGTTTTGCTAAGCCTGGGGGAAAACAAATACAATAGATAAAAAATAAATATAACTTAAAAATATATCGAAACAAAATAGAAGTATTTATGAGCAATTTAAAAACAAATGTATACCGAAATAAGTGAACAAATAAACGAATATGCTTGTTTTTATATTTTGTCTTTATATTTCCATATTTATTATTCCTTTAATTTTTTTAAATTCAACCTTTTTAATTTACTTATGTATTCTTTTGTTTTTCCACTTTGTATCTCCACATTTTTATTGTTTTTATTTTTACTCTTTATATTTGCACATTTATGTTCTTATTCTTTAATAGATTTTTTGTTTGTTTGTTTGTTTGTTTGTTTGTTTGTTTGATGGCACTCCTATGACTCCATACAGAGGAGGCTGCAATGTTGAGGATAAATACCAGCCCTCATCTTTCAGGTTGCATGAGTCAGTGGCACGTAAATCAAGGTGAGATGCATCCATGGGAAACTTTTTCAGATTGCAAAATACAGAAAGTAAAGAAATCAAAGGAGCAAGGAGGCAAAGCATCAAGTCAGGACTACAAAGGACTTGTTCCATGCCTGTGAAATTGAAAAATGAAGGGGGAAGCACTTTGAAATATTTTGTTTTAAAGACACCGCAGGAGTCAGATTTGCCCTTCTAGCCGGTGCAGATTTGCTTGATGTGGAGAGCATTTCGGGTCATTCATCTCTGATATGGAAAACACAACAAACCCAAACAAGGGTCGAGTTTTTTTAAATTGAAATATGAACTTTATTTCACCCATACAAAATAAAAAGAATGTTAAAAGTTTACAATACAGTGTCAACTTCAACTGTCTATTTGGGAACATTTCATACTGAGACTGACACATAAATGGGAGCCCCATCTCTGCTTTCAATGGATACATTTAAAACAAGCTAAAAAGAGGGGGGGGGGGGATAAATGTTCAAGATAAAGAGGAAAGCTACTCAAAAATTGGTGAGGTTGGCCAGAATAGAAATGAAGAGAATACAAAAGGAGACAAACAATTTTAAAAACAAAGTTATGGTCCAACAGTCACAGTATGCTTCTGATGGGGGAAATTTAATGATCATATAAAATAATGTATGAGGCCCAACTGCTGGGGCGACTGACCTCTGAAAACAGCGTCAAAAACGACAATGAACAAAATGTAAATCAATAACTTGATGATATGGTCGACTTCAGGGCTGTGATTGTGGAGGTTTTACAGTTCTCTTGATAAAAACGTGAATTAAAAATAGAAACTAATTCAAGATAAACTATAGTAAAAATACACCTGCTTCCTTGTTTACGTTACAGCCTGACAACTGGACTGACGGGCACATTGTGACAAAGCCGGGAAGTAGGGCTCACATGTTAGCAGCAGTATTTTATAGCCAATCGATAACAGTAATACAACACTTCATGGGTGAGACATGACCTGCTTTCCCTTGGACAAGTGCTCATCTCCTTCCAAATACTTTACAGACTGTCGCCCTGAACTCATCTGAACTATGAACGTCAAAGGCTAGAATAAGACTTTAACTACCTTTTGTTTGTTTGTTTGTTTTTTTTTACATTTTTTCAGCCAAGCTGTGGGTCTGAGTGACTGATTTGTTCACTTCATAACTACAGAGGATTGAGGAAGAAAGAAAAGTGCCAAAAGAAAAAGCTACCACACCTATCCTGTCTGCGGGGGGGCTCATGGCAAAAACAGTGATGACTGCCATTTTTAATATTCAAAATAGAACGACTGACTTGTTAAAAAACATCCTCGTTGGATTTTCCTCTACAATAAAATAAAACCTTAAAAAAAAAAAAAAAGAAAAGAAAAAAGGAAATTAAAACACATATTATACAACCAGGTTTCAGTCTCCTGCGGCGGGGTCTCTTACAGCCAACTGTCTGTCTGCGGGCTGCGATGAAGAGTCTTTCCCTCCGCCGCAACAACAACTTAAGAAATCGAAAAATTATGTCGAAAGAGTGTGTGTGCATGTGTGTGTGTGTGTGTGAGTGGTGGGGGGAGGGCAAGAGGGAGCTAAGAGTCATAGTCTTCATCGTCATCGTCGTCATTTTTGTGTGGCACGGGGGCCGGGGGAGGCGGCACGACGCTCATCATGGAGGGGTGGGGGGCGAAGGCCATGCCCACGCCCTGCGGCTGTGCTGGAGCCATGCTGCCCATGGAGACCATGTTGCCCATGTGCATGTACTGAGGGGGTGCGTTTGAGCTGCAGGGGCACAAGCAGAGGTGTAAACCGGGTGTCATGGAGATAAGTCCGATCACATTCAGCGTGATCAATCATCTATAAACCACTGTGGAATCAAACATGATGGGATTCTTTGTCTTTTTTTCCAGTTGGTCTAAGTTCTCAAGCAGCACGGTTCAAACCCGCACTTCATATTCATTATTACAGCCACACAGATATATCAGTCAGCTGATGTTTACAGTGATATTGTCCTATAACTATATTGGTTTATGTCAGTATTAGCATATATGTTGTTTGTGTGCGTGGATTTGAAAATCTTTTTGCCAAAACATAATGCAGACTGTGATTTTCTTTTAGTTTTAGGCAGCATTTTACTATTATTACTTATTATTATTACTATACTATACTATACTATACTACTATTTATCAGTTTAAATTTGATTTGTCCAGCTGTGTCCACACAGTCCATCAACAGCAAACTGACTGATCTGAGTGTTCGATATTTTGACACTTCCCATAGTCAAACCCTGCTGAGAAAGATGAGACAGGTGTGTGGAGTTGTGGACACGGCGGCGTCTCTAGTGGAAAAACAGCGCCCCCTACCTGTTTTAGGTTGTAAAGTAATCCACCTGATTTCTCAATCAGAGCAGGTGGCTCTCAATTTGTGAAGTTAGAAAAGAGCAGGGTGCTTTCAGTGGGAATATTTAGAACCAAACATCTTCATATAAAATTTAAATGTGGCATTATTTGCTGTCTGACTGAGACTATTTAAATTCTGAGAGAATAACTCGCACTACTTAGTGTGTTCACTGATGTGACAACTAGTTCTTACGCTACAGTTACACCATGTTCTAACATTTACTGTTATCTTGTAATTGTCACTCGTGGCCACAGTGGCTGCTGTTCAGCAAACCTTACAGAGAGTCACTTTAATAATGGATATGGATTAGTGTCACATTGTTGCAGCCCTGATGCAGATCAACTCCACTGTGTCC
The DNA here is from genome assembly GCF_056507025.1 of Lutjanus erythropterus. Taxonomy (NCBI): domain Eukaryota; kingdom Metazoa; phylum Chordata; class Actinopteri; order Lutjaniformes; family Lutjanidae; genus Lutjanus; species Lutjanus erythropterus. The sequence continues at coordinate 23,498,806 of NC_139339.1, forward strand.
TTTGAGTAATCAGTAAGTAGTAGTGGTCAATAATTTACGTACATTTACATATTTTATGTAAATTATCTTAGTTTGATTGCAGCCAAAATGCACTGATGATGCCTGATGGTTCATTCATAGGTAGGTTTGGGGAGTAACAGATTACAAGTAACAGGAATAAATAATCCCAATACAACGAAAGAGTAACTGTATTCCATTACAGTTATAGATTAAATACTTTCATTAAAAATGGTGATTATTTTTAGATTGTGATCCTACTAATAAAGAACGATATACTACCACGCACAGTGCACAAACAGCTGCCAATTCATCATCATGGCCTCTGGTGAAAAAATGCTTCACTGGATGGAAAATTTACCATTTTTTGTTTTTAAATCAATCATTTAATCAATAAATTACACACAACAAAGGAAGGATCAGCTGGACAAACTAATAACCTGAACAACAAACATATAACACTTAAGAGCTGCAATGATTAATCTACTATTGATGAACTATTAAATGAATCTGCATCTATTTTAATAATCAGTTATTGTTTTGAGTAATTTTTATTTTCAATTCTCTGATTTCAGCTTTTTAAATGTGAATATTTTCTAGTGCCTTTACTCCTCTCTGACAGTAAACTTAATGTTTTGGAGTTGTGGACAAAACAAGACATTTTAAGATGCTATGTTGAGCTTTTTCTAACATTACGTGAACCAAACAACTAATCAATTAATTAAGAAAATAATCAACCACTTACTCTTCAGTTGTAGCCCTAAAAGCATCATATTATCCTAAACGATTTCATCACATTTTGTATTAAGATAGTTCAAAAGTAACAGAAAGTTACCTTACTCTAATACAGTGATACATTTTTAACAGGTACTCAGTAACTGTATGGGAATACATTTTTAAAGGGAATATAAAACATATTTACAGCCTCATTATGAGGAAACAGCCACTGTTACACACTCAGTATTTGGCACCTAAACAAAAGAAAGCAACAGTATGTTGGGAAAATTTATGAAGGCACATGAGTGTTTTCAGACCACAGTGGGCGGACGGTTGGCATGTTTCAAAGTTGGCTTATTACTGTTGTGGTTGTATGCTTTTTTTTTCTTAACTCTTTCATCCTGCACAACAAGGAGTAAAATGATTTTAAGACTGATCTGACATAAGAAGAATGGAAAAGGACCCACACTTTCTGTAGATATTATATTATTATTAGATATTATTTTCATCTGTCAATTATTTTCTTGATTAATTAAACCTGTCACCATCTTGCCAGTTAAAAAATAGGTCTGAACATGTGGAGCCCCCAGACGTACGTCCATATGTTTGGACCTATTTTTCAAGTCTTTCCTGTGACACTTATTTCCATTATCAATTAATCCATCAGTCCTTTTCTTGATAAATCGATTAGTTGTTTGGTTCATAAAATGTCAGAAAATGATGGAAAATGTGCATAAGTGTTTCCTAAAGCACAAGATGACGTCCTCAGAAACCAGAAAATATTCACATTTAAGAGGTAGAATCAGATAATTTGACATTATTTTCTTAAGAAATTATTCAAACCAAAATGATTATCAAAATAGTTGGCAATTAATTTAATAATCGATTATAACAATCAATAGTTACATTTCTAGTAGATATAAAGGGCTCATTCTAAGGTAACAAAAAGACGGTTCTTATTTTCAGGTGATTATACACTAAAGAAAACATACTTTTGAATATTATATTACATTTCTGTCATATTCTACCAATAAATCCCCACACATCATACCTGATATAGACCAATGTGGATATGACAGGCCGATATTATCAGCCATTATCGGCTCTAATAAATCTGTCTCTAAAAATAAGCCCTTATCTTTACATACTGCTCAGTATTTCAGATGTTCATACCTGTGGAACCTGGATGCAGCCTGAAGGTTTGTGCTTGACTGAGAGCCGTCCTCCTCGTCTCCATCTGTCTCACTGTCTTCAGATTCGTCCTGTTTCCATCACAACAAACACACCAGTGAGCCTTCATACTTCAAACACACGCAAGTTATTGAAACTTTTATGGAGCTAAAAACATATATTGTAGAGAACTTATTATCATGTAAAGAATAATTTCATTTTTGCAAACTAAAATCTAAATTTTCTTCAATAACTGTATTTGCATGTTTACATTATTCACACCAGCAAAACCACAACAAAAATCTCACCCAGTCTCACTCATTTTCCCTCCCCCAATGTTCCTGTTGCTCTCTCAACATCTCTGCTCTGTGTGCTGTCAGGTTTGTCTACATGCTAACTCAACTTATCAGCTACAGTGTGACACAATCTTAGCCAATCAGAAAATCAAAGCTGGTCATTTCTGATTGGCTGTTTTGTCTCCAATCTCAATGCTACAAGTATTTGGTTACTAGGGAAGTAGGGAGGCGCTGGGAGAGGCAAAGAGGCAGCCACGTGTTAAGTTATTCACACAGTTTTGGAAACCTACAGCTTGCAACTGACCTATCTCGACAGATAGCTAGCAAGCTGCCAGATAAACAAAAACACCATCATTAATGTACTGTAGTTTTTTAAATAGCTTAAACTTTTCCCTGTAAATGCAAGCATTTTTTAAGAACTAAGATATTTTTTCTGCTACTAATGATTGTAATGCTTTGAGTGTATAGCTGGCAATCATCATGACAGGTTAGCTCAGTTAGCTAGAGTGCCAGCTGATAAAACTACAAACTAACTTCCTAACAGAATTTAATAAAGGTCTGTCATTAGATTCTTGCCAATACAAAGCCTTATTTGCAAACACACAGCAAGGAATTTGAGAGGGCCAATGACTGAAATGTTGTGATGCGCACATAATCGCAAACATGTAAATAAATTCTTTGAGCACAGAACAGATTTTTGCCTGCATCAATTAAACTTTGTGTGACAATACTTCCTCTTCAAAATAAATGTAAGTGCTTGTCCTTCCTGTGCTCATTATGTCCCATGGTGTGCACAAATATCACTCCATTAAACTGTCACTAACTATTAGCTCCTACAAGCAAATTAACTCCCACCTCTTGTTCTGACTCTGTGCCAGACAGTTTCTTGTCCTTGCCTTTGGCGCCGGCCCCTCCGTTCTTGCGGCCAGACCCTGGTTTTCGACCCCTGGGGAGAAAGCCAAAAAACAAAACAAAACAAAAAAAACATTATTTCAAAACATTTGCTATTCACACAAGCAAACGACTGATTTTGTCATTAAAAATCATTTTGCCCTTCAGTCAGAAATACAACACCTCAATAATTATATTCTTTCTGTTCTTGCTCCACTGTAGAAAGCTGAACAGTTATGAGTCATTTTAACAGATGCATTTTGTGGTGACATTATTTTAAAAGATTTCCCCTTTAAGCTGCTTTGAACAACAACAAAAACCTGAGACAAACATTTGGATTTACACTTAAAATTCTCACAGAAACACCCAGATGACAGATGTTGTTAAAAAAAAAAAAAGTTGGGAATTTGTTTTCACTTTTGTAGCCAGACATTTTCTAATAGCTTCTTAAACTAATTAAAGATTAGACCGTCGTTCTGCGGCATAAATCTGCAGAGACAGATGCATCATTCAGATAAACAGACAATTCTGATGTCGGTAATAATGTGACTGACACTGCTGGTGGAAATTACTTTCAGCCATTTATATTCAAAGATGCTATGACTCCACATGCCTCGTTCCCACAGCTGAGCCAAAGTGTCTAAATATTAGACGCGTACAACCACATTAAATTGAATCACAATCGAATCAGCCACGCTCTTTAGTGAAAAGTCTTCGAACTCATTTAATTTATGTGTAATTCTCTGCCAAGCTCTCCGCTTCAATTTAGCTGCAGCTGCAGTGTTTGATTTGACAGTCAATACTGCTTTTTCTTCTCTGCAATCTTCAATAATTAGTTCTCGCTCTGTAGAGCTGTAAAAATGTGCCCTCTCCTGTTTTTTGTAATGAATTTATAATCACGAAACTAAATGGAAAACAGAAGTGAGGTACCATCACAGAGATGACAAACATTTTGCTTTAGTCAATTTCAATTTACACCTGTAGCTGTTCCTGGAAAAGGTAAAGTTAATCCTGCTCCTGTTCGTATAGGTGGTGTAGTTATGTTTGTGATAAGTGATTTATTTCTTCCATATTATAGTGTGCATGCACTTATCAGAGATGACTAAGTGATAAACTGACTAATAAAGTGATAAACCAGGTGAATGAGTCAAACTTAGCTGCATGATACACTGATTGGACACAGCAAACATATTACTCTGGACTAACAGTATATGTGAAAGAGAACCTTGTAGACCTGAGTTTCCTGGTGTCACCATTAAAATGTTGACTGTTTAATTCCTGGGTAATCAAGGTACTACACAAACACGATGGCACGTGTGTGCTGCAGGATGTAAACAAACTTTTATCACGATACAAATGTATATCAATTCTCTGGACAACTATACGATAATTGAGGGGCCTGTGACCTACACAAGACAATACCATATACACATGTAACACAATCAGTTACAGAAGAGGCTGCACCTCCTTACTCCTCTGTTTGGCCAGAAAAGGAAAAAAAACAAATAATTCCAACTTGTTCAGTGTAGCGAGTTTACTTTGTTTTCATAGTTCATTAACTGATTAACAGTTGCTTGTTTTAAAATGTCAGAAACTGGTGAAATATGTCAGTGTTTCCCAATAACTAAGGTGACGTTTTGTCCACAACCCAAAGATATTTAGTTTATTGTCAGAGAGGAGAAAGAAAACAAAATACTCATATTTAAGAAGCTGGAATCAAAGAATTTTTACTTTTTTTCTTAAAAAATTACTCAAACTGATTAATTGCTTGGACAGAAATGGTTACACAGTGGGATGGGAATTTACTTTGCATCAATGATACTGGATCATTTGATATAGCAATCCAGATGGAAGAATTGTTAGACCCGTTGCGTGTGTGTGATAGACATACCTGCGTGGGACTTTTTCTCCTCCCCCCTCGGTGTGGTTCTCCTCCCCCTCACCCTGCATGTCCGGCACCGTTGCCACCAGGTCTTTTAAGAAATCAAACTGTTGCTCCAGCTCAATGCATTGCTTTCTGTGAACACAACTTTAAATCAGTGCATTTCTTCTTCCACAGACTTGCACACATTCTGAGCTGAGTAAAAAGTCAACTAAATGTCAAATACACAATGACATAAATGGGGATTAAATATTAATTTAAACCACATTCAGAATCTGAGTCACACACTAAGATACAGAAATACAGAAACTAGGGATTTGGCAGTGTGTTGCAAATCCGCTCTGCATCACTACTGAGGTAACATGAGCATCACAGGCGCTCCCAATATACCACAGTATAATAGGGTGCTTTAAAGTGTCTTTATGTAAATCCAAAGGAAATGAAGACATAACACCTCATCCGCTACATGTATCCAAAATTAAATTACAACCTTATATATGATTTATAGTTATTATCCAGCTGCCTGAGTTCACATCTATGGTCTGTCAGTCATAATGGTCTGAGCAGAGGAGGAAAGAAAGACACACATAAACACAGAAACTTACAGATGTGATGTTGTCATTGTCTTTGCGTTCCTAGACTGGGTGACTTGACAGGCCTTTGTAAGCAATGATTCCAAAAACAGCTCCAGGGCTCTCGCTGAAGTCTCGGTTAAGGAAATTGAGGGAAATTATGCAGCGGATCGTTTACTGGCCTTTACTTAAAGCCATGGAAAACTTGGCTTGAAATGATAAAAATGCACATAAGACATCAAAGTTTAGCTTTTCATTGAGCATCCACAAAAATCGGAATTAAAATAAACATTCATAACTGTTAGAAAACGTGTTTCGAAAGAGCTCATCTTGCTGTTTAGTGTGTGGGCGTGTCAGATCATGTTTGATTGCCAGCTGGCTCAGGAGTCAACATAGAAGCTAAGTAATGTCCTGCTGTGGACCGCTGTAGACGTGGCCAGCAGCAAACATAATTTAGCCACCTAAATAAAGGACAACCAAAACCAAAAGGACAAACAAAAGTAATGTTCCAAGACAAAATTCTATTAATGTGAAAGTAATGTATTAACAGTTTCAAGCACTTTTTCCAAAATCCAAGCACTTCTCCAACTTTGGAAACATTACAGTGAATTTCAAGTGTTTTTAAAGATTTGCAGGACCTGTGTGAACCCTGCTGCTCCCTGCATCAGCAAACAGGTTTCAGCAATGTGTGTCAAAATTGTCACCAAGATCCTTGATGTTTCTGTTTCCCCTCCAGTCAGCAGTCAGCACGGATGACAGGAGACTAATTTAACAGGTTGAGAAGCGGCAGATCTTACATAACCCACAGCACACTTTTTACAGGGAAATCCAATGAAGTTTGTGAGGAAAACTCTCTTGGGAGTTACAAGTAAACCGTTCCCAAACTATACAGAAACAAGGCTGACTTAAGGAAATTATGTTACTTATGAATACATAGAGGGAGAGGGAGAAATCACAAGGGGTGTGGATCAGATAGCTAAAGTCAGGACAGGAAATAATATGGTATATAAAAAAAGACAGATATAGTGATTGTGTTATAATTCACAATTGATAATATTTCTGCATCACAATTTCCATTTTCCTACAAAAAACCCTATTAAATCCATGATTATGTGTTATTTGTTGGGGTCTGTACCCAATGAACATGTTTTCTCACATCTGAAGAACAAGATTTGTAGGTTGGGGTGTCTCTGCAGCGCTAAAATACTTTATTTTAAAGCTTTTTTGTCACACATTTCCCTTTGTATATTTTGATTAATTGTTCAGCCTACAACAAATATATATTCTAAAATCCATAGTTTGATTGAGATAATTCATTTAAACCCAAATACTACTAAACTGACTCCAGATCAGCATACATACACACACACACACACACACACACACACACACGTTTCATACTCAGACAGGGAAGAAGACAAGAGGAAAAAGGGTAAAGAATGTGAAAAGACAGAGCAACAGATTAGTTTGAGTGTCAGTGAACTGGTCTACACATTCACAAAGCTTAATTTTACTCATGAAAAATTACTGTAATTAATTTACAAGACCATTCTAAGAGCTAGGTAAAAGAACTTTTTAGGAAAACTGTTTTTAATGTTAGCACACTGAACATTTACAATGTTACTTTGTAATGTCTACAAAGTAACAATACAGTTGGCAAAGATAGCAGCTCAATTGCTACATTTACAGTGTTACTTTGTAGACATTACAATACAGTTGGCAATGACAGCAGCTCAGTTGGACTTTAAAAGTAGTATATATGGTTTGGCAAGGGCATAATTTGAGTTCTGGCACTGGGCTGGTTTTGTGGAAGATTTTTTTTTACAAACCTGGCAATCCTGCATTATTCTGGTCATTGAAACACATACAGGTGTTTGAAGGCTTGGAATTTGCACCGTGAAGATATTTTCAAGAAAGGATACAAATAATAACAGGTACTGCTGCAGCCACTTTGCCTATTTCTTCATCTGTCTGCATAATCTTCTTAATCCTTGCCTGGAACGAGAAAAATTGAATATAGAGTCAATGGCTGTGAATACATTGACCCTATCAACTTTAACCATGTAGTTTATAAACACTCAAAGTTAGCTTTCTATGCATCAACTAAAATCTTACCAAAAGACACTACAACACATTTTTTAATCATCGGGATAATGATAAAGAAGACATTCATAGCATGCATGTTAAAAACAGTCCTCTCAGTCATGTTGATCAGACCTGATACAGTGTGTGCAGAGCGAATACTTCCAAAGGTTGTTAAACAGCACCAGAAACAACAGATTTACTCAGATTTACGACGCTAAGTTTCACTTAGCTTTCCATGCTAAAAACAACGGTCATTACTGCATTCTCTAGCAAACTGTCAAAGCCTTAAATGTAACGTTTACTTAGCAAACACTGTAACTCAGCTCACTCAACGAAACCTACAACTTTGGTTAAACTGTTAATGGTACTAGTGTCATTTACATTTTGGTGTTAAATGGGTTGCGTTTGCTTGTTAGCTTGTTAGCTCCCCAGGCAACAACAGGCCGAGTCCCATTCAAGCTAGCTAAGAAGTTTAGCTTTCCATCACACAGTTTGCTAACATTAGCTCGTCTTCACACCGGTTCAGCAAAGTTTAAACTTACCGGGGGGAATCTGGCGTTGTATTTCTTCTTTTTGCTGGGCATAGTGAAATTGCCTGGGTGGCCAATCTAAAATAAAATTCAACACACCCTGGAGTAATACCCTATATCATGTATAAATCACCTCCACCGCGCACACACTTGATAGCAGTAGCTAACCGGCTAACTCGTTAGCACGTCGTCGTCACTCGTTCCTCTTGCCTGGCAGGTCAGCTGCTTGGTTCCGCAGGGTCACAACGCCGTCATGTTCAAGCACACCGACGTCCCGCAACTCACACAGGAATATATTGTACGAATTACGTTTAATTTGTACCTAATAGTGGTAGACTGTTGTATTTGACGTCTACACAAAAACGCCTGCTTGTATATTTGCGGGCATACACACCTGGAATAGTAGTTGGATATGCAACTGGATTCAGTAACAAAATGATTAATTTACACCTCGTGCTACAATAAAAATAGATCGTTCTTTTTTCCCCCTAACGACGCAGGTTCAGTAGCGCGACTATGAAATTTCCACCAATTTTTATTATATTATAATTGGACATTTTTTTCAGAATAATGACTTTAAAAATGAAGAAGGTAATGTAATAACTGTGTAAGATACAAATATCACTGTAGAGGTTAAAAGAACCAAGAATTCAGGCAACAGGAGAGGCGGGTGTGGAGGTTGGGGTGAAGAGTGCGCAAAGTGAAATTTACAATCAATGGAAATATAGATGGAGGTTAGAATATATTTGTATTATTTTATTTTATTTATTGTTTGTCTTCTCCTTTTCCTGTTCTTTTAATAAGTGGTTTAAATTCTGTTTAAATGCGGTGACACTGTTCTTATTTTGGATCTTATCAAATGACAACAGGCGAGGCGACATGATTTAACTGAGAGATACTTGCATGGAGTTTTGCATATCGCTGTGTGATACAGAGGAGGAGTAAACCACCGACAGGGGCTGCGCTTGTGCGGAAGAACAACACTGAACAACAAACTTCAACATCTGCAGGTTAGTGAAACCTCAACGTCCACAGTTTGCTGTCAATTTGCGATTATTCTTATCTCCTACATGCAAATTATTTCTGTTTAAACGTTTCTTTTAAAAAATAGTTATCCAAATTTGTCAAGAAGACGGTACATGGGCGAGTAGTAAAATGGCTAGCTAGTCGACTAGCTACAATGAGACTGGAGCCAAGCAATTAAAACTCTTTCGACATGTAACTAACTAAACATGTTTGTTGAATTACAACTTTAAACGACACTGAAGCGACACGTGTAGCAACTTATTTTTTTGTGGAAGCGTCAGCGGAGGACAGACGTCAGCAAATGTTGCTAATGTAGCAGGCTAGCTAGTAGCGTTAGTAAACGGTCGTGTCTAGAAGGGAACCCTTCATTCGCGAAACTATCGCGAGAATTGTTTGCGTTGTTTCCTCATGGTGCACATTTTGGAAAGTGTAATAGAAGTATGTGTGTTATTGTGACAGCGCTGTGGTTAAAGCGTGGGTACGTTTCAGGACAGAAAATATTTGGTTATGATTAGGGAAAGATCATGGTTTGGGTTGAAACAGCCACTCCCGCGAGATTTTTCGCGGGTCTGGGGTTCCCTTCTAGACAGGACCTTAGTAAACATCCGCACAGTCCAGCTGTCTTGTCCAGCTTGTGCCTGGATTGGACTTATTTAAAACTACGACAGTGTTTAAGAGTGTGATTTAAACATGAATAGTAAATTATAAAACTTTCTCCTCTCAGCAGGACTTGCTTATTAACCACTGACAGCACTATGGAGGAGGAAGAGGCCCCTGTAGATGGCGAGCTGGAGACCCCTTATGCAGCAGAGACTTATGCTGCTGAAGCCATGGCTGCAGACATGGACCCCTGGATTGTGTTTGACTCGAGAAGAACTCCCAGATCCGAGTTCGATGGATGGCTGGAGACCAACAGACCCTCACAAGTGTACAGATTTGGTGATGAGGAGTGCGGCCTCAGCCCCGTGGGGTGGATTGCAGTGCTGGGCATGAACCACTGCCCCAGTGGTGGGGACGTCACTGGTCTTCAGGAGAGCTGGGAGAAACTTTTGGCCAGCGGCCGGCCTGCCACCTTCCAGACGGTGAAGGAGCTGGCCCTGAACCACGGAGTGCTCACGGGCAAGTGGCTCATGCACTTGGACTCAGGTTTCAAGTTGGATCACGCCTGGGAGTGTGTGGCCAGAGCAGCTCTGGACGGCAAGATCTCCCTAGTTAAAGTCAGCCCCCATAATCCCAAGGGAGGGGGCAAGCAGGTCATTTGTGCTTATAATCAGAACTTCACTGATGAGAGCGAGGTTATAAGGCTGGACTCCATCATCCGCGCCACAGGGGTCAAATGCCCTCTCTCCTACAAGCCGGATGTGTACACATACCTGGGAATCTACCGGAACAACCGCTGGAAGATTTGTCCAACCATATATGAGAGCAAATTTGACCTGGAGTGTGTACCTAGGCGGTCCCACATTGTCAACAAAGTGACCAATCTTGAAGTAACATAAATAAGCCTCCCGGAGTCAGGACAAGAGGATAGTTTTGCAGGATGGGTGGATGTCAAGCCACTTCATGAGTTGGGTTGTGCAGCACAACTGGCGAGTTGAATGCACATACTCGGAAGAGAATTTCTTTTTTACAATTTATGTTTGTCTCATTTGTTTGGCTTTATTTTTTCAGTTTGTACTCAATAACAAGAGTTGCCAAATAAAGTCTACTTTTGAAGACCATCTTAATAAGTTGTGTATTTTTATTGCCAAGAGAAGTGTTTTGGGATTTTTTTTGACAGAATTAATCATTCATTAAAAGAAAAAAGCATATTGTATAATGTGCTTACAGTATAAAACAGCATAATTTTCTCTCAAAGCATATTTTTACTACTGAGTATAGCAAGTTGACCAAGTTAAACTGCAGCCATTGTTGATAAAGTAACTGTAGAAAAACCGATTAGACACCAGATGAAATTATATTGCCAGACACAAAACAAGATCTGATACAGCCTCTCTGCTATAAGCATGTACTCATTAATGTTGCTTGTTTCATAGTTATTTACAAGTAGACCTTCATTTGGTTCTTAAAGGGATAGTTTGGATTATCTGAAGTGGGATTGTCTGAGGTACAGCAAATGGCGATCAACACACCACCAGTTTGGAGACGCAGCAGGAATACTGGTGTAGGAAGCTAAGCAATGCTCTGCTGAGGACAGGGTCAGCAGCATATGTATGCTTTTTACATACAAGTGTATTCAAGCAACTTGAGTCAATATCAGTTTTAAGTGCACACTACATTTAGAATATTTTCACTGCTTTACCTTGCAACAGGCAGTCTTTTCCCATGGGAAATTGCCGTTCTACGAGCCAAATATCACTCAAAAGCAACCAGACTCCTTTGACAAAAGTAGTAATTTTTTTACATAACAGAACGTGGCAATTGCTGGTTTACTGATGCTTCAGTCAGTTAATTTGTTATTGTGTGATTTAAGTGAAGCCAAACTAACCTTTTAAAAGACAAAAGTCAGAGTAATGCAGTAGACCAGCAGCTCCTATGCTCTGTAGGGTAAAATTAATTTTAGCTAGAGGAATCTGGTTGCTTTAGAGAGAAAAATATTTATCTTATATAACTTAAATTTCCTGACAGGCAGGGAAAGTGCAAAAATATTCAAAATTATGGTATCAAATGTACCAATGCTATAAAAAAATAAATAAATCTTAAGTGCTTTGTCAAGACCTCAGTTCAGATCAGTCTTTACTCTCCTGCCTGAAATTTGGTTTTGGTAATCTCATTTTGCAAGCTAAATTGCCTAAGATTATTTTTTTGCTGTGGTACTGAGTATATTTTTTTATACTAGTATTGTATCAGTTTAAAAATCTGTTATCATGACAGCTCTAATATAGGCAACAATTGAACTGATACTGATTTATTTTCAGGTGGTTAAAGTACACTTCACTGCTGACCCTGTCCATAGCGGTACATTGCTTCTTCTGCTCTGCTGTTCCTGTCTGCTTTTCCAAATTGGGGGGCATACCAAGCTCTATTGACTGTAGGTAAATACACTAACACAACCCCACTTCAAAAACTCCAACCTGTCCCTTTAACACGTAACTACATTTTGTTGTGTCAACAAAGGCACCATTATAAGGAAGTTGATACAGTTACTACTGAACTTGAAAAAAAAAAGTTCCAAAGAAATACACAGGGATATTTCATTAAAAAGGACAGTGAGCGTACTGTGATATTCATAGACTTACCTCTAGATCTGATTCAATTATTGATGAGTAAACCAGCCACAGACAAAACTTGCACATTTCACTTAAAGACAGTGATAATCACTAACACTGACTGCTGTTAAAATGACAGTACAAAAAACATGCTCAAGCTAAGATGTTCCACAGAAAATGACCTCAACAGAAAGACATTTAAAAAGATGCCTTCAGCTGTCCATCTGATCTGATAAAGTTTCTACGACAAACATTTGTTGGTAGATAACCTTAGATCAGGTTGACACAGTGGCTGAGGAAGTTAATGACTGATTCTTAATAAGGGCGATAATATTTGATTATGTTCAGTCCTTTGTTGGACTGTATATAAGGCCTGGCAAACCACACTAACTGAATACCACAAAGAGTCTTTGCCCGGTATTTCAATAAGCATGTCCACAGGGAGCAGTTTTGCTACATTCTGTCTCTTACAGCCCTTCATATCCACCTTGTGTCCTTTTTTGTTTCTAGTGACAACAAAGGAGTTTTAGTTCTGAAGGCTAAAGGAGCTGACACAAATGGTCTTTGTGAATATGTCCATAATAAAAGCAAGTCACGGACAAACTTTAAGTTGGATGTCCTGACACAAACCTAGTTTGGCTTCCACTGTTAAAAATGGAAATGAGGCGATCCTCATCAGCAGACATCAGCTCATCGAGCTCGTCCAGCACAGGGGGCCGGTGGTTGCTGTTGGGTGTCATGTCGATCAAGCCCCCTGTCTGCAGCAAGTTGACGATGCTGTTGGGGTAATTCATCCAGGTGCTGCCTGGGTTGCCTGCCAGGTCAGAAGTGTTCTGGGACTCTGCGCCGTTCTGGGCAGCGGATGAAGGGCCGGAAGTGCCAGCTTGTTGGCCCGTAGCCTGACCCAATATCGAGCTGACGTTTCCGCTCTCATTCATGAGGTTGGGGTTCAGGATGTCCTCCAAGTCATCCATGTTCAGGTTCTCCAGTCCGCCTGGGGCCTGGGCTTCAGAAAAGCTAGGGAACTCAGGGATATCGTCGTCCACAAGTGGTGGGTCCACCCGATACTGAGAGCCCTGGAGGGTGAAGGAGGTGCTGGACTGTGAGGAGGCCGTGCTTCCCTGAGAGGCTGCCGGCTCCTGGGCCATGGCTGAGGACATGTTGGGGAAGAATTCGTGAAGGTCTGACAGGTTGACAGTTGAGAAGTCCTGGTTGAGAGTGGACGTGGTGGTAGAGGAGGTGGAGGAGGAGAGTGGTGGTACCTGGCCCATTGTGAAGCTGGGCACCGGGGAAGGTTTGGGCTGGGGGCCCAGGTTCAGGCTCTCCATGATCCTCCATGTTTGGTTTGTGTTTGTAGCTGAGATGGAGGCGGAGGCCTCCACCTTGGGCTGGACAAAGAGCTGACCTGGCTGATTGTATGAATAGGAGGACTGGGGTTTCGCTGCACTGGCACCAGGGGGCACTGCAGCTGCTGGAGACACAACACAAGCAACAAGCAATTTGAGTTCCACTGCTGAAAATGTTATAATAACACATTCTTTATGCAGAAGAAAGGATCAGTTTATGGTTGTCTTAAATAAGCTTTATTGCTACACAGATCCAACAGCTCCCTCTATATCTTTAAGACAAAAGGAAGAGAAGGAGAAGAAAAACAAATGTCAGATTTACAATTACAATTATATTAGAAGGGATGCTGATACCAAAATTAGGTTGATATATTGGGCAATATTCCTAATACAGAATATAATATACAGAATATAGAATATATACATTAACACATTTTTACTTAACACTTGTGACAAAGGCATGTAATGGAGGCAGAATATTTTACAGTTTAATAAAATATATTGTTTAAAATGACATCAGGGTACTGAAACAGTGAACTTTCCAGACCCAAACCGAAATATGGATTGACTCATATTATCAGGGCAATATTGGCTTAGCACAGTTTTATAGGCATATATTTATTTATTTATTTATTTACCCGAATTGCTCTATATTTAATTCAGTTTATTTAGAATTACTAAAAATACCAGTGAAAGTTTACTGTTTCACACACAATATATCTAATATAAATGTAGACGTTATGGCAATTCATGATTTATTTTTGTAAGTTGGGGTCCTGGGGAGACACCAAAATTGTTTTTTTTTTTTTCTCAAGCTGAAAAAGTCTGTGAACCCTTTGACTTATCTATTAGTCGACCTTAAGTTCTATTAAAATCACAGCAAATCTCTGCAGGGACTTTAAAAGAGTCACCATATGTAATATGAATTAATTTAACAGACTCACCAGCTTGTGCATTCATTGGTGGAGGTTTGGCTGTGACCGTTCGCCTTGCCGGGCTTATGTGCCGTCTATCTTGCGTAATGGACACTGAAAATGCCATGACATTATTATATTACACTGCAACAACAAAAATCACCTTATTATACATAAAACAGAGAGAAAGAAAAGAAATCTCATCAACGTACCACTGGACAGCATGGGCCCCAGCTTCAGGCTCTGGAGCATGTCCCCTGTACGCTTTCTCTTCTCATTCAGCCTGTATTCATCTACAAGGGTCATTTTTAAAAAGCACTTATAAGATTAACAGATTCATCTGTCATGTATTTAGAGAAAAGTAAAATATTATCAGTAACTTCTGTGACATCATATGGAAACATGGGAACGTTGCGTCTTACCCGGGTCAGCAGGCAGGTACTGGAAGTCCATTGGCTCACTGACCTCGCGATCAGAGGGCCGGCGGAGCTGCATCTTGACTCTAATGGGCTCAGAGAGGTTAGTGTCGCGGTACGGCGGCGTGCGGAACACGATGGCCACCTGTCTGTGGACATCAGCCTGGGAGAAAGTGCCCTTTCCCTCCCAGGTATCCTGGAAGAAACGCACCTCGATGTCCTCTGCAAGGGGAACAGAAAATGGAAAATATCAGAAGATGAGCAACCTTCGCCTGGTTTCTCCTTTTCCTGTAAAAGTGACATTTAGGGTCACAACTTAAGTTACCTCACTGGCTTTCAAACTTTTTTTGGCATACCCCTTCAGAAGTGGAAAAAAAGTTTGCAGAGTTTGCTCAACTGTTGAAATGCAATGAGTGAAAGGGGGCGGGACTTAGGAAGAGTCAACTGAAACTGGATGAAAAATGATTTGTCTCTGATATGACAACATCTTGCAAGCCTTACCTTCAGCTGTCAAACTTCAAGTAAAATAGGATGAAATGTTAAAAGTATGTGATGGCTCTGCCTGCTGTGGTAACAGCTATGTGATATAATCCTGGAGAGATCAAGACCAGCGGCTCTCTAACTGTTTCTGTCTTGGCCTGCCTGAGAGGCCAAACAGAGTTCACATCCCACACTGCACAGTGTGTTTTTAAATCTATCATTAACAGTTATAAGAGAAGCAACTGATAAAGATCATCCAAGTTGAATTTTAGTGAAGTAAAAGTCGGCATGATAGCATCAGCAAACACTTGTTTGTTTGTTTCCCTGTCATAAATCACACTCATTCAACTGAGTTTGACTCCATATTTTCCCCCTGGTCATCCACGCCGCCCCTGCAGCAGTTCTACGCCCCACAGTTTGAGAACCTCTGATTTAGTCCAAGATTCACAAGGGTTCACAGGCTTTTTTCACACTGACGTAATGTGTCTGACAGCTTCAGCTGAGCCAGAGAGAACTCAGGGGAGCTTCCCACAACCCCCATTTCCAGAATAGAAAGCACATGTTCTACAGCACATACGCCCCCCCCCCATCGGAAAACTACTGCAAAATAGCTTAAGGAAAAAGACTTATTTTAATTTCAAAAAGTGTCATCCTTGATATAATTATATAGTTTTGCTTTGTTTAACTGAGTGTTAATTAGAAAGAGATAATGCAGAGAAATTTAACAGAAGAAAAGATAAAAACTGAGCTCACAAGGCACACGGAGGCTGAAAATTTAAGGAGTCTGACTTTATATCAGCAGCAGAGCACCCACGCAGGAAATTGTTCTGATGTGAACTCATGATAGACTGAAAAAACTTTCATTTGCCTTTAGTTTTTTCAAAAACAATCCCAAGGCTGATTTCACGTCACAGTATACAGATGTAGCGGGCACGTACACAGCAGAAAGCACTTAACTGTTTCTACACATATGTCATGCTAGTTATTACTTGGAAAAATGAGGAGTGGCCATCCATTCAGAGGAGGAGAGCTTTGTTGTTGGTAATAAGAGTCACTCATAGAGATAACATGACCGGTTTGTGTTGCACAACAGATACTGTGGCAGGCAATGAAACTTCACGTGCAATGATAGTAGTGGCCAAAAATATCACTTGATACTGGATGTTTGCATGATGTGTAATCTGAGAGCAGATGTTTTTGAAATGGTTATCATATCATGTACATTTGCTTATCTACAATACTGTTATAATTAGTATTGTTCATTCTAACAATGTTATTTGAAATATATATTTCAAGTTGATGACATGTTTTATGTCTGTCAGGATATAATATTTTATGAAATTATTATAAAGTGAGTGACTTCAGTTACAGTGATCCTTAAAGGAATGAAAACTGAAACTTCTGCAGTTGAACAAACATTCTTGAGAATTTGGACATTACTGTGTTTTGAGGGTTGTTTCATTTTTATTCTTCAATTATGAAGAAAATATTTTTTTTTAACTATAAAACTCTTGGCTATTAAACCTTCTGACAGGCCAGCCTCCTAGCGATTTTTATTAAATGCAGGTGCCAACTCTGTCAGATGAAAAATGCTGACGTCAAGAATGTTAAATTTTTCATTTCACAGCACAGTCGTAGTGAGCAGCCATTTTATTTTTTCAAGTCATAGTTTTCTTAATGTTAATCAAAATACACATTTCAAACCATTCTTATTTAGCTTTGATTTAGAGGGACTGCGTAGTTGACATGTTATGATTGGGACACATCTGACAGAATTTATTTAATGAATTTGTGGAAAAATAAGAAGTTTACCAGTGTTTGAGCAGTGTTCTCGCCTCTCTTGCCCGATTTAAATTATCTCTTTGTAAAAATCTGACACAGTCGATGGAAATTTGGGACACAACCTTAAAATTAAAAAAATCAGTTTCAAAACAAAGATGATTATAATAGCATTTTTACACTTATATATTTTCAATAGGTATTGTTAGCTTTAGATTTGAAAGGATTTTAACACATTTTTCAAATTGTTTTATGTTGTGAATTCTTGTCTGGGACAAAGGGTGTTTTCTGGTACAGAGCAAGCTTAGAAATTTCACATATCACTTTCCACCAAAACTGGAATTAAGAGTGTTGTTATTAATAATTGTAATGAATTAACGTTTTTTTGAGAGAACATTAAATTCTCAAGGACAAACGACTTAAAAATGATTGTAAATGGATACTATATGCCGTGATATTTTCTGAGACATTGTACTGTGAAGATCTCACACTGTGCTTCAAGCTGCAGTCAGTTACACAGAAATACTCGTCTCAAGTTTGCTAACATTAGCTTCCATAAGCTAGTGGTCATACCAGACCAACAAGGCTGTGGCAACAAAACTCCTGTGTGTGTTAAAGTGAGTCAAGGTGTTTTAATGCTTCTAAATTACATTTTCCATTCGTAAATGTTCTTTTAATCTTTCAGATAGATACTGTATCAAATGAGCAATTGTTCAACAAAAGTTCTGTCGCTAGCGTTCTCTCACACATTAAATCAATAACAAAAGACGCAGATTGATGATGTCGTACGATAGGGGTAATGGGAGTTGTTAAAATTCATTCAGGTTACATTACGTCATGTGCACTGACTTCCTTCCTCACTCCCTGACACATCTGGACATATCACGTGTTTTCCCATAAGTCATAGTAGCTGTTTTATTGATGCTTATTTATATTTTTGCTATCCACTTTGCTGTGGGACTAATAAAGAAACATCATGTCTATCTTACCTTATCAACTAACTAGCAACGGCTATCAGGAAACGCAGAGTTACCCTGAATAAAATACATATTTCTCGGAGTTTGAACATTGTTGGAAACATTTGGGATAATCTAAGTACACAACTCAACAAAATACATGACATATGTCTAACATCTGTAGACATTTTAATGCAGAAATGTTATATATTACAGCTTTAACTGTAACTTAAAGTGAAAATGAGCATTGTTAGCCTTCAAACTTCAACAGGTCTTGCTAACAACATCTATAAGTTGTGTTATGAATTTATTTAAGCACACCATCACATGTAGTTTTATGAGAGTCAGAGTTTATATGTCATTAGTTCAAAACTGTCAGTGTACTGTCAGTCTGACTCCCACTCATCTTGTAGGTTTGGAAGCTTCACACCTTTTCTGCTGGAGACATATTTCAATTTCTGCTGAGTCAGCTCTGACATTTATTTATAGATCAGTAAATACGAAAGTAGAGTTGTGTGATGTGTTGCTATGTTCACTTAGTCTAAATATGGAAGAATTAACTCATCAACTGACAAAAGCATATACAGCATGGGTACCTTTTTGCACTTTGTCACACAGCAGAAAGATTTCGTCCCCTCCTTTGCAGCTTCCATAGTTGCGGTTGACTCGGCAGATCTTCAGCTCAGCTGTGTTCGGGGCCCCTGTAAGACAGAAAAATGGTTTATGAAAAAATAAACACAACAACACTGGGGAATTTGAGGTGCTACATACCTTAAATTGCCAAACAATTCTTCTTTTCTGTTTAATAAATGCTCTGGAAGCTGTTTCCTATTAAAACCGAGAACAGCCACACTTACAACTATTTTTTTTAATGGTGTTCTTGAGGTCACAAGTTTATTTTTTTGTGATCTCAAGATTACGAAGCGCGTTTTCTCATGATAAAGGCTTAATTCATTTAATTAACAAAATAATTTAGCACGAGAAAACAACTTTTGTTATCTCAAGAAAACAAAAGGTTTAATTATCAAAAGGAGATAATTTTTCACCAGAAAACATCACAAAAAAAAACAACATAATCACACAAAAAAAAAACTACTGTCATCTAGAGAAAACGGGATAATGTATAATTAAAGAAAACAACTTAATCATGAGAAGACATCTTTTGTTATCTTGAGAAAACAGAAAGGCAAATTTCTCGAAATAATGAGATAATTTACCTTTTATTATCCTGAGAAAACAAAAGGCTGATATCTCCAGGTAACAAGATAATTTGTCACAAGAAAATAGCGTGTGAAAACGTCTTCATCACAAGAAAACAACCTTTGTTGTCTTAAAAAAACAGTAAGGCCAATTTCTTAAAATAACAGACAGCATAATTTCTGCCTGTGTTTGACCTTCATAAGAGGAAATGACTTTTGTGTTTACTGTGATAACAAGATTAATTTTCCCCAGATAACAAACTCATTAACTCCTGTTCTTGAGAGGATGGCTGTTCTCGGCTTCTGTGGTTTCCATTGTTGTTTCTTACAGTTTTTAATTTTACAGCTGTTATTTATTAAAAGTATAACAGTAGATGTCACATTATTTCACATAATTGCATTTCAGTGTGAGATTTCTTAACTTTTTTGTGTTGCAAACATTATATTTTGACAATAACTTATTCCCAATCAATTTATAATAACAAGACAGTCTCTCATATCTGTACACAGAGATGTATACTGGGTAAGGCTTTGAGTCAAAAAGGGCACAGCTACTGAATAAAACTAAAGACTGACTCATCATTACTATTGAGACTAATTCTTGTAAATACCTTCAGGCTGACAAGAAAATCTCCAATACAAAGAGGAACAAAGAGTGCTCAAGGGAATTAAAGGTTTCAGTAGACGAATAGGTTGAAGTGTGAACTTTATATTGTATTACTGGGTGGCTCCACGGAGCTTAAACAGCTGCTGGTATTTCATTAAACTCTAATAAATGTTCATCAGTTTACCCTGACAAAAAGTCATGGGGAATTGAAAATAGTTCAAAGATATTAAAGTGCACCAAATGCTTAGCATCAGCAGGTTCTAAAAAATCAGTGTCAGCAATCCTGATATACTGTTTGTCTGCGTATGTATATGTGTTGTCCACTCACTGTTGTCATAAATGGGCTGCGACACCACAGGATCCAGAGGGCACAGCTCCCCCGTAGGCAGAGTGACTGAGGCCTGGAAGCAAAGCCGAACTGAATTCAGGTCAAACTCCTCTTCCCACACCTTCGCCTCGGGAACTGCAGCCAAGACACAGCAGGGAAAGGGTGGAGTGCACAGTCAACACAGGCGACACAGTAGTCTGGCAGAGCACTGCATCCTGTCATATGTATGTTATCAGTATTTAACTTCTCTGTTTTGTGTTTAGCACCCAAGGTTGAAGCAGTATACCATTTTTTAAACATCTTCAAAGTGTGTTTTTTTTTTCAACACAGACGAGTCTAGCACATAGCATATCTACAGTACAGGAAAAGGGAAAGGAGAAATTTTTCCCAGGTTTCACTGGGCACCAAGTTTGCTCAACTGTTGTTAAAAGCTCAGAGCAAAAGGGGGGCGGGACTTCTACCATACTAGTATTAGTAAAAGAATAATTTACATTCATTCCTTTAAAGGTCATTGTAACCGATTATAATAACATTAATTGTGTAAGAGCATATACCGTGACCCAGTGATAGTTTAATGGTGCTTTCTGATGCAATTTCCCTGTTAACCCATGGTGGCTTTGACTGCTCATGCTAACTACCTAGTTAGCTAGGTTGTAACACAGCAAAGGTAAAAGCTAAACTGGCTATAGGTTGAAATGAAAATGTTTTGTAGTAAGAAAGGACAGAGACAGAATCATAGAGTAAAGATATCACTCTCTATACAATCTATTTGTAAAAGCAGCTAACTTGACATTAGCTAAAAAACATCTATCCAGGTACAGATTTTGTTTTTTACCATCATCTGGTATGATAACAGCTATTTTCAAGCTTGTTCGTTAGCCTTGCATGTTATTTCAAGCTAAAGATAGATGTTATTGTAAAGTTATTAGTGCTAGTTGTACTTTTTCAGAAGAATGGGCATTTTTAGTATGTTTACAGAGAAGAAATGACATAAATATCAAAAATCTCACTTTGAAGTTCATTGACTGAGTAATTTACATTTTTATTATATTATCCCTGTGACTCTTTTTACTTTTACAAGAAAACTTTCCACCTCCTAAAACTTCTAGTTCAACTAAACTTTGAGAGGGACATTTCAAGAGTCCCTCTCCACACTGAACAACAACTTTTCGCACAATGACAGATTTAACAGAAAAAGGTCAACAACACAGACAGGCCTTTGTGTTGTACACAATTTTAAGCATGGCCACTTACTGTTGAAGGGGTTATTATTGGTCTGCAGTCTACAAGTGATGGCCTCGTTCACATCCTTCTTCTTGACACACTGTATGCCCAGGTTCTGAAAACTGAAAGCAAATACAGTGTAAGACCGAAAGTAGAAGACAGAAACCACTGAAGCATACTTGTACTTTCTCGTCTCATCATGACAGCTGTAATATTTACATTATAAATTCTTATGTTTTCTGATTTTTTTAAAATGTGAAACTAAATACTCTGGGACTAATGCGTGACTGTGGCCAAACACCCAATTTACAGTTTACACACGGAGTGAGTATTTGCGCCAATAACCACAGTTTTACCCTTCTGGTTCCATAAAATTCACATTTTATGAGAATAAAGCATCATCACTGTGGGTCACTGACCACATCCGCAAGTTGAGAGAACAGTTTAGCAGAGTGGAGTCTAACTGGAAAAATACAAGACTTCTAGGGCACCACAATTAGATGAAGACATTTTAGACATATACCCAGTGTTACCTGAAGTTTTCTTTTGAGTATTCCAAACTTTTTAGTTTAAAGTATTAAAGTATTAAAGTTTTAAAGTATTCGATCTATGAGTTTTGCTCCCTCCACTCTGACGACAGAAACTGTGATTAAATCACTCAAACTAGAGGAGACTGTATTATCACACTAAGCACTGGGTGTGCTGCAGTTCCCTGCCCCGTCTACTAACTTTAGTGAACATCCCTTTCTACTGGCTGTATTCCTGACCCTTTTCAAATCAAAAAATCAAAATTTAAGACTTTTTAAGACCAATATGCATGCAATTTAAGACCTATGTTATGTCCATACTGGCTAAAAAGTACACGCAGTTAATAGTTTCAATGGTTTGTTTCGTTTTGCAGTTGTTACAAAGAGAGCAATAGCCTACAGTCCCCCTGCAAACACATTTAAAAGCTAGATTAAAATTAAATCCAACTTTATAAAAGTAATGTTAACTTCATAAATACATTTTTATAACCTGTCAAAATCGTTTTGAAGACATTTTTAAGACCTAATGTTGAGATTACTAAATTTTAAACTTCTTAAGACTTTTTAAGGACCTGCAGGAACTGTTTAAAAAAAGTTCTGTCAAAGTGAACCTCAGATTTCACAATAACTTTTATTACACGGTCAAGTGCTTTTGTGCCAAAAATAATTTCCTTGAAGTGGTACCATTTGGACTTGTTACAATGTTATTAAATGTAATAAGCACAGTGTGAGTGTGAGTATAGTACCATGGTGATTCAGCCTACAGTGTTAGCTAATGGACAGATAGCAGTTGGCTAGTTAACTTGTTGCTTTTGGTGGGCTAACTGCTGTCTGCTGTTAGCTGTAGCCATCTTCAGCTAGTTAGCTGGGTTAGCTGTAGAGCTAACCTCAGCAGCAGGGTGCCAGGAGCCAAACCCTGCAAGTAAACCACCTAGGTACTGTATTCCTTGATATCAAACTGTCCACTGTTGGTCTCAAAGGCTGTGTTCGGTCCTGGTCCAGCCGTGATGTCTCCTGAACGCAGTGGGCTTATGCACACCCCTTCAAATGAAGTGTTACCACATATTATTTGACTATATTTACAAGAACATTTTGTCTTAGACTAAAACTGGACATAATCTACCATATAGCTCTACTCTGACTCTGTTTTGTTGGGTCAGGCAGCCTTTACAGCTCATATCATAGTCTAGAGCTTTTGTCAGTACAATGTAAATCATTTAATGTGGGAAAACAAATGAGTAATAAAATCAACTACACACACTGTGTATCACAATACTCACAGTGGAGGGCAGTACATGCTGTATGTTTGACTTTCATCACACTTGTAATAAAGACAGACAGACAAACACAGTTCCCTCTGCCCAGACAGAATAATGATGATGTAATACTAGGTTTAAACATTACGTAATGTCAGTCACTCTTGTTGCTCTTTCTTTTTCTAGACCATCAATACTTTTTTTTAGTTTTTTTAGTTGTTTTTGATTGTTATACAGGATGGACTGAAAAATACCAAATCAAGCTGAGGCAAACACGACCTGTCATTAGGGACTTCACGCTGTAAATGTTTTACTCTTCTCCAAACGCAGGATGAAGCCGGCGACTAGTTTTACCAAGGCGACAGTAAACACATCCTTATCTGGGTCAATCTCCAACAAATGCCACCTTGTTTTGATGTGGAACTGCAGTTTCCCCCCACGGAACTTCAGTGTTGTTTTTTTTCACACTGGTGCGACTGACGCATTGTTTCCTTAAATTCCTCAAAAGCGTGTGACTCTAATACTGAGTGCAACGTCCTCATCACATGCACACATACCTGTGTATTCTTCTCTCCTGCAGGTCGGCCTCGTAGTAGCCATGTTTGCAGTCTTTCCCAACCAGCTCGTGGGGGTGAGGCTTGTACGGCGAGTTTTTCGTCACCAGTGAGATGCGAACACGCAGGGGTCCGCTGTAGTTGTGCACCTATAGGAGGAATATAGAGGAATGCATCATATTTAATGATTCCAGGGGGCTATTTCAAAGGTGGATGCTTGCTTTAGTCCTGCAATGTCAGTCAACAGCGACAGCTACATGCCACTTCATAGAAAAAGTTACACTTTGATGGACAAAGGGGTTATGGAACCATGTTCAGTATCAGATGTCATCTGGACGACCTACAAAACCTGTAGGTACCTTTCAGCATTACTGGGGCCTTCACAGATATGACAGTTACCCATAATGCTATGGGCACTAACACCTTCATACCATCACAGATGCTGGCTTTTGAACTTTGCCCTGGCAGCAACCTGGATGATCCTTTTCCTCTTTAACCCAGAGGACACGATGTCCATGGTTTGCAAAAACAATCTGACATGAGGACTCATCAGACCACAGCACCGCCACAGTTTTCCACTTTCTGTAAGTCCCAGAGAAATCTGCAGATGTAGTTGACATATGTCTTTTTTTTTGCATGGCAGAGTCTGAACTTGAATTTGCAGATGCAGCGACAAACTGTTTGCTGACAACGGGTTTCCGAGCTCATGTAGTAACAGATCTTTAAACGTGGGTTTTTAATTAATGCCATGCCGCCTGAGGGATCAAAAGTCACAGGTTAAGATTATGGATTGCATATAAATTGCTTGAACGCCCCTGTCATACTCAATCATGATACTATCACTTGTCACCAGTTCACCTGTTTACCTGTGGAATGTTCCAAAAAGGTATTTTTTTGTGCATTCCACAGCTTTCAAAGTCTTCTGTCGCCCCTGTCAGAGCCGGGCGATATGGCTCATAAATAATAATCTCAATAGTTTTGGGCTAGTCTGTGAGATACCGTATGTATCTCAATATACACATTTATTTAAATGAAAAATAACCTACCATAAATTCTCAAATAGTGCAAACATGACAGGACAACGGTGTTGCAGAATCTAACAAACTATTTAAGCAAATGGTGACCAGTTTTCAAACTGAAACAAAAAACGACTGCAAAAAAAACCTGCTTGTATGCCATAATCCAAGTCTCCTAAAGTCCCGACATGCCGTTTGCACACCGTCACACTGCACACACCCAGTTCAGACAGTGCATTTCAACATGGCTCCAAGCTGAGGACCCACAGTGAAGATTCAGGCTAAAAACATGGTGTAAGTGACATTTTTTTTCAGTCAGCTTGGCACGTTGGGGCTTTAGGATACTTGGATTATACCAGACGAGCAGCGTGGTGACATTTTTTGTTTTTATTCTGTTGTTTTTTTGTAATGACTTTTCAAACGCTAGCAGTGCTTTGTAGACCAACAAACTAAGCCCAATCTTCAGTCAGCATGAGGGTGAGTAGATAATGACTGAATTTTCATTTTTGGGTGAACCATCCCTTTAAAACCAGGAAAAGAAAACAATTATGCCACATCACGATGTAACAAAATCCAAAATCAAAGACGACGTCTTGCCTCACATCACGATACTGATATATCTTTATATCACTCAGCTGTAGAGTATATTTAAAAAGAACAATAAAGTTTATCAGTTTGAACATTAAATATCTCGTCTTTGTGCTCTATTCAATTGAATTTGCTCATCAAGCTGCATCCCACTCACCTTGATGGCTGGGTGGGTCTTAGTGGTGTCGTTGCTCTTCTCTCCAGGGATGCTGCCAGCTGAACGTCCCTCACACTTGTACCTAAACCTCATCCCCCTCTGCTTCGGCTGCTCGATGATCTCTATGTAGGGGGCCGCTGGTTGGACTGACAGATGAGAGGAAGCAAGAGAGGAAGAAAGCGACTTATACGCAGTGTTTTGGAAACACAAGAACACAGGATCCAGATTGTGAAAGGCTGCACTACATGAATCAGTGTGTCAACACAGAACTGAGCTCTGCCATCGATCGTCAAACACAGAGTGCTGAAATGTTTACTCATGAGAAGCCTGCAGTCATTATCAGTACTGGTTTATACAGAACACTGATTATTTACAGGAAACTGCTTCTTACCTTGGTTGAGTGAGGTCATGCCCCATCCTCCGTACACTGTGGTGGACAGAAAACAAGAAAAGACATCTTAACCACTTGTTAGAGCGATTAGTGGATTACCATCCACGTTACATGACACACAGCATACAGTGGCAGCACAGATGACACAAACCAAAAGCTGCTTTCAGCACATTCTTGTGGTTTTGTAACAGTTTGTCATTTGTGGCGCGGTCAGGGTGGAAATCTACAAGACTGCACAGTGTCCAAAGAGGTCAAAGGCTGCTGAGAGACCAGGGCTTCCCAGCTAAATATAATTATTCGCCATAAACTGCCCGCCAAAGCTCTGAGAGAAGAAGAAGAAGTGCAGAATTGAGCAAACAATGACAGGCAGGGTGTAATATCGGTGTCAAATTACCCCTGCCTTGCAGGCCTGCTTTGTGAGAGGGGAGTGGGCAGCAGCACTCTAGTTTCAGGAGCTGATGAACGACTTGTGGAGATTCACAATAAGAAGCGAGGTGTGACACACTGGATCAGGTGGCCAAAGCTCCACCCAGCAGCCAGTAGGACTTGTTCGAATTAAAAGCATGAGCAGGATACTTTCCAAGTTGTAACATGCCTGCTTCCCAGCCTCAGACCGAACTCATACAGCATGTAGCTTTGACTTTAAGCTTTTGTCCAGACAGAGTGAGACAAGCTCTACATCCATGTAAGATTAAGGTGAATTATAGAGATCTAAAGCATAAAGGCTACTTGCACTTGTGAGTCTTTATGTGAAAGACATCACTGCCTATTTAACAAGTTGTGAAAGTGAAAGTAAATGTCTACTGCCTCACTACAATGAGACCTTCATAAATCATTTAATACCAAAACAGATCTGAAGAATAACAGAGGTGACACTTGTGTGACTCACTTTCACCTGAATTGTCCTGACAAACACATCAGTGCTTCAACTGTTATGTGGTTGACTTTATGTGGTCTGATTTATCTTTGATGATCAGCGTTACTGCCCTCTTCCTATCCATGTTATAAACACTGATAAAGGATGTAGGCTTTCATCCTTTATCAACAAGAAGGTTTTTTGTATGGAAGCCCAACATAACAGAAAAAAAATATCCTGGACGTCATTATAATGAGAAATTCCCCTAAAAAATTCAAAATGATGGCTTATTTCAAAATAATGACTTGGTATCTCAAAATACATGAATTAGTATCTTAAAATACTTGAGTTAGTATCTCAAAATAATTGAATTGTTATCCCAAAACGATGACTTAGTATCTCAAAACAATGACTTAGTACCTCAACACAATGACTTTTGTCTCAAAATGACTTGATAACTCAAAATAATGACTTAATGTCTCAAAATAATGACTTTTGTCTCAAAATAATGACTTGATAACTCAAAATGACTTAGTATCTCAAAACAATGACTTAGTATCTCAAAATAATGACTTGGTGTCTCAAAATAATGACTTGATAACTCAAAATAATGACTTTTGTCTCAAAATAATGGCATAGTATCTCAAAATAATTACTTCATATCTTAAACTAATGGCTTAGTATCTTAAACTAATGGCCTAGTATCTCAAAATAATGACTTTTATAATAAGATAATAACTTGATGACTCAAAATAATGACCTCGTATCTCAAAATGATGAAACACTGTCAGAGAATATGTAATATGCAGCTGTGGAAATACAGCTTTGTTTGAAGGAAAAACATTTGGTACTGTTTGGTATAAGCATTTTTTTTGTGATTCTTATTAATACTTAATATTTTTAATTAAATAATAAATATAATAATTTGCACCTTACTTAATATCTCAAAATAATGACTCAAATGAGAAACTTGCACATAATAATGTGGTATCGAGAAACTTTTTCAAAGTAATCAGTTAGTCATTATTCTGAGATACTATCACATTATTTCGATACAGTTTCTCATTATTTAGAGATGCTAAGTCCTTAGTATTTCTGTTTATACTGACTTGCAGTTTTTTGTAATCACATTGTAAATGGGCTTCCACACATTTGGGAGGTCTGTCATGTAGAGAAAGTGTAGAAACACTTTCACCTAAAGCATCCATAATCAACACTGACTGTGATTTACAATAGGAACATTGGCAGTTTCTAAATCGTCACAGGATACCCCTCACATCGGCTAACAACCACAACTTTGCGAAAATATGATGTGCTATTTCCATAATTTCCTCTCATTAAAACCGAGGTGGGCGGCTGCGAGCGGCGTGGACCAATTATAACACAACAGATTTTTGATTGAAACTAACACTACCTGGTGGGCTACATGTTAGCCGAACTCAGAACAACTCCTCCATAATGACAGGCAAGCTTTTAAAATGCCATTTATGTAACGTATATGTTCGTAAATTTGCAATGACGAATAAATTGTCAGATTTTTAAACGGAGTTTTGCATTTTCAGGCGCAACAGAGAAACCCATGAGGTGGACTAACCCTACAGGCCTCTTGGCTGCTCGACACTGTACGGTTCAGCCGTGGCAGGTGAGTTAGCAACACACAGCGGTACAAATACTACAAATATAACGTCATATAATAAGGATAACTAATAAAAACACAGAGTTGTGTTAAACTTCCTATGTTAGTTTACTATCCGAGAACAGCAGACTCCTCCTGTAATAACGAAGCCCAATGGCAGCAGCGGGGCTTTCCCCGGCGCACAACAACTCCCTGGACAGTTTCACCTCCAGTCTCTAAAGCTGAGTAAACAGGCCGAGCAAATAAATGTAGCTCCACTCACCCTCCATGGCTGTGTCCGAGTCCCGCTCACGCTTCTCCGTCCACACCGCTGTTTGTCCGGACTTTGTTTTTCAGCTAAAAGACGCTGCAAACACGACAGTGTGAACTGCAGAAAAAAAAAAAAACTTCTTGACAGAGCTGTTCAGCCGCCTCCTTCGCTCCACCTACATCTGTGTACAGGACTGTACGGAGTAAAGCTGCACACATGCACGGAGCAACGCTTCCGCCAAGAGGGGTTTATTCATCACTTATATTGTCCATTCATTTATTAGAAATAATAAATAAAAAATAGAAGTTATTGAAAATGTATATACTCTGTGTATGACTTTTTTCTTGATGAAATAATATGAACTAGATTACATTTTTTTAAATTATTATGTTTTTTTATACTTTGTGTGTAAAACATTGACACTTCGCCGTAAAGCTATAATACATATCATTTATGCATTAAAAGTGTTGTGCACTTACACTATTCCAAATGTTCCCCTCTAAGCCACGCCCCTTCCGGTGTGCCCTTTCGACCCTTCATTTCGGCTTACATCATCGAAAAGCTGAGCGCGCATTTGGGCAACAGATTAGCGTTGTTTCCCAGTCATCCAGACAAGTCATGAAACTGCGAAGGTTGAATTAAACATTTTACCAGCATCCAAAACCACTTAAATGTCTGGTTGTTGAGTATACGATACTTCAGCATCGATATTCCAGTGGTCGATACAAGTTATTCAAAATACTGACAGAATCATGACCACTTCGGAGCAACCGGTGGCGTCTATGTCTGCAGGCTGTTAAATGTGTTGACTGGTCTGAGGACGCGGTCAAAGTTGCTCATGTTTGCATCGGCCCGTTGACAAGCCGTTGTGGTCCACTGTACTTCCAATGCCAAAAAGGGTGCGCAGCTTTCTCACTGTTTACAAACCGTTAAAGGGTCTATAGCAAATTATTATTTGATTCCATTTGAAGTGTGACACAAATTACACATTTATAAATTTAAAACATAGTTTTACAAGACAAAAAGTTCATTGTAGGTTTGTCGTAGTTTAGTTTTAGTTTTGAGTTAATCTCTCTTCCCGCATAACATATGTTGCCAACACCAATCTTGCTTCCCCTTGTAACGTTATCTTATTTTAAGTGTTTGAAGAGAAGGTTATGAACCCTATTGTGCAACTACATGCCGATACAAAAAAACACACAGATATCGTAGCTTCAGCTGCTAATGTTAGCTTCTGGAGGGAGAAAATCGTGGCATAAGATGCATGACTTCTGGGTGTGTAGTCTCTCTAATTACGAATCTTCACAATCTGATAGTAGAACAGTTTTATGACAAACTGCAACTTTCTCAACTTGAAAAATTGCCTTTTAAATTGATAAACATCATATGTGTTATTCTTGGCACAGTTCAAATAGATCAAAAAATAATTTGTCTCTCCTCACTGACTACAGTTGATATTTTTTTTCCAAAGTTAGATCCCTTAGTCGTCCACCGGAAGGGGCATGACTTTAGCACTCCATTAAAGAGTCCTAGTTGCTTTAACCTCCAGGGAAACATGGGATGTGTTGGATACATCAGTGATTGAGTTAGAAGGTCAGAGATCATGAGTAAATGTTGCGTGACTGAAACTTAATATTACCTCATGCATGAACATGATATCTGCCTGAGTCATGTCAGATAGATTTTAATCACCTGTGGTGGTTGTTTAGTCACATGGGCCGACTTCCTTCTTCATTCTTGGATGAATCTGACATATCCATGTTTTCCCTGAAGTTATAGCAACTAGCAACTAGCTAACAAGAAATGCACCACTAACTTCAATAATATTTATTTTTGGAATAATATTTTTAATATCTGTGTAATGCTATCCAGTGTTATTGTTTCCTTTTTTTTTTTGTTTCATTTTGCATTGTCTCTCTCATCTGAAGTAATATTTCACAGGGTCATTTTAGATTTGTTGTACATTGCGTCAGGGTGTTTTATGTTATTCTGTGGGACATTTATTACATTTATTTTACACCACTTCTAAAGTCCTGCATTAGTATGCTAACTTATAGTAGTTATAATAAAATATTCTTTCTATATTTCTTTAATTAGAGCAATTAAGTCGTATCTTTTCACAGCACCTTCACGCTATTATTTTGAAAGTAAAGCCTTCTGTTTCCGGTGTTAAACTGTGGTTAGCTTGATGCAGCTGCACCCTGTCGCCTTTCCTCTGCAGTGCAACTTACCTCCACCCACTCAAAACAGTGCGGAAATACCCTGATGACGCACTTGAAAGGAACAGAAAAATAAGTTGTGAGTGGGAGAGGCAATAACATAACTTCTGGCTTTAGTCATAACCTGGAAGAGACTCTGAGGCTGAACTCTGCTCCAAGTTTATTCTGCTGTAAACAGTCTGTAATGTAGAAGATCCAGCTGTGATGATGGTGCTGTTAAGTGTTTGTGACTATCCTAAATCAGACATTCACACACTGACCCACACTACAAGTTTCCCTCCAAACGTCGGCCTTCCAGGCCTCGACCTCGGTGTAGAAATGACAGTGACCGTGTTATCTTCTTTTTTTAAAGTTAATTCTTATTAGTAATTTACTATTTTGGTTCAAATTGACTTCTGTTTTCTTAAATCACAAAATAATTAGAAAAACAGTTGAGAAAAGCACAAACTTGACACTCATAACGTTCTGATATATTCTGACCATAAGAGGGCGCTGTAGGTGAATAAATCAGATTATCTCATTATCAACACTGTATTTGTCCCTTTATAATATTTAGTGACAAGACAGTATCTTCACAGGCTAATTTTCATACAGTTGACCAGAATAAATCATATGTTTTTCATTATTTTATTTATTATTATATTATTCTACTATTATATGTAGCCCTGTATTACCATTATTGCTACACACAAAGATATATTTATAGGAATTTGGTGGAATCAACTAATTTTTCCTCATTATGTTAATGTAAAAGTACATTTTTTAAAATGTATTCAAGTTAATTAAACTTAAATTTTCTTGTATTTATTTTCAGAACATGAGTTCTTCTTTTAACTTGACATGAGCTGAATGAATGTACTGAACAAGGTTCAATCAACTTATCAAATTAAGTTTCCAAAGAAACATGATCATCAAATTAGCAGACATCCCAGCATGCATTTAAAAGTCTCTTGTGACCCTTCTTTTTTTTTAGTTTGAAGAAAATGTTTATGGTCAGTATCAATTCAGTCCCCACCCCCTTACACTTGTTACAGTTGTTGGTTCAGCTTAGTATCTTAAGCTTATTGGACACTTTTTATAAAGTACAGCTGAATTAATATCAAGTTTATTTGACAAAGAAAGTTTGTGATCATTACAAAATTACCAGAACTTGTCTTTTCAAATTCAGTCAACTTAAAATGATATGGCAGCCTTGACACTAACTTTTCTTTTAAGTTAAAACAAAGTTCATTTCATACAGTGTATAATAATGGTAATACTACTACTACTACTACTACCACTACTATTACTACTACTACTAATAATAATAATACATTAGAGTAACCTGTTGCAAAGGCAAAGACTTTACTGATGCCTTCACTTGCTATTGGAAATCACACTTACAAGTTGAGAAAACAGCAACATAATGTATGATAGACGTTAGGATGGTCAGCAGTCAGCAGTTGTCTGAGTTGTCTCATATTGTAGTGGGTGTCAGTCCTGTCACACACGTGCGGGTCCCTTGGGCCCTCTTGTTTCCTACCACAGTCTAAAGTAACACAGGTGCACTGAGTTCATGGCTGGGTGATCAATTGATAATGGAGTCATCAAAATAAAAATATATATGATTGGATATGTCATGCATTGTATTTCATTATGGTTATCATATAGGATATTTATATAATTATATTAGATATTAACATATTTTGTGTCTTCAGTTAGATGAATTACGTAACCATGACCACAGCTGTTTTGAGTTTGACAAATAAATGCACTTGACAGCAATAATGGTATTACCATTGGTGGAGATGGTTAACTATTATTTGAAATAGTAAATTATAGCATCATTGAGAATAAAGGCTACATACAATGTACTGTATATATTTATATATTAGGGCCTGACCCATACTGGATTTTGGGGGACTGCTGACCATTAGGGATTAAAAAATTCAGATACTGATATATTGACATTCTACATTTATTTATATATAAAATCCAAAATTACATCAGGACTCTGAAACAGTAAACTTTCAATTGTATTTTTAATCATCATGAATAACAATAAATTAAAAAAAAAAAAAAAAAAACTAAATAGAACATAGATCAAATTGACAGAAAATGCGGAATATAAAACCAAACTCTAATAATAAATAATGAACCATCTGCATTATGTTCTTTAAAAATAATAAGAATATTATTGGCTGACTGATATATTGGTTCGACTCTAGTATATACTGTACATACAGTCTTTTAAAAATAGTGAGAAACTTGATTTGAATTTTTAAAATTGGATATTTGAAGTTTAGTGTTTTGACAATCAAAAAATTTTACATCACAACATTGAAAATATGAATAAAATAAATCCGGTGTCTGTTTTAAAAATGGCTTAAAACAGCATTTACTATTAACAGACTGTGAGAGGTGGTTGAAATCTCTGGCTAATTAAAAGCTCTCTGCTTCTCTGTTTTCTGTGACAGAAGCTAGAATATCCGAGGAGCCTTTCAATGCATCATAATAGTCCTAAATGGGAGGCCCGTGAGTGGGAGGAGGTTGGCGGTGCGTTTCAGTGCAGTGAGGCGGTGCCTGCCCTGCCAGCTCCAGACTGCGGCGGGCAGAGCTGTTCGTTACAGAAATGGCGGAGGGGGAGTTGGACGTCGACTCGCTGATTTCCAGGCTTTTAGAGGGTGAGTTTGTTACCATACTACATTTATTTTATCCTTTCGTATGCGGCTACAGTGCTCAAATGTTATTTCGCTGTCGTTTTGACACGAGTTGACAGGAAAAAGGGCCGCTTTGCTTGCTAGCTTGTCCCACTGTAGGACTGAGCTGGAGCAGTCCCGTGTGTCGGTAATGCGAATCACAGGCACACCTTTAGTCAAGTTATCTTGAATTCACACCTAATGACGCTTCACTGCTTTCATAAATGTAATTTTGAGGGTTTAAGTGTGCGTTTAAGACTGAATGCTAACAAAGTTATTGTAGGGGGGCTGTTGGTTGTACCCCGACAGGTCGAGAAATGGGGACCAGAACGTCAGACCAACCTCAAAACTAACTATAGATATTTAATGTTGCTTTGAATAATGTCGCAATGCTTGTATTACATCATTAATGGTGTCATCACTTTGACAGGCAGTGTAAAATCACTAGCTAATAAGCTTTTACTCAAGAAAAACCTACATTATACAAGGACTCAGCTTACATTTTCGCAAGATCTTTACAACAAAATACCCCACGGTGGGCGGTAGCTTGTGGTGCATATCCCATCCCATAAGTTGACATTTCTTTTAAAACAAAGTGCACCTTGGTGAATTAACTATGCCGAAATATTCAGCACAAATGTCTGGTCCCTTAAGAGATCTAAAATGTTGTTTTTAATGGGTGTAAATTGTTTGGCCACAATTATAACAAGCAATGGAAACTTTTCAAATGGAGTTCGGCACAGTGATTCTTCAGCTGAAGACAGAAGGCACATCATAGGGTTATGGTGATAATTAAATGTGACTATTCCTGAATGGTAATGTTTACACAAGCCACAGGCTTTAGTGATCTTTCACTTTAAATGCCTAAGCATTTCAAAATTAAGTAACTTCTGTCAACCTTACCCCATGCATTTTGTCAGCCCATAGCCACCCACAGGGGACCACAGGCCTTGGTGATATTCCACTTTAAATGGACTAAACCTGTAGAATTCCTTTCCTGTAAGCATTTTTAAAATAAGTAGCCTAACTTTCGTCAACATTACCCATAGCCAGTATTTTGGAGGATTTATGCAAGAACCCTACTTAAAACAAGCAGCAGTTTGGTGAATGAGGTATGCTGAAAGGTTCAGCACATTTGTCTCGTCCCTGAAGAGATGTAAAATGTTTGTTGTTGTATGTGTGTATATTGTTTGCCCACAATAACGAGAATCAAGGTCAGGTTTTTAAGTGGAATTTGGCAGAAGGATTTCTAAAGCAGGCAAGTCACAAGGTTATGGTGTTTATATGAGGATGTTGCTGAATGGTAATGTTTACACAAGCTACAGGCCTTGGTGATATTTCACTTTAAATGAATCTGCAGAGTTTGTGTCCAGTGTTCTTATTCCTAACTTGTTGTCAACCTTACCCCATAGCCAGTATTTAGGAAGATTTATATATGAGCCTTAGTATTACTCAGTCTTAAAGTTGCCTTTATTTTTGTTACACACAACAGTACATAGATTTAAGCTGTTATCCTACATTAATAGGGTTTACATTAATTCAACTGTTGGAAAACTTTATAGAACTTAAAAAATGTTATCATCATACATCAGTGATAAAATACGTAGCCTTCCCAGTGTGGCTGTAGATTATGATAATTCATAAATGTGCCTGTGATGTGTGTCTATCTACTCAGGTCACTATTACACATTTTTGGATAGATATATAAAATGTTAATGTTGTTATTATTATTATTATTATTATTATTATTATTGTTATTATTATTATTATTATTATTATTATTATTATTATTTAAGTTTTTAGTTAATATTGCATAGAAGTGACTTTCGAAGAAAGCCTTGTTGTTGCTCCTGCACCATTGTTATGTGTTGGGTTGCAGTGGGTGACTTTCTTGACAGTACTAAATAAGGGATCCTGACACAGGTGAGCTGATCTGTCTGTCTGTCGTCTTTCATTCCCTTGAGAACTTGGAGACAGTGTCCCTCTGTGTCCTCAGTAAACATGTGGACAGCTGAGGCAGTGGTGAACAAACATTAGTGATCGATTGTCTGTCACACACACACAGATTCACTGTGCTGAGAATTGCACACGGATACAAACATACACAGTTTGGCAGTGTATGCTAATGAATGAGCACACCGTGGATCAACATGTCAGTAGAACCTAATCATCTGGATTGATTGGGACTTGTTACATAATATGCTTGTTTGCTCTTTGTGTGTGTCAGCTGTACAGCAACAGCAATGTGAGCCTGCATGTCAGCTGGGGTGTAGCTAGTTAGCTGGCTACATATTTAGTTGGTTTTTATGCAGCGACGAGGAAACCTCAGTGGAGGAAATTGGAGGGATTGAGGCCTAAAGGCTTCCAGATGAGAGTTGTGAATATATCCAACCATCCATCTTCTTTTAGCCACTTTCTCTTTCCATCTACAGCCAGTTTATATGTGGCTGAGAGGCTGAGAGGCAGGCCAGGCTCAACACTAATGGTTTCTTCTGATGGTTGATACTTCTGGATCAAAACCAGAGTTTGATGTAAATCTAACCAGTTTTA
Organism: Lutjanus erythropterus; assembly: GCF_056507025.1. Taxonomy (NCBI): domain Eukaryota; kingdom Metazoa; phylum Chordata; class Actinopteri; order Lutjaniformes; family Lutjanidae; genus Lutjanus; species Lutjanus erythropterus. The sequence continues at coordinate 23,535,108 of NC_139339.1, forward strand.
AGTGAGAAATTTGTCCTTGAAATAGTGCCACTAGACTTTTTCTATACCTTAGTTTGAGAAGTATATAAAGATACTTTAATTAAAAATTCTTACATGCCAATGTTGTCTTAAACACAGGCTGCACAAGAACTTAAAAAGTTCTAAAACTGGCAAAAGTAGTTGACAAAGTGCTCTTTCACTGTTCTGGAGCTTTTGACCATAAGGGCTGGTGTCCACACACTATATATTGTCTGAGGCCAGTGTATTTACACTATACTACAAATACCAGCAACATGGCGGGACACTGGGCATCTATTCTGCACTGAGCCTTGCATGTTTGCCCTTTTTTTTCCTAGTCGTGGAGAGTTGAAAAATGTTCAGTTTCTGGTAAAATGTTGTGTTCATCATTGTCACTTTTGACCCAGCTTTCGTCCTACTTCAGCTCTTGAAAAGAAACAGTGCTACTCACCAAGATGTTTCCTCACCCCAAAATCTCATGAACCCACGTAGTCCAGTGGGTCTGTCCTCTCCTTCCCTCATGTCTCAGCCTTGTTTTTATCCAAAGCAAGTACATTTTTTTTTTACATTCAGTATTCGTTGATTACACAAACTGTCTATGAAATTAGGTACGTACAACTCGGTGTCATTACAAGGTGAAGTTTGCTCAGTTCCAGCTGAACTAATAACTAGAAAACAATTAGTCATGTCAATAGAACTCCAATGTAATGAAACCTCCTTTACTACTCCAGCAAACAGGCCGATCCCTAGTATCAACTTAGCAACAGGAACAATGTTTCGCCCCTGTTCAGTCAGTCAGCCAGTTTACAGCACGGCTCAACAATGAGGCTTACCTGCTTTCCCAGGGCAAGTAAAATGCCATGTCAGGCAAGTAAATCTAGCAACTCTCTTACCCAACTGGGCAAGCGGTCATTTATTATCATATAAAACTGAATATCTTTGAGTTTGGACTGACAAAACATGACATTTTAGAGACATCATCTTGGACTTAAAGAAACTGTGATGAAATTTTTACACAATTTTCTTACATTTTATGGATGTTGCAGCCCTAGATTAAACATGACAATTAACTGAATACATCCACAAACATATTCATTTAATTATTTTATAAACAGCTGCAAGAAACAGGCTAACCTAGCCTTTACAAAAAAAGAAGAGAAAACCTCTGGGAGATGTTATATTTTAATTGATGAGCACGGTGTGCTGTCATGCTGATCTGAATACATTGTAAATTTCTATTTGACCAATGTGATTGCTTGGTTGCAACTTCTTGTGTTGTATAATATGATTAAGCTGACAATTGTGGTTACTTAGTTTGTAGAATATCTAGGGAAAAATGCCTGTCATGATTTTCTAAATCCGAAGCTGACATGTTCCAGAAAGCCTGTATTGTTTGAACATCTGTCAAATACTCAGTTTGCTACTATAGAGGATGAAGAAAACCAGTAAATATTCACATTTTTGGGGAGAGATTTGGTATTAAAAATAACTTAACAGTTGTCAATCTCTTTATTAGCGAATGGTTCTGCTCTAGATCAAAGAAGATGTAGGGATCTGACCAGGCATTCAATGCCAGCTTCCAGTACTTGACAGTTTTCTACACTTTGTACCACTGCCATATTTTGGTCCGTGAAAAAAAATGTATTGAGGTTTGATAGCCAGCCGTATTTAACAAGCTGGAGAAGAATCTGGAAGTGTAAACCAATGTTTAAAGACACAGGATGACAACAATATGACAATTACACAGTATTTGTGTTCATACTCGTGGAGTTATATGACACCTCTTACACAACAAGTGTATTGAGCAGTTCTGCAAACAAAAGATGTTATCACACTGTATCTGGTGGCCAAAGCAGACTTTCTAATGTTTTCTCTTTAATATAAAAACTAATATTAATCTCACACTTGGAGATATAGATCATATAGAGGCATAAACACACAGTCTATCATTTGTGTATCAGTTTATCATCATAAGGGCACTGCATTTATTTTAAGACCTGACCTTTCAACATCACAAAGACCTCTCACAGGCTTTTCCTTACTGATGAAACCATGCTATCCCTCATCTTACTTGACTTAACTAGATTACATCTATAGCCTGCTTTCATTTTGACGTTTGCTGAATGGCCTGTCAGTGGCTTTCCACTGACATTCAGGGAGCTTTTCCCTGAGGTAGGACGGGATTTCCTTAACCACTTCAATGGGAGGCTGATATCTCGCTTCTTCAATGATCTCTGCTGCCAGTCAGGAACCTACATACTCATGCACACATATGGAGAGCTCTCTGATCTCCTACTAAATGTCAACAGGCACAGCTGTCCCTGCTAGAAATTAACCTACCCTTTTGGTGACACACACACACACACGCATGCACACAGAGGGCGAGAGCATAAAAAGGGTAATACAGTAATACAGCTCAGGTGTTTATTTTTACAATCCAATAATGAATTTTAATATTGAACACTGATAATGTGAAGTGGCATTTTAACCTTAGTAAATCATTACCAAATACAAAACATTACATCCCTTAAATTCCACCCAGTGTGTTTATGCTGAGCTGTAAGGCTAAACCTTTGATTTAACAGGCAATGTAATGTTTTATAAAAAGCAGCTGGGTTCTTGGGGAAATTCTGACCTTAATTTAAGACTAGAACTGCAACGATTAATCTATTATTAATCGCTGATTAAATAAGTCAGCCACATTCTGATCATTGATTAATCGGTTTGAGTCATTTTGTTTTCTTAAGAAGACAAAATTCTCTTATTAAATGTGAATATTTTCTGGTGACTCTTCTCCGTGACAGTAAACCGAATGTCTTTGGGTTGTGAGTAAAACAAGACATTTGGAATGTAATCTTGGGTTTTGGGAAACACTGATTGACATTTTTCACCATTTCCTGATATTTTAAAGTAAACAACTATTAATCGATTAATCAAGAAATTAATGAACTATGAAAATAATCATTAGTTGCAGCCCTAAACAAGGCTAACAATCTAAATGTTAATGTTTTTTTCTTGTACTTGTAGATTTCTGGACCACTTGCCTGAAGTATTTTAGTGGCCCCAACACAATATGTCTCCCCTGTATTTGTTTCTTATTAGACTCATAATTACAATAATAGCAAAATGTATAAGTCAATAATGACTGCAGGTTTAGTGATTCTCAGCCTCTGACGCCCCAAACATGGTATTTGGGACAGTTGTACTAAATGCTGTTGTCCTCAAGCTCAAGTCAGTGTAACGTTTCATTACCATAACAGCAGTGGTGCAGAGATTACTTTAAACTAAAAAACATTTTGACAATCAGTTTTCAGTGATTACTGCTAACAGAAATATGCTCCGTGTGATGATGATTCTATTATATCATGCTTGGGTGGGGACAAAAAGTAAACAGGGCAGTGCTGTCTTGTTGCTGCCATCTTGACGAAGTGCTGTGCAGGAGTGTGCAGAACAGTTGTACTTCTGCAGAGCCTACAGAGTATCACATCGTTCAGTCTCTGTTCTCTCTCCAATACTCCCACACTTTGGATGATAGTGGGAGCACTGTTTGCCTATTTAGCCAGAGTTTATTAATATTCAACGTCTCCAAATTGCACCAAAGTTGACAATGGACTTCTTTGGATTCCCAGCAATACATCTGCCAAGTCTGAAGTAGATGGGATGGATGGTTCCTGAAACTGACACATTACTTACATACTGATGGAAATGTCATTAGTTTTACAGGAGTTTGGTCATAAACCAAAGTAGTGGTCAAGTTGAACTCATTGAATCGGGGGATCAACAAAGTCGTGATATTTCTTGCTGTTGAGGCCTTGAATAAGTGTCAAATCATGGCGATGTCAGTGATGAACTCTCAAAAACACTAAAGGCGGTGCCTTTTTGTTATTGCTTGCTGATTTGGATGCCCAAATTCATGCAAATATCATCAAACACTTTTTAAATTAAATTTGCATGTTCTCACTGAGAATGTAATTATCTTTCATTTTATTGGTTTCACAGATAACACTGTCTCTAAGCTGCCTCACTGCTACTGCTGTTACTATCCTTACTTCCAGTTTCAGACTGGAACATCTGCAAACAGAATTACAAACAAACATGGCTGTCTGGTTATATTGTCCGGTTACTAAAAGATATTCTGATCAGACTCAGTGACCATGGGATTGATAAACTTAGATTACTTTGATAACAACATAATTGTATCTGATGTTGTGTATGCATGCACATGCAGCTTGTTCATTTTTTCCCATCTACATCAAAAGAAAAAGTATGTGGAAAACCTAGGATTTCATAGGCAGAATGTTGAGGGAAACACGCATTTTCAAATTGGACATCCACAGGCAGGCACACCCGCACACCCACCCACCCACACACGCACACACACAGTACACGTGCCCTTCAGCAGTTGTTTGGTGGAGAAGTTGACAGGCGTTGTCTAGCCGACAAGCTAAACCTGATCGACTGACAACATGGTTTACAGCCACTGAGGCCTCTTCAGTGGCCTCGGCGTGCGGGTTTCTGGCTTCTCCGGTTTCATTTGTCACTTAGAGCACAGTGACTTGTCATTTGCTGACTTGTGACCAGTCTTGTGAGTCAGAGTTGAAAGGTAAGCAACACAATGGTGTATTGATGAACTCACGAAAGCCATTTGTTCATGTGATTAAAATGGCATTTGTATGTCTGCGTGTGTTTGTCTGGATGTTGCTATTACACAGTTAGAGAGTTTGCATGTTGAGTCTCCAGCATGAGCACAGTAACATCCAGTCGGCTGCACTTGTTCAGTCCTGTCACTGGGTCATGTCGCTCTGTCCCAATGGACTCTAACATAGTTTGCCAAATTGGGGACACTTACAGCTGGGACTGTTCCAGCATTACTGTAATACCACGGCAACATGATGCCTATAGAGACCTTTTTCATGGCAGCCACTTTAGCATGAAATGAGTACACAGGTGTTACCAAAAGATACTAATTAAGGTTCCGTTTCATTAAGAACAAACAGTCTGGGTGCTGCTGTTCTGCATGTTGGAAAGACTCTGCTACCTTAAATGGAGCAGGACCTTAATTCATATCATTAGCAACGCCTTTGTTTACCTTGCTATTTCAAATCAATATGGCTGCCATGAAAAAGGTCAATTGTTGGATTGGGACAATTATTGTATTAGTGGCATAGTGGCTCAAAGTTATAAGCGTTCTCTTTTAAAAGCACTGATGACACTGGTGCCATTACCATACAGATTTTATTTTGAAGGGTCAATTCCATGTTTTGGTTTTTTTTTGCGCAATGCGTTGAGTTCAGCACATGGATCTATTAATACATCTATGGATCAGTGCTGTCACACAAGACAAGTCATTTGTTGATAAGAGGCTGACCAACTCAACCCAAGGCATCATGGGATTGCCAGTGGAAAGTAATAACATGCTAATAGCGACAAATATTTTCCAGACAAAGACACTAATAACTAATAACAGACTTTTCAGTGTTGGCTTTATCATTATTAGGGCTGTGTATTGGCCAGAATCTGGTAACTGTATCACCATACGTAAGTTATGATTCAATATATTGCAATACTGCAAGCAAGGTAATATATTGTTTTTTTTTTTTAATTCTAGTTTTGGGAAAACTCACAAAATAAAGAACACTCCACACACAGTTAATTGCAGTTGCAGTACAGCTAAGTGCAATATCCAAATTGCAGAACCAGAACCAAATTGCAATTGTTTGAAAAAGGGAAAAATGTGTGAGAGAACAGCATTATAATGAGGTACTAAAGTGCTATACAGATGACCTGACCTAAAGATCTTGTTCTCCAGATGAAAGAAAACATGTTTGTTTGGTACAGACCTCAATAAATATCACAGCATCAACCAGTGAAAATGAAAATTGCAATGCAAACCCGATCATTTCCACTAATCGTGTTGCAAATTGCAATTTCAGTCAAAATAATCACAATATGCTTTTGTTACCAAATCATGCAGCCCCACACTCCACCATACACTTACAATCTGAGTTTAGTTTACTTTTTTATGCCGTTAGAAAAGTTAAGGTAGATGATTCACAACAACTGCTATCTCATGGTCAGGGGGTGTAACACAACAACAAATAAAGCCCTGCCAATCTTTGCATGTGTTACATTATCTTGATGTAGTGTTTGTGAGAAATGATACAGTATCACAAAACATAATAGTGTGATACTGGAGTGTATACTTTTGTTAGACCCATAATCATTATGGATTTATCTCACTGCGTCTCTTAAAAGACACTGCAGTTTGAGTGCTTTTGCTGTTTACGGTATCATCGGAGCCAACACTGTAGGCACAGTGATAATGCTATTGTTTCCTGCTCCACTTACATCAGAGCTAACTCCTTTCACTTTTTTAACAGTTGGGAAATAAGCCAATGTTTTCTTGGTCTTGAGAAGCTGCAGCGTTTATTAACAAATCACTCTAAACTGTCAGATTGACAGTTTGCTGCTAACCTTTTCTTCTGCTCCACTAGCTGCACAGTCACTCTTAGCCCACTGCTTGCTATTTTTAATTTTTTGGTGCAGTTGTGGTGAATCGCCATTGCACAGAAATGTGTTGCAAAATCCATACCATCGCAGCTTAACTGGTGTTGAATCCCAATGCAAATGTATTCATGAATCATGACTGTTTAAAAAAAAAACGTTGTCTTTAATTGGCAGTTAGGTGTCTTATCTGAGGTGTGATGTCCTGTCACTACAGAGAGGAAAAATCAATACAGTCACTGCTACATTAGGCAGTACTGCATGACACGGTGGGAAATCGGTGCGTTCTAGTACAACTCTCTAGCATGTTTCAGATTTCACTGCAGGATCGCCACAATCAGTGATGGCACATTTGAGCTGACGTTTCAGTGTTCATAGAAATGCTTCAGTTGTAGCAGCAGCATGCCTCAGCAAGACTGCACATCTCCCTCCCTGCATGTTTGTGTACAGTTTACTGAGGTGTGTTTTTCTGTTTGTTAGCTGAGCTCTCCACAACATGCCCACTCCTTCTCCTTCTCAACAGTTTTTACTATTGCCGCACTCACTTGTGTCTATGTTATCCAGTGATGCAGCTATTGCAGGCCCCGGCTCTCCCAACATGCCCGTGCTAAGCCCACACTACGCCCAGGCTTTAGCGACAACAGGCCCTCTGTCCGGCCTGCCAGCACAGGTGGCCCGTGGGCTTTATGTGGCACAATCAACACCACGGCCCCATACATCAGCCAGTGGCAGGATGGAAAGTTGCATTTCAGAGCCATTTTGGTTTATGGGCAAAGACACCAGGCAGTTGTGAGCCAGTATGGGTACATAAAATCTCCTAAAGAGCAGTCCTCTGTGTACGAGCTGTGCATGTTGTGTTTATTTCCTGAAATGGAATCATCACTGACTGTTGCACAGTTTTTGGACAGTCTGTGTCCACTTTCCATACTATAGGCCAGTAGTTTATTTAGCATTATGTAAGGAATCATAAACGCATGATAAAGTCAGTGGTTTCAATCAAATATAAAGAGTGATGATGAAAGAACATTCATAGGGGCATTCAAGTTTTATACAAGACAAACGTTCCAAAAAAGGTTTTAAATGACATTATTAAAGGCTCTTAAAGCTCTGGTGTCTTGTTTGTGTCTGCCACATGAGCTATATTTTAATGGGCTAACAAGGCTAGCATGGTTTAGCTGACAGACAACACCTGTTCTAGAGCTGCAACAATTAACCAAATAACCGATTATTAAATTAACCACCAACTATTTTGATAATCAGGTAATTTTTTAAGAAAAAGTCTGACTTCTCTTCAGCTCCACTGCCAAAGCTGTCTGGGTGAGACTCTTGCACTTGACAATTTATGTTCTAAATAGGTTTTCATTATGAACTCTGCACTTTTTGTGGGTACTGACCAAGTTACAACGGTATTACTGATCAGTGCCACATTCTAGTATCTGCAAGTGCATCTGGGTCATACAGTAAGAGTTTGGAGAGAGAGAGAGAAAGAGAGCGACATTAGCCCTGCAGCTTGTTCAAGTCACAGTGGGTCAGCGTAATGGCAAGCCAAAAGTGGTCACAAGTGTGGTTAAAGTCAACGCAAACAATACTCCCTGCAATGTTTTTAATGCAAAATGCAAAGCTGGCATGGGTGTCCAGTGTTTGACAGTCTGAAGTCCCCAACAAGTCCCCAACAATCAAGGTGCTGATATTTGTTTAAATGAGAACGGTACTATGGCAATACAAAGTGATTAATGCATGTAATTGCTTCACAATGTGTGAACAGATTGTAGTAAGTTAAAGTGGTACTTGTGTAGTGTGCAGCAGCAACGCTAGCATAGAAATGGAGTGCGCTTCAGTCTCCTCGTGATTAATAAATGTCTAATATCATAGTGTACTGGACTGTGATATTATGGTTGGTTACTTTATTTATTTTATAAATGGAATTCTACTGACTGCTGCATTGTTTTTGTTTTACGTAATTCCTGTATTCATTGTCACATGATAATTTTTTTCACATGCTTAGGTCATGGCTGGCTATTTTTCTTTTATTAAAAAAGGAAAAATGAAATTTGTACAAACAAAAAATGCTGTACACTGATTTATTATTTGATATAGTACCTTTAAACTAACCTTTAACATGAGGGGAGGTCAGTGCTTTCTTTCTTGTTTTAATTCCTTTTAGAGATGCTATTAAATCAAGTTGTTAAAGTGACTTTTTCTGTAGGCTAACTTTTGCTGAACTGCAGCTACCATGGCTGCAAGTGGCAAATACAGGGTATAGTTGAATACCAAAGCACAGTAGCATAGGTGCTGTCTTTTATGCAACAACATCTAGCCAAATGTTTTGCTAACGTCAGCTAACATTTGCCTTCATAAGCTAGTGGTCATACCAGACCATGTAAGGCTGCAGAAGTGTGTTGAACTAGGCAAAAGTGCATTTTATTGCTTATGAATTCCCCTTTTCACTTATAAGAGTTATGTGGTGTTATTTCATCTTTGAAAAGATACATAGTGTGGGATACATTAGTGTACACACTCTATTAAAGCCAGAGTGTGTGCCATTTAATAGGTGTTGGGTGTGTGTGAGAGGTGGTGGCAGGTCTCCAGCCTAAAAGAGTCCTCAAGACTCTGATTTGTTTTCAGGCCTGTGGAACCACTTTCAGGGGCTTCTCTGCCCTGTTACAGGCCTAGGCAGAACTGAAACAAGTCAAACAACAAATAAAGTCACTTTTTTGGATTGAATGATGATACACAGCAATTTATGTGTTTCACAGTGGTGTCACCCGCCTTGTTTTCGTCGGACGTGGAGGCTTACTGCTGTGTTGCGTGGTGTTCAGGCTGCTGGCGTGGCACTCTGTTATGGAAACAACAATGGTGGAGCCTGTGCGGCGGGGACCGTTCACCCCCTGGCACCAAACGTGGCACAGAGCTCACCCAGGCTTTTCAGCGGCCCAGCTAGGCTTTCCAATAAAAACCCTCCCCTCTCCTTCTATTCACTCCCTCGCCTTCTGTGTCTCCCCCCACTCCAGCTTCACTTTTTGCCTACGTCTCTCTCGTTTTCTTCTCCTCTCCATCTCTCCCACTTTCTGCGCCTCCTGTTTATTTCTCCCCCAGTCTCTCCTCTCAATTTCATCCTTTCTTTTGCCCCACAAAGATGTCCATTCACCCGTGGCACTTAGAGGCGAACAAAACGTCCTCTGAAAATGCAAAGCCCGCACAGAAATGCCATCACAGTCGGGATTTCTGCCTTAAGATTCGCTCCCGCTCTCCTCGCCAGAGTTACTTTGTGTTTCTCGTTCACTGAGGGGTCACTGTTTTCCATCGCCCCTGTGTGGGAGCGGGCTAGATGGAGGAGCGGAGGGGAGCTGCTGGCGTCATGCCCAGTTGGAAAGAATAGAGAATGGAGGTGGAGTGCTAAAAAAGGTCTGACAGGGCATCTTTATTGGCGCTGCAACGTGCAGCAGCGACTAAAACATGCACAGTCATACCTGCTTAAAATTCATGGCTCAGCTTGACCGGTTAGAAGTTCTTTTGTATATCTTTGCTCGGCAATCAGAGAAAATGAAAATCATGTTATGCAGTGACTATTAAACTTCATCATGTGGCCAGAGACATGACTCCAAATCCATGCTGATGTTTCTCTGCATGTGCTGGATGTGGAAATGAGCAACTGTTTGCAAACATGCTCACCACAAAGACTTTCAGGCAGTAGATATTTGGTCTGTGTTGTTTATGGCTGCTTGTGCTGCCACCAATCAATTAATTAAGGTTTAAGTACTTTTTTTTCCTACTGAATTGTGTTTGTAGCAGAGAGTACTGAAAGCTGGCATTTAATGTCTTATGGGGTTTATTATCTTGTTTTCCTAAGTAAACATTTAAAAGGTAGGTCTAACATTTATTTATTCATTTTGAACGATTCTTTAGGGAGTTTTACTGTATATCTTTACAAGAACCTGTTAAGAAGTTTTTGTTTTGATATTATTAGATATTATTTTCATTATCGATCATTTTCTCAACTAATTGATTAGTTGTTTGGTCCATAAAATGTCAGGAAATGTTAAAAAATATTTCCTCAAATGGTGCGTTTGGTCCATAACCCAAAGATTTTGAGTTTTATTTTATAGATGAATAAAGAAACTACAAAATATTCACATTTCATAAAGTAAAATTAGGGAATTTTGCCATTTTTTTCTTTATCAAATCAATGGCTCATGTCAGCATAGTTGGTGAATATTTGACAGTTAATCAAAACATATTGACATTAGTTTTAAAATTTTTGATGCAATATCCTGCTTTTGGAAACTTGCATAAATGGTCTTCCTGTTATATAGAGACCTTGCACATTTCAAAGATTCAAAAGATTTGTCAAATAAAGACAAAATGAAAGAACCTGCAACAAATATGCAACAGGACACAGCAAAGAGGAACAAAATAATAATGTGGTGATAATTGAAGCATCATAGTATTGAAACAATCTCAACCAAAATGTATTACAATCATCACAAATGTTTTTCATTGTAGAGCTGTCCCTTTGTAGAACAAAAGTAAGTCAAAGAACAGAGTGAAAAGTGCACTAACAGTGTGACAGTTGAATAATTGAGTGATAGGGGTCAGCCCTATTTTTAAGCTCAGTATATTGCGCTGACGTCAGTGTGTGTTGTCTTGTTGATGTGAATGGGCTTACGCAGCTCTTTGCCAGTGCAGCTGACAGCCGTTACATTGTTGTGGACCTTCACTCGCTGACGGAGTCCCGGCCTGTGCCTGGCTGGTCTTGTTCTCTCTCTATCACAACAACTAGAGCCTTGAAGCGCTCCCTCTTTGTCCCGACTGACTAGGCTACTTCCTCCTTCCTCCATACAGTAGCGCCCATATATGGTCATGCCTTCAAGAAGTAATCTGTCTGGAGTTCACTTATCTTTCACTCTCTCTCTCTCTCTCTCTCTCTCTATGTGGCTCTGTTCAAATGAACTGTGCTCTTTTAAATTAATGGAAAAATAGTTGACCTTCTTGACCCTAGCAAGAAGTTTGTAACCAGTGAAGCAGAAGAGATGATGAAACCAAACTCCTTAAGATTTGTTAAAAAGCTTGACATTTCTTGATAAAATGTCTTATTAAGTGGATAAAGTTCTTTTCGTCAGTTAAGGTCAAACTGCTGGCTGTTTTAGGCTAAAACAACCAACAAATAAAAAGTCAACTCTTCAACCTCTGTGACTCTTTAGAGAGCTGCTGGCAGGCCTGGTGCTGCCTTTCAACTTACTTAATCTTTTGACTTTATTTGGAAGACAAGTCATTTTGCTTGTGTGTTCAGAGCATGTCAGGTTGTATGTTGTAACAGCTCTGGTGTGGTTCAGTGTGCAATAGCACAATGGTGGGTTGGGCAGTACCCAAATATTTAGTGAATGAATTAACTTGCCAACTGTAGGCAACTGGACTTTAATTCAGGGAACACTGGCTCATCTGTACTGAGAAAGATCAACTACTGTAACAAAGGTTAGCCAGCATTGTTGGGCAGGAGAACACCAAGACTATAGAGGCTTAGTAAAGAATAGTTAAACAAACTGTCTCAATTACTGGACAAGAATAACGCTTCACAATTCATAACGTCAACACCAACAGTTTTGCCCTGGTGATGCCAGTTACTCTACTGGTTTTGTCCAACCAAGAGCCAAAAACCAAAAGTTCCCTGTTACATAAAACTTAAAACCTTTTAACATCTGAGCGTCTGAACCAAGGTTCATGTTTTTGTAACATTTGATCCGTTTAGTTTTTGTTTCACATTGCTATTATGTGAGCACATTAAAGAACTATACATGACATACTTTCATCCTGATGTCATCTACGTGAGCTGTCTCCTTCTAGTTGACATTGACATTTGTAGGCAGATGTGCATCTGATGTCTGTGTTGTCAGTTCAGCTGTTCTCTCTCTCTTTTAGAAAATGACTGGAAAGTATCAGAATTTTTTTGAGTTTTTCCAACTGACTCTTTATAAAGTCATCAGATGAAATGGCAGTTAAGCATTTTGTTTCCTCCTCCTCCTGTGTGCTACATGGCTCTTTTTTCTTCTTCTTTTTTTCTTTTCCTGGTTCTGACAATGGCCTACCAGAACTTCCTGTAATTGGTCTGGAAGGCTTACCTGACACACCACATGGTTTGTTACACAGAACCATCTGGGAAGTCATCCTTAGAAATTATCTGGAAAAGGGCAGCCACTTTCAAAACACACTTGTCATGTGATTTGATGAACCATCTGTCTATCAAGTCTTACACAGGCTAGGTTCAACCAATCAGATTAACACTTCTATGGATGCTTCTCACTGTTGTCATACCTAAAACCATGCCTGTAGCTGCCACAAGTCACTTCTAGGACTCTGATTGGCTGCATGGATTTTGGTGTGGACACAAACGGATAACTTGAAGCCTGGCAAGATGGTCCTGCCAGGACCATTTTTAATAGTTGGCACATTGATTTCATTTTCAAATGAGTTGAGTCTGACAGCATCTGCAAAATCTAAACAATGAGTAATGAAGGCCCATATAGCCGGCGCTATAGAGGTCTGAAGGGTCAGTGAGCTGTCTGGAATGCAGAAATCACTCAGCAGAGGGGGGTATGAGGCAGAGCTGTCCTCTGACGTCAGCATAGTTCAACGGTGAGGCGGAGGAGGACGATGACCCAGGAGTTCAGCCTCAGCCAAGAACGCAACTAAACGAAAAATGGATGAAGAGTGAAAGACGGGGAATGAAAAGGTCTGGGAAAGAGAAACAGACGCAGAGAAGGTCTGCTGGCAGTGCAGTGATCTCCCTCTGATCGAGCTAGAGAGAAGAGTCGGTCTGAAGAGGTCAGAGTGTGACCAAACTCAAATTGAAAAGCTCAGGCAGAGGGACGCATGCACCTGACCAAATTAGGAGAGATGAACTGGAACAGAGATGATTCTCAAAGAAGAGATTTTCTCTAATGTTGCGTAAGAACCAGCTGGGAAAAGCAAGTGGAACACGAGTTTCCCCTAGTCCAGATGAGGCTGTTGTGAAGTGAACCTCGACAGCTGTTGTAGCCAGGGACCTGCTTCAGTCTCCCTGCTGCCACTGAGAAAGCAGTGACTCTAAAACACGTGTTTGGGTCGTCTGTCATTGTCTTTGTGCGAGTCTTCTTGCTCGTGTTTACATAGACTTGAACACAGTCAGCAAACAAAATATATTTCTAGATATGATCAGTAGTGTAACACTGGTTCTTCATGGTTCTCTCCCGTGACTTCATTGGATGCTGTTGGGTTGGTTCAAACAAAGTGGATCTGGGGAATTTTGTGTCGACTTGCTTGAAAATAAATAGCATTAATGTTAGTTGATTCAGGAGATGAATTGAGTTGTGGATTCACCCTTTTTATATAACAGACTTTTTCATCTTCGTCCTCGGTGTGAGGTATCACATACTCTCAAGTCAAAAGGCTCTAAGTGAAGTCACAAGTCATTGCTGTTTAATTCCAAGTCTAGCTGCAAGTCTTTGCTTTTTTTTGGACAAAATCAGAGCATCAAGTCTAAAGTCATCAAATTTCATCTGTTAAAAGATCATTCCATAATCAATGTTTTTCTAAATCGATACCCTGTTGATAAAAGAAATTGATTAACACACCAGTTCTGTCAGCTCTGTTAAAATTTGCAGCTTTTCAGTCTCACTGTTTCTTATGTTTATATTGGGTCAAAAAAACATGAATACATGCTTCGGTTGTCTATTTGTTCATGTGATCCATAAAGTATAAATAAGTAAATGAATTAGTCTTGCATAACAATTGTACATTTTATTGTAAAACTGCTTTTTCAGAAAATATATTATTACATATTAGCATATTTACCCAAAGAAACATCCGTCATCATGCTAGAAAATGTGTCGTTTTGCACTAAAGTACATGCTATTAAAAATACAATCTAGATTGCTGCACCAGCCTAAAGTCCTGCACAAACCCACAGAGCTAACAAAGCTTTTTCTATGTAGTACACAAATAGAGGCTTGTACACAGCTCACGGTCTTGCTGGGTTATTACTGGAGGTGTTGTAATACTGGAATTTTAAACCTTATAATACTTGTTTTAAAAAAAAATCAATACTCAATACCTGTTTTGACACCATGGCAAAAAGACCAAAAAAGTCTTAGGCACACAAAATAGAATATTTTTTGTCTTTGTTAAACAGCCTACACACAGTGCTGGAACAAGAAAAAGTCTCTGAACACTGTCTGGGTTTGCTGCAAGCCAAATTTCAGACAGGTAAGTAAAGACTGAACTGAACTGAGATGTTGAATGAGCACTTAGATCATTGTCGTAACAGGTTCAGTACTTTTGATACTATAAAATGTTAGTACTGTGTTATTGAAAAAGTATATGCTTCATTACCTCTGACAACCTTAGCTATTGCAGTGAGATATCCTGATTTTTAGTTTCTGTGGCTGCAAAACGGGTTCCTACACTTCCCATAATGCAGCTTGATGGTGACTCTTCCCACTTAACCCTTCTTACCTTGTGAATGCCCATAATCCTCAAACTCAGTACTCTTTACCTCTTCTACTTTAGAACATCAGTGATTAACTTAAATGCTGCTGAACATAAAAAAATAATGTAAAGTTACAGCTTCAGACACAGGGCAGTTTGTAGTGCAGGATTTCTGTTTACAAATTTCTAGTCTCCAAGCTCAAGCCAAGATAACCTTGATGACTCGGATAAAGGCCCTCCAGAGACATAATACAAGAGGCTGAGTAGTACTCAACGTGATCTGTGAATTGATGGGGAAAAATCATTAAAACCTCCCCTTATTAATTAGCCAGCTTAACATTTAGCAGGAAAAAAAACAAACGGTAAAACCTTCCTCATTCAGCAAACGTGAAAACAATAGAGCTATTTCACAGCAGCCATTTCCACATGAAGTAGTGTAAACACAGGTGTTACCAATGATACTAATTAAGCTTCTGTTCCATTCAGGTCAAAAAGAGTCAGGGAGCTGCTGTTGTTCATGTTGGTTCACTGGAAAGGCTCTGCTACACTAAATGAAACAGGACCTTAATTAGTATCATTGATAACACCTGTGTTTACTCTACAAATCTATATCAATATGGCTGCCATGAAAAAGGTCTATTATAACAATAAACCAATAACACTCTGCTTCTCTATGTGAGGAACACAGACACAAAGTTAACAACAGGGAAGTTTAGATGCACATTTCCAAACAATTTTGGCGAAACTGTAAAAAATAGAATGTCCACAACTTGGTAAAAGTTGTTATGCCTTTTTCTCTTCATATTCTTCATTCTAAAACAGTCATTCTCAAACACTGGGTCATGACCCACAGGTGGGTCATAGGAGATTTTATTTGGGTCCCCAAATAAAAAAAAAAAAGACTATGGAAAAAAAACCCTTCAAATTTAAGATTCATACCTGCAGTACCTCTTTTATAAAGCATTTAAAATGTTTTTTTTTTTTTTTTTTTTACTGATGAGAGAAAAAAACGAGCCTGAAAATTGGGTTGCAATGGTTTGTCACTTTTAAAAAGTGGGTCCCCAGAAGAAAAGGTGTAGAATAGTATACCATGGTAATTTCGTGATTGAAAACTGAATTGTGTGTCAAAACCTCATCAGTAATCTGAGGTTTTCAATTTGTGGTTTTAGAACAGATCACAAACTGCTGATATTAAGAATGTTTCCTTCCAAGTTGGATTGTGCCAGTCTAAGATTACAGATCTTGTTGATGCACCACTAGTATTTTCTGCGTGTGTGTGCAGGCTTCTTGTAGGCCTCCCTCCACTGTTGTCAGATGCACTACATGTTAGTATGCAGGGCGTGGGTTGGCAGAGATGCCACTTTATCTGCAAATCAGCTCCATTCCCCCTGAGATACAGCAGCAGCTCCGCTCACCGACACCTTGCAGGCTGCAAATTGGTCTTGCTGGGTTGCCATGGTAATCAGATGTGGGTACCACCTCCCGTCCTCTCTGTCTCTCCCTCTCTCTCGGTATCTCAGTCTTCCTCTTCAGCGGGGAAGCTGCAGTGCAGTGGTGACAGAGTAAAGGATGCTGGGATACCTCCTTGCAAGCCCCTAGTGGTACAATCTGAAGTCAAGGTCACTTGATCACTGTGTTTGTGTGTGTGTTTGTGTGAAGGAGACAGAGGAATTGAAGTGTTTGTGTTCCCAGCTCTGCCTCAACTTAACCATATGATGAAAGGGGATCCTCCCAGGCGTGTGTGCGTGCGTGTGTGTGTGTGCGTGCATGCGTGCGTGTGTGCCCTATATCAGGCGTCCCTCCCTGTCAGCTGAGCCAGCACAGACCTGCAAACGCGTCATCAGAGAGCTGAGAGGGAGGGGTGTGAAATCACTCTCTCCAGAGTGGACACACACACTCCTTGCCTGTATATTGTGCTCACTGAAGGACGTGTTGTGCATAAAGAGCAATAATACAAGGGGTTCACATGTAAGAAGCACAGCAGCATTGTAGTTTTGCAGCAGTAAAACCCCTTTTACACTGTACAGAAACCCACTAATGCCTGCTAACATCTGGCTTTTGTCTTCAGTGGGCAAGGGTGCAATCAGCATTCACTCCCAGGAAATGACTTTGCAGTAGTCACAGGTACTTATCAGCTCCAGATCTGATCGACAGTGATGGAAACATGACACCCGAGTGGATACATTACTTGTGCCTCTTTTCAGCGAAGGCAATTAAGGCTTGTAACTTTGTTCGATAATTTCTGTGACTTTTTTGCTCTTTGAGTTTGCACCTGTGTAAAGGTGTGTGATTATTTCCTATTAAATCTTCCCAATGAAAGTCCCCAATATATTCTTATCTAGAAGAATCAAATTTTTTTCTCCCTGAGAATTGAGACTCTCTCACACGATTCTTTTTTTTTCTTGGCTGGACGATATACTTGCTGTTTAACTACACGTTTGCGTAGTATTCATTTCTGAGCACGACCATTGCTCCAAATGGACGCAGTATACACAAGGCAGCCATGATGTGTGTGGATGTGTATGCAAACATGTTTTTAAAGCAAGAATATCTCCACCTTTAAATGCTCAAGTAAAAAAACAAAACAAAAAGCAACCGCAAGAGAGGCGCTTGTTATCCAGATAGAGCTTTAAACAGACAACAAGTGCTAGACTTGAACTTAAACGTCTCTTGTAACAGAAAATACAGGGCTCCACAATAAGGATTGTCTGCTTGTGCAGGGCAAGTAAAATGCCCCGTCAGGCAAGTAAATCTGCCAACTAACTGGTACAAAAAGAATTTCACTGATAATGACAATCGATTAATCATTAAAGTAATTTTCTTTGCAAAAATGGCAGAAAATGCTCTTTTCAGACTGTCAACTATGGATATTTCCCACTTCTTTTCATTTATTATCACATTAAACTGAATATCTTTTGGTTTTCATCGAACAAATCAAGACTTAAAAGGCATCACCTTGCACTTTGAAAAAATGGCATAGATTATTTTCTGACATTTTATAGATGTTGCAGCCCAAGACTAAATATGACAATTACTTAAGTCATGGTTGTTATTGATACCTGCTAGTAAATAAATAAATAAAACAATTTGTACCGGGGCAAGTAAAAGTTTTGTGACTCAAAAGCTTTTATTATGAAGCTGCAAAAATCATAGAATGCTGCATTTTCATCAGCAGCAACTGAACATGACTTTTATCAGCTGAAAGTGAACATGAAACAGTAAAATAACAGCGACACCGGAGAAAAACTAAACTTTAAACCACAGAGATTCAGCTAGAAGCTATAAAAATACTGAGAGCTGAACACACAGACACTTAAACATGTCTTTCTCCTCTCCTGTACATTAGTTGAGTCTTGGCTTTCAGGCAAACACAAGAAAAATACAGAGAGGCAAACTCCTCTACTGGCAGTGGGAATAGGGTCAATTGCATATTTTTAGTGGGTTTAGCTGTCTTTAAAAATCCAGCATATTCGTCCCACCTCTGCACACTCTAAATATAGCCGTGACCTGACCCTTCAGGTGGGGTGTGTGTGTGTGCATGTATGTGTGTGTGTGTGTAATGGCAAGTTGTGTTTGGCTGTGCTGGAGGAGACAGACAGACACAGCGAGTGTTTATCCCCAAAGGTCTCTGGGCAGAAATAGCAGGGTCATGTTGCACATGTACACACACTCGGCCGCACACACTGTTGTCCCTTTAAAACTGGATGAAAAATACCTTGAGAGCTCAGACAGGAGTCACCTGCAGGAATCTGACACACACACACACCAGAGGAAGACTTTTACACACTTGACTTCTCTTCCTTTCAAAAACACGCTCCTCTGGATGCATTTGACCTCGTCTATTGGTATTTGATTCACCTATTAGGTGGCATTTGACGCCTGCTAATATTTCCATCGTGTTGCCGTGGTGTCATCTGACAGCAGCAGCAGTCTTAGTCAGCTGTGGCCCACTTCTATTCTGTGGTTTACCGAGCAGGAGGAAAAGAGGAGGCGCTTCATCTAAAGCGCACAGGGAATATATAGGCCAGTGACAGAACATGGAAATACTGCAGGGAAAGTTAAACCTCAAATTGCAAAGCCAGCTGTATGCGTTGCGCCGGTTCGTGCTTGTTTCAGCTGTAAAAGATGGCCGACAGCAGCCGTGCTTCTATGTCAACAGATTCCAGAGGCCATTTAGTGCCTGACTGGCGGACGTGTTGTTCATAAATACTGCAAAGTTTTCCTCTAGGTGAAAGTCTGGAGAATGTTTTTTACTCAAATGGATTTCAGCGTTACGATGAGCAGGATACCTTTCAGTGCACATTTTCCATGTTCCAAAAATAAAACACAAGGTCACTGCGTTCACTTACTTTTACTTTACAGTGCTGACACTGTACAGTTTGCAGTACATGTTGAGGGTGTCACAGTTTTAATTGTAATCAGAATAAGCTAGGGCTGAAACTAATAATTATTTTCATTATTGGTTAATGTGTCGATTTTTGTTGATTAGTCAATTAATTGTTTGGTCCAGAAAATAGTGAAAAATGTTGATCGGTGTTTCCAAAAGTCCAAGGTGATGTCTTCAAATGGAAAATATCCACATTTAAGAGGCTGCAATCGGAGAATTTGGACATTTTTGGATTAATTATCAAAATAGTAGATTTATGTAATAGGTGATTAATAATTGATTAATTGTTGCCGCTCTAAAATAAGCTTTCATTTTCAACATTGAAATAAAACCAGTATCAAAGGCACGATTCGCAGTTCTCCCAATATGTTTTTGTGTGCCAACCCAGTGGCGGGCATTAACAACAACTATAGAAACAGCTGATCTGCTCCCTGATGGTCGCAACTGTAGCATGGACTTTCTGTGACTGCAGCAAAGTGCTGACACTGGGACGAACTCACTTCCTCCTCCGAACCCGTTGGTCTACGTGACATATTAGGATTCAGGTTACCCATAAAGCCACGTTCCCTCAAGAGAGGCTGGTCGATTTCTGAATATCAGAACTCGATAGTCAAACAATGGAATAGCCATCATTGTTGATTTTTTTTTTTTTTTTTTTTTGAAAACGAGATGATACATCTCAAGGGATTTATCTAATAAATAAATCTTGATATAGATATAAAAAAAGAATCAACTCCTGACCTTAAATTGAAAGTTGGAGTGAATTATATAACATTTAATACATTCAAATGTGTAAAAAAAACAAAACAATGCTAGACATATGTTATATATTTTTTTAAGCTGTGAACCATCCCAAATGTTTCCAAAAATGTTCAAACCCAAAGAAATCCGTAATTTATTAAAGGTAACTGTTCATTTCCTTGCTAGCTACTATGACTTCTGGGAAAACAGGATAAGTTGGATGCATATACATGTCTGTTGTACAGCCACATAACATTTGAGGAATGAACCAGGGAATAACTTAATTTATCACCATAATGCAGGAAAGATGGCTGGATGTGTTGTGCAGTTTTAATTTTGATGGACTTGCACTGAAGCTCACACTAGTCTGCAACTTGTGTGTTTTTGCACTAAAACTAGGAATACACAGTAATTTGAACAGTATAGTGAGTCACAGGTTTCAGGTTTGAAAGTGTCCATCACTGACATGCAGGATGTCCTTTGGTCGCAAGAAACAATTCATTAAACTACTGACTTTATTATTAGTTCCCAACCCTTTACATTACATGGACCTACAGATTCTTGTCACCACGGTGACTCCCCCCTCCTCTTTTCCTCTCTGTTACACAACAGGAAGCGTCTCGCCAAAAACGCTCCCAACAACATCAACAATGCCCACACACACACACACACACACACAGACTGACTATTTCCATCCTCTGTCTGTTGACTAAACCCTGCCTCCCATATTTAGTTTGAAGTTCATTTAAAAAACTCACCCTGTGGGACATGATGATGTTTACAGTAACGTGATGATCAACAGAGACACGGCCCTGAGAAAAGTCCTCTCTCTTGCTGGGGCAGCTTATGCCTGAAAGCCTGGATAACTTTGTTCAGTACACACGCAGTAACTCTTCTTTAACCTTGTCTCCTCTCTCTCTCCACCAGTGCGAGGATGTCGGCCGGGAAAGATTGTCCAGATGACGGAGGCCGAGGTGCGCGGCCTCTGCATCAAGTCCCGGGAGATCTTCCTCAGTCAGCCAATCCTTCTGGAGCTGGAGGCTCCACTCAAAATCTGTGGTCAGTAGCCCCCTTTTTCCCTCTACAATCCTGTCTCTGAGAAAGTTTGGATGCTGTGTAAAAACAGAATGCAGTGTTTTGGAAATCCTTTTTGATCTGAACAGTACAAAGACACAATATTTAATGTCCAAACTGAAAAACTATTGTTTTTGTAAATCTCTGAATTTGGTGCCTGGAAGACTTTCCAAAACAGTTGTGACAGGGTTAACAAAAGACTGAGAGAGCTGTGGAGGACATGTTTGGAACACTCCACAGGTAAACAGGTTAATGTTATGTAATGTAATTTAATGTTGGCAAAGACTTGCTTCAGTAATTAGCCTGTTTAGAAATTAGCCTCGCCACAAATTAAGCCTTCTGGCTAGAACACCTAGCTCTCTCTGTGTTACTGTGAACATACAGTTAATATGGTTACTGCAGTAGTTTTCTAGTATCACCAGCACTCAGGCTTTGACAAAAAAATATATGGAAATAAATAATTAGTTATTTTTACAGTTTTTTTCTTAACATCTTAAGTTTCATTCATCATTTTGTATCCCATTTATAAAACTGTAAAATGTGCGCCGTGGCTAAATTTTTTTGTAGTCTAGGCTGGTCTTAAGTCCCCCGGATGCCAAATGGAAGAAAAGTCTCAGAGGGACACAGAGAATGTAATAGCTGTGGCTATTAGAGAGACTTTTTTTTTTGTTTGTTTTGGACAAAAACAGCGCTTTTGAGCGTAAAGGTTGCAGACCCTTGCCCAAGCGGAAACACTGCGATAGTAACGTGATCAGGTATGAAAGGAACATCTGGGAAAGGCTCAGTCATTCACAAGCTAGGTTGAACATTAAATATCTTGTCTTTGTACTTAATTCAACTGAATATAGGTTTAATAAATGGTTTTACGGTGTGTCACAACTTTTGTTGGAATCGGGGTTAATTGTTGTCTGTCTTTTCTTTACCTCCTGCTGCTTCCTCCTCGTTCCGCCTCACCACCGCCAGGCGATATACACGGACAGTACACAGACCTGCTGAGGCTCTTTGAGTATGGCGGTTTCCCCCCAGAGGCCAACTACCTGTTCCTGGGCGACTACGTGGACAGAGGGAAGCAGTCTCTGGAGACCATCTGCCTGCTGCTGGCGTACAAGATCAAATACCCCGAGAACTTCTTCCTGCTCAGGGGCAACCACGAGTGTGCCTCCATCAACCGCATCTACGGCTTCTACGACGAGTGTGAGTCTGACTTCCAGTGTTAATTTTGTCAGCTTCTTTTTAGTTCTGTGTCAAATGTCCTTGTTAGTGTCCATCATCCTTTTTTAAGCCTAAGCTAAAGTTTTAGTTGACTCAGAGTCTGGGCAATTTTGTCTTATCTTAGTTACTATTTTAGCCAATTTTTAGTCAATAAAAACTGTTGGTAATTTAGTCTTTATTCATCAGATTACATTGAACATTTTGTTCAGTCTAGTCTAAACAAATGCTGTATTTTTTTATTTTAATCAAACTTCTCTTAAAGCTACTACAGGGAGTTTTTAGTTTCTCTGTGGTGAGCCTTATATGTTACCAGCTATTTTATGACCACGTTGCCTCCCTTTACATGGCATGTTCATTCGTAGTAAAAACAGATGAATAATTAATTGGGCTTTTTGATTGATTTAAACCAGAGGTCAGGCCAGTGGCTAACTCCTTCCTCCTCTGTCTTCCATTCCTCCGTCTCCACACTGAGCTTGTATAAACATTCCACACAGCCTTATACGGCTCTTCACCACGAGGCCTCCTGACTCTTCGTTGATTTTTGCAGGTAAACGCAGATTCAACATCAAACTGTGGAAGACGTTCACCGACTGCTTCAACTGCCTGCCCATCGCTGCCATAGTGGACGAGAAGATCTTCTGCTGTCACGGAGGTACGCGTCTTAAACCGGTGCTCATCCTGCAGGTTTCTGGTTTGTAAATTCAAATTTGCGTTGTGTTTTGATATACGCAGCGTTTCTGGGTTTGAGGTTTGTATCCTTGAGGTTTTCTCTCTTGTTTCGTCCTCGGGGCTCACCGCCGAGCTGTCTGTCAAAACTTACTGTTATGCCTCTCCGCCTTTGTGCTGCTTACATGATAAGTGATCTGCAGTGTGAAAGATAAAGTTCATGAACCTTGTAGGCATTCAGTATTTTTGGTTGACTAATCTGATGTGAAGTAAATGGGTCAAAGCAAGTTTAAAGCTGTTCTGATATGGGTTAATACCTGCACACAAGGGAGATTTATAAAGAGATTTACAAAGTGTGTGATGGCTTTGTGTCTTCATGTCACCTGCAGGTCTCTCTCCAGACCTGCAGTCTATGGAGCAGATCAGACGCATCATGAGACCCACAGACGTGCCTGACACAGGTGGGTCAGTGCACACGCACACACACACACACACACACACACACACACAGAGCAGACATCCAGCTTTGTTCTCAAGAGATTATCTTTGTAGTTGGTTGCACTAGTACAATTTGGGGTACTTGTCCTTCACCTGAGTGTTTCCATTTAATGCTACTTTATACTTCTACTCCATTACCTGAACTCGTTACTTTTCAGTTTCACATTTTACACACAAAATGAAAAGTGATGCATTGTTATATGTAAAAGTATGGAAACCGAGAACATCAGTGTTTGCTAATTTTTTATCAATGCCGTTATCTTGAGAAAATGAGCTTTATCTCTATAACAAAACAATCAACCCTCAATAACAAGAGTTGACAAAACACAAGTTTTCTTCTTGTGATTAATTATCTTGAGCAATGTCTATTGTTTTCTTAAGATAAATCAACCTGTTATCACAAGAAAACATGCTTTAATATCTCCATGTTATCAAGAGAAATTAAGCTTTATCTCAAGATAACAAAATAATCTACTCATTATCATGAAAGTTACCCATTATCACAAGAAAATATGC
The DNA here is from genome assembly GCF_056507025.1 of Lutjanus erythropterus. Lineage (NCBI taxonomy): Eukaryota > Metazoa > Chordata > Actinopteri > Lutjaniformes > Lutjanidae > Lutjanus > Lutjanus erythropterus. Next base: position 23,559,163 of record NC_139339.1, read on the forward strand.
TTTGTTCTCTGGAGATTACTAAATAATCAACCCGTTATCACGAGAAAACATGATGTCTCATGATACATTATCTCTAGAAATCTGCCTTTTGTGTTCTCATTTCAATTCATTTTCAATTCAGATGAAATAACCAGTCATCATGAGAAAACAGGCTTTGACATCTTGAGATAACAAAATAATTAACTCAGTCTCTGAAGGCATTAAAAGAATAATTGCAAACACGGCCATTCTGGGCTTCTGTACAAAGCTACTCGATGGTGTTAAAATGAGTAAAATAGGTAAAAGTCTGAATGCCAGAGTTTTGATTGTAATGGAGTATGTTTACAGCTAAATTCCACCAGGCACGGCTGCATCGCGTTACAGATGCACCACGTCAGCCGGAGCTGATCGCAGCCATTCTGCACTATGCTTGTGATTCCACCAGCAGCGCCCTCGGGGCGTCCCAGAAGCGGCTCTCCGCTTCAAATATGTGCCAAGTCTATTTTTGACGGATGCCGCATCAATTAGCACAGAGTGGATCGAACGTGCAGGAAGTCAGACACAGAAAAGGCAGGGAGAATCACTCCAAAATTCACTTCCAAAATAAAGGAGAAAAGAAACTATTTAACCATGTAGCCTGTTTAATCATAGTTGAAGCACAAAGAGCAGAGAAAGAGGATTTAATCAGCAAAATCTGAGCAAGTAAACATAATCAGCTGGGCAAAATGCTGCTGAAATGCTGCTGGTGGGGCTTGTAGCTCTGCAGAGGACAGATTAGGACTGCTGATCATTTTTTCCTCCACAGGTGTGACTACAATAAATATATTTCTCTGATGCATTTCCATTTGTAGTTCATTCAGGTTGAACTAGCAGTTATTTTCGTTACAGATGAATTTGACGATTATTTTCTCAATTATTTCTCAATATGACCTTTACCATTTCCTGAAGGCCAAGTCTTCAAACAGCTTGTTTCATCATTTCTCACAACTGAGAAGCTTTAACTAAAGAATGATTGTCATTTTTTCTGACAAAAGGATTATCAAAATACTTGGTGATAAACTTTCAGTCGAGCATTTAAGCAACTAAACATTTCAGCTCTGCAGGAGTTGATACCGCTGAGATACAAATGAAGCAACGATTGTATATCAGGATTGTCCCGATCTCATCCAGAGAGTCGGATTAAGGCGTGTTTGATAGATTGTTTATAGGCTAATTACAGCCCAAACCATTTCTGATCATTTTTACGCTCCCAGAAAACGTCCCATCATGCTCTGTTTCACTGATGGTGACCCAGCTAGGAGTTTCAGTCAATCCTATGATGAAGTGCATCAGTGAGCCTTGTTCAAAGAGGCACTTTGGGCATAAAACACCTCTGAAACGCTCTTAGCTGAGAACTCTACTTGAACTTCAGTACTTCATTCATGCTGTAGATGAAGAGAGTCTGTCCCAGCCTTCCAGCCACAACAGGCGACCGCATTGATCAGTCTGTAGACCACAATAAATTGGCGGTACATCCCATATTCAGCATATTTCTGATTATTAGAATCATTACGTTTTAAGCTGATTGCCAATAAAACCAACTCTAATAATGGTGAAAGTTTCATTTTAATAAAATGGCCTAAAACGTTGTAACATGCCTCGCAGTTTTTTGAGAAAAGCTGCCATGAAATCTGGCATTTTAGGTCGCAACAATCCCCAAAAAAAAGCCTGTGAAATCCTGGAGGTTCTGAAATACCACCACAAATTCTGGCAGAAAATCTTATACCCTGGTACAATGTCAAGAAGGTATGGGAAAGTAGATGCTGCCCAAAGCTGAAGTGAGACATTCTGAGACTATTGTAATAAAAGTTTCAGCACTCTGACCTGCCAGGTTACAGATTTTGATGGTGTAAGGGCTGAAACAGATCTGGTCCTGCATTTCTCAAGGGTCTTAGAGTAATAAAATCAGCCCTAACTGGGCAAAAAATCTCAGTGACGTAAGCCGGCTTCTACTTTTAGCCCCGCGGAGAGAAAGCATTTTATCAGCTCTCTAAAGTTAGGAAGTGACTCCTACATCTGCTGAGGGCCAGGAGGCGGCCACATACTGTGGGAGGACAGATGTTTATTTATGACAGCGAAGTTATTAAAAGATACCACGAGTCCGGTCCCCGTAACCTCGGCTAATGATGGATTTGTCTGGATTGGTGCTCTGTGGTGTTCGTACCTGGTGAGGACAGCAGGACAGAGTAACTGCTGGCTGTCAGCTGTCAACATCTGTCTCCATACTTCTCATGCGTCCTTGCACTTAGAGATCTGGTGGTTCTTTATTTTCATTCTCAGTCAACACTTTTTAGCCACAAGCTCTGTGTTTATCATAAAGTAAGGATCGATTCTTTGCCTGTGTAAGAATTTGTTGGTAAGTCAAAGGTAATAAGTGGAAGTGAGCGTCTTTGCCCCCTCCTCACTAAACCTGGTTCTTCTTGTCCTTATAAGGCAGCCAGTGTTCAGACCCGGGCAGCCGGTGTCTCTCAGATCCTCTTATGGTCTTTCAGGGAGACTCCGAATGTCTGGAGGTGAAGAGTGTGTGTGTGTGTGTATACATAGGGTCAGCCTGTGCGTTTTAATACCCGAAGTAATGTAAATCTGACATGAAGCGTTTGGGAACAGCTCGACTCGCTGCAGGACACAGTATTTCATCCTGTGACCCAGATCTGAATGTTTGATAGCGGTCAAACATGGAGATAAACTGCTCTCTGGACAGCATTAAAGTGATAGTTTGGATTATTTGAAATGTGGTAGTGGGGATTTTTGTCACTGACAAAAATCAATATCAGTTTAAGTGTAGGCTATATTTAGAATATTTTCACCACTTTGCCATCAGAGAGCTTTTTCTGGCGAGAAACTGCTGTTTTATAGGCCAAATATCGCTCTCTCTCCAAAGCCACCAAACTCCTTTCCAAAAACATTTTACCCCACAGAACCCGGGAGTTGTTTGATGAACCCGAACTTACCTTTTAAAAGTATTAAACACACAGATCTTAGTAGCAGCACTAGCAATACTGCAAAAATTGCATTCCAGTTTTTACTTAAAGGAAAATTATGCAACTTAAAGTCGGGGACTGATCATCACCTGCCACTGTCAAAATATAACGTTGCTCGTCTTGTTCTCCTGAGTCCCTGAAGGCAACCTGCCTGAGGAGGAGGGAAACACTTCAACATCTTTAATATACTGTTTCTAACTCACTGTTTGTACTGCGGTACTCGTCAAGTTCTGCCAGGCCTGTTTTCATACAGAGCAGGTCCAGACTGTACTTTATACTCTGAGTAAACTCAGTTGTTCCCACCATGATGATGATGGGCGGCAATGTTTCATCTGGTAATTGCAGTTACTTTTTTATTACTTAATATATTTTATTTACTGGCCAATAAAGTTTCATCTTAATCTGTAATTTTCATCTGTTTGTGTTATCAATCTTAATATGCAAACTAACTTAATCTGAAAATGTAAGTGGAGTAAAACGTGTAATATTTGCCTCTGAAACATAGTGGAGGAGAGATGAAAAGTAGCAAAACATGGAAATACTCGAGTACAATTTTGAGGTACTTGTACTTTTTTAAAAAAATTCAAAATATATTTTTATATTTTATATTTCCTGTGTTTAAATTCTTCATATTTTTCAATGTTAACTCTCACTTATATTTTTATATTTGAGGTTTTTAAATATTTGTTATTGATGCTTCTTTATATTTTTGCTGTCCACTTTGTTGCTGTAACACCATAAATTTCCCCGCTGTGGGACTAATGAAGAAATATCTTTTTTTTTTTTCATTAAGTAAATGTACTTAATTACTTTCCGCCTTTGTAGTAGGACAGTTGCAATGATTAATATCATTATTATCATTAAGGAATATATTTTTTTACCCAGATAAACATATTTGGATAAATGTTCTTTAACTTTAACCAGTTACTGTCATTTTGCCTCACTTATAATTTTGAGCTGACATGTTTTACTTAGTAAAGTAAGTAAGTAAGTGTACATCTAAATTTTCACATTCAGTGTTTAGTTTTATTGCAAAACTGGCTTTAAATTTAATTAAATGGTGGCCTGAAAAAGTCTTGCTTTTAACTTGCTGATACATGGAGACACCCTGATATAATCCCACTTGAAATAATCCGAACTGTCCCTTTAAGTGGACGTCAGACGGCCCTAACGCTGCGTGTTTTTCCCTGCAGGCCTCCTGTGTGATCTACTGTGGTCGGACCCAGACAAGGACGTGCAGGGCTGGGGAGAGAACGACCGCGGCGTCTCCTTCACCTTCGGGGCTGATGTGGTCAGCAAGTTCCTCAACCGCCACGACCTGGACCTCATCTGCAGAGCCCACCAGGTACCACACGCTCACCCCGTCATCATGTGACCCTTTAAACATAGAGGAACGACTCCCATCATCCGTCATCCATCATCCGTCCAGAGTTGACATATTTGCATGAAGTGCTGAGAGGAGTCCATGTCAGCTGATGATGTGTGTTCCTGTGTGTCTGACGCCCCCAGGTGGTAGAAGACGGTTATGAGTTCTTTGCCAAGCGGCAGCTGGTGACTCTGTTCTCAGCTCCCAACTACTGCGGGGAGTTCGACAACGCCGGCGGCATGATGAGCGTGGACGAAACCCTGATGTGCTCCTTCCAGGTATGACATCACGCTTCTGCTAAAGTCATCACATGCTGAAACTCACTGACAGCGTGTTCAGAAGTCTGCGGTCACTGCTGAGAATTAAATTCAGAGCAACATGTCATCCAAACACAGCTGAAAGCATGATTTAATTAGCTTATTTCCATCAAGCGCTCGCAAAACATCTGTCTGCTTGTGGGACCAAAGATGTGTCATTCTGAGACGTTTTGGCCAGTTAGGAGTGATTTCCTGCCCCGAAATTCACCTGCTGGTGCCAACCGTATTAACTACCATACTGGTGCAATCACAAGAGGTCAGCCTGCAACAGGATGAATTTGATGGACCAGAAGGTGTTACCGTATTACCTACAATAGAGGCACAATCCCGCAGTGTTACACTCAGAGCATGCTTGTGTGTTTTAATCATATTACTTTGTGTTAATTAATAGGCTGTGTTGTGTTTTAGTGGCGCACACACACACACCTGTCAGCCTACGTTTTTCTGAATATATTTCAAAATATTCTCTGTTTAAAAAAGATAAATGGATAAAACATTTTTTTCTCCGTTTCCTGTCATTGTATTTCCCGGGAGACAGGAAATGGTCTTGATTAGATTTCCTAGTCTGGGGCCAGGCTTCCCTGGAAGAAACTTTGTGCATTTTGAAGTTAAAAACTTCTTTGATAACAGTTAATAATGTAGTATAATGATACTCATTACTAAACAGTAAATTGACAGTTAATTAACTTAAGTTTGTAGTTTTTATACTCTTAAACGTCAAATAATGTTTCTAAATGCTTTATAAACCATTTACAGGCAATTGAAAAGTTTAGAAACATCAATTACAACTTTAAAGTGTTCCATCTAAATCATGTTTATAGATGCACTACACAGTATTTATGAAACATTTACAAAGTTTTATCAAAGTTAGCTGCAACAACAACCATCCAGATAATGTTTATAGACAACATGTTCTCCACATGCAGGCCTCTGTTGTCAAGTTATACTATAATAAATATGTAACATCCAGCTAAACTTTGAAAACAGCCACAGAAACTGCTTGAGAATATTCAGGAGGTCATAGTTTGGGTTAAAGTAAGTACCGCAGTTACTGAAGTTTACCTACACAAGGTAACAAACATCAGTTACATTGGATATTATAACATCCTAATAATGTTTATAGATGTTTTACAAACTATTAACCATGAACAAAGTGTCACAAATATCTGCTCCATCTCTCCATGTGATAGTTTCTTCAGGGTTTAAAAATGATTTGTTAATCATGATCAAATACTTAATATAATGTATGTTAATCGACAAATGTAATCAGAATAAGTGTGAACATGTCTGATGATCTGTGACACAAGATACAATTTATAAACTCATTATTCTGTATGACACAAACTAATTATAACAAATTCTAGCATAATTAATAATTTGTAAACATAAATATCATTTAATTGTTTGAGTGAGTTTTGAGTGACTTTAGCCAACAGTTGTTTCACTGTCAACATTAAATCATTTATTATTGATGGTCAGTTTGTGGCTGGTCAGAACCGGTCTGTGCAGAGTTTGCATGTTCTCCCTGCGTCTGCTTCGGTTCTCTCCGGATTCTCCGGCTTCCTCGCGCAAACTCCCAAAGACACTCGGGTAAATTGGTGACTCTGTGTCAGTCCTGCGATGAACTTGTGACTTGTTCAGGGTGTGACCCCGCCTCTCGCCCAGCGTCAGCTGAGATAGGCTCCAGCCCCCCCACGAGACTTCAGGGATGAGCGGTTACAGACAATGAATGAATGACTAATGATGTTTATTTTAAAGTATTACTGCATCGCTCACTTCCAGTCAGGCAGACTTTTTTTTTTCCCCTGAAGCAGCAGTGCAAAACAGAACATTGGAGACATTTTGTTATGAGAAGTGTCAAATTATTTTCAGTTCATCCTGAATGTGAGTCAGATAATTCTTCAGAAACAGTGGTGCCATAATGTGGATTTTTCAAGCACACTGTAAACTCTTATTAGCAGCAAAATGCAAGTATCAGAAGAAAAAGTGCTCCCAGTCACTCATTATTTTTACTAAGATGTAAGCAGCATGTGTTGCTTTGTCTGCACAGTTTATAAGATGTTTTATATGTGAAATGCAACACCAGAAGGAAAAAGGAGGAGCACTGGAACAATTACTCCCGTAATCAATTATTAAATTAATTGGCAGCAGTTTTGATAATCAATTAATTGTTTTTGTTTTTTTTCTTTAGGGAAAAGGTCAAAATTTTGTTATTTCAGCTTCTTAAATACAAATATTTTCTGGTTTCTTTACTCCTCTCTGACAGTAAACTGAATATTTTTGAGCTGTGGACAAAACAAGATGTTATTTTTCACCATTTTCTATCATTTTATAGAGCAAACAAATAATTGACAGATTAATCAACCATGAAAATAATCATCAGTTGCAGCCCTTTGTGTAGGGATTCTGTACTAATTCTGTCGTTCTTGTGTGTGTTTGTGTTCGTAGATCCTGAAGCCATCTGAGAAGAAAGCCAAGTACCAGTACGGAGGGATGAACGGGGGTCGGCCCGTCACTCCTCCCCGCACAGCCCAACCCCCAAAGAAACGATGAAGAAGGACGGAGGGAGGAAGAGACGCAGAGGACGAGAGGAGAGGGAGAGAGATGATGATTGTCTCCTGTTGGCTTTTCACTACACAAAATAAGTCAGAGCAACACTTGGCAGAGGAGAAAACAGACGAACACAACTATTTTAAAGAGACACACCCGAAACCTGTCTTTCATTTTCAACTTTTTTTTTCTTTTTCTCTCCCTCTGAACTGCTGTCACACTCTCTTCTTCTTCCTCAATGCTTCTTTTTCTCTGCATCTGTGTAACATTTTTAAAAACAAGTGTTAAAAGAGAAATGAGAAAACAATACAAAGGTGTCATTCTGTAGCATATCGGAGTGTATTTTTTTTTTGTCTCTGTCCTTTTGCCTTTTATTTTCTTGACAACAGAATGACAACTAGTTTAGTTTACCACATCTCCTGACCCCCCCCGCCTGTACAGGCACAACAGGTATTAATGACGACTGCTGGGTTTTCAATAAATAATACAGGAAATAAATCATCTGAGTGCTCCGTGTGCTTCTTTCTTCAAATGTGACACAAACTTCACACGTACAGTTCGACAAAGCTGAAGAAGAAGCAGCTTGTAGCTGTGTAACTGTGGCTTCTAGCTCCTGTTCCCCTCAGTGTGAGCCTCAAGCTCTATAAACCTGGGTTCATTAAGCCAAGCTAACACATTAGCCTGCTATAATGATCCAGCTAACTTTGTTTGAGGGTTCATTGGTCAATCGTTTTTTCTCACAAATTCTTAAAATCCCAAATGTACAAGTTATTCTTCATTAATTTATGATTTAATAATCTCAGAACTTTTATTCATTTTTTGTGAAAATCTTTTTTTTTCCTTATTTACCACTTTAACCTCTCACTTTAATTTTGTAAGGCTTTACAATAATAATCTCAGTTCAGTCTAAGCAACAATGAGCAAAAGAAAGATCCAATTAAAAGATTCAGTTTTCTCACCAATGGAGCCAGAAAATATACCAAATAATTTTGATATTTTGATGGTGAATTGTCTTTTAAAAACCATATACACTCAGATTAAAACTAGTTTGAGCTGTACTGCAGGTATAGGTGAATTACTGATTATTTTATTATTATTGAACCATTTCAAAGTAAAATAACTTAAATCAAGTTTAAATCCTCTGAGCTCAGAGCACCTCGTTAGCTTGGATGAGAGTTAACAGGATCAGTTTGTAAAACCAAGTTTGAAGAACAAAGTTTAGGCCAACCTAACTTTACTCATTGTGCTCTCTGAGGTTGATATTTTCATACAAATGATCACTTCTTACAAACATGTCGCTGGTTACAACTATATCCATTTATTTACAGTCAAATGTATAAACATACATTTTGAACATGCACAGGCATGAATTCCCTTTACTGGTGTGGTTGTTCAGTGCCGTGTGTTTGTCATGGACCCTCATTATTCTGGTGTTATTGCTAACGTTGGAGGACTTCCTGCTCAGCTCCATGCTGACACATGCACTTAGCAATACAAGCACAGACGTGTTACCACAAGGGGGCAGACAGACAGCAGCTTGTATTTACAGTTAATCCCACATGAACCTTTTAATCTGGGTTTCATTATTAAGGCTGATTGTTAGTACAACTAGGCTGAAATGTAACTACCTGTATCTACGAACCATCACATCATTTTAACTGGCTCTACATTCTACACAAGAGGTTTAGAAGTATAACGGAAATAAAAAATAAAATAATGATCCCAACATGCGCCTAAGATCTTCATCTTCATCACTGATGCTGCACTGACATCCTGTAGGAAATGTGGTTCATTTCAGCTTCCTGCTGAAAACATTTTGTTCTGATCTTCGTTCATATCGACATATTGTTCATATCATATTTGAACTTCAGGATTGAACAAAAAAATTGCCATTGCCATGACAACTACCTGTTGCATTTGTATAATTTTGGCCAATATTGCCATATTCTGTTTTTGAGCCTGACCGATATATCAGTCGACTGATGCACATTGTTTTTGTGTGCTTTATAGGCAGAATTTTAAGTAAATTTGACCCTTTGCTCAACTGTTTCAGTGCCCTGGTATCATTTTGAACAATAATAATAAGAAGAAAGAATATTGGCCAATATCAATATCAGATTTTTTTTAAAATCCTTAAATATTGGCATAAGCCCCAAAACTTCTAAGTATCTGTTGGGCACTACTCTATTTGCTGTAAACCATTAACTAAAATATACACACACATTTAAGATAAAAACAATTCTCACTGGATGTGAATGCAGCATAAATCCAGTCACGCTGTAAAAACAATATAGTCCCATTAATTTTGCTCTCATCGTACGGACTCAGCCCTTAATTCGTTTGAAGCAGCAGCTCTCACAACAGAAATGTTTTCCTTTAACATGTACACAACACCTCATATAGTACTCAAACAGCTTGTGAAACTTCATTTACATGTTCAGTAAACAGAAAAAAACAACACTTGAATAATAAGCAGAAAAAAAAGAAGGCTGCTGAGAAAAATACAAACAGAAGCACTTTGCTAATCGTGGAGCTACAACACAGAAATCAACAGAAATCAATGCAGAGGAATAAGTTTGTGCACTACAATGAGAAAAAAAAATCCCAACAAACTGAAACTACTCATGTCATTGGCACATTGGTAGCAATGTCTAAAAAAAATCCAATATTATTTGACACAGTTAAGTGGCCTTAACAAGATCTATACAATGACTCTAATTTACACATCTTAGATTATTTATTATTTATTTGATGGCAGCATCGCCTCGTCTCTCCATTTAGTAACTAAACAAAACAGCAGCTGCCTGTTCTCAGGAGGAGTTAAAGATCTGTAGTAAATGGAAGTTAATCTTCCTCTTGTTTTGAGTTGCAGTGCCAGCTCCAGTGCCAGCCCAGGCTCAAGTCAGTGAAAGAATGTCGCTGTACTCACATAACCACACACGTCATTAAAAAAAATTAAAAATACAACCAAGTATCAGCAGGTACCAGCTGTAAACTGTCTGTCAGTGATATCCTGTGGCGTCAGCGTCTCAGCACGTCAGAATTTTATGTTAAACTTCGAGGTTTTTGCAGCAGAGTAAATGAAGACCTGAGGGGTTTCAGTCTTGTGACCAGCAGGTGGCAGTAGTCGTCTTCATGCTGGAGCGACTCAGCTGATGCAGGGTTATAATACTGCACTGAGAGGAGAGACAAAACTGGGATCGGGCACAAACATGTTCCAGCCCTCCATCTTAACTACGCAGGAGAGAAACCCTGAGACTGACAGAGACACAACACAACTACAAACTACATTTTGTCTCTGTAGTTGTTTTGCTTATTGCTTTGTGTCTCTTTGCATTAGTCATTTTCTTTATCTCTGTAGTTGTCTTGCTTCTCTATGTGGTTCTTTCACATCTCTTCATGTTTGGAGTCTGTGGTCATTCTGTGTATCTTTGTAGAAGTTTTATTTCTCTCTGTGGTCCTTTCATTTCTCTTTGTGGCTGTCTCATGTCTCTTATTAACCCTTCTGTGCTTCTTTGTGGTCATTTTGTTTCTCTTGATGGTAACTTCACCTCTTCGTCTCTTTGTTGTCGTTTTGTGTTAACTGTTAACTGCCACTTTAAGGAGTGGCACTTAGTTAGGTGGCTTTGTCTGCTGTGGCCAGGCAGCCTGGTCAGTAGTCCATCCCAGCCCATGATGAGGCGGGTCATTAAGCTCCCGTTGGTAATTTACAGCACAATATTAACAACGTTTTTTGCTTGTTCCATGTCTAATGTACAGCTCACTACAAAATACAAAATAATTGTAGGAAGAAAATACATCAAAAGTCCCTAATTAATTAATCTAACAAAGTTGATTAACTGTAATCATTCAATCCTCTAATTAAATAAAAAAAGAAAAAAACCAAACAAATGCAACATCAATAAAACTCAACTGTATTAAAACAGGTACTTCTCTCATACAGGTTTTCATTATTGCAGCATATGAAAAAGAATGAAGTCAGTCTCTCTAAGGTTTCCCTTTATCTACATATGATCAGCTGTCCAACTACTTACAAACCTAAAGTCAACATAAATAAACTTAAAAAAATTAGAAATACAACATCAAACTCAACATAAAAAGTCCAACAAAATCAATCCTACAAGAATCCTACAGTTTTTACAGAAAGGGAATCTTTTCTAACCCTCAGGTTAGCAGCGGATCACATCATGACTCATTCAGAGTATCGGACTATTTTTCCCTCATTCCTTCTTTTTAAGGGAATCCTTTCAGTCAGTTGGGACTTCATGAGCTGTTTGTTCAGCGTCATGCAGGGTTCTCGGTTGTCAGGGAGGCTGACAGATGAAAGAAAAGAACGAGGAGGTCGTCCAGGAGGTGCAGACTGAAGATAAACCATTTGTCATATTTGACCTTCTACAGTGTCTACGCAGCGCTGCATGCGTGTGTGTGTGTGTTTGTGTGTGTGTCTCTAGACCAGAGCTCGCAGAGGGAAAGACAGGGTGGCTCCTATGGACAGACCCAGGGCCAAGAAGAAGGTCATCAGGGCCCCTGCCGTCTCTGCGTCCTTCGGCTCCACCAACCTGAAGAGAGCAGGTGGGGACAGAAGCTCAGACATGGAATCATCACAACACTTTAATCACATTACATACGTTAAATTAAGATTTTTATCATTTCCAAAAGTGGATAATAATCTATACAGGCAGCCTGTTACAGTTTTCTTCACTACACTACATAAATCAACTTGCTGAGACCTGAAACTTGCACAAGACTGCTGATTCAGCCACTTAGTTTTTTTTTTGTGTTGTTCTCTGTTGTCATGATGATCAATCTGGAACAAAGGTTGATTTTAACACACCTTGATGGTGCGTTCAAGAGCACTCAGAGGTTTAAGAGTTGTCTGCTGCATGGCACTCTGAGCTAAATTAGAGCTGCAACAATTAATCGATTATTAATCAATTATTAAATTAATTGCTAGTAATTTTTTATCTTAATTGGCTTGAGTAATTAAAAAAACAGCTCAAAATTCTGATTCCAGTTTCTTATATATTAATATTTTTTTGGTTTCTTTACTCCTTTATGAGATTAAATTGAATATCGTTGGGTTGTGAGCATAATAAGACTTTTGAGGACGTCACCTGTGCTTTGGATCAACATTTTTCTGAAACAACTATTAATTGACCACTTAATCGATTATGAAAATAACCATTAGTGGCAGCCCTTAGCTTAATATGTTTAAAGTTATAATCCTAATGATTTTAATGACATCGATGCATTTACAATTTGTGATTACCTCCCTGTGCAGTAGTTAGTGACGGGGTCCATCATTCCCACACAGGACTTAAAAGGCTTGTTTTCAATTTTATCTCAATGATATCAGCCTCACTGTTTACTGTTCTCTCTCCTACAGCTCTATCAGAGCTGGTGCTCAGTTACTGCTGCTAATCAAGTGTGAACCACACGACTGTTTGTGGACGACTGTTCTGAAACCTCAAGTTATGAGGGTCACTCTCTCTGTTGTTTGCAACCACAGCCTGCACAACAGCAACAGTGTGGAGCTGGTGGGTGACATTTGGCGACTTGGGCGGTACTTGGTTTTGGTTTAAGTGAGAAACGTGCAATGTAGAAACAGAATGTTGATCCACATGTGATCAGTACCGTCCAGTCTGACAGTTTGATCAGAGTTTTGGGAGCTCTGTGTGTTGTACTGGATGGACTCACTAAGAATGACTTGTCAAACAAAGCAGCCGCGCCCTGAAGCACAGCCTGCTTTATCATCTATGATACTTTAAATGGGACCATGATTTACCAAATGAACTAAACTCATTAAGATAATGAGGAATACTGAAGAAATGAAATTACATGTCACTAGTTTCAACAACCAACTTTTAAATATTGTTTTTTTTATTTGGGTGATTTGAATAGTTTTTGTAACAAACTTTTTCAGAGTAAAACATTATGAATGTCGGCTCATAACATGTCATAGCACAACACTGCTGTTTGCTTTCACTTGGAAGAGTTCAATGACCTTAACTGGTATGAATGTCGGGAGGCTCTGCTGGCCTTCTTCAATTGGTGGGTTCCTCCTGGGTTTAACTTTTATCTACCATATATGGTGTCAGTGCTGTTGTGACTAATACATCTTCAAGTATTGTTGATTTTGTCTCTGACCAAAATGCAGCTCCTCCTTAAAAGTTTGTTAAATTTATTCTCTTGTACCCAAGTGTGCTTGATTATGTAGATAAACATGTCAAATTAAAGGAGGAGAAATAATTAGCAACAGTAACAACACATATAAAAACAACAGTGTGTTGTGAATGTGTATCCACAGCTGGATGTAATCCAAGGAGTAACAGCAGTAATAAGTGGGTCATTGACCACATTTAACTGCAACAAAAAGATTCACACATGAAGATAAAAATTCAGAATTGTCACGTCTTCAGCTTCAGTGCTGAACTGGTTTGTACTCACTGTGGTGCGTAAGACATGGAGAGGCAGACGAAGTAGCCGCTGGACAGAGAGAAGAGAGCCATGATGACAGTGAAAGCAGCGTCATGGTGGAACCAGACAGGAAGGTAGGTCCGACTCTGTACGTTACAGAGCATCAGCAGAGGGATGAATATAACCCTGGAGACAACCAGCGCCGGGAACAGACGAGACTCTTTACACGGCTGTGGAGGAGACAGCAGAGAGGAAAAAATGAAATAACTTTAGTTACAAAGAGGTAGAGTGGAAGAACATGTGGAACATGTGGGGATATGAGACAATGCAAAAATGTGTTATATTCATATGCTATATATAAGGAGAAGATTAAGACACATGACATTATAAAGAGGCAGAATTTCTCATGATTATGATTTTATAGCTCATAATATTAAATAAATGCGCTAGTTAAAACTTAGCACACTTCCACAGCCTCGATATTAACAAGAAAACAAAGCAGAAAAAATATTTTCTGTTTGCATTTTCTTGTAAATAACTGGATGAACTTTTCAGGCCTCTAAAACTTATTAAACAAGAACTAAAACCAATGAAGGAGAGTCACAAGTAGACACTTGTCTTTTTAAGTGAATATGGCAGCAGACACTTAAAGCCAAACTTCATTTCCACAAACTGATTCTGCCACTGAATGCAGAAATACTGTGTGAAGCGACAAAAGAAGAAGTGATACACCCTAAAATAACATGCATTTAGCCAGAATTGATATTTGTGACAGCTGACCTTTGTTAAGCTCAATCTTGTGATTGTTGAGTCCACATGCAGAAGTATAACTGTATGTGCTGGTTATGGGCTTCGCAGCAGTCAGAAGTTACCGGCTGGGCGCGTATAGTTTAATGGGTTAGATTATAACACTGCAGGGCGATCAAAGTGAAGAAAACAACTGCTCACATACCTCATGGATCTGGATAGGGACAATCATATCTACACTGAGTAGATTGTTATGATAAATCTTTATCTCTAATTAATGAAATCAACAAATTATCAGGGGATCCTACAAACTCACCCAGCGTATCAAGGTGGTGATGGTCCGACCGAGCCAGTCATTGATGTTGAAAGTCAGGAAGCAGCAAACTGAGATAAAGAAGCGTTCTGAAGACAGAACAAGAGAAATATGAGAGACCATCAGTCTCTGACACGAGGGCACAGAGAGTTTACACTAGAGATAAACTGTGTGTGTGTGTGTGTGTGTGTGTGTGTGTGTGTGTGTGTGATGGGTGCAGCAGAGATCTAATCTAATCTTTGAAGTTAGGCTTGGTCATACCCCATTTTTCTGAGAATATTGTTTTGACATCTGCAGTGACAGCTGGGAAGACGGACAGAGTGACTGTGAACACAAATGTCACACAGAACGCCATCACCCAGATCTGAAAATGAAAGACACATTTTACACATTTAAAGGGAATAAAATGCTTCCATTTTAAATAAATGACTAATTCCCACAATGCAAGTGACAGAAACTTATCACAGAACATCACATTTTCTCTTGTAAATAGAACTGGTTTACAAAAGTAACTTATTTAGATTGTAACGGTACGTGTCCACAGGATCTGTCATTTCCTCGCCTGACTTGGTGCGAGTACAGCTCAACATCAAACCAGTGGGTTCACCTTTTTGAAGACCTCTTTGACTGATGCCTTGGCTGGACCCTTCTCGTCTTGTCTCTTCTCGTCCTGCTCTAGTGACAGGAAGGCGAGTTTGGTCCCGTCTTCACCGTCGTCATCCTGAGCCTCAGCCGGGCTGCCACCAGCCGTGCCATTAGCGTGGCCGTTCAGCTTGCCGTTCTCCGCTGTGGTGCTCTCTGCAAGTAAATACACACAGCTGACTTTTACTGATCCATTTTCAGAGAAAGATGTTATTGTTCAAAGGAAATATTTCAAATATGACTTGTGGTTTAGTGAATGTGCACCTCTTTGAGCTTTGTAGCATTCATAGAAACACCACGAGAGTTGAGTGTGTGTGTGGGCCTGTGTGAGTCTAACAAGCTCTGTCTTTGTCTGGACACTGCCATGACTCTAATTGGATAAATGGAGGGTCAACTGTCTTAACAAGATAATGTTCCACTGATTTGATCTGATTCAAGCAGACGGTGGCGGTGGATGGTGAACTCAGCGGAAAAGCAAACAGATGTTCTCTCACTGCCGTCAGACTAATGTTTGATTATCTCAGTTCTACTCATGTTTAAAGAGCTTGTTGAAGCTAAAAATCACCTTTCAGCAGCTCGTCTGTGGTTCCAGCCTCGTACTTGCTGCTTTTTTTCAGATAATAGCAGGCAAACTCCTGCATGGAAACAACACAAAACACAAATTAGGCCTGAAATTACAGCTGAAATACAGACAGTGAAGAAATAAAAACATTAATTATGCTGCTTCCTCTGTATACAACATTTTTCTTGACTAACTCAAGTTAATTCACATGCGATTAGAATTCATTTCATTCCTGTGCCTGCTGACAGTAAAATTAGACAGTGTTACACTTTGGCAGCCTTAAAGAAGGTCCTGTTTCACTTTTACAGAAGCCCATTTTCACCAGTGTGATGGGATTTGCTAGTGTTGCTATCTAGCTTTAAACTGAAAAGTTTTTCTGTGATCTGAAGTCACTCTATATAAAATAAACACCATCATAAAAGGACTGATTTTGTATTTATTGATTTCTCTCTAAAATTATAGTCAAAGTGTTGGATCAGAAAGTAACCGTAGCATCTGTGTGAATGTGTTTGTGGTCAGGGGCCAGCTAAGAGAGGGCCACTCTTGTTTAAGTGAGGTTGAATGCATTGTGGGTAATGTAGTAATGCAGAACTGGGAGAGCAGACTGACCAGGCGGGGCAGCAGCAGGTAGCTGAAGAGTGTCAGCAGCGTTCCGGCACAAGGTGTGATGAAGTAACCCAACGCTGCCGTCTCAGAGTCCGCATCACCTGAAGGACACACGCACAAGTTAGCTCACTAGGAATTCTGGGACAGAGACGTGTAAGACAAATGAAAACGCTGTTTAGAAATGACCCAACATGAGCTGAGTATTTGAAATGGAGCAGAGTGTGTTGTGTGGTGGGTGGCGTCATGCTGATTTGACTAGCACAACATCCATTCTGAATGTCCTGTTACTAAGCAACAGGGGATTAAGCACCCGGTTGTGTTTCATGTGTATGTGGGTGGCTTACTGCCTATGGCTATCAGCATGGCGATGGCAGCAAACGTCCCGGCAAGTCCCTGGCCGCTCATGAAGATGGCGCTGTACTTCTGGGGCAGCAGACCCACCAGGCCGAACAGACTGCCCTGCAGCACGGCACCAAACGCTGCGGAGAGGAGGCAGCGTTCACTACTCCTTCACTCAGATTTACACAACTGTCAGCCTCTCTTTCTTTCAGACACACGGTGACACTGACTTACAGTTAATGAACCAAATAGTAGCCATGGTGACGGAGAAAAAGCGGTCTTTTTCCATAGGCACTTTGACCAGCACTGCTGTGAGGATGAAGAGCAGCAGGATAAACACCAGGCTACCAGCGATACGCATCGCCTCCGATATCCTGAAACAACAAACACACACATCAGTCATTCAACCAGGAACACACCCAACAAACTGGATAAAATGTTCGTCCCAGAGGAATATACTGACATTAATCAATCAAAGAGGGATTTACAACAAAATCCCTATTTAAACTTTGTTCTGGTTTTACCAATGATTGTTGCTCCACACGGTTTACAAAGGGTGTTGTCTGTTGCTAGCTGATTTCCCAGGTAGTTCAGTGTTATCATACTGTGTATATCTAACATCCCTACCACAAAATGAGATTCGATGTTTTCCAAACTTGTCTCTCTCTAACATATTTATCTGTCATGATCTTTTTATTTAGTTTCCATCTTGTTTTTGTTTGTGAAAAATGTTGACGAAAATTATCAGTCAACAAAACTGATGTGCTTTTACTGATCAATGTGAGAAAATCAGTATATGGCTAAACAAATGTCTTAATTTCTTTAAAAAGTTTTGGCATCCTCTGACTCCGAACTAAGTTGCAACCCCCTCACTGACCTCTGGTAGAGGAAGGAGTTGAGCAGGGTGAACAGCAGCAGGGGCAGCTGGGAGAGCAGGGTCATCCAGTTGTTGAAGTAGTACTCCTTGCGGACCACCACTTGGCTCGATTCTGTCGTGTTGAGGCGACTTTGGAAATACTGCGAACAGAGGGAACAAGACATGTGGGATTATCACTGCTCAGCACCCCATGTACGGAGGTTGTGAGTCCTCTGCAGCGGCCGTGGGTTCAGCTCCCACTCATGGCCCTTTGCTATGCGTCATTCTGCCACTCTGTCTCCCCATTTCCTGTCATATCTTCAGCTGTCCTATCAATTAAAGGCATAAAAGCCCCAAAACATATTTTTTAAAAAAGAAATGTAAAATAAGTTACTTTTGTCAGCATCACCTTAATGTCTCGCACTTCAAATTTTACAAGATCAGTTTAGAGTGTTTGGGAAAACAGTTTTACTGTTCACATATTTATGCTGAACTCAATACAGCTTCCTTGTCACCTCGATCATTTTTATATAAAACAACAGGTCCGATGACTGTATAATGTTAAAGAATTATAACACAGCTCTGTAGTTCCCAGGTCAACAGAGCATTGCTTTGTTTTTCTCATCACACTCAACAACCCAGACACAGTGGGTAGATGTTTTCAGTGAAAAAGTTCTGATAAGCCCACTGTACACTACCTGCACAGCACCACACAGCAGGCAGACAAAGTTAGCAACTAGCTGGTGAACACAGTGGAGCATTTAACAGCTAAAAGCATTATTGGAATGGCACTAGTAAAAAGAAGTCCACCACAGAGGTTATGACAATATTAGTCCCACACAAATGAGCAGCTCAGTATTTTTTTAACATCTGTTTTCTGTTGTCAGACAACTGAACAAGTATGAAACTTGTTCGCAGCTTATAAGATGTTGCTCAGCAGCTGTGCTGTGAGATCAGCTATATGTTGACAGTGAAAATAGATGATGACACAAGGTTAGGAGAACTTTATGTGGTTATTAATATGTCAAAATGTTTTTACAGTTTGTTCTGCTGGCCTTCATGTTGCCAGAAAACTGTGGTATTGCGGTCTTATGCTATAATAATAATAATAATCTAATATGCAATTAAGCAATAATAAAATAATCCAGATTGAATTGTTGTTGTAAACAAAGGAGATAAAGGCAGAAGATAAACTACTGCAGGGACATCT
This sequence comes from Lutjanus erythropterus, assembly GCF_056507025.1. NCBI lineage: Eukaryota > Metazoa > Chordata > Actinopteri > Lutjaniformes > Lutjanidae > Lutjanus > Lutjanus erythropterus. The sequence continues at coordinate 23,578,087 of NC_139339.1, forward strand.
GTGCGCTCAAGAACAAAGAGGCAAAGGGTAAAAATACTTTTACAATCTAAGACTTATCAGCTGCATTAGCAACCAAGAAACAACAACAACCACTGGTAGATTACAGTGGCCTTATATCAACATAAAGCAGTATTTTCATAATATCCAGCTGATTAGAGCGGAGGCTCAGATAAATCTAGAGAAGGAGAATATAACACAACACTAAAACACTGCCGCTCTCTGAGACCAACATTTGCTGTGATGCTGTTCACTCTCACAGCTTCCTCCTCTATCAGTAAGCAGCTGAAAATAGCTCTGACTGTCAAGTGCTTTCAGCAGGAATCAAAGCGCTCCTCAGGCACAAGAGATGCAGGTTACACGTATATGAAAAGAGGCTTCACCCCGACACGTGAAGACGTGGATACACGTGCAGTGATTCACATGGTTACCCAAAGTCATATGACAAGACTGAGGATTTATGGGTCCTTCAGGGTCATGACGTTTTAACACGTTACACCTAGACTACATAACAATCACATGTACATCACACACTAAAGTTGTTCAATTTTATGTAAACAGCTTATTGTCCATAAGAACACTGTCATCCATCGAGCATGTGATTCTTTAAGAAGTCTAAGCAGGGAACCACTGGACCAACAATGTCCTCATTATCGCTCCAGAGAAAGACACAGACATAAAGATCTGACTTGGACTGATGAGATTTTAACCATCTTACTGACTGAATATACTGTTTTTATTAAATAAAACATTAAAGCAGCAGGCACAGTTGATGAGCCACATCGACTGTCTCTAAGGGATTAAGTAATTGCCATGTTTTTACCAGTGAGGCCGTCATGAAGAAATTCCATGGTAGCAATGTTCCCAGGCCAAGGATGAAGAAAATGATCCCCACCAAGCAGCCGCTGGAGATGGGAAATAAAAGACGTTATTTGAAGGTGTGACGTAATGGAATGACTTACTCTGCAGTCTTAAAATACAGCCTCATTTCCCATCATGCTTGCTGGACTGAGGATTTTGTTAGTAGTTGGCCATTTTATGTTTCAACATGGAGTTTTTGTTGTTCTTTGTGTCTGTTGTTAGCTGTCATTTTTGTGCAGGTTTACTGAATAGCAGCAAGGCCCTTAACCCCAGCTGGCTCAGTGGCCAGCAGATAGGACTGTGGTTGTACTGGGCAGCTTCCAGGTGTGAACGTGTAAATGTGCGTTTCTGCAAAAGAGAGCCTCACTCTCAATGAACCTACCCTGTACAAATTAAGGTGAAATGACATCAATAGAGCAAATGAAATGAGTGATGAGAAGACAATTAATTGCTATTTATTTTGGACTGACTGATTTATTAAAATAAGATTTGTTTCCTGACACTGTTACAACAGTTTCCTCTCTGTTGTAGCTGCTCAAGCTGTGTTTGTTACTGTATTTAACCATGGACGTGTCAGCAAATCAATCAGGACTCAATAAGGATTACAACATTAACAGAATAGTACAAAGGGAACTTGAACTTTTTTTTAGATTTGAAATTAGGGTTGCACAATTAATTGCAATATTACCAAAAATGCAATATGGCCACATGCAAAATCCAAAAATGTGAGAAAACAGCATTATGATGAAGAACTGTAGTGCTGCATGGCTGCCCTGGCCTAAAAATCTTGTTCTCCAGATGAAAGTAAACATGTTTGTTTGTTCTCAACAAATCTCAACAAATATCACAATAGGTTTGAATCATTTTTTTATCAGTAAAATTTAAAATTCAAATGTAAAAAGGATCATTCCCACTAATCGTATTACAATTTCAGTAAAAAAAATAATCGCAAAAAGACTTTTTTTTACCATATCGTGTAACCCTATTGGTACATTACTACCTGCCTGACAGAAACTGCGGTCGAGAACAAACAAAGAGAACTGAGAGTTTCTCACCGATCCTGAGGAGCATCTGTTCGTCCTTTCATCCTGATGTAGGAAGTTCTGGTGAAGCTGCTAGGGCAACAGGAGAAAAGAAAGGTCAGCCACATCTCCAGAGATCACAGAGCAACCAGTGTGTTTTCTAGACACTCCCCTGCCAAGGTTTCACTACTTAGAGATGCAGGAATCCATTTACATTCTAGCGAGAGGCCGCAAGAAACTGGAAAGAGGCTGTCCAAACGTGTCCAAAGAAATCCTTCAGAGCAGGGGTCTGATATGTGACTGGGAATCACGGTATGGATAATGAGGTCTTTAATCCTCTAAGTATTAGAATGAACTAAAATCTCAAACCACTAGTAGTTTAGTGTGAATAAGCCCCTGGGAGCAGCAGGAGTGCACATATCGAATCAAATGACCTGACTAAAAGCAGTTTCAATGATTTTCCATTGATGTTTTGGCACTGGATTGAGCACCCTGAGGCTGGGAACAAATCGTCCATTTTAATGTGTGCATTGGTCAAGAATAGAGTACAAAGGGAGTCAAGAAGAGTCCACTCCCTATGTACACAAAAAGAAAACCCAACACACACACCCACCCACCAAAAGGACTAAGAACACACAGTATTTCAGCATATTTACAACACTGCAAGATATTACTTAAAAATGGATCTCAGGGGGCGTCTGGGGAACTCAGGTGGTAGAGGATGTGAGTCCTCTGCAGCACTCGTGGGTTCAAATCTCACCTGCTGCCCGTTGATGCATGTCACTCCCCCACTCTCTCTCCCCATTTCCTGTCATACCTTCAGCTGTCCTATCAATTAAATGCATACAAATCCTGAGCAGAGCCCAACCAAAATGATCAGGCCAGTACTGCCATATCACAGCTACTGTATATTGACCTATACTGGACTGAAAACGTTTAGTATTTCTTTCTGTTCACAGCGTTGCCTGAAGCAGTTTATGGTGTGGCTGCTCTGCTTGTTTTGACTTGTTAAGAGGATCAGGTCAAACACATAATAGGGCTCGACTCACATTTAGCCTACTTTAGGAGTCTGAAAACTGGTTCCTAAAATAAAGCTCATACACCCTACACAAATCTTACCTAAGTTCAGTCAAACATCGAACCATTATCGAGCTCCGTGTGTGTGTGTGTTTTGCAGCTGTGGAGGAGGATGTGGCGGCCTGCCTGATTCTTTTTTGACACTGACGCCAATAGTTTTGGCACAAAGTTTTTTGGTCAGCTTTGGTCTACTTCCCTATACTTGCCAAACAACACCTTCTTTACCTCCCTAGGAACAAAAGCAGGTAACACAGTCACACAAAAACAGGTGCGTCATTCTCACGGGGCGATAAAACAGCACGTACTCTAAAATCACACAATTCAGTTGAGTCAACAAGCTTTCACTTCCCATTGACGACAATGTTTGTAGACTGTTTCCACCCATGACAGCCAAGTTAAAATTAAAGCTTGTTTTCTCCCTGGTGAGACGGTTGGTTGCACAGCCTGTGTCTGACACTCCTTGATTGGTTTTCAAAGCCTGCCAGCCAGTACGTCCACTCAGTCAAAGTCATTACAGTCAAACTAGAAAACATGTTTTAGGCAGCTGAGCAGAACTAATTAGAGTTAATAGTTAGAGTTAATAAATCATGGACAAAGACAAAGCCATGTGGACATACAGGTCATAAAAACTGTGGTTGTGTTTTAATTCATCAAAGATATAATACAAGAGATTAAAAACCAGAATGGAGGAGATATGATTATGATGGTACAGTACAGTACATTACTGTTACAGTCCTTGGCCATAATTCAATTAGAGCTGACTGCCTGCTGCTTCAAAGCTTTTTTGTTCCTGACTAAAAAGAGAAGAAAACAGCATGAGGTACACCATGACAATTAATAACATCACACTGGCCTCTGTACAGTCTGATGTAGCTAAAAACATTTAGAAACCAGTCAAGCAGGGAGGCAGGGCTTTGGTTTCTGTGAGTTCGTAACAAGGACACAATGAAGTCAACACAGCAAAACACGTCCAGGGTTCGTCTAAAGTCAGGGCTCAAAACAGACTTAACTGACGTAAACAGATGTTATTCTCCCTATGTTAACAGTAGTGTCAGCTGGTATAATCTCACTACGAGTCTGATATAAGTTACCTAAAATGTGTTTATGACCAGAAGTGTCCATTCTTGAGACAAACACATTTCAGTCTCTTTTTTTAAACTGCTTTTGTAAGAGAGTCATTCTTCGGAGTAGATCTATTTTTATGTCTTTTGGACATAAAAGTATTCATTATTATCCGCAGCAATAGATCTTTCGTCACTGAAGGTCAGCATCAACAAACTCTTGTTTGCTTCATAGATCCTATTAATTTTACTTTGTTTGACTCTTTATTCTTCCACTTGTCATCAGCGCCCCCATCGCGGGGGCTCTGCAACCCCCCTAGGGGTGCCCGCCCCTCAGTTTGGGAACCACTGGTTTGAACTATCCATTGTGAGTCTGATGATGTTATAGTAGTGCAGTGCTAAATTGGTGGAATACTGTAAAGCAGCCATTCTCAACCACTGGGCCGCAGTCCACTGGTGGGCCTCAGAAGACCAACTAGTGTGTCCTGGAGGCAGTGGTACTGTCAAATGATTAGATTATTTTTCCTTTTTTTTTGTTATTTACAAAGCTAGTTATGTTTTTATAGCTAAATGTGTCAAAGAATTTACATAAATAAAAAAATGTCTAATTAAAAAGGATCAATGACCAGTTACATTTGAATACCACATGTTTTGCCACTGATAGCTTTACGTTCTAGCTTTAATACATACAGTTTGAATTCATAATGGCAGTGGTGATGCTGAGCCGAAAACAATAGTAAAAAGTAGTAAAAAAAAAAAAAAAAGTTTACAATCACAAGATGACTTCAGTTACAAAAGGTTGAGAATGACTGCTTCAAATATCTTTACAGAAAATCTAATCTATGAATACAGATTTAAAGTTGAATGTTTGAGTGGCACTGTGCAGAATCATGTATGTGCTGAGTTTGACACTAGAAGGATGTTTCCATATTCACCCGCTGAAAATAGAAAGTTTCCATGTGTTCATGAAAAGCATGGTTTGTGGCATCACAAATGTCACACCTGTTGTCCAGCAGCTCAACTTATATCTATAGATTCTGGATTTTTAATGAAGTGGAAAAAGTCACTTCAAAGATTTTAACAAGATAATTTAACTGTTTTTTTTTTTTTTTGGAGAGACTTCTTCCAATATTTGAGCCAGGCCCTCTGTTTTTTGTAAAAAGAACATATCTGATACAAATTATAAATTAAAGTGGAGCAATTTATAGGTTTATACATAAATATAAATCTAAAACATGTCTGAAGGGAATCTTTTAACTGCTGCACACAGGATGTCTCCGATGTCAAAGTTGCAAACTAATATGAATTAAAACAGCCTTCTGGTGTCAAACTCTGGACACGTCATCCTGCACAGTAAAGCTCAAACATTCAGGTGGAGTAGCAATGAGAAAAACACATTTGGGTGGAGGAGGACTTTAATATTCTACTGCTTTTCTCCATCTTCTTTATTTCCCGAGTCTTTCCAGTCCACCCCCTTTTTCAACAACAAGATGTACAGGGCAGACAGGATAAGTGGCCGCATTGTTTCATGTGAAAGACACTTCCTATGCTATTGAGACAAACATGCAAACTGTGAGAAAAATGTCCTGAATAGACCCCGAAGCAGGATTTTTCTACTTCATATCCAGTAGCTCTTTTTTGAGAAACTGCAGTCCTTTGCGGACACTGTTTAGCTTGAGCGTTCATAATAAAGTATTCAGGTGGGAAATGGAAATGTTCGGAGAATAAACAGTATAAACTGCCAAAACACAAGGCTGAAAATGATTTGGTCTGGTCCCAGCAAAACCTAATTACTCACACTTCAGTAATTAAGTCATATACAGACTGCAGAAATCAATTAAGTTATACACACACTCAATTATCCAACAACTACACAGACACACAGAGACGTATTCACTGCTTTCAGAACAACAGGCACCTTGTGAGCTGACAAATCAGTTCAAGCAAAAGTAATCTAAGTAATCTAAGTAGGTATAAATAATTCCAATGGATAATTAGAGCCAGGCATATGGGCAATGTGAGAGGAGAGAGATTTTTTTTTATTATTATTATTGTTTTGTGAATGAAGTTAAAATGCCTAGAATAAAGTTGAACTTCATTTATTAATGCCAAGCATAAGAAAAAATAAGTCAGAGTAGGAAGACTACTTACATTTTGGCAAAATGTTCAGAATAAAGTCACAATTTACAGTTTATCACTACCATGATTCATGGTATCAAAATTGCTGGTATTATTGTCATGAAAATATTTCAAGTTCAAAACAAGTTTCACATGTCACAACTTAATATTTTGTGAAATCGTAAAGCATTTTTTCAAATAAAAAATGTCCTGTTTTAAATATTTTATGTCTGTAACACATCACAATAATACTTGTGTGTATTACTGTATATCATGAAGCTATAGTATTTTCATACCATGAAAATCTCATACTGCAACCCTATTCTCAACATTTTGACTTTATACTCAAATAGGGTTTTTTTTATTTAGAGTTATTTATGATTATCAAAAATACCAGTGAAAGTTTGTTTCAGTGCCCTGTGCTCTAATATTGGAATTGGCATCAGCCCCAAAAATCCAGTATCAGTCTGGCCTTAGTGATGTCATTATGGTGAAATTAACAAAAACAGCCAGGGTTCATTAAGTGAGGATTCACAGCAAGTGGAAAACTTCACTACAAATCAATGAGACCACATCAAAACCATTCACTACTCATTTAGGAGCTACTGGGTTAGTCTTTATCTGCTACGTGCTGCCAGTGATAACACCTCCTCATGTTACCCATCAACCCTTAAAAAGGTGTCAGTCAAACCCTGCAGGGCTCTTATTTCACTGACACACAGCTGATTACTGGTCCTTATAATAATCCAGACTGAGTCACATCGACCATGTGTTCATCAGGTAGCACCTACAGGGAAACACGCATAGTGAAGAATAGATTTACACGTTTTTACCATATTATGATAAAGTGTTTAATGGCAATATAAATTCCCTTACGAGTACAACTTACAATCAGTTCACAGTAGTAGTGTTATAACGTAGTTTTATTGTTCCTGTAAATACTATACTACACTAACTGGGCACTTGCATGAGCAGCACCCTCGTGTGAATATGAATGGCCAAATCAAAGCATATAAAACAGGTAATTCTGTAAAATATTATCTTTATAAGTAAAGGACACCATGTTGCACCTGAACATGGATAACATTAAAGATACACCTGTTCCATCATGTGAGAAAAGGGCACCTAAGATAAACAAAGAGTATTAAATTAAACTGGTAATAACATTTACGCTGGTATTTAAAACCACTTTAGTTTGACCATGTTTATGATGCAGAAGTTTACTCAGTCCATCCACATTTGAAGTATAAGGTTACTAGAGACACACTAGGAAACCAGACCAGCGTTGCCCTTCATTTTCCTGTCGACAGTGAAGAAAACACCAAAGTAACGAATATAACCTTCACATTATAAAACACAGTGATGCTAATGTAAAAAAAAAATGACTGCCGTATGTTAACATAACGTTAGTGCTAGCTAGCGTGTCTCACCTTGGATAAATGTTGCTCTTTGTCACTGTCTTTTCATGCTGTTCTCCAGAAAACGCAAGCACTTGTTATATCCATATGGTCTAAAAATGATTCAATAGCAGACAATTTAATAGCTAACTGTACGCTATACGTCGTCCATACACGTGGCGGAAATAATGTACAAATAGCTACGGTAGTTAACACAGTCAGCTCGATGAGCTCTCTATCATAATAGCCGCACAGCTAGCAGGTTTCATGTGGTGCAGCTGCCCCCAAATCAGCAAAGTACTTCCGTGTCAAATTATATCCTGCTTGTTTGGTTGTCTCGCGCGTAGACAGATAGGTGGCCGAAAAAACCCGCCGCGTGCGCAAACACGTTTTACACAGCAGGTATTGTGACAAGAAATAGTAGAAGAAACACAGGTGTTAGCAATGACACTAATTAAAGAGCAGAGTCATGCGCTGCTATTAGACATTTTGGCTCACTGGAAATGCTCTGCTACACTAAATAGATCAATATCATTTGACTTTAAAGCTACCACAATGATTTTTTCCATTGGTTATGAAGCAGTCTCAGCTTTTTACTGATGCCTCTATGCGACATGGGTAAGTAAACGAAACCAGCCTTAAGAAGATGTAGTTCTTCCTAATCAGCCACTCAAAACCAATTCGACGGCGAGTAAAACCAGCACAAAAACCAGCCCAACACCAAAAAATTAAAAATATGCCCATACAAAACCATAAACGCTGGTTTTAAAGTCCAACAGCACTGCTATCATTGCAAAATGTATCATAATATCTACAAAATAACAGCATTAATAGCAAATTTCCTAAAAGTATTATTTCACCTATGTCCTAAAACATTATTGCTTAATTACACACGCTATATTATCATAAATAATATATAGCTGTGAACACTAACTTGTCTCGTCTTTTCAGTTTCTCTTCCATTTCTCCCTTTTTTCTTCCTCCCTGCCTGCCTGGACAACATAAATGTAGGCTATTGATCTTTATTCATTCAGCCCAGTTCTGCGTGAAAGCCACAAACCTGGCAACCCTGTGCTTAATGCCTGTCACCTGGTCGGATGAAAATGAGAAATCAGATGAAACCAGGCTGTTTACATTTTCACAGGCAAAGTTACAATGAGTGGCACGTTAAAGAGGAAGCAGGAGGAGATTTTTATTCAGATAACTTTTGTGGAAACATTTTTGTCCAGGTGGGGCCTCCAAATCAACAAAATATGAAAGTTCTTGTAGCTTTAATTAGTATCATTTTAAGGAGGCCAGGGCATCTCTGTAGCACTACAGTACTTCATTATAATACTGTTTTGTCACACATTTTGCCTTCATCAAAAATTTGAATCTCTGGTGATTCTGATATTGAACTTGACCATACAAAGAGCTGAAGTCTTTCCCCTTCCAGTGGACCACCATGGCACCTTAATTCAGAGAGATAAGACAGAACTTTATTAATTTTGAAGTGTCAGATTGCTCCAAAATTACAGTGACATCATAACAACAATTGACCATCATATGTGAAATAAGTGAAGTACAAATGTAAGCTAAATAGACAAATCAGTAATGGCAGTTACATTGAAAGTAATGTAGCAGTGATATTGAAAGGTAATATTAAGTTATATTGGACCAGATAATAAACATAAAGACAACAGATGATATTAAATGGAACTGTACATGATAATAATGAAAAGTAATAGTGATAATGAAACAATCCAGCATCCAGATGTGTAATCTGTCAAGCAGTAAGCAGCTGTGAAGCTGGTTTCATAATGCTGTGAGTTGTTTCCAGTCAGTGGACCGGTCAGAGACATGGACATCCCATGTGTAAAAAGCTGTGATTTAGCATCTTAAGAGGCTCCAGAACAAACACAGTCCTGTTGATTGTAGTAATGTGATAGATTCTCCTTGTATAACAGCTGCATTGTTGAGTTTTTCAGCCTCTGTACACGACTCCCAGTGTGACAACAATAGTTTCATTTAAGTCATGGTGAATGGTTACGTGAAGGGAAGAGAAGTACACTGTAAAAAAAAAAAAAAAAAGTGAGAATGCTCATAATTTCAAGCCAACAACTTGCAAATCTATAATCTTTTGTTGATACAATTTTCTTTTCTTCTTTGGATAAACTTGAATTTTTGAATTGTAGAGGCCTCCCAAAAATTTGTATTTCAAAAATTGTTCACAGTGATTTATGAACCTGATCTGTCATCATTTGAGTGCTCAGAAATCAAATGGTTGCAACTGAAAATATTAAATTATAAATTATTATTCACTGACACATAAATGTGTGTGTGTGTGTGTGTGGGGGGGGTGGTTCTAAAATTTATTTCATTCAAGTTTATGCAACAAATAAATGTAAATTGTCTCTTCTGAGCAAGGAGTCAACTGACAAGTAAAATCAGAGGTTATTGATGTAACATTGGTAAGATTTTTCCATCTATTAACAAACCAAACAAAAAAAGGATCAAACATAAAGCAAGTATAAGAGGCAAAAAGGAGAAAATTTTCAGTATATGCACTGGAAAAACAAAAAAGTTGAGAAAACCCAAACATGTATTGAAGGAAATTGCCTCGGAATTTTGCATTTTCTGACCTTTTTTGTTTTTACAGTGTACATTTTTTTTTTTCACATTTGTATTTCTTACAGTTTTCCACTCTTTTTCTTGTTTAATGTTTGGTCCTTTTGTAAAATTGTGGCTGTTATCCATTAATAGATTGCTAATGTTACATCAAACAACCTCTGACTTCACTTGTTCAGTCCAGAGAAAGCTGGAGAAATACATGAAGATGCACATGATGTTTGTCTGAGCAACACGTTCTTAACTAAACAAGAATAAAGCTGTGCCAGCAGTGTTGACATTTACCAAGATGCCTTTTGTGTGAGCCTCCCACACACACCCAGGTTGCTGTGTATCACCACCCTAGCCTTCAGCTATTACTTTGTTGGCCAGAACACAGTGATCAGTGACAAAACTACTCATCTACTACACCCGCTGGCTACTAGAAATCCAAGTGTTCCTTATATTCAGTGGCATCACTGGTGCAGGAAGAACAACTTTTGCAGCAGAATAACTCAGATTTCTTGGTCAGTATAGCTCACACTGAGGAGTTTATTACTTCAATTGACATTCACAATTGAAAAACAGTGTCCTTAACATTACAGGACAGGAGGACACTGTTACCACCATGTGGCACTAAGCTGTTACTACACAGGACAAGAAAAGTCACAGTCAGAGTCAATGACAGTCAGTTCATCTTAATGAAGGTTTATGGGGATAATGTGAACAAATGACTTGATTCATTTCCTTTGAAAGACACTTTTGAATATCATCAGTGGAAAGTAAATTCATAAAACATGTCAAGCATTTTGTCCTCTGCTGTTACACTGATCCCAGTGCTAAAAAGCTCTTTCTGAGTTAAGTGACACGTCATTTTCATTGCTAAAATGAGCTCACAGCTGCTGCACAGTTAACATTCTGTTCATCATTATGTTGACTAATGTTGAGATGGCATTCAATAAACATAATAAACATTAATGAATCAATAAACACTAAAATAGTAATTATTACAACAATTATAATAACAATCTGAAACTGTGAAATATGCGAGAACAAAGGCCTGACTCTTCCAGAACCCGATAGAACCAGACCTCAAGCTCTGATCCAGAGGGCGCAGGTTGTGTTGTACCGTGTTATACCACCATGTTTCTACAGTATCTCACAGCACACAAACCAAACACTGGCCTTTTGCAATTTTTGAGTCCACTGCAGGTTCTCCTACATGCTAGGAAGGGGAGGGTGAGGCGATGCATCTGCAATCTGCAAGCTCACTGCTAGATGCCACTAAATTGTGGAAAAAAACAATACTTATGAATATTACATTCCATTTCTTCCAGTCTGCCAAAGGATCCCCCCACACTTGACTTTTAATATGTCAAAAAATAATTTGGTCAACGAAATAGTTTATCAGCTGCATGTGTCAACTATGACTGGTTTAATCAGGCTGAGTTGGGATATAGGAACTCTCTTCAAGACCAAGGTCATCTATAATACCTGCCAAGTTATCTTGTCAGCTCTTGACTGTAATGTGACAGTCAGTTAATAGGCCTACAACATGTAATATTTTATTCTCCTCCCAGAAGCAGCAGTTCAACAAGTTGCTTCTAGGAACACTGCCATGACAGGAAGGAAGGAAGGAAGGAAGGACATCTTCAGAGAAGTGTGTCACAGCTGCATTTCCTCTGACTGGTTTACTCAAATACCAACTACCAACTCTCAAGTTTCTACTGAAGCTTTACTGCCAACTACAGTATTTCATATTTTGATTATTATTTATGATCATACTTCTACATGAAAACAAAAAAGGAGATTTTCTTTAAAGGACATGGACACATAATAAAAACCTAAGAGAAGTGAGATCAAAAGTGTTATCAGTCGGAGACACACAAAGAACACTACAGACATCTTTGCAAAACTGTTTTCTCTGAAGCTGCTACTGAATGACTGTGACTCTTCTACACCCCCTGGTGGTTGAATGTGGGAATTGACCTCTCAGTGTCATGAAGTGTAAAACTACAGATTTGATTGTGAGTAAATATAGATTTGATGTATATTGAAGCCTTATTTATGGCAGTCTTTACTACAGTCAACCATATTGTAGATAGACCAAAGAAAGCCCAACCTAACCCTAACCCCAGCTACTTTAAATGTTTAAAATTAAATTTCCCTCTTAAGTTATAAATTAAATAGAAATATTATATATAATAATTAAAATGCTGTAATACAAGTGAACAGTAACGAGTGTAAAATGCTTTGTCATCCAGACTCGTCTAGTTTTAACCAGCTTAAAATTTACTTTTATTTACTCTTTCTATAGTAAGACAATCTATATCTTAAACTGTAACTAATTAATGCTGTTCACCTAAATTTATTGGTTAAGTAAATTGGTTACTTCACCTTTCACAGTTAGCTTGGTACACATTATTGTTAATAGTATTTACCATTTATTATACATAATGTGTTTTTGAGCTTTATAATTATCACCTCAGTGTCTTAGATAACTGTTAGCTAGCTAGCTAGCTAGCATTGTCATCTTCATCCAAACACAACAGAAACAAAATCAAACTCACCAAAAATGCCTGGGCTTGTCTTTTTTACCTGTTCTAAGATTTCAACAACTGCTTATGAACTTTAATTCACCAAGTTAGATGTGAAAATACCACCAGGAGAAATATTGCAACATACCTCACTGAATTAAGGGTTTATTTCGACAAAAGATCCAGACTTAGTGATTGTTTAAACAGTGGAAAGCAGAGCAAAAACGTTTTTGAGTGAGTTTGATTTTATTTCTCTTCAGTTGCAATGAAGATGACTGTGCTAGCATGCTAGCTAACGCTGCTAAGACACTGAGGTAATTATCAAAATGCTCAAAAAACTATACACAAAACAAAATGTAAATACTATTAACAATATGAACAAAGCTACACAAAGTTGAAAATTGAAGTAACTAACATAAGGACCAAAAATCATTAAGTTTGTAACATTGGCAGGAAGTTCCTTTGACTTTTCTCTTACTGTTTTCTAAGGAATTTGCACAGTTTGCTTCTGTTTTTTCTTTTCTTTTGTTGGTCTATCTCTGCCCTGTTTTATTGTGCAAATAAAAAAAATATTGTGGTACTAATGTGGCAGCTGAAAAAAATATCACGGTTGGGATCGTTGCTATGCTAACTAGTAAATTTGTTTTGGTAAAGTGACAAGACCATAATGGTATGGTTGTGGCTATTTTGATTATGATGGTTTTGACACATTTTAGCGGATATAAAACCAACTACATGCATGGGTTTTGCAAGTGCAGTAAATTGAAATGGTTGAGTTTGTAAAATGCCTGTGGTGAGGCTATTTCCTGAACTCCTGCAGTGTACTGGTGACACTTATGTCCTGTTTGGTGCAAATCACAGGTTTAAATCCGAGCATGTCTGCCACATCACTTTTTTTTGCCAATAGTGGTGTTAATCTCTGGTACAGAGACTCACCTTTTTTGTTGTTGTTATTATTTTTAGTTTTCAGTTGTAGTTTGGTTAGGTTCAAAAAAACTACCTGGTGAAGTTTAGGAAAATACCATGGTTTATCTCTGTGCCTTCATCAAAAGTTTGCATCAAAATTTGCATGTAAAATGAGCATAATGTTTCAACATACAACACTATAGGCCTAGGTCATCTGTGGAACAGTGTGAACCACAGAGCCAACATGTGAGAGACTTTGAAAGAGCACAGAGGAAAGTAGTAGGAGGAAGGCTGTTAATGTTTACCCTGCTCTGACTCACACAAAAGAAATAAAAATGACTAAGTGTGATCATTTCTGGTGGCTAACACTAACTTTTCCTGTCATGAACGGTGAAAGTCTTATTTTTGCTGTAGCTAAATGAACCTATATTTAGCCCTGACAAGTAATCTAATTTGTGGTGGATTAATGTAATCCACACATTCAGTTTGTGCTGAAAAATAAAACACAATGACAGCACAGATGATGGCTTAAAACAACAGTCTGAAATGATTAAAGCATTAAACACTGATATGAGAAAAATATGAATGAAATATGTATTCACAAAAAAGAGAGTAAAACTGTTAAGTACATCAAATTACATATAGTACAGAAGCTCCATAGACATTCATGTATTATACAAGGACATAAAGTGATTTATTTATCATTTACAACAAGGTTGCTTAACAGGATTTCAGTAGAGTTCCCTCTTAATTAATTAATTGGACTTTGCTGAAGATTATGTAACTTAAAAACTGTTTATGTCATCATAGTGAGCTTAAGTATTATTATGTAAGTTATTATTACAATAGCCATGAATGGGCTTTTTTGTATATGTATGTAACCCCACCATTGAGTTCAGGGTCTACCCCAGGGTCTCCTACCAGTTGGACTATAATCCTACAAGGAAAGGCACCCAGGATGATCCTGATCAGATGCCTGAACCACCTCAACTGGCTCCTTTCGACACGCCGATCTCCCTCCGTAAGTTTTTCATCCTATCTGTAGGGTTGAGCCCAGCCGCTTGTATCCTTGACCTAAATCTTTCAGTCACTACCAAAAGCTCATGAGCTTAAGTGAGGGTTGGTGTGTTGATCGACTGGTCAATTGATAGCTTTGCCTTCCAGCTCAGGTCCCTTTTCAACACAAGAGTCCAGTACAACTCCCACATACTGCTGAGGACGCACCAATCTCAGGTTCTCTCACGAACAAGACCCTGAAATATCTACTTAAACTTCTCCACTTGGGGCAGCAACTTGCAAGAAATCCATCGTTTTCTAGCAGAGAAACACGGCATCTGACTTTGACGTGCTGACTCACATCCTGGCTGCTTCACACTCGGCTGCAAATTCGCCCCAGTGTGCGCTGAAGGCCACGGCCTGATGGAGCCAACAGAACGACATCATCTGCAAAACTCAAAGATGCAATTCTAAGGTTTGCAAGTGGACACAAACCAGATGTGTCTTGAGACCCTGTCCATTAAGGACCAAGGATCAGAGACAAGTAGCAACCTCTGTGTCCAACACCCACTGAAAACTTGTTTGACTTTATCCCAAAGTTACATACATAGCTCTCACTTTGGTTATACAAAGACTGGACTGCTCATAACAATGGCCCCGGTACCCATAGGTACTCAATAATATTTAAGTTAGAAAAGAGAAAAATGTGCATGGAAGAATAACAAGTATGCAAGTCATCTCTGCTGCACAGCAATCACACAAAATACAGACTGTTAGCTGATCTGATGGTGAGTGGAGCTGTGCTACAAAATCTCCATCAGTTTTTAACTTTAACTCTAGAACAGTTGAAAGACTTCAACTGGCAATTCAGTGAAGTCAGAGGGAGCAACCAGAGCAAACAGAACAAATAAGCTTGTCTGTGAATTAGCAGCTGTCTTAGTTCATCTGTTTAGATGCTGCATGTCACAAATATGAAAGAGTCTGGCCTGTAAAAGAGCAGTTTGTGGTTAAGGGTCTTCCTGTTTTTCTCTCAACATCACACTGACTGTAGAGCACAAGACCACTTGCTTTTAGTAGACCTTATAGGAAATACCCCCTAAAGCACTTTGACTCTTCCTTGCAAACTGTATAATAGAGAAGTGTATATATTTATATTTTAGCATTCACAGGCTATTCAGAACATGTTTTGCAATTACTTTATGGTTTTGAACCTAAATATTTGACAATGCACATGTTTTACACCTGGTCATTGTGGAAGAGACAGTACTAGGACATAGAAGCTGTGGACTCTATTCATCCATCATACTGTATGCATCCTACAAATTCTGTTTAGTAGCAACAGAACAATATTTTACATTGTGTGATTACATGCTGAAACACCACTCTAAAATACAACCTGGTGCAGTGTTCTCTATTAAGAAAGGGAAAATGAAAGCAAATAAATAAGTCATTAAAGAACAAACAATACATTTCCCAATAGTATGTTCCTGTCTATTTTTATATTCATATAAATTCATTAAAATTAAAAATATAAAATTTAAGTTTTTCTGGAAAAATCCAAAAGCATTTTGATATTATTTGTGGTTGGCATCTTTCAGGAAGTAGTACTGATGGAGTCTGCCATTCTGCAAATGCTGCATATAATCCATCATGTTTTAGCAAACATTAGCATTTGTTTGGAGTTGTGTTTTTGACCTCCCTGTGAATGTTAAGTCTTATACTCATTCTCCTTTTGTCTCTGTTTTAATCTCCACCAACTCTCCACCAACTAGCTTTGTTAAGCAAATCTTAACAAAGCTAGCTAGCAGCAAACTAAAGCTTACAAAGCTAGCTAGTAGTCTCCTTGCAGGGCTCCTGCTATCTACTAGCTGTCAGCACTTTTCATCTGCACCAGCCCTGTTACTTCTGTTTACTATGCTAAATTTGTCTTTCTGTTGTGTGGTGCTTGGCATTAAATAGCTGCCTGCTGTGGCTAGAAATGATGTTGATGATAACAGTGTTGTGTGCAGTCTCTTTGCCACAGAAAACAAATGATAGCAGATTCACTTAACTTTTTTTCATCTTTTTTGTGATTAGGTGATATGACATTGCGCGGCCCTGCAGCAAGTGGTTCGTTTGGCTGAACGTAGTGGTGATGTTATGGTAGCAAACAATCCCATTCTTTTCACCAACTCTTCAGTACGAATGAAGGGAATGAAGTTGTACTTGGTTAGAACTGTTCCTTTTATCATTGTGCCCAAATTTTACTAACCTGATGCTGCAGATAGTTACACAGAACAATCTGAGAAATTGTCCTCACAAACAATTTAGAAAAGGGCAAGCACTTTAAAAAACTACCATAATTCTAATAAATAATTGGATGAACTATCTGTCTATCACTTTACCTTCAACCAATCAGATCAACAAACCATAATACAATGTAATAGGAGCATAGAACCAGTTGGTAAATCAAACTCTTGCTGATGCCCTCTAGAAAAGCCTTCAGTTAAAGCTAATGCTAGTGCTTATTGGTTACATGTTTCCTGTGAAACAGACAGTAAGGGATGGACTTGCCGCAGACACTAATTGGTGTTTACAGTAAGTAAGTCAAGTAAGTTAGTTAACCGCTAACTGCCATGTTACTGTTCACTGGGAGGCTACTATGCCTGGTTCTGTTGCCCGCTAACTGCGGCTAACAGCTACGGTTAGCTACTTCAGCAACAAGTAACAAGTTTCATACATTCATTCATAAAGTTAAATTCAAAGTTCACTGATAAATTAGAAGGAAATGGTATCTTAACAATTACTTTGCAGATCAAACCAGTGAAATCTGCAACATCTTTTTAATTTGAAAACGTCTAGCAAGCAGCTACGTTTCCAGAACCAAAAAGTTTAACCACATGAGAACCATTAGGGATCCCAACCAACCATTATTTCATCTGCGTCACATCATTTACCTGCTGATTCTTCTTTTCATCTAATGTGCAGGGGAAATGACTGGTCATTGTACCTCAGACACAAATAAAATATGTCTTCTAAATAGCAACAGTTTATCAGAAAGAAGCTATAGCTGCCTTCAGCTCATCTGGAGGGGAAGGAACACAGGTTGTGGTTTTATACTTTTCTCTTGAAAAATCTTTCAAACGAACATTACAGTGATGATGAGTACTGGCATGTAGTGTTTTGTGTGTGTGTGTGTTAGATGTGAGTGACTTAGCGCTAAAGAGTCAGTGGCCAGTGGTGATCTGGTGTGAAAGGATGAAACTTCTTTTGAGCTGCTCGCTGTTACTCGCCTCTCTCTGTGCCTGCCCTTCTTGGAGTAAGTAAAAATATACTAAATCTGATCTATATTCAATCATTTATTATAGTATACTTATTTATTTAAGAGTCATATGTTAAAGGTGTGGGATTTAAAAGAGAATAATCAAGTCACAACAGTAATAGATTGCATTAAGGGTGTTCAAAATCCCACTTTTGAGAGGAAAAACGGACTGAAATTTTTCTTAGAAACCTCTCATAGCCTATGCAAACATGTTACAATTCCAAAAAACAGTAGTAAAAGTATTTTGAACTTCAACTTATTTTTACTAATGTTACTGTATGGGGCAACATATATACGGATATATAAATATAGCATCTAACAAATCTCTACAGACATGAACAACAAAAATAATCATTTACATGGATGAAAGTGAACAAGTGACACAAGTATTTCCTTTGTTGGTTATTTTTGATGTATATTAGCAGATCACGCTGAAAATGTGTCGAGGTTCTTTGTATCATGATTGGATGGTAATGATTATAAGAAGGAAGTATTAAAGGAATGACTTAAAATGTTTGATCCAATTGAAGAAAATGTGCAGAGGTCAAATAATTGGATGATATGGAGATAATATTTATGTTTTGTCCAGTGTTATTGACGGTGTGTGTTTTTTTGAAAGTAATGGCAGTATACTGCGTGTATCGTGTATGAGACAGGAAGTATTTCACAGATGAGATAAGAAACTGCAGTAATGTGCTTTACTTTCTTACAGATTATAGTTTGTATTTTGTGTGGAAATCTGTATTGTAAGTGATTAAAGAAAATGATTTAAAGCTCTGATGGACCCAGTGCTCACTACCTGCCTAACAGCAGACAAAGTTAGCAAGCTGGTAAACATATAGAACATATAGTAAAGTATAGAGCCACAACTGGCACACAGTTTAAGTGTGTAAAGGAAAAGGGGAGTTCTTCTGAACACTTCAGTTCACTTTAGTTCCAACAACCCGACACTGAAGAAAAGAATACCATCCTGTCACTGTCCTCTGGCTCTAGTGGCTCAAAATAAAAATAAAAGTAGCACTACCACAGTGTAGAAATACTATAATAAGTCCTGCTTCCAAAATTTGACCTGAGTTAAAATACAAATGAATTGCCATCAATATATACCTCAAGTCCAAAAAGTAAACATAATGCAGAATTGCCTGTTTCAGAATGATGTGTATTGTATTATTGAATTAAAGTTATTGATGCTCTGTATAATTTAAAGCTGCATCTGGTTGAGGTGGGGTTTTATTGTTTACTTAGAGTAGATAAATTGTACAAATGCCTCTGAAATGTAGTGGAGTAGAAGTATAAAGTTGCATTAAATGGAAACACTCAAGTAAAGTACAAGCACCTCAAATCTGTACTTAAGAACAGTACTTTAGTGAATGTGCTTAGTTACATTCACCTACAATGTTTAAGTCTCATAATCCTCTTTACATTTCTGTTCATTTTGGAGGCTTGTTATTGCCACAAAATGTCAAATATGAACAAGATTCATAAGGTGCAGAGGGCTGTTAGGTAATGCTGAAAATAAAACTGCCCTTGTTTTTAAGGTGGAAACTGTGACGGATCATCAGAATTGCATGACTTGACTTATGACTTGCTTGAGACTTACACGTGTGATTTACTCCCACCTCTGTCACTAACATTCAAAAACACATTGAGAGATACATGTACTGGAGTATAATTACAAAGTTGTATAAAATGGAAATACTCAAGTAAAGTAAACCTCATATTTGTACGGAAGTACAGTAGTTCAGTAAATGTAATTGGTTACATTCCACCACTGGTTTTGTGATAGGAACAAAGGCTGAACCACATCATATCTCTGTCTCTTTACGTGTCTCATCAGGCTCACATGTTGTGACCCAGAGTCCTGATGTCTCTGTCATGGAGGGGGAGACAGTGACCATCTCCTGCTGCTGGACAGTGGAGGGTGAAAGAAGAAGAGTCACCTGGTTGAAAAATCAAACAAATCTAGAGAATTTCTTGAAGAACCAGTCTCAAGGATCTCTGACAAAGGAGACATCAGACTGCTCAAACTTGACCTTTACCGATATCACAAGAGAGGATTCAGGGACATACACCTGTAAGGTGATTGTGGAGGTGCCAGTTTTCAATACGTTGAAGGGAAATGGTACAGTCATCACAGTTATGGCCAGAGAGAACACAAAGGACGACACAGATGAAAACACAGATGAAAACACAGATGTCCCCATAGCTGGCGGTAGGTGAAAAAACACCAGTGATCTAACATACACACTGCTTGCCTTTGCCAAATGACAGGACTGATAATAATGTTTATTAAGAATGAGATCAAGGGGCACCCCTATAGCTCAGTCGGTAGGGCGTGCGCACCATGTATTGAGGCTGTTAGTCCTCTGCAGCGGCCGCCGGTTCGAATTCCGCCTGCGGCTCATTTGCTGCGTGTCATCCCCTCTATCTTCACCCCCCTTTCCTGTCATACCTTCAGCTTTCGCTATCAATAAAGGCAAAAAGCCCAAAAAATATCTTAAAAAAAAAAAAAAAAAAAAAAAAAAAAGAATGAGATCAAACAGGAGAGGAGTGACAGACAGGTTGTCCATCAGCAGCATGTGGGACCAGAATATTTTCACATCTAAGTCTATGATTTAAGGGTTTATTTCAACATAACCAGAACTAGTGATTATTGGAAAAGTGGAAATTTTATCAAGATGGTTGTATTTTTCTGTTTAATAAGGAAGATAGGTATAAAAATATTTCCTTTTGTGACTTTCTTGACTGTTTGTCAATATTACTATTACTATAATAACAGCATGAAATCTTGATTTATGGCTAAAAATGTATTTAGTGAGGTCACCATGACCCTCAACCACCAAAATTTAATTAGTGTATGAATTTGCACAATAAAATTAGGCTGATCAGTGCAGCAGTAATGAAGATTAACTGCAGACAAGCTGTTGGTCCACTGATCATACACACATGCACACACTCACTCATACACACACTGAAGCTTATGCCTGGCAGGATAATAAAAACATGTGCATGACAACAACAAACTAGCAACACTAGCATGGATTAAGCTGTCCTCCCTCAATAACAGTAAAAGTAATGATCAATGTGGTTGTTTTTTCGGGTGAATTTCAGGTAGTCACTCAGAGGATGTGTTACTTTATGCCATGAGGTGCCTGCCCATCCTCGCTCTGGTCAGTAGCTTCCTCTACCTCAACAAGTTGGCGTCCAAAAAACAGCAACGCTCAGCAGGTACAATATAACTTTGACTTAACTGCATCATGATGATCTGGTGTCCAATCAAACATATGTATACATTATGACTAATCCATCAGTGCATTCATGTTTCAGCTGCTCCAGGAAATACACTCCCATCAGCCCAAAGAATGGAAGAGAGCCAAGAGGAAGAGGAGAGAGAAACAGAAGCAGAGTGATGGTCTTGAATACATTTCCACATTTTCATCACCCTAAAAAGTGGACTTCTGTAATTTTTTGCTTTCTGACATCAATGACATCTAATATATCTCCTGTTTAAAGCTTGTTAAAATGCATCGACCAGGCTGTTTATTTGCATCTGAAGGGAACAAACGGAAGCTGTGGTTTTGCACAACTCTGCAAAAACCTCTAGAAAAATAGACAACGCCTCGTATGTGGCCTGTTGTGTTAGCAGAGAACATGTGACTGGAGTAGCTGATGAATCACTGTGTGTTTCAGCTGTTCCTGAGAGTAAACCCACTTCAGTCCAGAGAAGAGAGGAAGACCAAGAAGAAGAAAAAAGACATGAGAGAAAAATGTAAATATTTGATTTCTGGAATCTGTGAAAAATCTCCCTTCTTTTGACTAAGAACTAAAATAAAGTCTATCATTCTGATTATTGCTACAGTATGATGATTACTTTTTTCTTTCATATGTTTCATCCAGCATTAAGTTTATCTGGAAATTAATCTAGAAGATAGTGAATTATGCTGCCCATTAATTGGTTGATTATTTTCTCGATTAATCGATTGTTCCATTGATAAAAGGTCAGAAAATGGTAAGAAATGTCCTTCAGTGTTTCCCAAAGTCCAAGACGACGTCCTCAAATGTTTACTGTTTATTCAGAGAGGTGTAAAGAAACCAGGAAAATATTTAAATTTGAACTTTTCTTCTGAAGGAGTTTCTCAAACTGATTGATCACTTATCACAATAGCTGGCGGTAATTTCGATTAATAATTGATTAGTCACTGAAGCTCTGCTATGACTCACACAGTACTAGGACATAGAAGCTGTGGACTCTATTCATCCATCATACTGTATGCATCCTACAAATTCTGTTTAGTAGCAACAGAACAATATTTCACATTGTGTGATTACATGCTGAAACACCACTCTAAAATACAACCTGGTGCAGTGTTCTCTATTAAGAAAGGGAAAATGAAAGCAAATAAATAAGTCATTAAAGTACAAACAATACATTTCCCAATAGTATGTTCCTGTCTATTTTTATATTCATATAAATTCATTAAAATTAATGTTTACGTTCATTCATCCATTTTCTGTAACCACTTATTCTGGAAGGGTCGCGGGCTGCTGGAGCCTATCCCAGCTGACATTGTGTGAGAGGCGGGGTTCACCCTGGACAAATCACCAGTTCATCGCAGGGCTGACACATAGACAGACACTCTTACATTCACACCTACAGGCAATTAGGCAATTTAGAGTCACCTATTAACCTAGCATGCATGTCTTTGGACTGTGGGAGGAAGCCGGAGAACCCGGAGAGAACCCACGCAGACACGGGGAGAACATGCAAACTCCACACAGAAAGGCCCTGCTCCAGCCGGGGAGCTGGGGGATCGAACTCAGGTGAGGTGGTAGTGTTAACCACTGCACCACCGTGCTGCCCTAATGTTCAAGTTTTTCTAGAAAAATCCAAAAGCATTTTGATATTATTTGTGGTTGGCATCTTTCCACAAGTAGTAGTGATGGAGTCTGTCATTCTGCAAATGCTGCATATAATCCAGCATTGTCACATCATTTACCTGCTGATTCTTCTTTTCATCTAATCTGCAGGGGAAATGACTGGTCATTGTACCTCAGACACAAATAAATTATGTCTTCTAAATAGCAACAGTTTATCAGAGAGAAGCTACAGCTGCCTTCAGCTCATCTGGAGGGGAAGGAACACAGGTTGTGGTTTTATACTTTTCTCTTGAAAAATCTTTCAAACGAACATTACAGTGATGATGAGGACTGGCATGTAGTGTTTTGTGTGTGTGTGTGTGTGTGTGTGTGTGTGTGTGTGTGTGTGTGTGTGTGTGTGTGTGTTAGATGTGAGTGACTTAGCGCTAAAGAGTCAGTGGCCAGTGGTGATCTGATGTGAAAGGATGAAACTTCTTTTGAGCTGCTCGCTGTTACTCACCTCACTCTGTGCCTGCCTTTCTAGAAGTAAGTAAAAATATACTAAATCTGATCTATATTCAATCATTTATCATTGTATATTTATTTACTTAAAAATGAATTGTTAAAGGTGTGGGATTTAAAAGAGAATGATCAAGTCATTAAGGGTGTTCAAAATCCATTTTTTTATTGTAAAAAAAGACGATTTTTTCTTTGAAACCTCTCTTAGCTTATGCAAATATATTGCATTTTGAACAAAGCAAAGTATTTTGTACTTCAGTTTAATTTTTACTAATGTTATTGTATGGGGTGACATATATATGGATATATATAGTATCTAACAAATCTCTACAGACATGAACAACAAAAATAATCATTTAAATGGTTCCAATTATTTGTCCTCTCTACATGTTCTTAAATTAGATCAAACATTTTAAATCATTCCTATAATTCTTTCTTCTTATCATCACCACCCAACCTTGACACAAAGAGCCTTTAGGTATCTGCTATCTGCTAATATACGTCAAAAATAACCAACTGTGAAATAGTCCATTGTTACTTGGATGATATGAAAATAATATTTATGTTTTGTCGGGTGTTATTGATAGTGTGGTCAAGTAAGGTTACAAGTACCGCAAAATTGTACTCAGGTACAGCACTTGGAAAATGTACTTGGTTACTTTACACAACTAGCCTCTACTTATCAAGCAAATAACAATGAATGCAATAACAGTGTAATATAGTATGTATGCCTGTATAATACTATGTTGTTGAAGCATGACATCCAAAAGCTTTCAGATGCAAGTGTACTGCGTGCGTGGTAATTATTATTTATTTATTACTTTTATATAAATGTGTCTCCATAGCGCACATCATCTGATGTTTTTGAATGTTGTTAATAACTCTGCATCATCTGCATGCCGTGTGCACTTTAGCTGCTGATATGAAGTATTTTTAGGTGGTTTGTGTTCAGGCCGGCTCTCTCAGGCCATAATAGATACTAAAAAAACCACATGAGATACAATGTGTGGAATCAGTGGTCCGAAGTTAAGCGTGGGAGTTAAGCGTGGGTATTACGTGCAATTAAAACTACGTGCTCATATATGGTTACCTGCTGTGGTGGAACAAGTGTTCAAGTCCTTTACTTCAGTTCCATTACCACACTGTAAAAATACTTTGCTACAAGTAAAAGTATGTAAGTGTTATCTGCAAAATGTACCTAAAATATGAAAAGTAGAAGTACTAATTATGCAGTAAAGTTTTTCCTGTCAGTGTTACAGTTTACTGCTGTAGATGTTTAAGCTTGAGCCTGTTTTAACTAATTAGTTGAAACTACCTACTACTGCAGGTAGTTTAATCTACAGCAATGCATCATGGTCTATAAGATCATCATATGTTTGTATTGTGGCTGCACTGTGAGAACCACGCATCTGTAAAAAGTCTAGTGGTGGAAAGCGGGCTGAAAATTTGTACTCAAGTACAAGTTCTGTCACATTGCTAAAAATTTTACTCAATTACAAGTAAACATACTTTTTACACATTGATGTTTAATGCATTATGACTAGGGGGGTTGCAAATTTTGTGTATTTTCTCTAACCAATAGTTGTAAACATGAATAATCCATTAATCATGACTAATTTCTAAGATATAAAACACGTTCTCTCATCTCCAATTTTTTTCTGTTTTGTTCATTTTAAGTTTGACTTCATGTTTCCTTATTCAACAAATAGCTGTACCAGACAAAACAATGTTAAGGAGGTGCAATTACAGCCATAGTTATTGATTAAATATTGATTAATACATTTTAAATTGAGTAAATTCTCAATAATGATCAATCATTGACATCCCTGCATGAAACCTGTGCTGCTGCAGCATTTTGTCTTGTTTTCTGTTTGTATTTCCTGGTTTTCTTTTCCCTGCTTGTGATCAAATCACCTGATTGGCTACTAAGATGCAGATGAAAGGTTTGGATATTACTTCAAATAATACTCACTATGTCACTTTTAAAAATAACTAAGTAGATTACATGGTGTAATATATACTTAAATTGAGGTAAAAGTACAGAGTTGAAAATCTACTCATAAAAGTACAAGTACCCAAAAAACTACTTAATTACAGTAATTTTATTGTTTGTAATCAGTTACTTCCACTTATGAAAAAGTCAACATTTCATGGTGTCTGTAAAACAGTCCTGCTTTCAGCTTTATGACAATGCACTTTCCAGCTAATTCCAAATGGTTTATTCATCTTTATAAGTAGAAGAGTTAAGGAGAAAAATAATCCTCAGGTTTTTCACAATCATTAAAAAACTGCAGTCTGAAAAGTAACATGTAACTAAAGCTGTGAGACAAATGTAGTGGAGTAAAAAGTACAATATTTTGCTTCTGAGATGTAGTAGAGTAGAGGTAGAACGTGCCTTTAATTTGTACTTACAATAAGTACAGTAGTTAAGTACAAATATGTAGTTACATTCCACCACTGGTTTTGTTATGTGAGCAAAGACTAAACCACATCATATCTGTGTCTCTTTAGGTGTCCCATCAGGCATACGGGTGTCCCAGAGTCCCAGTGTCTCTGTTATGGAGGGGGAGACAGTGTCCATCACCTGCTGCTGGACAGGGGAGGTTGAGAGAATGGGGATTGTCTGGGTGAAAAATCAAATGTATATAAAGAGTGAGACTTTCTTGAAGAATTACTCTCAAGGATCTCTGCAAAAGGAGACACTGGACTGCTCACACTTGACCTTCACGAGGATCACGAAAAAAGCTTCAGGGAGGTACACCTGCAAGGTGTCCGCTGAGATACCATTTTTATTTGTGTTTGAAGGAAAAGGTACAGTCGTCACAGTTATGGCCAGAGAGAACACAAAGGAAACAGAAACGGGTGGGTGGCAAAACACCAGTAGTGCCTTTCACAGTTTTGCTGATTTACATATATGTGTATATGTATGTATATAATGCATTCAATGACACTTGAAGCTCATTCTTCCAAGAGTGTGTCAATTTCAAAATGCTGCTTTGGTGTTTTCATTTATGGTGCAATATGTAAGAACTGGCCACCTGTCTAATTCATGCTCTAAACAAGTAGAGACAGAATATTGTCATAGTAACAGTAAAAAAGCTGCTAACTGTAGCTGCCGTTAGCTGGTTTGATCAGTTAGCCATGCATCTATTGGAGACTGACAGCTCAGAGCACTTGGGGGGAGTGTTGGCATTTATGCTGCAAGCACAGGAGCTTTGGACCAATGGAAGCCAGTCTGAGGATATGGAATAAAGTACGAGGTGGTTTATAGTGGCTCCAACCAGGACTCTGACTCCAGGGATGACAAAGAGACGACAGGCAGGGACAGGAGAGGCATCCAGCAGGAGAGGAGTGAGATTAGCAGAGCCAGAATATTTCCACATCTAAGTCTAAATAGTCTAAGTTTTATTTCAACATAACCAGAACTAGTGATTATTGGAAAAGTGGAGATTTTACCAAGATGGTTGCATTTTTCTGTTTAATAAGGAAGATAGGTGTAAAAATATTTCCCTTCGTGACTTTCTTGACCGTTTGTCAATATTACTATTACTATAATAACAGCATTGAAATCTTGTTATGGCCAAAAATGTATTTAGTGAGGTCACCATGACCCTCAACCACCAAAATTTAATTAGTGTATCTTTGAATCCAAATGAACATTTGTGTCAAGTTTGAAGAATCCTTCAGTCCTTCAGCATACATGAATTTGCACAATTAAATTAGGCTGATCAGTCCAGCAGTAATGAAGATTAACTGCAGACAAGCTGTTGGTCCACTGATCATACACACATGCACACACTCACTCATACACACACTGAAGCTTATGCCTGGCAGGATAATAAAAACATGTGCACGACAACAACAAACTAGCAACACTAGCATGGATTAAGCTGTCCTCCCTCAATAACAGTAACAGTAATGATCAATGTGGTTGTTTCTTCGGGTGGATTTCAGGTAGTCACTCAGAGGATGTGTTACTTTATGCCATGAGGTGCCTGCCCATCCTCGCTCTGGTCAGTAGCTTCCTCTACCTGAACAAGTTGGCGTCCAAAAAACAGCAACGCTCAGCAGGTACAATATCACTTTGACTTAACTGCATCATGATGATCTGGTGTCCAATCAAACATATGTATACATTATGACTAATCCATCAGTGCATTCATGTTTCAGCTGCTCCAGGAAATACACTCCCATCAGCCCAAAGAATGGAAGAGAGCCAAGAGGAAGAGGAGAGAGAAACAGGAGCAGAGTGATGGTCTTGAATACATTTCCACATTTTCATCACCCTAAAAGTGGACTTCTGTAACTTTTTGCTTTCTGACATCAATGACATCTAATATATCTCCTGTTTTAAGCTTGTTAAAAATGCATCGACCAGGCTAATAATCAATAATAATTACTAATCGATTAGTCACTGAAGCTCTACTTCAGATGACTCATTATGATAGAAATGCAAATTTTGGTTAGTTTCATATTTAATTTCAGCATTACGTGTTCTTATAGACAATTCAATAAACAGTGTGGATACAGCTTTTCCA
Organism: Lutjanus erythropterus; assembly: GCF_056507025.1. NCBI lineage: Eukaryota > Metazoa > Chordata > Actinopteri > Lutjaniformes > Lutjanidae > Lutjanus > Lutjanus erythropterus. Next base: position 23,605,860 of record NC_139339.1, read on the forward strand.
AATCCATACAAGCAGGACTTTTTTTGTTCCTAAAACCAGACTGATTTAATAAGAAACCAATTATGATCTCAGAAATGTAGAAAAACTTTGTTTTCATGGATCAGTTTTGCTAGTTTATGAGGTTGTTGATAAAATCAGTGTAACTAACAGAAGAGGAACTGAAAGGTTGTCACAGCTGTGATTCTGACACGCTATTGAGTTATAAAAAAGGAAACTCATGCATTACGGTTTGAATGACTCATCGTCACTGTAGGAACACTGAATTGTCAATTTGAGTTAGTTTCATATTTCATTTCCAGCAGTTCATGCTCATATAGACAACCCAATAAAACCCAGTGAGAATACAGGTTTTTAAAATTTCACATCATGTCAAAACTGACTAAAATCAAGACTCAGAGATTCAGAAACGAGGCATAACTGATTAAAAAATGAACATCTATCTGGGGCGCCCCTAGAGGTCAGTTGGTGAAATGTTTGCCCCAGGTATTGAGGCTATTAGTCCTCTGCAGCAGCCACTGCTATGCTTTAATATTAATATGCTACACTTCTTAGATGCAATTGGAAATCTGGCATATCATTTAATAAATATAAACATTCATTGAAATTAAATTTACTCTATTTAATTTAATTTACTCTATTCTATTTTCAGGACTGATGTTGTGAATGCATGAACTGAATTCTAACAGATGACAGATTCAATAACATATGCATGGATGGTCCTTCCTCGGTTCTACATCTTGGACAGTTAGGTGTATTATCTTTGGAAATGTTATGCATTTTGATGAGAGTGAGGGAATTTATGAATGAAGAAACCATTCCTGATGTTTCTGGACTTAAGCATCCCCCCCTTTTGCATCTGTATGAGACGCTGACAGAAAGCCTGTTTAACACGAGGTTACTGTTGTGACACAGTTACAGTTTGGGCATGTTTAGGACAAAATCATGGTTTGGGTTAAAGTAAGTATGTTACATACGTCATGTGGTGCGATGTCCAGTAAATCACATGATGCAACATTACATGTAAAGTTAGGTCATTTTAAACTTTAGATAATTCGACCTTTGGTTCCAGACGGGACACAAACATTACATTTACATTGAAGTTATCTGACGAACTTTGAATGAAAACGGGCGATGACAGGAGCACTTATGACTGGGAATGTAATAAGAGGCTAACAGCAGGGCACATCAAAAAGGCCTTTAAGTTCAGTTCAGTTTCTTGTCTGTACTGCCTTGTCTCCAGTCTTCATGCTAAGCTAAGCTAGCTATCTATTTAACCTACTGCACAGACATGAAAGCATTGTCTTCTCATGAGTGACACCACTTGCCACAAAAGGTGTAGGTGTATTTTTTCAGGTTATTCAACTGGTATTCTTGCACCTATATGCACTTCATCTTTTTCATTCCATACATTCTTCCTGTTTGAAAAACCCAGGCACCTACATTACCCACAATGCAATTCTGTCAACTGAAATTTGGTCAGGTGTTCCACCCCGTTATGGGCTAACATAGCCTAAGCCGCTAGCCTCAAGCAGAGATCAGGAATGTGCACCTCTTTTTTTTATTTGTTTCTTCAGATTTTTTTTTAGTTTCTCAGAAGCTACCTGCAGCCAGAGCAGCTGGGGCACAAGATTGAGGTGCTTTACGTTCCTCATGTATCTTTGACACACAGTAGACGTTGGAACCAAAGGCACATGTAATTTAAATGTTAATGTGTCAGAGTCTAAGAGAGGAGTATCACATTTCTGTTGTTCATTTGTATTTAACACACTGAAGATCTCAGAGCCTCTTACACAGACGTGTGAAATAAACTGAGTGAATTCCTCGCTCTCTGGATTGTACGATACCATGAAACTGAATTCAAAACTGAATGAGAGGCAGTGAAACAAGACAAAGGCAAAATGAAAAAAGGATATAGACACTGAATTATCCCCAATGTGCCACAAGCTACTAAACTACTACAACTGAACACTGAACGTTCCCATGAAGGCATCACCTGGCAGTTTTATTTATATAGTACATTTAATTGCACATAAACTCAAAGTGCTTTATACTTAGCAACAACATATGACATATAAGCACAGACATAAGAAAATAACATAAGTAGCATAAATTAAAAAAAAACATATTGAATCAGTGAAGCATTCACACATTTCAGCTAGCTAGCAAACTCTGGCTTTTTCTGAGTTTTCAACCACCTCAGTTTCTCTTACACGCTTGGAGGAGGAAGAGGCGAGTTGTGTGCAATCTGCGAGCTCACCGCAAAATGTCATGAAATCCTACAAACTTAAATTTCTGAATGTCAAAATTTGCATCAAGGATCCGACTTGTTCTCTGAGTCATAACTGTCACACAAATGTGAACACAGACAGAATAAATCTATTTTTAGATTCGGTGTGACTTTTGGAGGATATCATTGTCAGATACCCACTGCAAATAGATACCTTGAGATTATGCTGAATATATTAAATTTAATTATTATCAAATTATTTTTAAAAAGATGATCCTCATAAGCCCAGAGCTTACTTGAGTGATCACATCTGTATACAGTACCAAAGTAATCCTGTTAATCCTGCAAGTGACCCACAGAAACATTGTGTAATGGGTAAGAAATAACTTCTCAGGTGCAGGCACAGGTAAAAATTAAATAATTGTGGATGGACAGCAGACAAGAACCATAATATTTCGCATACAATATGTTTTTTCCCTAAAGAAACCAGAAATAAAAAATATTGTGCAGTAATTTTAACATTTATATTCACTAATACAGTAATATAATCAGCTGGCAGGCTTTTATTGTGAAAGGCTGCGACACAAACATTGGACTGCACATCCTGTGTAACAATGAGACGTCAATGTTTGATCTGACAGAGATGTAGGCTAGCTGCTGGCTACAACTGATGACACAAAGGCAAAAAATAGCCACCAGATTGTAGACAATGCATTATTAAATTCAAGTCAGAAGCTTGGGAGGATTTTGGTGCATTCAAAGACCGTGAGAATAACGCTGTCAGTGGCTTTGCTGCTTGTAAAAAGTTTTAAAAAGTTTTAGCTTTTGTTGTCACTATGGAAATACATCGACAGCTGCAGGAGCCAACTGGCACTGGCAATGGAGAACACAAGTGACTGTGTATGTGTGTTTAATTAAGGGTGTGGGTGCAGATTTGACTTTGACATAACTGTGGGTAACGGGTTGGTTCTGGTTCTGAGCTTTGCAGGTCTTTGCAGGGACGGGTTTGCAAAACTGGACACATCTAGGACTCTGAATCTGGTGAATCCATGAATACACTGCAAACAGGAGCTTCTAATAGTTAAATCTTCTTACTTTTAATGGTCAGTGTGTCAATATTTACAAAAATATAGAGTAAAAAACTATTTTAGGCTTGCACAGTTGTTTTAAAATTGTCTGAGGATGGGGACACACTATGTCAGACCTTTGGTTTAAACAGTATTTGGGGGTACAACTTGATTTTTCTGCAGATGGATCCACTGAAGAGTCTGTAGGACAAGGTAGCTCACAGCCCAAAGTTGAGACTTTGGAGACTCCTGGTGGTTCTACCAAAAACAGACAAATACATGCCGTTTGTAATCTCAAAGTACTATTACATGGATCTCACATCTGCATACAGACGAACGGCACAACAAGTTTAGCAACAGGTCAGCTGTTAGTTCTGTACAAACAAAAACTCAAACCAACAGAATCATAATGCTGAACACTGCAATTATAAAAATTGGACATTAACGGGCTTTAAGTAAAGTAAAATCTACAAAAAACTGTTTATTACTACAAGTTGCACTTTTTGGATGCTCCAAAACTGCTCAGGATGAGAAACTAACACATGTCAGTTAAAGCTGGGACGGGGTTCAGGCTTAGAAATCGAGTCAGATAGTTGGAACGCAGGTCATTTTAATTTCAATAAAAAAAAAAAACATGACTGTAAATACTGATCACCGCTGCTCTCCTCAACATCTACCTGATGCTTTACAGTATTTCTGTTTGAGTAAAATAAACAGGAACTCTTCCGTGAGAACAGAAAACACTTTTTATATATTCTACAGAAACTATAAGTCCCTTCAACCCGAAGGAGGAAGGAACAAAAGATGTGGTTTTTCACACTTCTGTGCAGAAAACACAGAGGCAAAGATGATGCCCAGTGTGTTCTTGTGTGTGTGTGTGTGTGTGTGTGTGTGTGTGTGTGTGTGTGTGGTGGGAAGGACTTAGAGCTGTGAAGAGATGAGTGTCAGAGGTCGGTGGTGAATCAGTGTGAAAAGATGAAGCTTCTACTCAGCAGTCTGCTGTTCGCGTCTCTCTGCGCCCTCTCATCCTGGAGTAAGTAAAAACACGACAAGTTAACCTTTAATATCACATCCGTTTCATAGATGAGTCTATGCTAACTTTAGCATTTGTAATATCTGATTATTCAAACCTTTTAAACTGATAAATGTGTGAAGAGAAATAGAAAGTGACAACAAATGTGACTATAATTGATGGTCCAGAATTACTATTTATTTGGCAAATATTTGATTAAATCACTATGATCTCATTTAAACCATGTCGATATAGTGCACATCCTCTGATTTTGTTAAAAAGTGTTGAAAACTCACTGTTAGTCACATTTAGAAATTCTTCTGAAATTGTGCAATATGTTTGGTCTTCTGATGAATTACAGATCATGTATCACTCTGTCTCTTTAGGTGTCTCATCAGGCTCACATGTTGTGACCCAGAGTCCTGATGTCTCTGTCATGGAGGGGGAGACAGTGACCATCTCCTGCTGCTGGACAGTGGAGGGTGAAAGAAGAAGAGTCACCTGGCTGAAAAATCAAACACATATAGAGAATTTCTTGAAGAACCAGTCTCAAGGATCTCTGCCAAAGGAGACATCAGACTGCTCAAACTTGACCTTTACGAATATCACAAGAGAGGATTCAGGGACATACACCTGTAAGGTGATTGTGGAGGTGCCAGTTTACAATACGTTGAAGGGAAATGGTACAGTCATCACAGTTAAGGCCCGAGACAACAACACAAAGGATGACACAGAAAAGGGTATGACTATCTATCTATCTATCTATCTATCTATCTATCTATCTATCTATCTATCTATCTATCTATCTATCTATCTATCTTTCTTTCTATCTATTCTGTCCCCATCATTGTAATATTTGTGTTATATTTTTTGTCACAAGACAAACATCAAGAAACTCCCAACAGCAGTTCTCCTCCCCTTCCCATGATAATCTCCTTGGCTGTCGTGGCTTCATTGTTCCTCATCACGCTCGCCTGTTTCTGCACTCTGAGAAGGAGACAAGGTACGAGGAAAAATATACCATTGCCATATCATTCAAGCATCAGAAACTCGGTTGATACATTTATGGTTGGTCGGTTGGTATCTCGCCATGCAGGAGTCTTCTGTTTGTGGTGCACACGGCGATTAAAAAGTAGCATTTAAAATTTATGTATCTTTCCACAATTTTTCCGCAGTGATAACCACAGAATGTTTTCATTTCTCCAGTGGAAAGTTTAAAAAAAATAAGTGTAACATTGTTTCTTGAAAGAGATGTCACTGTTATTTTTTTTTTAAAAAAAATTTAATTTAATGTAATAAAATGTAATTAATATAATAAGGATAAATTATTTATGATCAGTATTTTGTCATTACTCTGAAATTACATTCACTTAAAATTTATGGACATCTCAGCACATGGGCAAATAAAACCCCAAAATATCTAAAATATCTATTTGGCTGGACACCACTGGTGTTGTAAGTGAGAAAATATATATTTTTGTAGTATCGCTAAACCCATCGTTGTCAGGCAGAAACCTTGTATGTCCATGACTGTTGTTTTTCAGGACTTTTTTTTAAAAAAGTGTTTTTAATTCTAACTGAATGCTGTTCAGTCAAAGTTAACAGCTCTTTTTAATACTTTTCAATGGTTAAATATTTGACAGACATAAAGGGTGACCACCAGCATTTATTTATGAAAAAAAAAAACACAATAGGGAGATACAAGGTTTTTGCCCAACAGCGACAAAACGTGATATGTCATATCATATGTGACCACTGGCTCATTTCCATATTGTCTAAAACACGCTACTATGATCAGTTGCATTCTGTGGTCTAAACCAACACGTCTCCGGCAACAGTGCTACAAAACAGCAGCTCTGTGTGAGACATTGATGTGTGATCTCACCTTTGTTTCAGAAAGACAATCACATTATTATTTAAAATAAGAGCTGCACCTGCACACTTGATGTTTTCTTGGGCAACGCATAACCTTAAATAGCTTTGAAAACGGGGATTCTTGTGTGCCTGTTAATGCAATTCATGTCTGCAAAGGCAGTTCTGAAAAATCCTCACACAGGCAAGGTTTTAACACAAAATATGACAAGGTATGAGTGAGAAATGCGTGGGACCAAGAACTGAACCCTGTGGTACACCGTGGACGATGTCTGCTGAGAATTATGAGGAATTTCTGGTTACAAAATGATTTTGCTCTCATATGTACGATTTGAAACAGCATATTGTTGCTGTTAGGGCTAAAATAAAAAAGTAAATTCCCGCACATCACCTCTGCATTAATTTATTAAGAAAGGGCAAACATTTGTGTGTGACAAGGATGTCTTAAGAAAGGCCCTTGTGACCAAAATATCTGCACTTTCTTTTAAAATAAACCAAAGCAAAGGTGATACATGTGTGCAGGAACTGACTTTTTTCTTTGGAATATTCTTGTGAATATTTGGGGGCTTTGATTGCTGGCTGCTCATCTTCTGCTGTCAGGGCTCAACAGTTAGAATTGCCCACTTGCCCTTAGCAAGTAAAATGCCGTTTTGGACTAGTAAATCTAGCAACTACTCAATCAGGCAAGAGGTAAAAAATAATTAAACGCATTGTTTTTTTTCCCGAGCTAATGATGAAAGTAGCTAAGAAGTGAGTACTCATGAGAAGATGGCGACGGTTAAAGACAAACTTTATGATCTGAAGCAAAAACAAGAATTTCAGACACACAATGAGCCAGTAATCTAAAATTTTTGAAACCGAATAAATTATGTTTTAACTTTGAGCTATGTTGCACCAAACTTTTAAACTAGCTTAAAGTTGAGAAAGATTTAAATTACCCAGGTGAGTTTTAATGATGCGTCTCGACCTTCTTTCACTCCAGTTGATAATGGAGGAGAAATTAGAGCTATCACGACTACACTAACTAGGCTAATTAACTTTTCAGCTAGCTACTAAACAAGTCAACATTTATTAGCTTAGCAACAATATAACTTTTTGTTAACTTTTCAGCTAACTAGTGAACAATTGAACATCTTATTAGATTTTTTCACTAGCAAGCAAACATTAGCACATTTTTAAAAATGTTTCAGCTAGCAAACAGTGTAATTATTTGTTAACTTTTCAGCTGGCTAGCAAGCCGTTTTACATTTTCCAAACTTTTTTTTTAGCAAGCGAGTAACAAAATAACTTTCTATTTTTACTTTTTAGCAGCAAACAATTTTTAGCTAGCTAGCAAAAAATAGAGCCAGCGATCCTCTTAGGTTATTTCTTTGGGCTCCAGACCCCCATAACTGTGACTAGGGATAAGCTGATGTAGAAAATGGAAGGTAGGGTGTTGTATTAACAGTAGTATTAGTCTAGTAGTTGTTGTAATTGCGGTGGTATGTCTTGTAACAGAAGCTAATAGTGGTAGAAACAAACAGTGACTGCAAGTAAGTTAAAATAAAGCTTAAGTGCGATGCTTCTTCATATTTTCATTACATCAGTATTAATGATCTTTGTGTCTATTTGTGTTTGTGTGTGTGTTTCAGCGAGAGCAGCCAGGGTGATCTACGAAGTTCCCCACATTGACTCTGAGGAAGCAGAAATGGACAAACACAGCACCACCTCTTCCAGAGGCTCGTCTCAGTGGGTGAGTCTATTGGTATCAAGTCCACGAAGACACAATTGTGTATCGAGTAAAACATTAAAAAACGTTGCACTTTTCAACTGGCAGGATCAAATTCAGACAGTTTTTAAACTGTCGAGCCCAAAGTTTCCTTTCCATTGCTTTCTATGAACGGTCTATATAACGTGTGAGACAGGGTGGGTGACGAAAATGTTATTTGATAGACAAACACAGCCACATCAAATTTCAGATCCAATATAGGGTAAAATCTAGGCTGTCCTATATACTGTTCACCATAAAACCTGTAACGACTGTATGATGTAATGCAGTGCCTTACATACAGTTAAACCGCGGAAAACATTCTGGTTTTGGTGAGACTATTAGTTTAGCCGTTTTTGTACTGTAGCATTTTTCAAGGTTGTGATCACATCAATTTTTGAAACAGAACAAATTATGAATTAACTTTAAGTAATGTTGCAGCAAACTTTTAAAGCAGCTAAAAATTAAGAAAGATTCAATTCGAATTCCAAATGAATTTTATGATGATTTTGTCTCAAAGTTTTTCTCAACGGAGAAACTATAATATATAATCTAACATTTTATTAAAATTTTATTTTATCTATCTAGCAAACAATACAACTTCTTGTTACCTTTTGAACTAGCTAGTGAACAATTGAACATTTTCTCAACGTTTTTTTCTCAACAATTTTAATTTTAATATTTTATTAACTGAAAAGCAAGCATTTTTTTTTCCTTATTGACATATTTATGGAGGAGCAATATGATCCCATAAAACAACACCACAATCCACATGCTTAATACATAGTATGAAACAATTGAAAACTATATGTTTCAGAGCAGGGTAGGATTTAATACGCAACTCTGGTACTGATTCACACAGATGACAGATATTTCTGTTCATTCTGGTCACTCAATTCAGTTTGTACAGCTGGACTTTAAGCAGTAACTTCCAGTGTTGAGACATTAATATTATGAAACATAACCGACATCCTGTTTCTGACTAATTGTGCCTGTTGCACATGCCTACTCAATTAGCTACCACTCTGTCGACCTTTGCACGCCACAAACCCATAAGCTCTTTAATATTCACTGTAAAAAATAACAACAAAAAGTTGACTAAACTTGGCAAGATAAATTGAGGTAATTTTGTGATGATTCAAAACAAACTTTTCTTGTGAAATAAATTTGATTTCCTTTTACATTTTATCAGTCAATTCTTCATTTCACACAAAGCATTCCAACTGCTCCAGATGGAGTTACTTTGATTTATTCAATTTTCTCAGGAGAGTTTAAACTCTTACAAAATGCATGCTGGGAAGTCCTCTAACATGCTGTTACTTCAGAAAACTTAATGTAATGAGTTGATTGAACTCCGTACAGTACATTCATTCAACTCAACATTTCAAATCATAAGACTTGAAGTTAGAAGGAAAGAACTTGTGTTTTTAAGTTCTGAAGTTTTCTGAAAAGAAATACACATTTTAAGTTTAATTTATTTGAACAAATAAAACTTTTATACTTAAGTTAATGAGAAAAGTTCACTCCACTAAATTCCTGTATATTTTTTCCAGTGCTTATTTGACACATGTTAATGTACTGTTTTACTGCACTAAAACAGTAATTGTCTTTATCTCTCTGTCTTGTTCAGTGTCAAGTACCGGTGTATGAATCCTTCGATTACTTTGAACGTGTGCAGACCAAAGAAAGTGGATGAGAATCTGCTCCGAGGGATTTTTGCATCATCCAGTATTTTTCTCCCATATTTTCCAGCCTGTATATCTTGTACATTCATTTACTTACCTTGTGAATCTTATGTAAATCATTTTATATGAATGTAAATATTTTCTATTTTTCTATAAACTTCTCTGTAAAGTCTTATCCATCTTTGTTGTCTAAGTTCATTTCAAAGTTGACATAGACAGTAGTATTGATTCTGTAGCGAAGATGCAGGTTTCACAATGACTTCAGGTCATGATAAGGACGCTGAGTGGAAACTGTGATGTTATGAGGTCGCTGTATAATAGGCCAATGACAGGAAGTGGAAACAGCGCCTGTGACAGTTTGTCCCTGGCTTTGTTGTACACATTTTTATCACACAAGGCACACAAATCTGATACAGAACTTCTGAAATGTTGCATGCGTGACACACTGTTACTGGAAATACATGTTGCTGAGACCATGTTTTACCATAATTATCTTCACATCACTCATCTCTCAATTGGCTCTGCATTTCAGGTTTTGTGTTGATTTTCTAAAATTTCCTGAGACCATGATGGAAAAACACCGTTAGCATTATTGAAAGTGTAATTACTCACATAATTAGCACGTAGCTGATATATGAAAAAGAAAAAGCACACATGCTAATTGTACACATAAAGGGTACTTATGTAACCTGTTGGACTCTAGTATTGTCTGCATTGTGTTGTGGTGAAGAGACCGTGGATATTTTTGGAGGCGATCTCCGTTTATTTGTGACAGCTGACAGCAGGTGGTAAAAACAAAATTCAGTTACGACCATGTAACTTGAGCCCCTACACAAATTTTGTGAAATATACTGAAATCATGACAATAAAGTACGATATATACATATATAATGAAACATAAGTTCATTTAAATGTACATGGAACTATGGGAAGCTGCGATGATTGATCAGATTTGTGGAAAAGTTGCAACGGTTGGACAAAGGTCATGCAGAAATCATGGTGATTGGCTGACTTTGCAAGAATTGTTAGGATTGCAACATCACATCCTCCTGAAGGGCCTGAAAGTTAGTCAAAACTCTCCATACATGAAAGGTGTGTTTGGTGATAGATTGGAGACACTGATTTGAGGGAGAGGAGAATATGTTGACACCTGTATTATTTATTAACCAAAAAATATTAAATAAACTTGTATTACAATATATCAGCATTTAGGTATTGCTGAATTTGCGCTGGCTACCTTAATAAACTCTGTTATTGGGAGTTTCAGAGGAACAGAGACACAAAGCATCCTGTAAGTTATGAATTTGTTTCATTGCATGAGAAAATAGGCTACTAAATACCAATGGGAATAATTAATGGCAGATCTGCCACTGAACTCAGGTCAACACATTATTTAACCCTTAACCCTTATTTATGACTGTTACTACCACACCTGAAATTAGAGGGAACAAAGTCTTGTTGTCCCAGCTATCCTGGCTCCAGATTGTTTTGGTGTTGCATATTCATATTCATCGTAATCTATCTGTGGTTATGACAAATGTGAGGGTAGTGACTAATAAGTAAATAATCACAAGCCTGATGGGCACCTATTTATTGCCAAGAGGGTTGCTGATAAAAAGACACTTTAGACCCAATGAGTCAGGCACTTTTAGACTGAGAAAGAATGTTAAAGGCTACAGAGAGACACTCCTTCACTCATGTGAACAAGCTAAACTTACAGTATGCTAACCTTCACCTGCATTCAATAGATCTACTGTATACCCACCGATATTTGCTGCAAAAGGTGTTAACCACCACACAGAGTAAGAATAGCTTTCACAAACTGTCACACTGCTTCTTTCACTTGTCATTTCTGTGCACACATATTCAGCATGTCAGGGGAATGTAGTGATACCGTGCATTGCTTCTGTCATCATGCACGCAGAATGCATGTTTGAAAACCTAAAACATGACTCAAGTCCTCAAACCCATTGTTTTAGGCTACTGAGTGATGATCATACAGTTATTTAATGATGCATTTTTGGGTAACACTCCTAACTTATGCTTCTTTCTCATTGTGTTTGAAGGAATCTATTGCAGCGAAGGGAGTCGTGTGAGTGAGTTGTTGGTTGTGGTACCACAGACATGTTTTTACGCTGTATGTCTTATTCTGTAACAGAGCACTGCTTCCAGGAAATGAGACCAGACCAGATGACCAAAAAAAAGACAGATGCAGACATACACACTGATGTACTTCTTGCATGGTTCATGTCCACCTTTACACAGCAGCATCTGTAACCACCAACCACAGTAGATGCAGTGACATTTAGTCTGTGTAAACAAATTCATCTTCTAAACATATTATACATGTTAGAAAATAGTTGCTGAAAATGTGAAAAGACTGAGAACTATGTAGCACTAAATTGTGGAGTTAGACTGTGAAACTGTTGTTTGAGATTTCTGTGTTCAGGATTTTTGAGCTGGACCTGAAACATGGCTCGGTGACGTGCTGGAGCCATGGTCCTCATCACACTTTATAAGACCCATGAACCAAACGCCACCTCCTCTCCCCTCACCCTCCCTAATAATCTGTAACAAACGTACCTTCAGAGACTCTCTCAGTCCAAATACCATTCTGTCACTGTCCTCTGGCTCTGGTGTCTCAAACACATTTGGACATGTCCAATAAAGCTGCTAGATGGAACATCCATGTTTCATGTTGTTTTCAGGTATTGGTGTTTGACACTGAGGGCCCTATTTTTTGGTGATGTAAAGTGCGTGGTTCAAAGCACAAGGTGCAAGTGGGATACACCTTATCAGCTGTGCACAAGTGCATTAGTTCATGGGTGTGTTTTAGGCCAAATGTGCAATAAACCAATTAGAAAGTCAGCTCTCATCAGCTTTAAGAAGCAGGTGCACCTGGAGCACAAGTGTTGACAGCATGATGGCGGAATAACCAGGAAGAAACAAAGAGGAAAGATTTGCAGATCTTCTGGTTCAAGAAATGAAAGCGCAAGAGAGTGCGATATAAGTTTGAAGAAAGTGATGCACAATTATGCACGAGTTATTCAACAGGTACATAATATATCCAGCATCAGGCTCTGACAGAAGCACACAAACCTTTTTCTGACCAGGTCAGGCCGGTCTCGTGGTCAGATATAACGTCTTGCTTATTTTGTATGTTAACATATATCAAGGCATTTTGTAATTGTGGAGAAGTGTGTGTGTGCCTCAGCGAAATGCACGGTTTGCTATCTAGTGCAGATGGATCTACTGCACCGCAGACTTAACACTTCGAGCAGGTTTTAGCTGGTCTGTGGTGTAAGTGGTTTCAACTACAATGAGCTGTGCACAATATATCAAACGTGCCTGGCCATGACTTCACTTTTAGACCTCACAGATGGTTCATTTGCTATGTTGCAGACATGGGGAAAATGGCAACTGTGCTGGTGCAAAATAGCAATTCCACTTGCATCCTTTCATCACCCATGATCACTCAGCTGTGTGCCGCGTGTAAGATAGGGCCCTGAGATGATGGACCAGACAAACCCCCACCTTCCAGAGAAGAGAAAACTGCTCATTTTTAATGATTTTGAGACCTAATCTTATATACAATTTTTCATCATTCAAATTTGGCTTCAAGTGTCATCTGACACCCGTCATCAGTAGCACAGGGTTTATAACCTCGCAGAATAAATTGATTATGATTTATGTTGTGTCAAATTAAATAAATCACAGAATCTATGATTTTTGTAGTTAATGAAAAGACCTCCCCTTAAATCAATAAGTAAATGACTAAAGCTCCTAATGGTCTATGAGGTAATATGTACACTAGGCGTTGTATGCCTGAGGTTGTGTTGACACAGTTGGAGCCACCACCTATCTCAAACACTTGAGCTGGTATTGCTTGACCTTTGAATCCATCATTCAAAAGGTATAAAAGGAGTTGCCTCTCCGCCCACTCCTGACCCATCTACTGCTCTGTCGACCGGTGTTGGTCTTCGATTTTCCCTTTCTGTGGTATTACTAACCTCTTAAACAGCAACCATGACCCAGCTGGAGACAGCCATGGCCATCCTGATGAAGACCTTTGACACATACGCAGCCGGTGAAGGCAAGAAGGACACCTTATCCAAAGTCGAGTGCAAGACTTTGCTGGAGAAGGAGCTGCCCGGACTGCTCAAGGTACTGTACAACCCCCTCCACCACGGGCTGTGATGGACCGGGGTGGAAGGCTGAAGAATAATTTTTCCGTCTAATTTGAAATATCAAAAATGATAATGATAAAAGTGATTTGACTGATGCTAAAACAGGCATCTCAATTTCATATTTTTACAAACAAATTTTGTTAGCTCCATTGCTAAAATGGAAATGTTCAGTTTTGGTTGAAGCGGTGCATAAGCTTCCAAAAATTAAAACTGTGGCTGAGTTTTGAATAATTTGCAACAACAACTTTAAACATTAGGACATTTTTGCACATTTAGTTAATGTGGACATTGCATTTTCTAACTTTTGACCACTTTTGACCCATCCTGTCATTGCGTCCTACCTCAACATTAACTTCTTGCTATTTCTGCACCCAAAGACCCGTCTTTAACTTGAATAATCCCCTCTTGGTATTCTACCTTGGCTGGAAAAAGACCAGCATTTGATCCAGCATTCCCAGTTGCATACGGTGAAATGGAATACTGTAACAGTTTCCAACAATATTGATGTTGTTTTCTTGGCTGTGTAGGCAGCAAAGAACCAAGAAGAGGTGGACAAGCTGCTGAAGGGTCTGGATTTTAACGGCGACTCTGAGGTCGACTTCAGTGAATTCGTGGTGATGGTTGCTGCTCTCACCTGCGCCTGCCACGACCGCTGTGCCAAGAAGTAAGCAGAGTGACCGCACCCTGGGGTGGAGCCAAATGGCACCAGCAACGACATGAAATCCTAGTAGTGACTGTTTTCTGTAACAACTGAATAAACTGATTTATTTACCCATACATGGCTTGTGTTTGTATTGTGTGACTTACATTGACAAAATACAAAATTCATTGCAAGATTATAACCGTGTATAGTCATTTTTCTTAAAGAAGGCTTGTTTTGGTACCTTGAAGTGTAGTTCCTTGAGACTTTCTTACTTTACCATGAGTAACAAAATGATCAATACACTCTTAGAAATAAAAATGCTATCTAGAATCAGGGTTCTTCAGCTTGTTCTTATAAAGGAACTGTGTTTGGTTCTTGGTAGAAGTTTGTATAAAGGTTTTGCTTGAAACCCTTTCCTAACCCGTTTCCACCAACATGGAACCATTCATTTTCCTCTAAAATAAGATAGTTTGGAACCTGAAAAATTGGTTTCCAAGTGGAACAAAAACAGTTTTCCTTGGGAACCAAAGTGGGTGTGTCATATTCTACAGGTTCTTATGCAACACCTTCTGTCGATGATATCATTGTTTAAAATGTTCCTCTAAAAAAACTGGTTCACTGGGTAGCACCAAGGATTCATGGGTCTTGAATAGAACTGGTGTGGGTGGAAAAGGGTCTTCAGAGTTCTACCTAGATCCAAACACAAAGGGGTATACCTAGAGTTAAGAACCCTTAATAAGCCCTTTCTTCAAAAACAGGTGCTTCAGAAGTAAAATGTTCTAGGTACAGCCTCAGTCCTTCTGGAAGAACTCTTTTGGAACCCTTATTTCTAAAAGTGTACATACACAAAAAAACAAAACAAAACATTATTTAAAAAACACAAAATATAAAAATATCAATACATGTGCAAGAGAAAACAACTGAAAAGTTTTAAACGACACAAACCAACCAACAAACCAGACTGCAAGTTGCTCTTGCACACTGCAGTGTCAAAGTAAATGAACGGTGGAAAAAGAACAAAGTGAATGGTGACATTTCATGTGGGTGACAGTGTATAATAGGAAATGGTTTTCAAGGCGTTGTAGCAGGTGGTCAAATCACCTCAGTCATGTTAGAACAATCATCAGACTTCCTGTGTAACTGGGACGAGGGTGTGCATGTGAAACTATAAGTACACAGTCTGTGTCTTCTTGGTGGTCTCTGTTGAAAAGGGGGTAATCAAAATTTTCATGTTTTCTCTATAGCATTAGATGACTTGTGTTTGTGTTTGTCTTAGTTTGAAACCATGTCAAGCTTAAAAAAAAGACGAGACATGACATGACATTTTTTGTAGTTAAAAAAAAGTCACATGACTCGGACTCAAGTCAGGCTTGAGACATCAATGTGAGGACTTAAGACTCCACATAATGACAGACTTGCAGCTCAACTTCAACTTTAACACTAGTTACATGTGACTTCAGTTGGTCTTTAGCATTTTGGTTTGAAAATAATTGTTATTTTAAAAGTGTGAATCCACAAATAAATGAATTTCCCTTCAATTCCTAAGTCAACTAATGTTAACACTCTTCATTCTTAGCAGGTCAACACTTAATTCCCCAGATCCACTTTGTTTAAACCAATCTGACATCTGATCAAGTTGCAGTAGAGAACCATGAACAGCTAATGTTACAATACTGATATCCGTGGAAAAAATGATACCAAAGATGATTTCATTCACTTTCAAAAACTACAAAGTGGTCAACAAAAAATGAATTGCAGTATGTAAAGCATGCAGGCTGAAAATTACAGACACATGCCACACAAATTACGGTAAGTCGAGGCTAATATTCACATAACTAGCTCGCTAATGCTTAGGCTAATGTTAGCTTAACAGTGAAGTAATTTTGTAAATTAATGCGGCTGCCTTATAACTTGTTTGGAACTCAAAACTCAAAGTTTAGGACTTGAGTGACAGGTGAGGATGGAGCAGAGCCGGGGAGGAGCCAGGAAACTGGAGAGGGAACACATGCTTGTTGAGGCTGGGACTATACATGACTGAGTCCACTGCCTTCACAAAGTGTAGTGTTTGTATTGCAGTAACTATTATTCTGATATTCTTGAATCTTATATATTATTTTAAAACATACTAAATCTAACCACTAATAAAAAGTAAAGTCCGGAAACTAACTGAAATTAAACTGAATTGAGAACAGAAATTCATAATTCCAAATAAAAACTAATGGAAAATACAGCTATAATAATGGTGGCAGATACAAGTGTTTCAGCACACAGCTGAGTGTGATGTTATCATTGTATTTTTGATGCACGTCCCGCCAGATGCACGCAGCGGAAGAGGACGTCTACAACATCTCAAGCGAGTGGTCAGAGCAGCGGCTTTGTATCTGACAGAACAGCTTCAGCCACATGCAAAGTATGCCACGATGTCACAAGCAGTGTGTTGAAAACACGTCAGTGGTCACACACGGAAATATTTCTCGCTCAAGAAAGTGACGAAGGTCCACACACAAAGAACAACAGGATCTTTATAGAGACTGCAACATATTCAAGTTGAGGACAGATTACACAACAGCTTTAAAATGTAAACTGCTGACTGTAAACCCTCCACAAACCATGATTTAAAAACTTCAGTCCACACTAATGTTCATTTGTTTTATGGTTACTTGACACTTACTTGACATGTTAAGTCAACAAGTTTTTATTTTTGAATTCATATTACTAAGATGTATAAAGCTTGTTGAGCCAAACTACTTCAAGACCAGTTATTTTGATGAATAATACATTGTGCATTCAACAAGTTTTTTGATTGTTGATTGTTGCAGATATGTAGTATGTGTGTATTATTTTGTTCATACGACATGTATGATTTCTTATTCAGTAAAAAGAATGATTTGTGTCGACTTCACATACCAAAAACACATTATTAGAGAGTTGTGTTATGCCAAACATAAAGATGTTTTGCTTCCTCAACATACAACTGCAGACATTTCCTGTTTTAAGCTTCTCATTTTCTTGTTCACATGCAGTATAGTAGCAAAGATGCCAGCATGCATTGTGTGAGTTAAACCTCTGAGATATGATGAAAACTTGCTGTGTCACTTTTTAAGATAAGTCATGCTTAATTGTTTTCACAATAAAAACATTGTGAACCATAATAAAAGTGTATATTGAATTCAGTCACTACGCCTTTATACTTCATTCAATTTAAAACTAATTACTCAATCTGAATTTTTTTCAAGTTCACTGACAGTGCATAAGTAACTGTGTTTTTACCAACTTATTATTTTCTTGTACACACAGTTTAATAAGAATGAGTTCAAGCAATGTTTATTTTTAGAGTGCAGTTGCAGCATGTTTGCAGACTTCCCAGCAGGCATTGCGCAATAGTTAAAACTCCCCCGAGACCCTTTTTTTTTTCCTAATTTGAAAAAAACATGATGGTATATGATGTAAACTTGCTCTGTGTCTCCAATACATTTCAAGATAAATCATGTTTGTTTGTTTTCACAATAGCGTATTGAACATGTTTTGTCAAGTTCAGTTAACTTTACAAAACATTAATCAATCAAACAAAAGACTTTAAACTAATAAATTCAGTTAACATACATTTTTAAGTTAAACAGCTCAGAAATATTTACAGTTTACAAGTTTTTACCAACTTATTTTCTTGTAAACACAAATTAGCAAAAATGAGTCAGAGAAACATTTATTTTGTGACGCAGTATATTGGCTAGCTTTCCAGCATGCATAATTTGAATCTCTCCAGAGACCCTTCTTTTATAGAAAACAGATATGATGAAAACTTGTTGTGTCTCATTTACATTCAAAATATTGCAAACCATGATGATGGTTAGTTTGAATGGTCCCTACCCTAACTTAAGTTAACGTAACTTCAACTTACCTTATTGGACGTGTTTTCTCAGATTCAGTTAAGTTCAGTTAATAGTTTTATATGACACAAATAAGACTTTACACTAATTATTCTATATAAGTTTAGTTAACATATATTTTTAAGTTGACCAGCTCAGAATTATTTACATTGTACAATTATTTCTGTGTTTTTACCGCATTTATCTTTGGAGTACAAGAACAGCATATTAGCAGACTTCCCAGCATGCAGCATGTGAGAGTTCAAATTTTGCAGAAACCCTTCTTTTATATAGTTTGATGAAAACATGTGATTGAAACTTGCTGTGTGTCTCTAATGCACTTTAAAATAAGTCATGATTATTAAATTCAATCTTCACTGCTTTACACAGCATATTAGGAGACTTCCCAGCATGCTTTGTGTGAGAGTTAAAGAAGAAAACTTGCTGTGTGTTTCTAATACATTTTAAGATGAGTCACTGTTGTTTTCACAGTAATGAAACACTGCAAACCATGATGGTTAGTATTAAAGTTAACTTCAACTTAATATTTTAAGTTTATTGAACATGTTTTCTCAAGTCCAGTTAACTTCACTGTTTGTTTTACAAAACTCTGATAAAACTTAAGAGTTTGAGTTGAACAGCTCAGAATTATTTTAAGTGCACATTAAAAGTTTTTTGTGCAAGCTGTATACCCTAAACTTTTCATTTGAGTGAGCGACTTGGTGTGTACAGCGGAGTTGACATGTGGCCTGCATTGTGTTTACACCTGATTTGTCTGAGGCGGCGGCCATCATTAAAGACAACAGTGGGATTTAGAAGTTCAAACACACTGGAGAGGAAACTTTTGGAAGCAGTTAGTTTGTTAATCCTGTGATCAGAGGCATCAAGCTGCCTCTTAATCCACCTCTGTGATACTTTCCGTCTTTAGGTCAGGTCAACGCTCTATTAGCCCACCAGGGAGCACTGGCCAAGTGACACACTTTCTCCAGCCGGGACAGTTGTGTAATTACAGAACGCCGATGCTGCCCTCTAGTGGCGGATTCACGCTCCTTTTAACAGACCTGATTGAAAACAGCATCTCTGACAGGCACTTGTTGAAGAAGTGCAGAGGTTCATCATTATCATTAGCGCCATCTTGATTGAGTCACCACGTCTGGATACTTGACCTCCCTTTTTTTTTCTGAGTGACTGTTGTTGATGTGACTGTGCAGGCTGAGCGCGAGGCCTTGCAGTGCTGTTTGTGAAACGTGGTTGGCCTGTAATCGGCTTGCAAGGTCATTAAGCTCAGACTCTCCTCCCTCCACTTCCCCTCTCGCGCTCTCTCTCTCTCTCTGCCCGGGGCATTATAAAGGCTTATGGGGATTAGGTGTCCAGGGTGGAGGAGGATGTAGCTCTGGAGTCAGGAGATACAGGTGGGAAGGAAAAGTGGCGGGGTGAGGAGTTTACTCTGTTTTGTTGTGCATGTGTTCCCTATTTTTCCATCATATACAGTATTCTGATGTTTATTTGTCTCATAATGTGTTCTTATTGCATTATTAGCAATGATAATGTGAATAAATACATAATAATCTCATAGCCTACATTATATCTTTATAAATTATCATTATTTTCTACCACATCTTTATGTATAATTTCTAAAGTAAATTATAAGCCTCATTAGTGATCACACATGGCCTTATTAATTAAATTAAGAAATCATTCCATTACCTCACTGGGGGACATCTGCACCAAAATCCAACAAATTAGTGGGTTAATTAATAACATATTAACGTTTATAAGCCTAGTTTATTTAGTATAGAACCACTTACAGAGTAAATTGACAAAGTGATTCACAAGAGTAAAATTGTTAAAAAATAAAACAGTAAAATTATCCAAATAATAAACATGGGCAACAACAGACCTTAAAAATGCACAAAATTAGTTGTTTGAACGAGGTGAGACAAAGGTCCGTTTGAATAAATCAGTCTTCAGCTGCTTTTTAAAGGTGCCATATGTAGGAATTTTAGCTTTAAGCATTTAAAAAATATTTAAAAATATCAGAGTGTGACAAAGTAACAGTTTTGACATTATCTCAAAGATGTCTATTTATTTATTTTATAGGACAAAGTCAGGTGACCTTCATCAGCCTGGTCATCATGGTAACAACTGTCAGATGACTTTTGTCGTCACAGTCACGGGACTTCCGTCTCAGTAGCCTATAAAGTGACAAATTACACTTACGGTGGAGGTCGGGGTGGATTGAGTGGGTCAAACAAACATCACCGGCTGTAACACATTTTAACCGAAGCCAACTTACATTTACGTACATTATTTAACTTACATATGCGACTAATGTACTTATTTTAACTCAAACCGTGATCTTTTCCTAAACTTAACCAAATAGTAATGATGTCTAAACCTAACCAAACTGTGACCATTTCACAACCTTAACCGCATGTTTATTACTGTTACCATGACAGAAAAAAGCCACCAGACTTTATTCTTTCCTGCATGTCCAAAACACATAAAAAGTGTCATCCCCAACAGCATTAAATGACATGTGAAAAGCTTAAAAAGCATATAATGACACATGAAATGTCTTTAAAAGTGGCGTGCTATTTTTACGCCATCCCATGATATCACGTTGAGTTTTAATTACTCTGTTTGAAAGGCAATTTCACGTTTTATTCTGGTGGCCTTTCTTTGCAGCCACATCAAAAATTATTAGATGGTTTATTAACCATTAATAAGACCATAATAAACTGATTATTTTTTTCAGTACAGTTTTAGATTACTGCTGACTAATATTGGAGTAAAAGTCTTCTTATTGTTTCCTTATTGTCTTCCTATAAGCTTCAAACTGTGTGTTCCTGCAAGACATATATGGTTAGAGGTTTACACCAAGCACTTAAACACACACACACACACACACACACTGCTTAGCTGGGTCCACGTGAGGAGGTAGAGCGCTTATGAATACCTCATTCTGTTTTAAAGCCACACATCTCTGGTCATATGAGCTGCCAGGGTGTCCAGCTCATCTCGTGGCCTGACTTGCAGCAGGAGAAACACCATAAACACACTGCTGCTCTTTGTCTCTAAACTTTAACCCAGTGTGTTTCCTTGTCCCCGGCAGGCGTCATGGGGCGTCACTGGGTTTTAACTGAGGGGATCGAAGTAGGTCAGGTACCACCGAGAGGCTGCATGACACATGACTGTTTGACTCAGGCTGTTTGAATATCGATTATGTTAACTTTAAATCTGTCATGTTGTGTTATCGGTTGAGAGGTTAACATAAAGATGGGTATCATATGACCTAGATCATATATTAATAATTGGTCAAAAGACTTGTGTTTAATTTGTAAGATGTCATTTGTAGTAACAAAGCCACAGACAATGACCACCTGACTTTACTGTTCATTTTGTAGCATCTTTCAGCTCGTTGTTTTGTTTTACGGTCTGCAACTTTCCTGTTTTGTCTTATTCTCCCATCAGCTTGTCTCCAGTTACCACGACCCACTGTGTCCTGCCGTCCCACCATCAAACAGCAGACAAAATTTGTGACAAACTGATGAAATAGTGGAGCATTCAGCAGCTAAATATTTCTCACAGCAGAAAGAAGGCTAAAGTGAGATTAAACATTGGACGTACATTCATCAGGTCACCTGAATGCTGCTGCTATGTATCTGCTGGATATGTAAATAAGTAACGATCTGTTAGCACATTTGTTTTATCAGTTTTACAGGGTGATTATATTCAATGTTGTGCTCAGGGGCTAAAAAAACATTAGCTAATTCAGATTTAGCAAGATGTGGCTGACATTTTGTTAAGTATATTTTATGTAAAACAAGTATTTGTATGTAATTTTTTTTTTATTTCTAAACTTGCTCTGTGCTATAAAACGCCCTCGTCCCAGACAAGAATTCACTGCTTGAAATGAGGACTTCTTTTTTTAAATGTAATAAATAAATAAGTAAATAATAATAAAAAAAAGTCAGTGCCCTACTTTAGCGACCCTGTTAATTAGTCTGTACACGCCCCTGTATGTGACATTAAATCCATTACAGAGAAGTCATAGAGAAGTTTTCACTCATGTTCACAAAGTGATGTTCATAAGGATTTAGAAATTCATAAAAAAAATAGTTTACGTCAAAAGAAAAATAATAAAAAAAAAGTGTTATGAATGATTTTGTGTGTCTGATGGAGTTAGCAAAATTCATGGAAAAAAAAATCCCCTAAAAGTATGGTTTTGTCCAAATTCTCAAGAAACAGTGACTAATATATAAATCTGTAAAAAAAAAAAAAAAAATAATTAATTAATATTTTATTTTATTTTTTTTGGTAGAGAATGATTTGTCCCATTTTTCAAGAACAGATAAATGAACCTTGTATTATAAATGTTATACTTTCTACAGCGATGGGGTACACTGATAGCCTACTATTGCTGATGTTTGTCTTTATGTATAGTCTAAGAAAATGTAGTGATAGTGCACTGATTGTCACGACCAACTTGTTGGTGTAAATATTCTTTGTAAAACCATATAAATAAACGTGTGTGTGTGTGTGTGGGCGGGGGGGTTACAATAAAGAAAAGAGACAATAAAGGAAGACGTAGAGTGTTTAGAGTGTGTATACAGACGTCCACTGAGTCATGTGCCCTTTAATTGACAGCAGTCGAAGCCATGTGAGACGTCTGTTTATACCAGAAATAGTTATTGAGTGAGTCTTTAGTAATAATTACGCATGACTGGAATGTTCATTTAACAAATGATCTTAAAAGGCGTGTCATTTGCCTTTATCTTACAACCTGTTTCTCAAGACTGGCCTGTTGACTGCAGGAGGTAACAAACAGTCAGCAGGGATTAGACAACATAGCAGAGGGTTCCTCCCATACCACACATTCCTTTATACTGAGTGTCACCGAGGCCATTTCTGTCAAACAGGATGCTGCTATCTGTCTGCTTTGAAGACTCGCGTCCTGCATGTCCCCACGGCTCGGTACTGATTTATGAACGCAGCGACCACATGCCTCTCTAAACAATATGTGCGACCCACTGATAGCATTTGTTGTGTCGTCCTTATCAACATGACAGAGAAGCTCTAAAAGTCTGATAGTGAGGACGAAGAAACACACGACAGCCCTCGCTCACACCAGACAGCAGCGTCACCTTTGACCCACACTCATGTTAAGCAGGCTTACACTCCGATATGCTCTGTGCAGGAACATTCGTTGCAGCTTATTTTACTCCGCAATTCAAATTTTTTTGGAAACCCGGAATAATTATACAACTTTTTACTATCTGGCCCGAGGTGTGACTGCTTTATTTGTGCCCTTGAAATGTCAAGGACCAAGCTTGAGACCAGTAAAAATGAGGAAATTAACTCAGTCTAAATCATTGCATTGTTGCACAAAAACATACAGAAGTGTAGCTTACATTAAATTAAAAAACTAAAATAAATTAAAATAATAGTCTCATTTATTTTATCAATTTGTAGCAACTGAATGCTGGAACGCAACTAGAGCTGTCATCTCTCTGTGCTTTCTTGGCGGTCCAGTCGATGTGATGTGTCTTCTGCTGTGCAGAGGATTGTGGGACAGAATAGCCAGAAAAGCATGCTGCAAAATATAATATCACATTTTTAAGGACATTTTTAATCTCTTCCGGGCATATTAATGGTAGTATGGGTATTGGAGCACACAAATGTTCTCATTCTTGGATCAAGTTAGCAATGATAAATATGCATTTGATGAGACTTTCAAAATAAAGCTTCCTGGGAAATATTTTAAGTGAGCAAGTAAGCAACAAAACTACTTGGTTATGTTAAAAGATCATAGTTTGGGTTAAAATAAGTGTGTTGCATAAGTCATATAAGAAAGTAACATTAAAACATAAAATAAGTCATCTTTGACTTTTGTTTTAACACTTTCCATCCATCCAACCTGTCCTTCTCTCTACTTACAGTAACAAAGTATTTGTACTTAAATTACTTCCCACTTCTGGTTTTACTTCCTTTAAAACCTCACTTCCTCACTTATATCCCTGTTAAAGTTTTCTGTCTGTCAAGCAGCCTCTAATCAAACAGAGCAAACAGAGTCAGCTGCAGGTGAGAAAAAGAAACCCAAACTGGTTATCAGCAATCATTCGTGTCCTGCAGACAGCAGACTGGTTTACAGAGGCCTGAGAGGCCGTGCTATTTGCATTGAGAGCACATTCATACCTGTACTGTGCTGATAACAGCCTCTCTGTGGATAGACTGTGACCGCATGATGTAATCCACATTTTCCTGCTTTTACAGCCACTTGCCTGTGACGTAAGTCCAACTAGCAATGTTTGTGCACTGTCCCGATGCGAACAGGCCCGCTCTCTGTCTCATTCTCTCATTCACTCGCTCACACACGCCCACCACACACACACGCAGCGAGACACATGACAAGGAGACTTTGTCCCGCGTTATCGTCAGCGGCCGTGGAGCGGTCCGTCAGCACAGACACATTTAGACATTGTCAAGAGTTATCTGGGCCTTACATCACTGTGAGCCGGCATGAATCTGAATCCACCCGGAGCCATTAGCACCCATAGAAATCCTTTAATGCCACCAGGTTTCCTCTCCCTGCATGAGGTCTGACATCAGCTGTGAAGTCGGCACATCCTTAAAATCAGTAGTTTGAACCCCTGAGCCTCCTCCAGAGTTTAGACCACTATTGAAGTTCCTTTAAAGGAATTTTCTTTTTCTTCTAAACACATTATATATGTTAGAATATAGGCGCTGAGAACACTGACAACCTGGTAGCTCTAGTCCAAATCAGCCCAGCAGCTCACTTCAGCTCACTTCAGTTCCAACTATCTGACACAGAAGAAGAAGAAAAAAAATCCACCATCCTGTCTCTGTCCTCTGGCTCTGGTGGCTCAAACATGTCCGGGATGTTCAATAAAGCTGCTACATGGAGCGTCCATGTTTCAGGTTGTTTTCTGGTCGTAGTGGTGTTTGACGCTGAGACAGCTGGGCCGACACACCCCCAGCGTTTCAGAGCAGAGAAAACTGCAATTTTTGTCATATTTTTGAGAACTAATTTTGTATAATTAGCGATTTTGTAATCATTCAAATTTGGTTGGGTGGTTAAGAACATAGCTTAAAGAAAAATAGCTTAAAGGAAGTTCTCTCGGAGCTGCCTTCAAATTATAAGTTGACTGAATTTGAAAAGACAAGTTGAGGTAATTATGTAATGAACCAAACAAGTAAACTTTTCTACTTTTCTACAAAACATCTTCAATAAGGTCAAGATATTAAGTTGAGCCAACAACTCCTCAGTCACACTGACAAAGACTACAAACAAACTTGATTTCCTTTTACAAGTTTGAAGTGACAGTTCTTCATTTCACACTAGAAATAAGGGTTCCAAACGGGTTCTTCCCAAAGGGCTGAGGTTTTACACACAAGCATTTGCTTATTTTGGCAGAAAAATGGATCATCAAAGATTCTTGTGAGCCAAAAAAAACCTTTTTGGAAGAATGACACACTATGAACAGATTATTAAAATGATGGATGACCCCAATACAGTCAATGGGATTCATCTGCAGAAGAGAATATGGTTCTTTGTAGAACCTTCGGAAGAAAACAGGGTTATACGTAGGTGAAACATATAAAACATATTTTTAAATCCTGCTGGTTGGGTTCCAGATGAAACCCATGGAATATGGAACGGGTTTCCGTTAGCACTCGTAGAAGCTGGAAAGATTTTGGATAGAGGGGGTTCTAGGTGGAACCATTTTACCAAAGATGGGTCTCTGTAGAACCTCTCATAGGGGTTCTGGGTGTAACCTTTTACTGATGAGTCTAGGTATAACTCTTTATGTTGGACTCTAGGCAGAACCCTCTAAAATGGTTTCAAGTGGAAGGTTTATAAAAGGTTCTACCAGGAACCAAAAAAGGTTCTCCTATAAGGACAAGTCCAAGAACTATGTATAGTTCTAGTTAGCACCTTTCTTTCGAAAAGTGTAAGAGGTCCCAACTGAAATAAGACAATTTGTGAAACTGTTTCTAATGAATTTCTAACTTTTTAAGAATTCAATATTAACCGAAAAACAAAAACAAAACAAACAAAAAACAACACCAAGTAACCATGAATCAGAGACACACAGTGAGTTTCCATCATGTGATTTTTCCGGAGAAAAATGTCAGGAGAGTTTTAACTGTCATACAATGCATGCTGGGAAGTCAGTTAATGTGCTGATCATGATTCTTTAAAAACTTAATTTAAGGAGTTGATTGAATTTTGTACAGTGCATGCTTTAATTAAGTTGAATAAATCAAACTTGTATATTCATGTTCAGTTAATGAGAAAAGATTTATTGATTATACATTGATTTTATAGGGCAGTAGACTATCACCTCCTCAAAAGATGACAATAAAGATTTGTTCACATGTGTAATTGCATTACAGATGGGATTGTTCATCTTAATGCAGTGATTAAAGGTGTTTAAATGTTGCTTCTATAGCCCCAGGTTACATTTACAAGTGGCTTTGATTAAGTGATTAAAACCCTAAACAATCAGACTGATTGATCAGTACTGACTGACCTACTGATTGATCTAATTCTTGAGTTACTCAGCCTCATTAGATAATGTGCTAAAGAGATCCTCTGAACTGAGATAAGGAGGATCATACATGTTTACCACAGAAGATGACCTTTTGCTGCACAAGAGTGTCGCCAGCAGACAAAGTGTCTGTGAGCCTACAGGCAGTCACATACCTACAACAGACAGAACTCAGTGACCCGCTGTAGAAGTATGTGCTGCTGCTGGTGGAACAAACATTACAGCTGGTTAATGTCACATGACAATGGGAACTAAGTGACTGGAAAGGCAGGCGTCTTCTGGAAATCACAACAGTTAAATTTAGGGATGCACAATCGTGTCGGCACGCCATCAGTTTTGACGATAAAGGCTCAAAAAAAAAAAAAAAGAAAGCCTGATATTTGTCCAAAATGAACATTTCTGCCAATACAACAGGCTTGTAAGATGACACCATGTGTGGAGTTTTTCTTTAAGTGTCCAAAACAAAGCAAATATAGCAAATTTGTTATTTGTGCAGAGTAACCAAATTACTTTCATTCATACAAATATAATTAACCATTTTAAAGGACCAGTGTGTAAGATTTATGGGGATTTATTGGCTGGCTAAGAGAGAAATTAAATATAATTAAGGTATAATTAATAGTATGTTTTCATTAGTGTATAATCTAAATATTAGAATCGTGTTTTTGTTATGTTGGAATGAGCCCTTTATATCTACAGAGGGAGCGGCTGCCATGTTGCACAACCATGTTTCTACAGTCGCCCAGACAGACAAAGCAAACACTGGCACTGTAGGTTCTCCTACATGCATGGAATGGGAGATTGAGACGAGGTGTTTGCAATGTGCAGACTCACTGCTAGATAAATCCTACACACTGGTCCTTTAAAACTTAGTGTATTTGTATTATTTATATATGATTTTAAAAACAGTATTTACAGAGACTCAACAGTTCCCATCATGAGCATCAAGCATCAGAACCACGTTCTATGGTTGTAAAAATAAACAGATAAATTTAATTTGCTTCCGGATAGAAATGTAGCTTTTCAGTCAGGTTGCACTGGTAGAATTACATCCATCTGCAGCTGCTGACGCTCTCACCAAAACTGAAGAAGCAGCCTAGCTTAAAACGTAAACATGACGAAGACGTTTACGTCCAATATGTTTCACAATGCAACCGGTTCAACCATAAGGAACATACAACTTGGTTTTAAACAATTGTTACGGGTGGTCATAATATCAGAAGTTGGGTTTTAAATTTACTATTAATAATAACCTTTCTGCATCAAGATCATGTTGCATTATGGTATCAAAAAGGCTCACAAGTTTTCTTTTTGGAGCTCAAACTCAGTCAAAAAAACTAGGCACAAAATTATAAAATAAAGGTGCACCGAGAATAGATAAATGTCAATAATAATGACAAAAATTGTGTTCTTTTCTGTACAAGTAACAAAATTTAAAAATATATAAATGCAAAAAAATAGGGAATAATAAAACACAACATTAAGTCAGTTCACATACATGACGTTTTCATGGGGGACTGATGTGGTGACAGAACTTGCAGGAAGCAATGATGATTGGTCAAATTTGCTGAAAAGTTGCGGAGTTTGGACAACATTGCAAGGCCACGCAGAATCCACAGGGATTGGTTGAATTTGCGTGAATTGTTACGATTGCAACATCGCAACTTCCTGGAGGGACTGTATTAACTTTAAGCTTTAATCTAACTTGAAGGGGGAAATTTGCTGTAGGGACCAAATCTGTTTTTGTTCCAGGCTGTTTATTTCTGCTGTTTTTTTAATATGGGGCTTTATAGAGTCTGACTGGCTTTGGGGGCCAGTTTTAAGTGGCCATTTGAGGAACTGCAGTTTTTAGCATGTCCATGTTGGCTTCAGTTTTCAGTCCCGGAGGTCACCGCTTGTTTTCAGTGAGTTGGAATAAAGAGTAAAATTCCATTGAAATGTGCACAACATTTGGATGGACACTTGACTCTTTATGTCCAATTAGCATTGCAGCATCCAAACACCACAGAGAGGTGAAAGAGACCCTGTTGATCAGAATTATATGAGAATCATGTGAAACATAGAGACTGAACACACACTGTGTACCCCTCCACCGCAGAGCCTGGTAGAAAAACAAGTGAAGAATTGCAAAGGAATGCATCAAAATCAACAAATGGATCAACTCTTATACTTCACATTATTAAAATTCATCCTCTGCACTCCTTCTCTGTGTTTTAATACTTTGGCTCTTGATAAAAGTTTGGAGTCTGGTTATCTCTGCAAGACACAGCATGACTAGTAATAAGAAGAAGAAGAAGGGGAGAGCAGAGCAGATTATCAGCACTGTGGGTAAAATACATATACTTATTTCTTATGATCACAAGAGTCGATCTACAGTTTGTTTTCACTATCTGCCTGAATGGCCTGAGGTCAGGTATGACATGCTGGTGCCAGTGCCAGAGGAAGCATTGCACAACTGTGCACACAGGAGACAAAACATCGCTGTCACTGTTACACCAGTCTGTGTGAGAACGCACACACATACACACATGCATGTATGAGAGAGTCCAGACAGAGAGCAGACAGCGGTAAACAGCTTTGCAGACAAGAAAGAGGAACCAAAGTCATATGGCTTTGTATGAAGGCGGGATTTGTTTCTGCCTCAAAGATCCTGATTGGTCTCTTTGATTCATGCATCAAGCCGTGATTGGTCTCCTCATGGGGAAGTATTTAAATTCTGTAAAAGGATTAGTGTCGTGAGAAGTGTGTCAACTTAACAGGAGGCGAGAATAGTTTGTGTTTTCTGCACATATGGCATCAGTCCCTCCTATCATGAATCCTGACATGTGACTGTCTGGATGCTGGTGATGATGATGATGATGATGATGAATAAGTTTGATGACCTCAGTTAAAAGATAATCTGGATATCAAGTTTTATTGTCTGAAATAAAACAGAAAAAAGCCAGACTGATCCAATCAGATCTGTCCAACTGTGATGATGCAGTTTGACTGGTTACATATTTACTGTAGAACGGATCGATGCTGCATCGACTGCCTGTGGCACGTCCTGAACTTACTAATGCAGAAAAATAAACTGCAATGTGTGTCACATTTTCTTCTCATAAAGCAGGAGTTAGTGACAAAAATATGTTATCAAATCATTTAACACACCTCACAAAGAATATAATATCCATTGAAACTCAATGTAACAGGAGAGAAAATGTTAATATTTGCGGCTCTGAAAGAGGCACAAACTTCGGCCCTACACAGTCCAAAAACATGTTATTTTTGTACAGAAATGTTAATCATGTTGATTTTCAGTCATAAAAATGTTAATTATGTTGATTAGGTGTGTATTTCATGTAAAGATGGATCTGGAACCAGATTGGTCGCACTAGCTTTTAAGTTTTCAACTAGCCTATACACTACATTCACACTATACTTTGCTGAGTTATAAGTGTTTGCTAAGCGGAAGTTAAACTAGTTTTTGTGTAAAGGTTAGTTGCTGTTATAACATATTTACACCAACTAACTAAGATAACTAGCAAAACTGAAATTAGCATGCTGATGTGACTCATGTCCTGTCTCTCCATAAGTGGACGCAGCTTGTTGCACACAAAAATTAATGTTTCTTTGGACATCCTGAAGTTCTGCATCCACTGAGTGTTTGTTAAGATGGGAACAATCATATCCCACTACTCAGAAGCTCGGTTGAACACAGACAGACGGCCTACAGTGGCAACTTTGCAAAGAATGAAAGATCTGAAACATGCATACACAGCATACACATTTTAATACTTAATAGCGATAGCTTAAGTTCATTAAAATATTACACAAGACTTAGTACGTATGGTGAGTGCTTGCAAACTAGCATTAGCTATCATTAGCTTACCCTCATACGTCTCATTGCTGTGAATAAAAAGCCACAGACCAAGAACCAAGTACTCCATTGCAAGTGCCTGGTACCAAAATCAAGTAGAGTCGAGTCGAATAGAGTTGTACAGTACAATAGAAATATGCCAAAAGAGGTAATATATGGTCTCCATATAGTGCTGAGACTCAATCAAAAAAAACTGTTAAATTATGATGTGAACTAGAAAGATCTTTTTAAATCAGAAAGCAATATGCCAAGAACTGCGGGATAATTAAGTTCACATATTATTGTTATGCTGAGATTTAAACAACACTAAATTAAAAGAGCACTAGCCCAATTATCCTCAAGCATGATTGGTTATTTGTCCAGTGAGAGGCAGGACTTAAATTTCAACCAACTGTTTGATGAGTATTTTTTAAATATACATTGTTTTCTTTTGTATGTAGCTTACTTTTAATTGTTTACAATATTAATTTAGCCTATTAATAAATTATCTAGACAATACATCACAAAAATAAGAGTATTTTTCATCATGGAATGTGGAGGATGAATTTAGGAGTCTCATTGTCTGAGGATAGATGTACAATGCAGGTGCAATTTCCTTTTGAGGACACGGAGTGAAATACTGCAATATTACAAATGAATGTAGATATGAGAAATGATATGTTACGTGTGCAAGCATATGCACACTGCGTGCCACCCCTGCATAAGTCAGTGCGCCGCTTGGGCCACCCCTGTCAAAAAAATTTCTAGAAATGCCCCCAGTTAGGAAAAACTTACAATATACACAACAGATTTACAAATAATTGGTAAAACTCAATCTTGGAACTTGAAATGATTCAAATGAGGCGTTGTGATTCTTCCATACAATCATGTGTGAGTTTGATTTTCTCAGTATTATTCTAATAGTCAGTGCAGGTATGTCCCAGATGATCTAAATATGATTCAAAATCAATGTTCCTTCTTCTTTCCTCATTTTTCTGCATTAAAATGGTCAAATGTAAAAAAAAACAAAAGCAGACAGAAGCAGAAAAAATGAACCCAAGCAGAAAAAATGGGATGATGTCAGCTTTGACTGATGCATGAAAACGCTTATGAGGTTGTGCGAGGACACAATGAGACAATGTAAACAAGTCAGGCAGTATAGTAGATGGCACGTGTCTATCTCTTGAGCTGGAACTAATAAAGGATTTACCTCAGTGACCCACCCCGCAGATGATAACCAGCTTCACCTCAGATGGCACTGTGAACTCGCCGTTAAGGTGGAAAGAAAACGCTAAAGCTTTGTGGGAAATATTTTGCTTTCACAACCTCACAGGGAAATCACCCAGAGGCCTCTCTCCCTCCCTCCCCCCGACCCTCCCTAAACCCCCTTCCTGGGAGAGGATTACGGGGCATCTTTTAACTGTGCCATCTGCTCCAAATTGACTCTCAATTAACACTGGCAAATGAAAAAGCTGTGAGAGCAAAGAGCGGCGCAGATTGAGATGTTGCTCTGCGAATGTTGAGTCGCTGCATGTGAGTGTGCTCGTGGCTGAGGTTCAGATGAGATTTTATCAGCGACAGGAAAAGACAGAAACAGTTGGTGAGAAAGAACAAAGTAAAAAAGGGGAAAAAATATCTCTGGTGTTGAGTCTTTCGGCTTTTTACTTCAAAGCTCAGTGTCTCACGACTTAATAAAAAGGGTATTTTGCAGCATGTGCTCAATATATTGACAGTGAAAACCCCCACACAACTTCCTCATCGATCAGACCTCTGTGTGTTGCTGGGGGTCAATTTGTGTTTGGCCTTTGGCTGCAGCGCTTCGGCTTCAGATAGAGATCAAAAGCTCAATATTAGTCTACTAACTGGCCCTGAGGGACTCTGGGAACTGTGGTAAAATTGCATATATTGCCTTTATAACATGTTGGCTGTGAGATACACACCTCACACACACTTCTACACACACCTACCCTTTCTTTAGTTTTTTGTTCTCATGTGCACATGCAGAGACTCACACACTCCTGTCCTGACCTCCTTTGCTCTCACTCAACCCACACGTGCCTAAAGTTATACACTGTGAAAAAACAAACAAAAAAAAAAAAACATACAGGAATTTTTCTCATAAATGTAACGTAAACATGCAAATTTTATTTGTTTAAGATAATTACACTTAAAATTTCTAGTGTTTATTTTCAGAACACTCCACAACTGAAGAAAACATATATACATCACTGTAAAAAATCATACAGGAATTTTAGTGGAATCAACTAATCTCCTCTTGTAAATATTGACGTTTAAGTTGTTCAAGTTAATCAAACTTAAAATTTTTAGTTCAGAACTTATAAAGTTTAGTTCTTCTAACTTTGAGTCTTTTGACTTGAAATGAGTTGAATGAATGTACTGTACAGAGTTCAGTCAACTCATTAAATAAATTTTTTAAAGGGACATGATCAACACATTAGCAGACCTCCCAGAATGCATTGTGTGAGAGTTAAAATTCTACTGAGACTGTTTGAAGAAAATGTACATGATGAAATCTTGCTGTGTGTCTCTAATACACTTTAATGTAAATTGTGGTTGCTTGCTTTTGTAATAATGAAAACCTTGCTAGGTCAAATTAAATTCAGTCCCTCATCCCTCACATTTAAAATTTAATGAATTAAAGTAGCTTTTTTAGTTTTTTGAGTGAAATAAAGAATTGACTGAATTGTTAAAGGAAATTTGTTTGAAATGCTTGTGTGGCTAAAGAGTTGTTGGTTCAACTTTGTTCATCTTAAGCTTAATGAACATATTTTCTCAAGTACAACTGAATTAAGTTTACCTCAACTTGTTTTTCCCAAATTGAATCAACCTAAAACTTTAAGACAGGCTTGACACTAACTTTTTTCATTAAAACAAAGATTTTTTTTACAGTGTATTTACATCTGGTAACACAGCATGTAGGCAATAAAGCAAGTGAGTGTGTTCCTGTGTGTGTTTGTTTGTGCGTTTGGTGGCAGGAGCGCAAACAGCTGGTCAATAGGCCTCAGCTCATCCTTTTTCAGAGGTCACAGCCCCCGGGGTCAGAGGGCAGATGAAGTGTGCCACATTATGGACCCTTGATGAGGGGCAGGTGGTGGGTCTACATAATAAGCACCGCCCCCAACACACACACACACACTTAGCCGTTAGTGGTAGCTTAGTGGCTTCGAGAGGCAGGGAAAGGTTGCTGGTTCAAGTTGCAGGAGCTCACTGTACCACTTTTGCTCTTGAAGAGTAGTGGCACTATAAATAGTAGTGGTAGTAACAGTAACACCACAGTCGTAGTAACTGGAGCAGTTAATAGAGGTACTGCATCACAAGCAGAACTGATAGTGATGATAATGTGTCTAGATAAAAAGCTAATATAACATATAGTAAAGCTGCAGGAATACTCAGACAAACTAATAAAAAAAACAGGAGGTCCCAGTGACAGGAAATTACTGACACCCAACAAAATTATTAAACCAAAAACATTGACTTTATGTATTTTAATTACATGTAAATTTTCCATGTAGATTTATTACATAAGTTTTAAAGTATTACATACGTTGCATTTAATACAATGTTTTCTATCATGTTGAGTCAGAGTGAATTAATTAAACAATGCAAACTTACACATAAACGTGTAAGTGTTATACTAAGCATATTCACATTATCTTTACTTATTTGGATAAAATAACGTTTGGTTTTATATATTTGAATTACATATTACTTAAAAATATTGCTTCATGTTTATTAGAGCCAAGAATCTTTTTCTTTTTTTGAGTGGAATAAGAACAGTCAATAGCTTGGAATGGGTATTTTCTGACATAAGGCTTTTAGTTGCTGTCACACAACCCAAGAAATGGGTTGTCAGTACAAAATAATTCATGTGTGTGAAATCTTTCTTGAAATGGTACAATTAAACGTTCAGTCACACCAGAGAAAGAATGTAATATTTGCTTAGAAACTATACCAAGAATCTAAACTTGCATGAAATAAAATAAATCTAAAATTAAATTAAGTTTGGTCGTTTTGTCAAACATAGAATAAATGACTGATTCTGGGCTCTAAAACTCAAAGCTACAGTCATATAAATGGCACAGAAATGTTATTGCTGTTGTGCTTTGATGAAATGAACATCTGAAACCAGAAAAGGACTTGGGTATTAATTTGATGGGGATAATAAACACCACCAACACACATCTCTTCAACTTCCTGTGTGAGGAGCCATGGCGTGGATGAGGACATGGAAACAGCAAAATCCACCAAAACAAAACTACTACTACTTAACAACAATAGAATACATTTTATATGCAGAAAAATTAACATATAGAAGAAGAGATGACATAGAAGAATGAATAAGATCTATCCTAAACTTGGTTGAATCTTTCATTTTATTTATCTAACACAAAATTTGCAGTGGATAGGCACTTACATTTTTTTTTTTACATTTTTATCACTGTTACTCTTTTGTGGTTGTTGGTTTGAGTTTGTGTCATTTAATTATTTTTTTTTTATTTATCCATTTAATTTACACAAAAAATCTTACAGATTGCAATGCACTTGAAAGAAACAACCAATGAGCTCAATCTGTCAATAGAGTAATAATTATAAAAAGAATAAATAAAAAAGAGCTAGTTGTGTCTGTCTGTTTTATAAAGTCTTTGAGATGTTAAGACAACGAGAAGATTTAATCATTCATTTAATTTTCAATGCTGACTGTTCTGTATAATTCGTTATTTGACTTTACTTTGAGTACAGATGACAAGAGTACTAGTTGGGCTTCTGATGCAATACCCTAGCGGAGGAATCAAACCTATACGAATAGGATGGCAGAGGTTTGCCTTGTTGCCTGGATACGAACGCGGAGGGTGGCGCATTCGGGAGTCCTTCACTGAATGAAACTGGATTTTTGGTGGCGGACATTGTGGCTCTTGGTATTACGTGTCGCCCAGGAATGACCTTCCTCCTGCTTGAGCCCGAATGTCGCCGGTTTCCTCGACGCTGTTGAAGAAGCAGCGGACGTGAAAACAGCGCCATTTCTGTCGGCGTCCATGATACGCGATGCTACCGCAGCGGATTCCAGAGCTCGAGCTCGGAACGGCAGCGGGAGAGAAATAGCCGCTCCCCTTTCGCTGCTCCTCTTTACTTCAGCCCACGGCAGGTAAGTCAACCGGGTACGAGTTTTCTCTTTCGCGCTGTGGTGTTCTTGTCCCCGCTTAGTGTTTCATGTTTAGTCAGCTTACTCTTTCGCTGCGTGACGATATGGCGTACATTTTTGAAGGGAAAACGTCTGACAGTCGTGTGGTAACCGTGCCGGGGCAGCCGCTCCTCCTCCCCCTCGGTCACAACAACACTCGTACGTGAAAGCTAACGTGAAAGCTAACGTTTATTTAAACTTGACTCGGACATTTCTGCAATTTTGTATTGACTTTTGGTCATTTTGGATGCTACGTTTCCGAACTAAACTAGCTAAACATAATAACTGTCTGATAATGACAGGAGACGAGCAGCTCTCAGCAGCTAACTTGGCTAACTTAGCTCATTAGCTAAAGGTCGGTGGTCCAGCTAACCTTGATGTTTGACTGCAAAGTGACGCTAGCTAACCGATCAAAAGTCAATGTAACATTAGTTTACACTTAAACCAAATGAATCATCTGTGGTATGTTCATGTAACAGCGATATTAATTCTTAACGTTAATTTCAAATATCGTCTCTGGCTGTTATGTAGTTGCTCGATAGCCCAGCAATGTAATGTTAATGTCAGTAATAACGTTAGATACTTGCGCACACCTCAACTTAAGTCGTTATTTAACACTACATAAATTTCTTTATTCGTTTACATGTCGGAATGATTTCCTTCAGAGGTGAGTTGCATTCTAAAGTTGGTGTGTGATCAGTGCAGTCAGGAGCTAGCAGCCGGGGCTAGTGTGCATACAAGAAACAGCTGGGTTGTAGACACTGGTCAGCCATATTAGCAGTTATCGATGGAGCTAGCTAACACTTCAGCTGTTATCTGTCTGTGTTTATTTCACTGACACAATGTTATTTTACCAAAGCGTTGTAGCTGCTCAAATGGTATGGTTGCAAACTGCAAAGCTTCTTATCTTGCCCTTTTGACGTCTCTTAACGGGTAACCCATAATATGCCACCGTTGAGTGACGGCCGGGCCAGCCAATCAAATCGGTGCAGCCTCCATTTGCTCTTCACGTCGGTTCCCTAATCCACTGCTGCCATATGAAACACATGCACTTGACAGCAAGCGTTTCCCAGCCCCTTGCCCACACAGTTGCAGAATATTCAACTGCTGGAGTTTGCTTGTAGTTGTTTTGTCGTGGGCACTAATCCAGGACGTCGTCTGTTTGATTTCTTGTAATTCAAACCATTTAGCCATTGTTTTTGTGATTGCAATAAAACTAATAGTAAAAGCCTGACTGATTCTGAATTTTTGAAGTTGAGGCAGATACCGATTTTAGGAACTAAAAAAAACTAATGCTATACATGTGTTTTAATGATCTTAAATAATTATAAATGAAAAAAAAAATAGAAGAAACTTGAATTAAGAAAAAGGATAAAGTATACTTGGACTGCTGCCTATACAACTAACTAACTAAATAAAAGAAATTAAACAATCTGCATTATCTAATGAAAAAATTATCAGACAGCATATACAGTTTATACTGATATTGCTGTGCTAGGCCAATGTTACACCGATATTATTGGTCAACTGATATATCTGTCTGGCTCTAATATTGAGGGTGTCAATCACAGTCAACTTCCATCACAATACAATATTTGGTTGATTCTTTGGACAATGATACAATATTTGGTGATATTATAAGTCTACCACAATATGATACCAATTCAATTTAGGGGTCCGCAATCGACATCAGATGACATATGTGCATTTAACACATTCAGTTACATTTGTGTAGGGCTGCAACTAATGATTATTTTCATTAGAAAATCAGTTGGCAATTAACAAAATAATTGATTAATAGTTGCAGCTCTTCATTTATGTCAACTCATAAGAACAAACGACATTATGATTCAACATTTTATGACTGAACTCTTCCAGAGATTGTGATGCAGACATGCCATGAAAACTTAAAAATTAAGGTGCATATTTAAAGACGATGGCATAGATAGATATTTTCACTCTGCATTGATCATATTGGATTGTTGAACATTGTATAGATATACTGATCCAGATCAAGTTATGGATACACCCCTATCTAATAGTAATTTGTAAGGCACTTTAAAACGAGTTACAAAGTGCTTTACAAAGACATGAAAACAAATGAAATCACCAGATGCATGAAAGAGTCGAAATGATACAGTAAGTGAGGTATAATACATTGTAACACAGTAAAAACAGAAGATTAACCAATTCAAGAGACAACAACTGCAAAAGTCTTAAGAAGCTTGCCTAATTATCACCAACTGGTTGCTGGACCCAATTCCATAAGCTTGGTCTCCTCTGGTTTTTAGACGTGACAGAGGAATTGCTGACAAACCTCTGCCAGGGGACCTTGCAATGCATTCAGGCTTGTAAGGGTTTAGTGAGGCAGTGAATAATCAGGGGCCAATCCCAAACACTCTTTCAAAGTAATCATTAAGACTTTTAAACTAATTGTAAACTATACAGGTAACCAGTGTAGAGATGCTAAAACAGATGTTATGCAGACTCTTAAACTGGAATTTGTAAGTTGTGCTGCTGCAGCATTTTGAACTAGTTGAAGTTTGGAGAGGTTTTATTGAGTGAGTCAGGAATACAGGGAGTTACAGTTGTTTGAACAGGATGTTATGAAAGTGCAATTGACAGTTTCTAGATTCTTAATGGATAAAAAAAAAGAATTAATTTTTGATATTTTGATTGTACTGGAAGGTATAATAACCCAAACTAATCATGAGTAAAGTGGTGCTTCCTGTTTTAGGAGTATTACAAAGCCTTGCTATCAGTGAGGTGTTTCAAAATGATTAGTCATGAGCGCTTCTCCTGTCACGTAGTTCTTGTGGTACATTTACTTAACAGGAGGGTCATGACACATACAGACTTGAATAACTGGGATGTTTGAGATACTTACACATTAATGTGAGAAGTAATTTTGAGGAAAATTCACATCACCATGGTTTAAACCCGATCCTATGGTAGAGTGTGATCAGTAATTCTTGTTAAGCTCTTTTTCAATTTAAAGAGGGCTTACTACTAGGGCTGCAGCTCATGATTATTTTCATCATTGACTAATTTTCTGATTACTTTCAGGAATGTTATTAATTGTTTAGTTTATAAAATGTCAAAACAAATTGACATCTTCAAATGGTTTCTTTTGACAACCAACAGCCCAAAGACTCTTTACAGTCATAAATGACAAAGAAACAAACCAGCAAATCATTTAAGAAGCTTGAACCCGTAATAGAAAATGATTTTCCCTCTTTCCAACAGCAAAATGTTTATGTTTCTATGTATGATGTACTTATGTTGACTCTGCTGTCTTATTTAATGTCTAAGTCCTCCCCATGTACTGTTATGTCGTGTTATGTGTCTTGTGCCCAGTTGGCACAATGTGTTATTAAAAGAAAATTAATAAAAAGTAAATAATAATAATAAAAAAAAGAAGCTTGAACCAGCAAAGGTTTGATATTTTGGCTTGAAAAATGATTGAAGCGATTAATCGACTTTCAAAAATAGTAGGCAATTAATTTTCTTTTGGCTGCATTATCAACTAATTGTTGCCGCTCTACTTACTACCATATTGTGGCAGGATTGTCCCTGCTGTCTGCACTATTTAAGGAGCTCATGCTCTCTTAGGAGCCCATTAGCTTGCTGGTAAGCAAGGCTATGAACAGTCATTAAAAACATCCTTTGGGATAAGGAACAACACTTATATTCTGAGGTTAGATCTGCCATAACATTTGTTCTCCTGTTTCATTCCCTTTAAATTCAAATAAATGTAATTTCCATTACTGAAAGCAGTGACCTCATGTGTTAATTTGTTTTTTAAAAATATAAAGAGGCCTTGTTTCTTTCTCTAGCTGTGTGGGGGGTTGTGAATGTGGTCTTCAACAATATCTTTGTTTTTCAAATGCTTGGATTTGACATTGAATATCTTTCAGAGAAACTGATGCATGCTTTCTCTGTTTCAGGTTGTGCCGGTGAAGTAAGACGTAGCCCCAAAATGGACCCCTCCGACTGAGACGCAAACACGTCCTGTGTTTTGCTCAGCAGCTGAGATCTATCAGCAGCATAAGCCATGCCTGACGAGTAAAATCCCCCACTTTTTGCTCAAAGCAATAAAAAAAAGAAAAAAAAAACATCCTACATGCCTCCCCATGTAGAGCCCCTTCAGTGCGTCCTGCTGGAGTGACTGCCCCTTCTTCCCAAGGTTCTGCCTCGTCCTCTCTCTGTACCCTTCGCCACCGACCACCCTACAGTAACTACCCATCACAATGCTGCTCCACCTGAGAATGGCCAACACCTGAGCTCCCATGCGTCCAGTGAGCACCGATTCAGACGGTCCTGCTCCTCCTGAAAACCTCTCTTGCCCCTACCCCCTCGTGGGCCCCCTGCCTGCCTCAGAGATGTCCTTGCTCCAGTCGCTGGGTCCAGTACAAAGCTGGCTTGGCCAAGAGCTTGAGAAGTGCGGGATTGATGCCATGATTTATACCCGCTACGTCCTCAGCCTTCTCCTGCACGATAGCTATGACTACGACCTGCAGGACCAGGTGGGCTCCCATAACCATAAAGCTATGTTTCTAGTCAAGTCAGAAAGCTTAGAAAAAAAATCATTGCTTGTGTTGTGCATTGTGAAATGAGTGGGCAGAGGACTTTATTCAGGAAGGGAAGTTGGTGTGTGAATATAATGGCCTCGTTAGAGGAAGACATCAATTTGCCAGGAGAGGTTAACAATGGGGCTTTTCTTTCACATCATGGCACTGTACCATCACCGAATAATTCCTCCTTTGATTTCTGTCATTTGTCATTACATGTATTGATATGCAGTCTGCTATGCTTGTGTTCAGTTTGTTATGGTATATGAGCCTGTATAGAAATGTTCACGCACATTTAATCTATAATTAATCTTTATGGTTTTCAATCTTTGTTTCACTGTTTGTTCCTGACTGGTTCTTCTTTGTTTGTGTCTGAAGGAAAATGACATCTTCTTGGGCTGGGAGAAGGGAACTGGGAAGAAATGGGGCAAGAGTAAGAAGAAAGGTGGGACCGACCTGAGTCTTGAGGAAATGAAGAAGCAAGCTGCTGTGCAATGCCTCCGCTCTGCATCTGATGAAGTAAGCATCATTTAGGGCTGCAGCTATCAGTTATTTTAGTAATCAGATATTCTCCTGATTATTCCATTGATTAATCAAGTTATTAAATGGAAGATGCTTTTTCTTTATTAAAGAACAATAGTAAG
Source organism: Lutjanus erythropterus (assembly GCF_056507025.1). Lineage (NCBI taxonomy): Eukaryota > Metazoa > Chordata > Actinopteri > Lutjaniformes > Lutjanidae > Lutjanus > Lutjanus erythropterus. The sequence goes on from NC_139339.1 coordinate 23,646,995, forward strand.
TACTCAAAGAAGAAAATATGTATCTTAAAACTAATTGGTTTCCTTTTTTAGAAAAATCAAAATGTTTGGAATGCTATACAGCAGTTTCTCAAACGTACAGCGCATATTGAAAAAATAGCATATGTTACGTATGTTCCATACCATAAAATATTGAGCGCTCCAGGTACCACCTGACTGTTTTGTGCCATTTGGACTTAGCAGGTGCTGTGTACACTTAACTAGCCCTTCTTAAGTGGCCACTGTCATCCACTTCTTTTCATATTTGATATTTTTTTCCTCCTGATCTGCCCCTCTTTTTGAAATAGCTATAGCTACAGTTTGGAGCCACAGTTCTAGTGTTTTTTTTTTTTTTTTTTGGCATTTTTGCCTTTATTTGATAGGAAACCAGTAGCCGCTGCAGAGGTCCGATAGCCTCAGTACATGGGGTGAACACTCTACCAACTGAGCTACGGGGCGCTCCCCAGTTACAGGTGTTTTTGAACTTAATTTTCAGTGTCTTAATTTTACTTCTGCCTACTATATCACCGCCATAGCTCAGCTTGTAACTGCCAGTGATTAGGCTGATTTTACAATGAAGATACAGGAAAGTCAAATTTATTTTGAATTATTATTATTTTAAATTGCATTTCAGGAATATCATATTTAAAGTATTAACATTGAAAAAATTGCAGTATTTTGACAGTTGTTTGTTTCTAAATGAGTTAATTTAATTTAAAAAATATTTCTGATATTCCTCCATGTACCACTAAAGAGAGTTTACGTACCACCAGTGATACATGTGCCACAGTTTGAGAATCAAGGTTATACAGTATGCTACTAATATTACACTCTACTATATTATAGTATACAGTACATTGATATCTGGGTAAATGCATATGCTGTTGTTTGCTCTGTTAACCTGTTTTTTTGTCTGCCTATGTTTGTAAAGCACTTTGGTCAGGTCATGTGATTTCAAATGTGATACAGAGCTAAATCGGAATTTAGTAATACATATAATTGATAATATATTCATTATACATTGTACAGTATATAAATATGAGACTGTAGTCTAATTGGTTACATGTCATTAGTAATAGCCAGTCAACACTGAAAACTGTGTCACAGACAGATGAACAAGACATCTGCTTTGGTCAGCGAGTGGAGCTGTGTCAAAACGAAGGCAGCAGATATCAGTGAAGTTACAATAAAAATCACAATCTTATGCTGTATTTGGATGATGACAAGTATGCCCACTGTCCAAGTTACACCACTAAAAATGTCATGGTCAAGACATGGTCAGTATATCACTCAATGGAGGCAAAAGTGATATCTCTAAACTTTGTAGCTCTTCCTTGTTTTTTTAAGAGCATGGTGCTCCAGTGTTTCACTTCAGAGTAAAAACAGTGTGCATCTCCACCTCTGCATTGAGATTTAGGGAATCATTACTTTGAGTGCAAATTGAGTACTGCAGTCCAAATAGTGAGTTGGAGCCTTAGACTGTATATTAAATCTGTTGAATCCCTATTTAACATATGATCTAAGTTTGAAGTGAAACTCTAAATAACATGAAACATGTATACAAAAACACTTATTCTGGCCTGGAATAGAAATTTCAAACGGGGACATTGACGCTGCTGATGTCAAAGGAGCAAGTATTTCAAATGACTGTGTTTTCTTAATCTCTAATTATGTGTCATGGGCATTTTATGATATATTACAAATGAATAAAATAAATAAACAGACTTCTCCTTCAAAAAGTAACTGCTACAGTGAAACTGTATTTCACACTATACTGGTTACATTTATTCTGCAATGCTGCACGGCTGTTCCAGGGCACTACTACTGCATTTTACGTAGTAATATGGATTAAACGAAGCTTTGGCGCATTGATAATTTTTAGTAATGGAGTTACTTGACTATCTTGAGTCATTTGACATATTATTCAGCTTGATTGTTGTAATCCTGTGATTTTCATGATGTTTAAAAGATGTGGTGCTGGTCAAGTTATTCATCGATCATAGTTGAATTTTTTTGTGTCCTATAAAATAATCATTAGCTTTATCCACTTTAGCTTTGGAGGAATACAAGCAGTGTTACTCATACATTGACGCAGAAACTGTTTGTCTTGCACCGTCCTTTCTATAAAACTTTTGAATGAAAACCATTCTGTATACAGAAGCCATGAGGTTGTAATTGGTCTAATTTTGTCAGGAATGTGTTACTGTAGTATTCCTTGTTGCTTGTTAAGGTGCAGTCATGCAGATATTAATCGCATAAATCACAGTGAATAGACACTGAATAAAGCTATGTCAGTGTGGGAGGCTAAAGCATTGAACAAGGGAAGATCTTCATTGTACATAAATCGTCACCTCATTTGGCTGTGTGGCCACACCTTCTATTCGTTTTCATTGGAAAGGTTATATTAAGGTCAGTTGTTAAAAGTTTTTCCTTGACATAAAAAATGCTATCCTCTTGTAATGCATGACCTTCAAAGGAATGTCATTTGCATGTAAGAGTACATTCATTTTATTCCACAACTTTGTGTGAGTAAAAAGGCGATGGAGAGATTTGCTGACATTTTCGTCTGTGACCGGCTGTAGTAAGGGAGGTGTGAGCTGAGAATGACACAACATAAAGCTGGAGGGAGGGAAGGGGGAAGGGTCTGTAAGGCAAGAGGAGGAGTGTTGAGCTCCTCTCGGGGGACTGGACTCTGCGGTCTATTTTTTAACCAGCACACGCTGCACAGGATTGCAGCAGTGAGCAGCAGAGTCGGTCGGCTGTCAGCTGACCGGCATTAGCACAATGATGCAAGAGGAAACACAGGGCAGGAGAAAACTTTGCTTTGCTTTTTCATGAGGTGGCATGGTAAGAAGGAATCTTATTTTCTGGAAGAGTGAGCAGGAAATGAGTGCGCTAAAGAGTCTGGCAGGACTGGTACTGAGGAGCAGCTATGTTGTGATTTGTTTGAGGCTATTTGGTTCAACAGTGCTCACTTGCTCTAAGCCAGTGTGTGTACATGGTTGTCTTGTTTATTTCAAACCCTTGTTGTTTTTATGTTTTCATGTATCATTGCTCAGTCTGTGAAGATAGTTACCTAACCAGGGTATGTAGTAAATATTCTGTTTCACAGAACATCATGAGGCAATCACTTGCACTGTAGTTTAGCTTTTTTTTATTTTTATTATTTTTTTGAAAGCATTTCTGCTCCATAGCTAAATATAGCACAGTCATGGCTGAGCATGCCTAAGCTCTCATAAGTCAGCTGGCTTGAGTTGTGTCAACCTCGTGCCTTTCATTCTTTCTTTTGGGTCACATTTAGGGGTCAGAGTAGCCTTGGGGATACTTTACATTCTTGCCTAAGGCTACTGGATCTTATCAGTCACAGTTGTTTTTGGTTAGTTAGAAGATGATTTTGGAAATGGTTCTTTTTTTTGTTTTTGGTCGGTGTTTTTGTGTCTTTTTTCTTGTTTTAGATAACACAAACCAAAATTTGATTTTGGGCTGATACTAATTGTACCCCTTACTATACCTGGGCATGATTTACTTTTGTCAACTAACCTTCAATATGCCGCTACAATGAATTACCAGTAATGTGCTATAATGATACTGACATTGTCAGTGGTCATTCCTTTTGCAAAATAAGATGCGCCATTTGATGACATTGTCTAAAGATGTATAACATGTTTTCATTTACATTGCTGCACATATAACTTTAGTTAAAAATGTATGTGGAAATGTGCACCAATTCCAGCTATTCAAACTCAAAGTTTCATTTGGGTTGTAGCTGCTGTGGTAGTGAGCAAATCACGTTGCATTAAATCAAACTTTTAGTATGGTTTTGCTTGCAGACAATCAATGCAAGTATTTTATTTTATTTTTTTGTCTAGATTTAGGTACAAAGGCAATCAAATCAAGGTAAAATTAAACTGGAGGAGTTTTGATACTACTTGGTACTGGGTTATTTACACAAAAGTATCTAGTACCAATACCCACCCCTACAAGTATATGTATGCACCCTATAATGAAATTCATATTGCATTCTAAAAAATATTTTCTCTGTTTTTCCCATGTGTGCAGAACTCTGGAATTGAGAGCCTGGTTGAAGAGCTTTGCTCTAAACTAAAGGACATCCAAAACAAACAGAAAGGTTTGTTTCATAGTCTTTATTATCACATTTAAAACTTTTTGATTAAAAAAAAGACAATGCTGAATCATAACTGTGTTAATAAGATGTCTTAATGTTCATTGTCTTTTACAGAGGAAAAACAGATTCAAAAGAAGTCTGATGGCTCTCAGTCTCCAGAGCGAGCTGAGTCCCCCTCTTCAAAGGACCAGGTGGAAATGTAAGCCCACATCAGGGATATTGTAATAAGTGAATATGTGTTATAAAAAAGTGGCTGAACACACTCCTATTAATTTGCTTTTTTGAACTCTGCTGCTATTAATGTATTTAAATCAGGTTTTGTCTGTCTGTGTCTGTTGTGACTGCAGGTATTATGAAGCCTTTCCTCCTTTGTCAGAGAAACCTGTTTGTCTCCAAGAGATCATGACGGTGTGGAACAAGGCTAAGGCCTGCGCATACTCAAGCTCATCATCCTCTGCTGCCCCACAGACCAGCACAGACACCTCTTCCCCAAAAGATTGCAACAGTGAAGGTGAGGCTGCAAAGGAGCGACACCTTGAAGCATGCGGTATCATCACTACTGTGACCAATGAGAGAGGCCAGCAGCGACGAAACAAAAAGGAGAAAGAAAACCGATACCATGGTGGTGCAGCAGCAGAGGAGAAGTCTACCGTCCACTCAAAGAGACAGACGAGACACAGATCAGAGGGAAAATACAGACCCAGATCCTGGTCTTCTGGCTCTAGTGAGGCAGGCTCAAGCTCAAGTGGGAACCAGGGTGACTCCAAGTCATCCAGAAGCAAGGCAGTTAGAATACGGCACAAATCGCGGGAGGCTGCAAAGAATAAGAGAACACGCAACAGTGGGCAGGTGAAGCTTCAGGTGAAGGTGATCGACAAAGATGAGCGCAGAAATGCAGGAGGAAGCAGTAGCAGCGCCACTGGAGGCGCTGCCAAGCAACCACAGCTTTACAAAAAGGGGAAGAGGCCGCTGAAGGAGATTCGCAAAGATCCAGGCTGGAAGGAAGCAAAAGAGTCCGGAGTTGAGGCCAGAAACAAAAAGGAATACATGGAGGAGCCACTTTGGTACACTGAGCCCATCACAGAGTATTTTGTACCTTTCAGCAGCAGACAAAGCAAGCTGGAAACAAAATATCGAAGCAAGGTGGACTCTCCTGATGGCTTTGCTTTGTCAACCGACATGGAGAGGCTGCCAGAGAGAATCCAGGGAATCTGTATTGCCAATGAGAGCTACCAGAGAGCATACCTAGCAGCAGGCTCATTCGTGGATGGGCACTTTGTGGAAGGGCCTGGCGAAGCAGAAGATGAAACTGCTGAACTCACTGGGACCTCAAGCTGCCCTCAGCCAGAGGATAGTAGAGATTTAGATGACAAGCATCTGTCCGAATTCACTCACTTCTATGAAGTTGACATTTATCAATCCATATTGGATACTAGTGCCTCAGACTCTATACAAGAGAGTCGAATCTTAAGCATGATTCGACAAAAAAGCAAAGAGCAAAGAGACGTTGAGGCAGAATGTTGTTTAGTGTTAGATGGCCTTGAGCAGCAAGGGAAAAGTGCAATACGGGCAGACTCACAGGAAGCTTCGGGATCTGTGGGATTCTTAATGGAGGATCTTGAAAACATGGCTCAAGTGTGGGGATGTTATTCACCATCTACTTCAGAAGATATAGATGGAGAAAGCTTCGTAGGAGACTCCCCCATACGGCTCTCCCCCCTCCTTGATAGTGTTTCATTCACCCTGAGCAAACTATCTGGAAACCTGGAGGAGCCACCTGTTCCTGAAGCCGCCAGTGAACCATCTGGTTTAAACTCATCCTGCTTCTCTCTTTTTGAGCTGCAGTATGACAGCCCCACTTTTCCTTTTCCCCGCGACTCACTCACCGTTGGTCACGAAAACAACACAGATTCTAGTAGCTGTCTCGACCCACATTCTAATAAACAGTCTCGTTTGCTAATATGGACCAAAAATAGTGCCTTTGACGAAACTGAACACTGTTCTAACCTTTCAACACGAACTTGCAGTCCGTGGTCACATTCAGAGGAGACGCGTTCGGACAACGAGCAAGGAAATGCTCCGACAGAGGATGCTGCTCAAATTGGCAATGAAGAAATAGATTGTATAATCCCTCCTCTCTCTGGTACATATCTGGAGGATGAAATCTTGGATTTTTTGCAAGAAAACTCTGGCCGCAAGTGTGAGGAGGTCAGTGTTAGTACAGCATCCAGTCAGAGCTTCACCAAAAAATCTAAATTGGAGTCCATTTGTGGCATCGCATTGGAAGAAGACGAGAGTAAACAGTACAGCACTGGCATGTTTTCGGACAACACAAACCAACACAGTGATGACTACAGCTCAGGGATAATAAAGGACATTTGGACTGCAATAGGAGATGACAAATCTGTAATGTCAAGGCAAGGAGCAGAAAAAACAAGTGAGGGGCTATTCTCAGATGAGTCAAGCGGGTACTGCTGCAGTTGTCTGGAGGTGCAGGCAAAAGGAGTTCCAATTCAGGGACCTCAGAAAAAAGCAGTGCAGCGGTCAGAGTATCACCTTTGGGAAGGCAAGAAAGAAGAACAGGACTTAGCCAAAAACAAACTCTCCAAGGTAGATGGTGCCGGGGATTACATGACTCCGTCCAAGCCCTGGGACTTGAACTCTGACAAGGAAAGTACATCATTCATCCTCGGAGGGGTGTATGGAGAGTTGAAGACACTAAGTGGTGATAAGAATTGGGCTGTTTTGCCACCAAGTGACACCCAGGATAGCCTGCTACAGTGTGCTGCTGCAGCTGCATCTGCTTCTAGCTCCGACATGCTCACCATCACTGGCACAGATGTGTTCATGAACACTGGCAGCTGCTTTGCCCCTGGGCACAGGCCCCTGTGGAGGCCTCTTGTGTCCTTTGGGCAGAGTGACCAGGCCATTAAAGGAGGCGGAGACGGATTGAATAAGGGATTTTCTTTCATCTTCCATGAAGATTTGCTTGGATCTTACGGAGGCTTGCATAGTGAGGAGCAAGGTTTAGAATACCCGTTTGCATCCTTCAACCTGAACAATCCCTTCTCTCAAGTCCTCCATGTTGAGTGTTCTTTTGAGCCTGAGGACATGGCTTCATTCAGTCCAGGGTTCAAGCCCAAATCTATTCTTTGCTCGGACTCTGAGAATGAAGCCTTCCACCCACGAATATATGGCATCAACCGGACGCAGTACAGGGCCATCCGCATTTCCCCCAGGACTCATTTCCGACCAATATCGGCCTCAGAGTTGTCTCCTGGTGGAGTGAGTGATTCGGAGGCCGAGACTGACAAAGAGGAGATGAGTTTTCCCGTCCTGGCGCCGGTGGACGTCTTTGATGATCCTCAGGCAGACCTCAAACCTCTGGAGGAGGATGCAGAATGTGAGGGCCCTTATTACGGGAAGTCAGAACTGGAATCTGGTAAATTCTTACCCAGATTAAAGAAGTCTGGCATGGAGAAGAGTGCCCAGACCTCTCTGGATTCACAGGAGGGCTCCAGTACCCTCCTGCCAATCGCTGAGCAAGAGATTTGCTTAGACTGCAAAACGGCAGCAGCTGCATCAACTGCAGGTGGAGAGACAGACGTCTCAGTCGGCAAGATTCAAAAGGAGGAATCTTCAGGAGAAAAACAGTCCTGCTTATGTGCACCAGCAGGTCAGATCCCCAAATATGGGATTGCTTATGACTTTGTTGGAGATGTGCCAGAGGTGAGAGTTTCTTAAGATTATCCCCTAACATCATCAATATGCTATGATCAGCCTGCTATTCAACAAAATTATTGACCTAACCAGACAGTGTTTCACAATCTATCATCAGCTGTAAAATGGGCTCCACCTGTGATGTCTCAGGCGGCTGTTTACTGAAACACTAACCACTTCTCGTTTGTCTTGTTTAGTTCCCTCTGTTAAATGTAAGTGGACAGGGAGGAACTGGCAACCAGCAAGATGAGTGCTGGTGGCAGAACACACTCTGTTCCCCCATTTTCCCTGGATCTCAGTGTACAGGTAAACCTGTTTTCAAAAAAGATATTCATTTTTAACATTTTATTAGCAATACTTTCTTGCAGCACCTTAAACCAGTTTGTTTTTTGTCATCTGTATCAACAAGTTTGGTATAAGTGTTAAAGTTAAAAGTCAATATACAACTTAAACTAACAAGTCATTACCAGTTCTTACCAACACAACACAGCATTAACAGTGACAGCCTAAATGTAAAGGCCATAAAGTGTCAGCACATTAACGCTGCCTCAGGCCAGAGAAACAAAGGAAGCTAGGCAGGAAATGACAACATGCTACATTTCCTTTGTTGGAACCAGAACACGGCCATCCCTTGGCAATGTTTACAGTGTGCTCTCTTATCTTGCCTGAGACTCGCTGGCCTTACCTGGTCATCTGCCCCCCAGGCTTCATCCAGCCTGGGGGGCAGATGACCAGGTAAGGCCAGCAGATGACATTGGTTTAACTGGTCAATTAAATGAACAGTATATATCTATAACATTATCTCCAAAAGGGGAGACCAATGTTAAAAGGACAGATCACTATAAATATGTATTTTTCCTCTTACCTGTTGTGCTTTAAAGTTGAGTGTGTAGAGTTTTGCTCTAATACAATGGAACTAGATGGCACTGGACTTATGGTGGTCATGGGCACAAGACTCTTGTCCATTAAAAGATTCACAACACAGTAATAGAGTTGGCGGATATATTTCAGTAGAAAAGAGTAGTCCCTACATGAAACTGGTAACAACAAGGTTTGTGCATTATTTTGAGTGGTTGGGTCATGATTTCTGGAAAGGGACACTGCTGGTGAGTTTTTCCAAATGTATTTTTTGGTGCTTTCTATCTAGATGGATAAATAGTGCTACAGCTAAGAGGAGGCTATGTTATGGATCATTAACAGTAAGCAGTAGAAAAAGTGGCAAGGTATACAGTACATACAGTGCCAGAATGTGACACTAACCTTTTCCATCATCATCATCCCATTTTCAAAGACTAACTCTTAAATTTACACTTAGAACAAGCAGTTGAGTTTAGTTTTGTTCTGATACAGTTACCAGTACCAGAAATACATCTGATACAGCTTAAAATACAGGATTTGGTATCGACAAATGCACGAGTCAATGGACTGATCTAATATCATGTAATTTATTAGCCTGGAAATAGGATCCTGCACCTTCCCGGAAACGTATGGAGTTGTGCCAGTGAAAAATGTTATCGGAACATTTCTATTTAAGTTAAACAACCATTCAAGGCAGTTAACATTAGCACCTAAGTTAACTTCATTTTGTTATGTTATCCGCCAGTAAGTGCCAGCTTGATTTTCTTTATTTTTCCCCTAAAATTGTTCCATAAAAATGCTTCATTAAATGTAATATGTTGCTGGCCTTAAACCAAAATATGTACCCTATGAGTGTTCATGACACAAGAGTTGTTCATGGGAAAAGAGACTGATGTTATGATTCCATAGACAGACATATACGCTACTGGCCACCAGCCTCTGCTATTACAGCCACCAAAATATGTGAATTAATTTATTAGTAATCCCCATTTTTGGTAGCAGAACAAAAAACAAGCAGTGGCAATCAGGCTGAAATTCCTAATTAGGTTACAGAATTTGAAAGGTCACAATAGGACAGCTAACAAACAGCAGCAGTTTAGAGCAGTAAGATTCTGGAGGCATAGGACAGTAAACAGTCAGATGCAGCCTGAAATTTTTTTGTGTGCAACAATCTAACCATTTTGCCTGACTTCTTCCTCCAGGGAGCAGCAACATTTGAATACTCCAGTTTTGCAGAGGACGCCTGTCGTAGAGAGGAAACCCACCTCTCCTTTTGTGACTGGACCTCTACCAGCAAAGATTCAGGGTCATCTCAGAGCTGGAAAACCTAATGTAGGCTAATATTCTGAGACACCCCTCCAAAACCCCCCCACGCATAACCCTGCTGGTTTTTCATTTACTAACTTAAAACCTTGTGTAATCAATCAGATCAACAAAAAGTGAGTGAAAATAGGAAAACTCAAAAAATATGTTCTGTCTTTGAGTGATGCCATGTGCGGACATGCATTTTAGGCATTTTAGAATTTGTTTCATTTGATTCTTCTGTACACTGGTCCTCATTCAAGTCTCACTGATAGGTAGTAGGGACAATCTTTTGTTCTATCCTCGTCCGTTTTGTTCCCACCATTTTGCTTTTGAACTAGGATACTGGTAGTTGGTGGTGTCTGAATGGTTGTGCATGTGTGTTCGTCCAGCCAGTCTTCACTCCTCTTTTTCTAGTTGAACCTAATGTTGTGTGAACCAACTGCTATCGCATCCTCTACTTTCCATCTTGTGTTCAGAAAGATAAATAGAAGGATGTTGAGGTTTTTGAGTTGTGTAAGAATTTGAGAGTTTAATTTAAATAGTTTGTTTGGACGACTTTCTGAATGTGAAGTAGAGAATGTGTGCAGCTTTCTTCTAAATATCCCTAAATTTCCCCATGTGTGAAAAGTTATCATAAATGAGTCTGATTTTTGAATGGTGATAGTCTTACAAAAGCTAGTAGTAGACATAGTATGGTTTGTGAGGCTAAAATAAAAAAAAATCCTTTAAAAATATATGAAAAAAAACAGGAAATCAAAGGAGTTTTGTTGGAAAAAATACTAATAATCTACTTGAAATGCAATGCTGTAAAAGAATTGGGGAAAAAAAAGAAAAAAAGTTTGTGTTTTTGGGGTCAAAGACCCATCATGAAAAGACATAACTACAGCCATTTCTGCAGACACCTGTGTTGCAACTGAATGAAACTTTTGTTTTATTTTTTTGTAATTTCTATGGTACAGACTATTGGTGCTATAAATATGTTCAAAAATCTTTTTGAAGTTGCAGTTCCATAATATGGCTGTGATAAGTAGACGGCATAGCCTTGTTTTGTTTGTAGTCCAGACAGTCAGACTCCATGAATATCTTTTTGCGAAAAAAAAAATTGTGAAAAGAAGAAAAAAGTTTTGCCTGATCGCGGTTCTTGCTTAATGTGGCTTTGGTTTTTATTTTAAGGTAACCTCTTAGTTGTCAGGCCTGTAACAGCTGAAGCAGAAATACTTGCAGGTATTTTCAATCTCACATTTCTATACATCTTTTCAGTTCATTGTCCCCAAGCAGAAAGGACAAAAATCAGCATTGACTGATGGTTAAATTGTCCGCGCTGCAAGTAAACAAATATATAACAAAATGAGTGGCGTGGGGCGATGGTCAAACCAAAAACATGGCATAATTACACTAAGGTACAAATGCTTTTTTTTTCCATATGAGGTGTGTTTTTAGTTTTTGGTTTACGATATATCTTGTTGAAATATTGTCTCACTATTTGTGTGTGTGTGTTTGTGTGTGTGTTGGCAACAGAACTTGTGAAGGCACTGGTTCAGAATGAGTGTACTAGAACTTTATCTCAGAGAAAAGTGAGCGTATGCCGAGACATGCGGTCACAAAAAATGCAAATGCATTAGTGCCCCCCTACATTTGAAACACACCAGATCAAATTAGCTGTAAAAACCTTTGAGGTGTCGTTGGACAGGCCCTTCTTGTGACTAGGGATGCCCAGATCACATTATGTTGCCACCGATCCTGATTGCTGATTGCTGTGTCGGCCAATACGGGTCGTTTTTTTTGTTTTGTTATAGCAGCTGGTATAGCAGTATTACAGGTCAGTCTGAAATTGTGCCAGACTGGACCAGTAATACTGAATTTCAGCATGAGATGAGTTTTCCTTGGCACGTTCCAACAAGAAAAGCTTTGTTCATGTGGAGGCTAGCATGGGACGATGACATCAACTCAGTTGAGAATTTACATCATCCGTCGATTTTTATGTTTGGCCACTAGAAAGCATTAAACTCGTATCACATATTTTTACTGAATATTGGCAGATACAGCGCTTTTTGGTTTTGTTATTGCTGGTGTAACAGAATTATTGGTCAGATTGATATTAAGCTAAAGTAGATCAGTAATACTGAATTTTCTCATTAGGTGTTGCAGGTGACTCAGCCACCACAAGTCACTGAGATTTCCACAACATATTTCAGCAAATGTTTCACAATAAAAGCCTTATTCATGTGAAGGCAACACGGGTTGGGGGTGAAGCGCTCCTTTAGTTTAGTTAGCATGTAATAATAATAATAACAACAACTCAGCTGGTTGTTGTGATTGATGACTAGAAAGCATTAATCCTTATCGCATAATTTTTACGGAAAATCGTCCAATAGCGATCGGTGGCCGATCGATCAGGGCATCCCTGCATGTGACCTGTGCTTTGAACATGAAATTGAGTTGAAGCTCTCTGCAGATAAAAGCATTGTGCTTTTCTTAATACCTGCTGTTTTCCTTCATTTCAAATTTTTCAAACAAGTTGCGAGGGCAGCCACAGGTCACATGATGCCACGAAACTGAAGCACAGATATCTAAACTCATCCCTTCGTTTATGAGAGAAAAAAAAAAAACACGTCAGCAGTGTGAGCTGTAATGCACTGTCGCAGGTGAAGGTGTCTCTATTGCGGGCATGGCTTTGGAAATGGCTTCCTCGTTAATAAAAAAAAAAAAAAATGCAAAGATTGTACATAAAGGCCCAAGGTTCGTTCAGTCCAATGCCACTCCAATTGAAAAAAAGGACCCCAAGTAGCTGAATGAAAGGTACTCCAACTTCAGGGTCTTGTCACCTTTCTTTGACAGTCATCAGACACTCAGGAATTTTTTGATATAAGCATACTGCATCATCTACACTCAGACCTGTGACAGTGCATTGATGCATTAATGTAAAACCTTTCTTTGATTGTAGAGCAGAAATTATTGACAGGAACTCTTTCTGGGCAAACCACAGAGGTGACTGTCATTAATTTAGAGCTATAGTTTTAGTGAAAAAAAAAAAAGAAGTAAGCCATTGTAGATTGCATAAGCAATGCGGAGGGGAATTCAAGAACCCTGAGTCCTATGCAATACCTTGGCGCATGTAAACATTCAAGAATATATGGAGAAAAGTCATTCAGTTAATTTTGCATGTTGATTTAAGTGAGGGACACCTGAGAGAAAAAAAAAACAAACAAACCACAGGATGTCTCTGAAAATGCAGCATGCAAACATCACACTCCATCTTTTTACGTTGGATTAAAACAAAATATTTTGGTTAAAAAAAAATTACAAGTGAGGTTAAATCAGTGATTGAAAGAATGTTACGACTGCGCGCATGTGTGAATCTGTGAGCGAATGTGTGCAAGAAATCACAAAAAGCACTTACATGGGAGTTGAAAGGAATGCATCACACCTTTCTCCATTTAATTCTTCCATTTTGATAGGCCGTGTTTTAAAAAAAATAAAAAAAAAATCAACAAGTGTGACGAGAAAATGCATTCAGTGAGGGTATATGCATTTGGAACGACACTGAAAGAAAGGGTCGCAGAGTTTCGATTGCACTGTGGTCTGAAGAACATATCCAGCACTGAAAACTTGAGTTTTCCTCGTCTTTTCATTCCCACCTAGATGCTCCTTCACCCACCCCGTCTCCTCTACGTTCCTAAATCCCATCTGTCCCGAGTAGCTCTGTTGTTCTAATTTCATGTACACCCTGAGTAAATTATTTTGTTTCATTGTGGATTTTCTTAACATCTAATAAAGGAATAAACCAAACCTCAGCCTGTGAAATTCCTTGTCTTTTTCTTCTCTTTTTTATTCGGTGGTGAAGCAGCTGAACATTTGAAAACCACATCCTCATTGTGACACTAGAGGGCAGGATGAGGACGCTGTAGGAGGAACAGCCTGCTGCTTCATTAGTCAGATCACAGAACAAGTTTTGGTCATTGATTTCTGCAGATGCTCAATACAACCTTAATGAGAGCTTTAAACATTTTAAGAATTAATCATTGATAAAGTCACTCAAGAGACAAAAATGGCTGTACGCTGTTTGGGCACTACAGCATCCATCTAATAGATTGTAAAGGAAAAAATATTACTGTTACTTTTGCACTAATTGGGCTGTGTATAATATTTTTGGCCATTTTGTGGTCTTGGGGTTCCATAACTGACATGTCTTGATATATGAGCATCTATATTGGAAATAGAGATATTTTGTGTGATCTGGTTCCACTTAGAGGAGCAAAGTAAGTCTTTTGTGGTTGGAATTAAATTTCCTTTGCACAGTTTGGATACCACATTATTCAAACATTTCATCATGGTAAAGAAGTGGGGTGGGGGCACAAGATGTCACTCTTGACCTCAGACACTATTTGCCAAAAAAAAAAAGTCACCATGTTTATTGGGTGTAGTCGCCCATTACTTAAATATTTTCTGTACTTTATTACTCTTTTGTTTGTCTCCCATGAAACACATTTAACTGTACAAAAAGTGATGTATAACTCAAGTTTGCTGGATTTAATTTTATTGGAACAGACATGCAAGGACCTGGTATGTGGTTTCCAGTCTATGGCATTTTTACTGCCAAATCAAATATTCCTGTATGGAAAAAAAGATATAATGAATAAGATAATAATCAAGCAGGAAGGAGTATAAATAATAAAATAAGTTATGAGGTCTGCACTTTTTTGGAGTGTGTAAAAAAAGTCACCATGTTTATTGGACGTAGTAGTCCCATCATTTAACTGTATTTCTACTTTTCTTAATGCTTTTTTTGTTTGTTACCTATTTGATACATTTAACCTATCAAGGAAGCTGTATAAATAAAGTTTGACTGAATTTTATTAAACAGGCTTGTCAGGACCTGGAATTTGGGTTTCAGGCAATGTGGCATTTTTGATGAGCAAAAAATATTAAAAGTAAAAATAAAAATAGTAATAATAATAATAAAAAAACATCCATGCAGAAAACACCATTGTGGAATTTGACAAAACAAACAAACAAACAAAAAAAAAACACTTAACAGTCATCACTTAACTGTATTTCTATTTTCTTAATACTCAAAATACTTTTTTTTATTTATTTATTTATTTATTCTGTCACCCATAAAAACATTTAATGGATTTGATTGTTTGAATTTTATTAAACAGGAACCAGAAATATAGGTTTAAGACAATATGGCATTTTTACTGCCCCTAAACTATAAATAAATAAGTCATTAAAAAACATTAAAAAACAATATCTATGCATCAAATCCAATTTTTGAGTTAGCCAGAAAAAAAAAGGTTTGGTGAATTGGGAACTGGAATATAGGGACATAGATATACAAAATGGCATTTTTACTGCCAAATAAAATAATAAATAATAAACAAAAAAATAATATAAATAAATAAATAATAATAATAAAAAATGTAACTATATAACTAATATCGCTACAGAAATCCCTATTTTGGAGTCTGAAAATGGAAACAGTTGTTATTATAAAATTAAAATTACAATATTTTTAACTATACTGACAGTAAAAATACATAAAAAATCTCATGTCGCAGCTGCAGTTGTGGGGAATGAACTTTTCTAAGAAAAACGTCCTCATAACGTCAGTGTGGTCGGTGCTCAGGTCGCGTGGGTCGATTATTAATGCCTTCAGGTCCAGACAGGTGAATCCATCGACAGTGAGCATTTCTTGACTCGATTACACCGCACTCACGGCACAAGTTTGTTTTAAAATGGCGGCGGAAACGTCGAGACAGGTATGAAATGTTAACGATACCGGATAAACTTGTGAAATGTGCTTGTTGGTATAATTCGCTGAGCACCAGGGAAGTGTGTCCTCTCGTGTAGTGATGCTGTGACAGAAACAAACATGTCGATCGCATTTTAACTTAATTTATCTGCACTTGAGGAAGCGCTGGTGAAATCAGTGAGTTGGCGTCAGCAGCAAGTGCACTTGGCAAGCAAGTCCCTGTTCGAGTGCTCGACGTGGTGTTTATGTTTACCAGCCGCCTTCTCTTTTCATGCTGAGGTGAATTTGTGTGTTTGTCCCGACAAGTGACCTTCCACCGGTGCTGTTTGTGTACACCGAGCTGCGTTGAGGCGGCAGGGAAGTGATGGTGGTACAGCAGCAGTAGTCACAGCATCATCATGGACCGCCCCGGTCGCCGGCGGCTACCTGCCACCCACCTGTAGCATCCACCGGCAGCATGGCGAACACGACCCTCGGTACCCAGGAGCGGAGAGACAGCCAATGTGGTAGGTGGCACGATGTGCTGTCACAACTCTCCTCTGTTTTTTATCATCACGGTTTCACACACTTAAACTCTGCCCTGATACTGCGTGTGCGGCTCCCCCAGGTAACATCACAAGTCACCCCAAACTGCATTCAGAAATGTGCGAAGTTAAACACGACCTCGAATATTGTAAATCTATACAGCTCATAAATCATGACAAATAGCATTTTGTGAATTATTCAGAGCTAGTCTTCAATTCGGCATACATTTAAAATATCAAAGGTGAGATAAAACTTGAACTTTAAATCAAACTGCATAAAATATATTTGAAGTGAATTACGACCTCTAATATTGCAAATTCATACAGTTATAAACCATGACACGTTGCTTTTTGCGAATTGTTTAAATACACTCTTCAATTCGGCATGCATATAATATACCGAAGGGAAGATAACTTTAAAAGTTTAGCCTTTGAAACTGTTTTAGGATACCTCAAATTTAGTAAATTTATACAGCTAATAAACCATGACACTTTTTGTGAATTATTTTAACCCAGTCTTATATTTCGCATACATTTAATGTACCAAAGGTGAGATAAAACTTTAAACCAAATAGCATAAAAATGTTTGAATTTAAATACAACCTTGAATATTGTTAATTTATACAGCTAATAAACCATGACATGCAGCATTTTGTGAATTATCTTCAGTTCAGCATCTATTACATGAAAGGTCAGATTAAATTTATGCTTTTAACTAAATTGCATTTGAAAATATTTAAATTTTAATACAGCTTTGAATATTATTAATTTATACAGCTAATAAACTCTGGCATGAAGCATTTTATGAATTGTTAAAGCCAGTTTTCAATTCAGCACATATTTAAAACACCAAGCTCAGATAAAATTTGAACTTTAGGACTTGTTCATTGCTCACCACCTTCCTGCTAGATGGATTTGTAAGTCTACCATATCTAGGAAGTGGTTCTAAACATTAAAAATGTAATGGAATTAAATTTTCAATGCGTTAAAAAAAAAAAATACAGCTGAACTTAAGAGTCATGTGCCTTGTATTATATGCATCACACCATGCATTCCAGTCTTTGACTGAAGAAGTGACCCTTAGAAATGTGTATTGTTCCTTAAACCAAAGAGAACCACTTTATTAGAAAGCATTTGCCCACAATTCTGAAGCTGTGATGTTATCCTACCTGAGATGAAAGTCATGTTGCATTTCCTCATGGTGCCTGTTATTATTATCTATAATATCAAGACTCACAGAACCAGATTTGTGTGTGTTCACAAATGGGTGGTGCTCTTAATTAGACAATAGCAGCTGCCTCAGTGTTAATCAGGACTTATAAAAGCAACAGCATGCATGTCTGTGTTGGTGTGGCCTCACATTTCACTGCTAATATGTTGCTTATAATGCTTAGTGCTTAAAACCTCATGAGTGACGTTGCTTTTTTATTGTAATATAATGCTTTCCAAACATGGGCGGCAGTTTTTCCACAGTGCATGGTAATAACGAAAGTGAGTTTGTCCAGATTGTACCATTTATCGGCGACCTCTGCTTGTAGATTATTTCCACAGTGGCACAGGAACAACCTGTTGCAGTGTTTTTGGACAAAGTCTACCAGGCTCACATGACAACCTGCAGGTCAGGGTTTAGAGCTTGGGTAAGAATCTGGCTTTGGAAACCATTAGGCTGTGTGTGAGGATTTCCTGTTCCAGCTGCCTGTTTGTTTGACCCTATTTTACATGTCTTTACAAAAAGACACTAGAAACTATTCACTGTTGAAATACGAAACGCCTCCACACGCAGCTACAACAACTGCACTGTGATGTTTGTGAGCTGTCAGATGTTTCCAAAATAGAGCTGCAACAATTAATTGATGAAACTATTATGAATCAATTATTAAATGAATCTTTGATCATTGCAAAAAATGTTCAATTGCTCTGATTTCAGCTTCTTAAATGTGAATATTTCCTGGTTTCTTTACTCCTTCAAACTGAATATCTTTGGGTTGTGGACAAAACAAGACTGTCGAGGATGTCATCTGGGACTTTGGTAAACAATAATCAATATTTTTCACAATTTGATGGACCAAACAACTAATGGATTAATAAAGAAAATGATCGGCAGTGTGTCTTGACGTATGTATGTGTACTTCACACGTTTGGACTTCATCAATAATGAGAATAATTGTTACACAAACAATTTGAAAAATATTTTTCAACTGACAAGATTGTGACAGGATTAATTAATCTAGAAAATGATCGACTGATTAATCGACAGCAGGAATAATCATTAGTTTTGGCCTTAATCTGAAGCAACAAGGCTTCCTGAAACTCTAACTGTGTGACAGTCGGGGTGTGAACGTCTCTGTCTGTGAGAGTCAGGAGCTCAGTGAATGCAGCCTGAGAGCTTAGACACGCTAGCTTTAGCTTAGCCTCCCAGCTGGTGTTAAACCCCTGGTGTCGCCCTGCTGGGGCCCTCTTCACGTTACAGCACGGACTCCAGTTACAGCCTGGTTACTGTGGGATTAGTTTTCGCCTCTCGAGGCTTCCACGCCCATTTTATCTGATGCCCTCGTTAATTAAAAGGACGCCTAGTTTTTTTTTTTTTTTTTTTTTTTTTTAATCAATCATCACTTAGTCTATAAAATATCAGAAAATTGTGAAAAATGCCATTACAGTCAGGGTTGGATTAACTGCCAACGTGGTCCTGGGTCTAAAATGAGCTCTCTGACCCTGTTGACCTCCAACTTTTACCCTCCCTCTCTCTGCATTTTGTATGTAGTATGAGGAAAGTCTAAATAGTTTGTGCTTGACCAAAATATCAATTGGCTGATAACAGACTATCACATCTACATCCGTCTGTTTTATCGGCAGAGCTGACGAAACACTCAGTTCTCTTTAATAATTGAATAATGTCTTTCAAATTAGACCTTTTTTCAATTTAATAAAAAAATAAAAATAATTCAGTGCCCCGCTTGGGACAAATATTGTTCATAAGGATTTACAAAATGAGTTTATCAAATAATAAAAACTGTAATCACTGGGACAAGAGTTTGATCTTTTAAAATATATTTTCCAGCATAATTGAAGAGTAAAAATCAAAACCCTCTCAAATTAAAGGTTTATCCCGGTTTTCAAGAATGGTTGATATATCAATACCAGAATTTTTTATATCAGCGTTGGTCCTAAAACTCCATTTGACTGGCATGTATTTAAATAATGTGCATCATGGAAGAAGAGATAATCTGAGACAAAAAAAGGTTCAGATCTAAAGAGTCGGAGGAGACCTTAATATGATGTAATAACACAGGTGCCACCTTTATATTATGCTTTCATGGTGTGTATAATATTGCTAAACAAATCAGTAATTACTTAAACACACTAATTGGCAGATGGTGAACCCCTCTGGTCCCACAGCCTTGATCACACTTCCCCAAAGCCCAAGCTGACGTCTTCACATGACCTTTTTCTTTTCTCTGTTTTTTTCAACCAACAGTCCATAACCTGACAACATTCAGTTTTAAGTTCTATAAAACTGAGCAGTGTATCCATAAGGTTAAACTAGTGAATGTTTGACATTTTTTGGTTGATAACTGGCCTTGTACAAAAATTAATCAGTTACCAGCATTTCAAACCAGAACAAACACTTCATTTATTCAGTAATGTTGCAAAAAAAAGCGGCATCTGAACCCACTGTTCACAAAATTCAGATCAAACTGTCAAACTAGGCAGTGCTGATGAAATATGGATCAACATTCTGTTAGTTCATTGACTATTTTGAGCCTTAAATATTTTCAGGAGTGTATTTTAGTGCACTGTTTAGCTGTAATGTGAGAGTTTCTTAGCAGCCCACCATGTTGAAAACAGATGTGGGGAGGACAGAGACGCTCCAACACGAGAACAAAGAACAGTGATGCACTGACGGAGCCTAACAGAAGTATTAAATGCAGCTCCTTCCTTCTGAACCAAACTGCTTTTAAAGTCTTCACTGCTCCCGGTATATTAACCAGAGCAGCCCCTCAGGGCCTCTGGGACTCGTAGTCCTTTTAGTTGTTCCAAAGTGCAGGACATAAATGTTTGAGGTAGCTTTTAGTATTTATGCCTCAGTTTACATTTGTTCTGTCTTATTATCAGTTTGCCACTGTGAGTAGATCTTTTTCACAGCAGCCACATTGACATGATATAGTCCTGTAAACACAGGTGTTAGCAATGAGGGTAATTCAGGTCAAACAGAGTCACACTGCTGATACTGTGCATGTTGGCTCTCTGAAAGGTCTCTGCTACACTAAAAAAAGACAGGACCTTAATAAGTGTAAGTAGTTACACCCGTGTTTATCCTGCTATTTCATATCAATATGGCTAATGAGAAAAATGGTCTATTGCGCTATTCTGTGTGAAAGGTACTGTACAAATATAATTTAATTTGATAAAAAAAAATATTTGCCTCACAGTTTCTAGTGCCTAAAAAGGTCACACAGTACCTTTCAAGCAGAGTAATAGTCAAAAAACAGTGAACAAAAAAAAAGCCACAAATCAATCAAAGATATTGTCAATAAAGCTTTTTTTGAAAAGTGTAAGCGAGGTAGGGAGGTTGATCTCCTTTTGGCAGGTCAGTCCACGGCTTAAGGCCCTTCATCTTTTGAGCTCAGGTCACACAAAGGCAACACACACAAACAGTTGTAAATTTATTGAGTTAAGCTGAACTTTTAAAATAATAAAACATTAACTCTAGGTTGTAGCAACAAAGATTATTTAATCTACGAATGGAGATTTAAAATCCAGTCAGTGTGTTTAGTCAATCAAAGTTTATGTAAACTGATGTAAACCAAACAGAGTTTATTAAGTATGGAGATGCTTGTCTGTCTGTCTGTCTATCATCTGAGTGCTTTTTGAGATGGAGTATAAAAGTATAAAAGAGAGCAGAGAACTTTTCAGCTGCTCTTCAGTTTTTAATCAAGCCTCGACAATATGGATTGCCCACTTGCCTTGTTATGGTTGAGACATGTAATAGCAATATTATTTAATGAATTTATCTAAAAACCAGGAAGTGAGACAGGTGTCCTCAGGGTATAGGCAGCCCTCTTATGCCTGATTCAATCATTCGACTTTGAATGGCAAACATTTTCAAAGAAATAAAACAAAGATGATTATAAAAGCACATTTGTATACCAATGTTATGAGTAGATATTGTTAGTGTTAGATTTTGAGGGCATTTTCAAATTGTTCGAAGTTGTGAATTCTGTCGCAGAACAAGTTTAGAAATGAAAAAGCAACCCTATATTTCAGATATATAAATCCTTAAAGAATACATTTTCAGCAAGAACTTGGAATTAAATTTTTTAGGACATGATTTGTCCCATAAAAATAAACTGATTGTGTCTCTGACTCTTTTGCAGGTGCCATTGTGGAGAATGGCTGCGTAGTGAAAGACCTCCCTGATCAGACCAATCACAACCACCATGACCCCAGCACCATCCCGCACAGCGAGTCCATCCTGCCCTGTTACAGGCCCTCCTGCTCCTCCACCCCCATCTACTACAGCAGCCCCCAGAAGAGCTACTCGGACCTGAACCAGGACAGCCACAGCTTGTCCTCTCAGGACTCCGGCATCCCAACTCTGGAGATCAACCCTCCAGAGCCCATCCTCCACAGCCACCAGCGCCCCGGTGACGGAGGCGTCGTCCTGGACTCCAGTCACGACTCTCCCGCCACTTTACCTTTGGACGATGATCCCGCCAACGCCATCCGCAAGTCCTCCACCTTCCCCCGCAGCGGCTACGACTCCATCCGCCTCTTCAGCCCCGCCTTCAGATTGTCCGCCACCACGGGGATGAGCGTCGGGAGCGGAGCTTTAAACCGCAGCGACGACATCTCCGTGTGCAGCGTGTCCAGCATGAGCACCGAGCTGTCGGTCTCCAACGAAGACATCTTGGATTTCACCGTCACCTCTGACTCCAGCGCCATTGTTACCTTAGAGACGGACGACAGCGGCACCGCTCAGTTCTCAGACGTGACGCTGTCGTCATCACCGGGAAACCCCAGAGACTTGTGGAGTCCTGTGAGACCGCATCCGGGGTCAGTGAGCACGGAACAGGAAGAGGATGGCAGGCAGAAGAAACTGGGACCTCTAGCGAGCTTATTTAACAGGTGAGTTTAACTGAGTTTAAGTCTGTGAGAGTCAGCATCACATTTTTTCATCAGTCAGACTAAATGTTAACATGACAATCATTTCATTTATTTTTATTGGCTTTAGTGATGATTGGATCTTCTAGTGCTTAAAAAAAGGATAAAGCCAACTGTTGTTGCCGTTAAGAGGAGCAATAGACTCCAAGAAAAGGGATAAAAAAAAAAAAAAAGTTTGGGAAAGAAGAGGGGAAAAATAGAGGAGGATGTGAGGACAGAGGCCCAGAAAATGTGAGAGAAGACAAGAGGAGAGAAAAGGGAAGAAGAAAGGTTGTGAAAGAAGAAAAGAGGTCAAGGCCTGGCAGTACTTTTGGAGAAATGTTAAAGTAATTTAACAGTTGATTTTTTATTATTAACATGCCTTTCAATTTTCCTTTAAAGAAAAGTTACAAAAATGTTTGTGTATGCTTTCAGTTATAGTTCTTAGAAAGTAAAAAAAAGTGGGATTGTCTAGGGCTGCACAATTAATGGAAATTTTGAAGGATCGCAGGATGTGCAATATTTGTTAAAGGCAAAATCTGTGTCAAAAACCGTCTAACTTTATGAATGTTGTGAGGCAGAGATGTCCTGTCCTACAAATCGGATTCATTTGGTACAGATTCCTGCAAAAAAATCACACCATAATCATTTTAACATGTTTTCAATCAAAATTAGAATAATGATGTAAAAATTATTACCTCTAATATTGCAAATCATATCACAATTGCAGTATCAGTCAAAATAAATGCAATACAGTCACTCTAGAAAATTGTAATCAGCACATCATTACTGATGTTAACTTGCTGATGTTGCTAGGGAGGAGAGAAGAAGTATGACACTTTTTAAATCGATATATTTATAATTAGCATCTGCACATGACATCATCTGGATATAACAAGAGGAAAAAAGCATCAACGATCCTTCATTTGTCATATAAAAATATTATGGTGCCATGAGTGAGATAAAAAAGGAAGAAATGTAGGCAGCTTCAGTGAGATAGATATCCCTTCTATACTTCCTCTCATCATAGACTCTTTGTATGAGGCCTTAGAGAAGTACACATTGCTCAAAGTCATGTTACAAACCTTGCTTAGCCAAGAGCCGCTGACCCCTCCCACCACCACTCTTGCGTAGAACAGCTCACCCAGAGTGACCCTCGCTTCTGCTTAACATGGCACAACATTAGTAAAGTTCAGCTCTGCTTGTTCTTGCCACAGTATCACTTCAGCAAAAGTGGCTCTCACTAAGAAGAGCTCGTCTCAAAGCAAGGGCAGGAAGACGAATGAACGCACCAGTAAAACCTGCTCCTTCACACATCAGAGGTCACCCATCATGTCCCGATAATACCCCAGATCACGCTGTCGCCATCATAGCTGAGGAATTTCCTGCAAGAGAACCAGACAGCACTGGCTGTTTATGCATAGACATTGGTGATTGGCACATTCTGGGGACCACACCACTGTTCTGTTCTTAAAGAGGACACTGGCTGTTACATATTACTTCCTAATTCTGTATGTGTGTGGTTGGGGGTGTTGTGCTCCTTCCTGTCAAACAGGTACATGTATACTGTAGACAAAGCAGCAGGAGGAAGTGGTGTTTTACCTGTCAGATACTGATGCTGCGGTCCCTCATCTTGTCTGTGATTACTTGCCAGCTGTGGACAGTTATAAGTTATAACTGGACACAGCAGATGGTTTGTTACACAGAACCATCTGGGAAGTTGTCCTTATAAACTGTCTGGAAAAGGGCAGACACTTTAAACAAAACCCCCAAAAAACTGGCAATCGATTTGATAAACCATATGTCATATGTACATATGTCTTCTAACGAGTCACTTCCATGGATGCTTCTGGTTTTTGTCACACCTTAAACCATGCCTGTAGCTGCCAGTAGTCCCTCCTAGGACGCTGATTGGCTGCCCCACTTTTGGTGCGGACACAAACAGATAACTTGAAGATGGATTCTTCCAAGATTGTGAGATCACACGAGAATCCAACTGCCTTGCAAGGCAAATTTTCATTAGGCACCCAGCATTTTTAAATACAACTACCGAAATACAAAATATAATATGAAAAACGAGAAAGAAAATTGAAGAACTGTCACCAAAGCAGAGAGCAGCAAGGTATGAGGTCAGACCTATTCAATTACTTTTTTAGAAGACACAGACTTCAGAAAAATAAAGTGTTTACATTTTCTTTATCTGATCTGTAAAGTTAGGAATTTAAATGTGTAAAACAATGCACCTTTTATTTTATATTTTTTCTCTAATTTATTAGTTTTCATCATTGGAAAAGACACATTATGTACAAAAGTACAGGAAAAACAATGCACTTTAGTAATGTTAAAGTTAAATTCAGACTGACTGTCCTGAATTCCCTGTGCTTAAACGGCCAGAGTTTAAACTCTTTGATAAAATATGTTTCTCTGTGCTTAAAGGGACAGTTCACCCATAAATCAAAAATACATATTTTCCACCTGCTGTGCAGTGTTATTTATCCATCTGAATAGTTTTGGTGTGAGCTGCAGAGTTTTGGAGATGTCTGTCTTCTCTCTAGTATGATGGGACTAAATGACACTCGGCTTGTGGTGCTCAAAACACCAAAATATACATTTAAAATATTCAAAACCTCTTTCTTGTCTCTTTCCAGAAATCATGACCAGGTTACTCAAGATAATTCACACACCTTGTTTTGAACAGTTCCTTGTAGGAACTACTTCCTCTCTGCCGAAAAATCTTAACGGGAACAACTGTAGACTATCATTACTACTTCCTTTTGTACTTGAAAGAAAAGTAGTTTTGACGTGAGACTGTTGAAAACAAGGTCTTAAACGAGCATGAACTTCTGGAAGGAAACACTGGTTTTGAATTTTTCAAATGTATTTTTTTTTTGTGCTTTGAGCACCACAAGCCAAGTGTCATTTAGTCCCATTATATTAGAAAGAAAGCAGACATCTCTATGGTCGATATCTCCAAAACTCAGCAACTCGTACCAAAACAATCTAGATGAATAAGTAGCTCTACAGTCCAGGGTTAAAAAATGCCTTTTTATTTTGGGATGAGCTGTCCCTTTAGCAACAGACATAACTAATGAATTGACTAATTAGTCTAATAATGAAATGATGATCTTCTATAAACACATAAATGTAAACACAGATAAACTTAGAATGTTAGCAGCGTTCATAAATAAGATCACAATTTTATCTATATATATATATTTTTTTCATACTTATAAATGATCAAAGGGCCGGGCTGAGGTCATTAAAGGGCCAGATTCAGCTCACGGGCATCCCATTGAATAGGCCTGCACATAAGTCAACCTATTGTTGGTGATCAAACAAAGCCAAACTAATTCGCGAGTTGCCACAAGACGCTTCATTAGCACTTTCTAATTACTCAGAAAAACTTCTTTAATTGTATTCATTTACATACAATAATATGTGGTTTGTCCTGGCTGAGTTAATGATGAATGACAATAAGTGATGAATAGGTTGAAATTGGATCGAAAAGTCAGCAAAGTTCATTGTTAGTTTGAAGTTCTTGAAATGGTCCTGAAGTTAGTTTCACATTGATTGGCCTTGATCACATTGAAGTTGCCACATTTCTTTTTTTTGGACCAGGCTGCTGCCGGTAGAAAATTCTTCTCACAGCTGCAACCTGACACCTGCTAGTGTTGTTTTATGACTTGCTTTTTTTTTTTTTTATGTGTGTGTGTGTGTGTGTGTGTAAGACTCAAGGTTTTCTTCAAGGTTGTAAGACCTAGAGTACTTTAAAACTTGTAATGAAAGCCTGCAATTACAGCGTAATAAATTTAAAAAACAAAACCAAAAGTTAACATTTTTTTTCTTTTAATCAGTGACAAGTACAGGAAAGGGGAGAGTTGACAGAGGTTAGCTGGGTATCAAACTTGCTCAACTGTTATTGGAAAACAGATGAAAAGGGGTGGGACTTGGTCACTTTGAACCAATTTGTTGGCAACTAAAAACCTCCAAAATTAATGACATTTACATCATCCTCATCTGTTCCTTGTTTAGCACTAATTAAGGTTAACATGCTAGAATGCTAAGTTATGATTATGAACATGGAAAACATACCTGCTGAAAGTTAGTATGTTAACATTGTTGACGTTAGCGTTGCTTTGTCCAGAACCTCTACCAAAAGAGGAGCATTGTGACTCCTGGCAGCTCCAAAGTCGTCTTATTCCCATGTTGTGTGTTCCTAAGTGGCTTGCTAATGTTAGCTATGGGTTTGCCTGCATTCAGGAATCATGTAGTTTTGTTCAGAGTTGAAGGGTGTGTCAGTGGCACAGCTGAGGGACCTCTGGGGTCAGTGTACAGTCACTGAGGCTAAGCTAGCTGTTGATGGTCAGTAAATGCCACCAAATTATAGGGTTGCCATCTTGTCTTGTTTTCTGTCTTTACAGGGCACATGTTCGATACAGAAGATGCCACGTGGTTGTGGAGCATCTGGGATTGTTTAAAGGTGCCTTTGGGCTCAGTAATGTCAGTAATGAAAGTAAATATATGTCATATGATTGTGTAACAAAGTGCTTTGGCTGCTGAGTAATCAGGAAAGTAATGTAATCACTTTTTCAATGAGTAATATGTGATAAGTATTTGATTGCAGTTTTGAAGTAACTTGCCCAAAACTGATTAACATTAGAAATCCATTGTCCATAACGCCTTTGTCACACCCTTCAGTGGTGGTGGGTCATGTGATGCAGCTCCTCTTCTTTGATTCATTTTCTTTAAATGTATTATTCTTATACTCGCTGAACCTGTTTTAAAAACGTCCCTGGTTGTTCAGAAACACAAACAGTTTGTTTCAGTGATGGATTTTTGATTACATAAGTCAGTTAGATTTAGTGTGACACATGATGTGTTAAATGGCAGTACCTACTTTGACCCCTCCTTTACCATCATCGTTATCTCTGTGTTCTTCCTCCTCTCTCACGTGGGGAAGTTACTCATTCTCTCAGTGCCCTTCAGACTCCTTCTCCTCCATTCCTCCCGTCCCTCCCCTCCCGTTTGTTAAGTCAGGCCTCTCGCTGCCTGTTCCTCCACTCTCTCACTCTGCCTGACCGTGGTGGCTGTGTGGGACTTGGCCTCCTCTTTGCAACTAAAACTATGGAAGTTCTGGGTGTGAATCTCGACTGAAGGAGAGCTTTGACTTCCACAGGAGTTTCAGCTCTCCTTTATTTACACTTCACTTGTTTGACAGCTCAACCTCCAGCTGCCTGGGATTTTCATTTAGTGTTTTGAGGTGACAGAGAGCAGGATGGCAGCCCCATCACTTCTTCTGTACATTGACAGGTAGGAGATGATAAACCAGCAGATGACATGGAAAGTTTGTTCTGTGGTTGATTTTTGTCTGTGTTTTGTATGCAAGTGTGCAACAGATTTGATCAGAATATGAATAATGTGGCTTTTGAGCTGGACATCCTTTTGGATTAAATGCAGACTCTCTGGATTTTGTCTTTTTGACTTAAACCAGCTTGAAACAGCTCTATGCCCTGCTCACTTCTTTCTTTTCTGATGGGGAAAAACTTAATGCACTCTGCCTCTCCTTGTGCTAGTTTGTTTGGTATTTGCGTGCCAGGTGACTTCATTGTTACTTGAACCGTATGAACCACCAGGACGCCTTATCACCTTATTTTCACACACAAGACTGAACACAAGCGTTGTGAAATCCTAATATTCTTGGGAGACCTGACTACAAACCAAAGCCACAGCTAGAATTCAACATATAAACATGCACCTCTGCCAGCCCTCTTGGATTTTCTAGCTGTTCCACTTGAGCACTCGACCATAGCCGCAGCCATTCAGCTGTCACGTTGAAGCACATTTGGCCCGGACTGAATGCAAATCATCTTCCTGCTTTGTGAACATTTGTTTGTTTGGTGGCCTACATGAACGATATGCTTGAAAACGTGATGCTCTGATGAACTGTCCAGAAAAATCTGATGTATTAAGTATTGAATGTCGAGACTTCAAGTCCGACTATGCTTCCTAAAGGTGCCGCTCAGTTGACCTCTGATCCATACAGCATTGTTTTATGGTGGCTCACAGGGTTACTGAAGTTCATCATTCCAAGTTCAAAGCCTGGTTACAGTTTATCTTTTCCACCTCAGTTTAGCCTTGGTTTGCTGATATTTGTTGGGTGATAAAGTTTCTTCTTAAAAGTCAAGATTAAATCATATATGTTAACAAATTTGTTTTCATGAATACTTGTAAATAGTCTAATAGTTCTTCTTTAGCAGATGCAGTTGGCTCCCTTTTGTGTGACCAAGGCTGTCGTGAAGGAATTGGCAAAAGTGTGGCATGCAATATATAGAGGTGAAGACCCTCCCCTTTTGGTGGACCACCACAGGACCTTACTTTGGAAAAAACATTGACTGTAGTCAACCACGAAAGACAAAAAATTGTGTGGTTATGTTGTTTGAAAGTTGCTTTTTGTTCACTTCAGGCAAGTTAACATGACAAGGAACAGCAGTGTTGGTGTTGAGAAACTCAAGACATTCTTGACTTTTAAAATTAGGTTTGAAATGAACAAAAAACATTTGTGGAATTTGTGGCACAGTTCAAACAAGATAAAAAAATATTTGTCTCTATTATGGTTCATATTATGACATCATAGTATCATATCATCTCTACTATGTATAGGCTATTTTTTTTTTTCCAAAGTAAGGTCTCACTGGGATCAGTGGAGTGGGAGGAACTTTGTCTCTCTATTGGTGCCATTTTTTGAAGTACTTTTATTTATGATAAATTAACAAATTTGGCACAGTAACACAAAGAGTAATCTTATCTTTGGATCTCAACTCACTTCCTGCAGTTAACCAATTTCTTTCTCACATTAAACTATATCATCATCATCATCATATTTATATCTGGTGTACAGCAACACTCACATGTACTTGCACAGAGCAGAATGGGCTTCCGTCTTAAAACAGAGCTAATTCTAGTTTAGTGAACATTAGTGCTGCAGTACAAACAGTGGTGGACAGTGACAAAGTGCATTTACTTGAGTACTATACTTAAGTACATTTTTTGAGTATCTGTACCTCACTTGAGTATTTGTTTTTTTGGAAACTTATGACTTTTACTCCACTACATTTCTAGGAATGTTGTCATTTCTCCTTACTTTTAGGCTGATCACAGCTTTGAAGCCTCTTTCATTCAAACAAAACTCAGTAATGGCGACGGCAGGAGAAAGACAAAATTAAATCCACAAAAAGCAACATGGAAAAATAGTTACAGCACCCAACTTACCATTAGTTAGCTTCAAATGAGGCTCAACATTCTCAGTTTCTCTTAAGTGTCCCTCAATATTACAACATTAGTCCAACATCGCCCCACCCTGTAAAACCCATTAGCCATGCAGCATGCTAACAGCAAGTTCCTTGTATTGCTTGTTGTTTCTTTTTCATTTTTGTTCCATTATTTTAAGGTGTAAAATGAAAAGGGTGTAGCCTCATGAAAAAGGAGGAAACTTGAACATAGTGGTTGTTGTGGTTGCTTGCCATCCCCTGTGGTTGGCTTGTCAATAGCACTGTATTTCTGTATTGCAGTTATTGAAACGGGCCCAACATGTGACCAAAGTATCGGCTTTGATCACATTACGACAACTGATAACAGCAGCATTGGTCATAAACTCGTTAGACTCTGATGAACACCTTGATAAGTGGAACTGAACACTGCAGAAAAAGCTTGTAGACCTTGAGTTAAGATTTTTTTTTTTTTGGTCAGTCCACTGGTGAACTGAGAGCTGATGTTTCCTTTCTTTTCATGTTCTCCAGATAGAGTTGAGTTGAGGTAATTCCTATATGTATATGACATCTTCCCTTTGCAGCTGTACACGTGAGTGTAAAATGCTGTTTTACAACTATCAGATGCCTCATGTCTTCCAGCATTTTTCTGTTATCTAAGAAAAGACAAATTGTTACGAAGCTGCAGGTTTTGCGGTCAGTGTTTTTCCCCCGTGCTGTTCTGAAAACAGCTGAATGAGATAGACCTAAATGCCACTGATAGAACACCATCAGTATATGTTGCACTGTGATCACTGTCTGTCAGAATATAACTGGTGCTGGCCTTTTAATATCTGTGTTTCCTCTCAGCTTCTTCATTAAACCCTTGAGTCACCAACAGAATGAGGAAATACCTTCCTCCTCTGCTTGTATAATCTTTGTGTACAACAGTATCAGTAAGGAGAGTGGAAAATATGCAGAACTGAAGTGAGACGTGTCACTATGAAAGAAACGAGTGCAGTGTTATCACTGGATCGAACATCATGTTAAAGGTGCTGTGTAGCCGTATGTCAGGGCTTTTATGAGCTGGAAATCCTTGAAAATGCTTAAAGTGCTTGAATTTGACTTTGGAAAAGATGCAGGAACCTTGTTATGTTCATTGCATGTGAGCATTTTGTAAAATTCAAACCTAGATTTAGGTCTGTGTTGAGTATGGCTTGTCACTAGCTTTGTTGGGGGAAGGAAAAGACAAAGTTGTTTTGTTTTCACGTTGCCATGGGAGACTGAAATGTCACCAGGCAAAAAAAAAACAAACTCTTTACAGATTGTACTAGGGAAATGTGGTTAATGTGTGTTTGTGGTGAGCTTGTCAGCGCGGCGGCTGTGAACAGCTGGTGACAATGTTTGACTTTGACCAGTCACACTGTAATGGACTGTTGTGTTTGTCTTGTGCCAGCCATGTCTTAATCAGCGTGTCTTGGTCAATAACTTGTATACATACAGCTTGATTGTTTTACACTCCTGATAAAGATTTTTTATTAAGTAAATCTGTTACGTAACACTTTTGGCTTGCTGTTAATGCAAGTAGCAGCATTTCTTAGTAATTAGTTTGTACTATTTTCTACAGCTGCAAACCTGATCTTTACAAGGATTGTAACTAGAGCTGCAACGATTAATCAAGGAAGTGATTATTAATTAATTGCCAACTATTTTGATAAGTGATTAGTTGGTTTGAGTCATTTTTTTAAGTAAAAAAGTATCCAATTCATCTAATTCCAGATGCTTAAATGTGAATATGTTCTGGTTTCTAAATCAGAGCTTCCCAATCCTGGTCCTCAAAGCTCACTGCCCTGCATGTTGTAGATATTTCCCTGCTCCAGCACACCTGATTCAAATGACCAGCTGGTCACCAAGCCTCTGCAGACGCCTGAAACAACCTGTTCATTTGAATCAGGTGTGTTGGAGCAGGAAAACATCTAAAACATGCAGGGCAGTGGGCTGTTTCCCAGCACTGGGAAACATTGCTCTAAACTGTAAATCTTTGGGTTGTGGACAAAACAAGACAATTGAGGACATCATCTTGGACTCTCAGTGGGAAACACTGAGCAATATTTTTCACCATTTGATGGACCAAATAACTAATGATTACAACTTGAAATGACAATAGGTGCAAACATGTGAAGCACATGGATGTACGTCTGTGCCAAGACAAAGACCCTTTGGACCCATGGTCATATGCTAATTCAGTAGACATTGCCCAACCCTACTGCCAATGGGACTTATAGATGGGATTGGTGGGGTGAGGGGGGGGGGGGGGGGGGGGGGCACAGTCAGGGCATCGCTAAAATGGTCACAGAACCTGGTGCTGCTGGGATTGGAGGCAGAACCCATTTTGCCAAGGTATCTGTTCGTGTCCTCACCAAG
The DNA here is from genome assembly GCF_056507025.1 of Lutjanus erythropterus. NCBI lineage: Eukaryota > Metazoa > Chordata > Actinopteri > Lutjaniformes > Lutjanidae > Lutjanus > Lutjanus erythropterus. The sequence goes on from NC_139339.1 coordinate 23,679,089, forward strand.
TGGTGCAGCCAATCAGGGTCCTAGGAGGGACTACTGGCAACGAGAAGCATCCATGGAAGTGACTCGTCATGAAGTTTGATCTGATTGGTTAAAGTTAGGCTGTGTTAGACATGATAGACAGATGGTTCATCCAGTCGCCTGCCAAGTATTTTTTTTTTTTTTTTTTGACAGTGCCTGCCCTTTCCCAAAAGTTTCTAAGGACGACTTTCCACATGGTTCTGTGTGACAAACACAGGTTGGTGTGTTGGAGCACTGACAGGGAAGCAGTTTCCCTGGTACAACAAAAAAAAAAAATCCATGTTTCATTATTTACAGAAAGCAGAATTCTAAACCAATCAGTAGTTAAAATGTCACATTTAGTTTGCTACCTTCCTTAGTATAATTTTATTAATGTCAAAGTCAACCAGAGAGATTGTTCTTTTTCCTTCATTTGGTCAAAATCTGATCAGTTTAGTCCTGTTTCTTGTAACAAAATGTATCCTGAGTGTAGCTATCGACATCATTATTATGGAAAAGGATGAATGGATTATGGGTAAATTAGGTTTGAACAAGTAATTAGTGAGCACAGCAGAAGGCCACATGTCTTGATGACCGCTGTCTCCAAAACAAACACAGGAGCCTGCAGCAGAGAATGCTCGATCATCAGTGAACGGAGCCCGTTGCTCTGATTGCTATAACTGTGTCTGCTCAGCGTTTGGCAGCACGTTCCTGTTGTCACTACCCTTCAGGTGACCCAGAGAGGAGGTCGAGACAGTCAGCGGGTGAAAGGTCAGATTGAGACGATTTGAGCAGTCGGACCTCCTTTCCACTGCTCCGAGGTCCACTCCGGCCAAGTGGTCCCAACACAACCCGTTTAGCACAATGGCTTATTGATGTAAAATACAGCAAATATTTCCTATTGATCAGTGAGTCAGAATAATTACATAAGGCAGTTGTGAAGGTGAATTGCCTCTCAATGAGACACCCGGCAGGATATGGACTGTTTGATGTTACAGCCCTTCACTCTGCCTGTGTATGTCACATGGCCCTGTCAGAGGAGGCCTTTTATTTGACCAGTTTATTCATGTCTTTTCACATCCATGCTCTATTCAGGCTTTTAATTAAAGCCTCCGCTAACAGCTCTGTGACAGCGCTGCACTGACGGACAAATGAAAGGAACTGAATGGTACAGTGAACCCGGTTGAAAAGAGGAAGTCTTTTCAGCAGCTTTGCATGTGGTATTTAAACACCAGGTGATTTTTTTTTTTATTAAGTTTTGAGTGCAGAGCAGAATCTAGTGGTGAGTTAGACTGGAAAGACCATACTCTTCAATGAAAGCAGTAAAAGTGTCTCTTCTCAGCTTTTTAGCAGCCATAATGTTTGATTTTAGCTGCATGTATAAACCTTGATTCTAAAAAAGTTGGGATGCTGCGTAAAACTTGAGTTAAAAACAAAATGCAATGATTGCAAATCCTTTTCAACATATATTTAATTGATTATAATACAAATATCAGATACTTAATGTTCAAACTGATAAACTTTGTGTTTTGTTAATATTCACTTAAGCTGAATTTGATGCCTGCTTTTGAACTTAGCACTTTTAACAGTCTGGATCATCCTTCTCGTCTTACCCCGGAGGACACGACGTCAATGATTTCCAAAAACAATCTGAAATGTGATCTTGTCAGACCACAACACACTTTTTCACTTCTCGTCAGTCCGTCTCAGATGAGCTCGAGCCCAGAGAAGTCTGCAGCATTTCTGGATGTTGTTAATATATCTCTCTCTTTGCATTTGTAGATTCGCGACAAACTCTGTTTTCTGACAACAGTGCTCCTAAGCCCATCTAATATCCTTTATTCCCATGGTTCCCAAACTTTTTCTGACAGGCCCTCCTTCAGAAACCCCAAAAAATCATGCTCCCCCCCCAACCCACATTTTTAAATCAATCATTAACAATAATTGGGTAAGCAACTGAAGATTAAAGTTGAATTTTAGTTAAAATAGGTGTTTTTTTGAGCATTCTCAAACTTTCCGTCTTTTCTTGCCCCTGTTCCAACTTTTTTGAAACCTGTTACAGGCATTAAATCATTCAAATCATCATTCATAATGATGTACTCTATAATATTATAATATCTTAATTTAACATGGCATTCTGTTTTTGTTATGTTTGTCAGTGTATCAAAGTTTTTTGGAATCAGGGTTTGTAGCATGCTGCTGCTTAACGGATTCATGTCCTGTGACTGTGACCAGCCTGGTAGCTCACATGATGTTACACAGGTTGTAAAAATGTTCTATGAGGGGCCTGTACGCCTTTGTTCTTCAATCCCCAGAGGTCACCCAGGGAAGACTGCAACCATGGCTTGTGTTCCACTTTTTGCTCTACTGTACAGTGACCTAATTTATTTGTCCTCCAATCTAACCTCCCTCCTCCTCCACCTGTCTCCCAGGAGCCTGTTTGCCAGGAGGTTGAAGGACAGTCGGCCAGTGGAGCAGAGGGATCCAGGGTGGAAGCTGTTCGGGAAAGTCCCACCACGGGAAGGCCCCATCAAGGACCCCAAGAGAATCCAAAAGGTACAATCTTCATTTTTTGGGAACACAGCATTTATCACATGATAGCTGAAGACCACCCACCTTATTGACTACACTTATTTACACAGAAGACACCAGGTTAATGTTAAAAGGTCTGATCGCTCTGGAACCACAGTTGGTCAGTCATTGAAAGTGACGGAGACATGTTTACCACTGTGATACATCAAGTTTTCTTGTAACAAAACTCAACTACACCAACTGTTGAAGATTTAAAAGTGAAATTCTTTCCCTTTTTGCTTGATACGTGACTTCAAATGCTCTACACCCAGTGCTCTCTGTTGTCGTATGTTCGTAATGCACCACACATTTTCAAGGTGAGACACATCTGGACTGCAGGCAAGTCAGTCTAGAACCTGAACTCTTTTACTTCAAAGCCACGCTGTTGTGACACACACAGAATGTGTCTTGGCGTTGTCTTGCTGAAATAAGCAGGGAAAGAAAAAGATGTCTGGATGGCAGCATATGTTGCTCCTTTAACCTGTATGTACAGCCTGTGACAGTTATCCATGATGCCATGGGCACCAACACACCCCGAACCAGTTAACACTGACTGTCATGATGTTGTAGTTGGCATTGTGTTAGCTGTAAGCTAGCTAGAGACAGATGCACTAACTGTGCCTGTGTGTTTGTGTTTGGCTCAGCCTCTGACTGATTTCATCAAAAACTCTGGTTCTTTCTCTTATTCTCCTCCAGTCTCTCTCCTTTTTCCCTTTTATTTTTGTACATTTATGAACCAGATTCATAAAGCTCCAGAACAGAGTGCTGCAGGCACTAGTCCTGTGGTTAACACAAGCTTAAGAGACTTTCACATTTTTTTGTTTTACTCATGAATTTTTCAAGATTTTTGTTTCTTTAAAATGGTGGTTGCTAACAAGTGGCTAAATGAGACTACAGAGGTTGTCGGTGGCAATAAACCTCATAATGTTAAGCACTCATCGCTTACTGGTGTAGTGTAATGTTCTACCATTTGCATTTATGCCTCAAACATCTTCGTGGTTTTCATTTGCAGTATGTATCTGCACAGATGTTTTCAGAATTTGCCAGTGCATCTTTGTCAGTGTCATCTCCATGTGGAGTTCAGGTGTGATTACATTTTTTTTCATTGACTTTGTTTGTCAAGTCCCTAAGCGTTCCCTTAAGCATGCTGTCTTATTGTGTACATAGCAACATTTGAAGCTCCGCTCAGCAGCGTTTTGTGTTCTATCCTAGATAAGATACTAGCAGGCACGTGAACCAACTACAGGTTTGTTTGCTTCACAGACCATTTGTTTGGTTTTCTGCGCATTTCATCTGAGCTGATCACAGACAGCACTTGCCCCTCTTAACATCTAATTCCCTCTGACTGTGTATGAAGCTTCAAAACATGAGGGTTAATGTCTGGTGTTTTTTGACCTTAAGTTAATTTATAATGAACCGCACAACACAGGTTTATTTTTGATTCACATGTTTGCCGTTCCCATGCTGTCGTTCCAGCCACCCTTGAAAACAAGCCCTCCACGTGTATCTCATGAGCCTGGTTTATCTGGCCTTGGCACAGGCTGTCAGCTGTGGTTTATGTTGCTGCAGGTGGTCCTCGCTCGGGCAAAATGTACAGCTGCCTGACACACATTCAAACCACCTGCGCTATGTTGAGACACTGATCGACAGCATCGTAAACAGCAACACTAATTCTCACACAGGCTTCAACTTAAATGGACTGCTTTTAGATGAAGCACTGAATCTATTTAGTTTTGTAATATTGATTTGATTGTTAAGATTTTTTTTTTATTTTAACTGGTATTCATTTCAGATGGTAGATGGTATCATACTGAATATCTGAAGTGTCTGAAACCTCAGATATTGAATATATTAGATGAATATTAAGTGAATTGTATTGATTTGATGTGTAGTTGACTAACATGGTATTATGACAGTTTATGTTGCAGAACAGCTGTTGCTCAAAGGTCAGATGATGAGCAACAGGTTTTTGATGCATTAATGACTTTTAGTGGGGCTTATCTCCGTATCATTGGACAATAAGACCGTCACGTTAACCAACGTTATGACACGTGCTCAGGACAGATAGCATGAAATGATGACTGAGAACGTACTGTAACTGAGAACAATCTCAGTTGTGTTCTTGAAAACCGGCAGCACAATGCCCCAAGCACCAACACTCCCCAACATGACATTTAAGTTCTCAGGCTATTTTTAGACTTCAACATGCTGAAAAACAAACAACCACTCACTGGTTTTTACAGCAGCTCTTAGAAACATAATAGAAAAGGCAACGCATGAATGTTGAGAGAACTTCTTGTTTTAACATGAACTATTAATATATGCTTAGTACATACAATCATGATTTTGTTATAATGCTCAGCTATTTGTCATGTAGTTATTTTCATGTAGCCATGTTCAAAATCATGTATGTTATTAATGTTATTGCTTAATGTTATGATCTAAGTATTTGAACATCAGCTATTTTCAAAAATGTGTAGCTATTCTCAGAGTCATGTAGTTATAGTCATGTAACTATTTTTAAAGTCATGTAACATTAGCTATTTTTATCTAGCTTTTTTTTTCAGGATCATTTCGCTATTTTCAAAGTCATGTTATCTAAGCTATTTTCATGTAGCTATTTAAAAAATATGTATCTATTTTCATGTAGCTTTTTCTAGATCTTGTAGCCATTTTCAAAGGCATGCATCTGTTTTCAAAGTCATGTAGTGTTAGCTCTTTTCAAAAATGTATAGTTATTTTTAAAGTCATGTAATATTAGCTATTTTCAACAATGTAGGTATTTTCATATAGCTATGTTCAAAGTCATGTAGTCATTTTCAAAGCTGTGTAGCTATTTTCATATAGCTATATTTAAAGTGGTTTAAGTCATGTAGCTAGGTCATTAAAATCTTCTCGAGCTTCGTTTCCAGGTGCAGTCTTTGGTAGCAGTCTAGCGCTATCAGACGTTTTGTTGCTATATTTGATTTGCCATGAAGACATAAATGACTACATATAAATGACACCACAAAGACATGAGTGCAGTTGTTTATAGCATTACTTACCATAAATCATTTCTTGTTGTGAATTAGCCATTAAAGTTTAGACATTTTGTAGCTCCAGTAGCTACTGTTTGAAAGAAGCTTCTCCAGCACCAGAAAAATGTAAATTAGAAAAAAGTCGTACTTCTATTCATGCTCTAGATGAGAGACAAAATAATTATTGATATGCAACGTAAAAGAGCCAGAACAGATTTCTAGCCACTGACAGCTTTCTTTTTAAACATGCAGTTGACATTCTTCTCTGTGTGTGTGTGTGTGTGTGTGTGTGCACACTCAGACTGTAAGCATGTGTGGCAGTAACAGGTCCCCAACATGTGATGCAGTGTTTGTGTTGCTCAGCAATCTAAAATTCAAAATGTCAAGGTCTTTGAGAGCATTTTGTTAGATAGACAGCTGGGGACTGAACTCTCTTATAATTTCCCACTGCCATTCAGATGGCTGGCAGGAAAGTGTCTCTGGTCCAATTAAAGAGCACGACGACTCCCTACTGGTAAAATAAACCAAAGAGCGAGATGGCAGCTTGTAATTAGAGACTGTAGAAACCTGTTATTGTGCTACCATTTACCCTGTTTCTGACATCAGGGGAGAAACTCTTTGTGCTGTTGAAAGAGCTGCTAATGTGCAGTTCCTCCAGTTTACATATCAGCCCTTTAACATGTCACAGCCTGGCTTTAAATACAGGCTTTGTAACAGTGCTGGAAATCCTTGAAACCTCTTGAAATTTAATGGTTTAAGAAGTGTTTGGCTTTAGGATAAAGTGCTTTAAATTGCTTGAATTTCAAGTAATTATTTATTATAATAAATTGCCTTTTTAGATAAATAGATAAATAAATAAGTTTGATATTGGCTCAGCCAGGCTGTGTATGATGCCAAGTCTCCTTACAGACAATTTATCACCCTTACGTAGAAATCTATCATGAATAAGGCTACAACTAATGATTATTTTCATTATCAATTTATCTGTCCATTACTTTCTCCATTAATCATGGTTGTTTGGTCTATAAAATATCATTAACTAATGAAAAATGTCGATCAGTGTTTTGCCAAAGCACAAAGTGACATCTTCAAATGTCTTGTTTTTCCCAAAACACAAAAATATTCAGTTTACTGTCATAAAGGAGTAAAGAAACCAAAAAATAATCACGTTTAAGAAGCTGGAATCAGAGAATTTTAACCGTTTTTCTTCTTAAAAAAACAGTCAGACTGATTAATCAATTATCAAAATAATTCGCAATTAATTTCTAATCTACTAACCAGGCCTAAATTTATGTTGTTTATAACCAATAACCTGATTTACTGTGATGAAGTGAAATGTTCATTTTCAGTGTATGTGTAAATAATGTTAATCACCACAGCTGTAAAAAGGTTGGAAAAACTTCTCTTATGACCAAAGAAAATAAAAATCAGTTGCAGTTGGGCCAATTGTAAGTCAATAAGGAAACTATTTTCATGTCAGATTCAGGGGTCATACAAAATCTAAATGTTAGTTTAGGAACATGCTCAAAGTTGAGTTTACTCCTTGAAAATGAGGCAGCTGGATTTGCGACCAAAAGTGGTTCAGCCAGTCGGTGTCCTAGGACGGACTACTGTCAGCTACTGTGGTTTTAGGTGTGACGACAGCAAAAAGTGTCCGTGGAAGCAACTCGTCTCGAACAAACAGCGGCGGCTCCTGAAGAGGATAGCGTAGATACTGTGATAGCATCAACTATATCAGAACTGGAAAGAATTTCTTCATTGTCAACTGGCTTCAGCGACAGATTGATCTGACTGGTTGAAGTTATCCCATGTTAGATGTGACAGACAGCTGGTTCATCCAATCACTTGCCAAGTGTCTTGAAAGTGCGTGCCCTTTTCCAAACTGTTACTAAGGATGACTTCCTAGATGGTTCTGTGTAACAAACCCTTTGGCATGTCAGGTTAAATTCAACCACACAGTCACTCATATATTTAAAAAAAGCAAATAAATTTTTTTTAAATGAAAGGATCCCGTTGTCAGATTTGTCATTCGGTCTCTTGCTCCAAAAATCAGCAGTAAAATAATCATGACTAAAACATACCATCAAAGTTCAAATGAGCTGGTAAAAAAGATAAAAGTACAATATACATCAGTTGCTGTGGGTATAAACGAATTCTGTAAACTTTATTTTTAGCAGTTGCATTTTTAGTAACAATTTAGATGTGAAGATAAAAAGTTTGAACCAAACAACTAAACAATCAATTGAGAAAATAATCGGCCAATAAATTGCTGATGAAAATGATCACTTTTTGCAGCCCTGAAACCACTAGATTAGGCTAAACAATTTCACCATGTTTTATATTGATGTAATCCAAAAGTCACGGAAAGTAATCAAGTTATATTACTACTGTAATATTGTGATTACGTTACTGACTACATTTTTAACAGGTATTTAATAACTGGATCAGAATACATGTTTAAAGTAACCCTCCTGCTTGTACGGTTAAAAATTAGACCCCTAGGACTGAAATGCGGTCTCTTACTTCTGTGCAGATGTACACACCCACATGTGCTTAATATCTTAAGTCTGTCTCCTCTGTGGTTGTAACCTTATATTGGCCCTCAGGAATCCGTTAACAAGGCTAGGCTTTCAAGCTTTTGTCTTGCCACTGACGCTGCTGTTCAAAGGCGGGGTCAGCAAACCCTCTATGTGTGTGTGGAATGCATTATTTGCTGAGGTTATTGTTCAGCTGCTACGAGACACACCGTGTGCTGTTTCCACCAGCAACTTTTCCCCTCCGAGAGCGACGCTAGGAATCAGGTTTTATATTCTAATTTACGCCACTTTGCATCGCTGTGAGTCTGGGGACTCGGTGCTCCAACGCATCCTGAGGCCTCACTACAATGTCTGGTCACAGTGAACTGCCACCCGCTGAAGAAAGTAATTGTTCTGTAACCTGCTGAGCCTCTAAATCACATTGTGTGACGGCCCAGACATGTCTGAGTTACTGCGATGTGGGAGCGAGGCTGAATTAAAATCAGACAATATTCCCAGCGGGAGTTTTAATTTTAATGTTAAGTCATTTAAAGCCCTTCTAGACTTAAATAAATGAGGGATTTTGAAAGCCAATATAAATAGTTATGCATAAATTGAGCTGAAGCTTCTGAAAGCTAGTATTTTGTGCTATATTCAATATCTTTAAATAATTTTAATGCCATAAAGTTATTGATGAAATATGATTTTCTGCTGATCAGGATGGAAACCTTTCTGATGCAGCATTTAGAGCATCATGGGATGCTAAAAGTCTGGATGATGATAATTCTGTCAGTAAAGGAACAATGGAATCTGATCAACATGTTGTGGAAGAATAAAAGTCTGAATGTTGTGCTTGTGTATAGAGGGTGAAACAAAAATTTTAAATTATAGGATGTCTGCCTATCATTCTGGTCTCATATAGCTGGAGAAGACCATATGGATAAAATCCTGACATGTACTCAGATGTAAACTTAATTGTTTTTGTAAATAAATGGCTATCCTGAATTTGATTTTAACAGTAAAATAACACATCCCATGATGCGTCAATCCTGCTTTTGATTTCGATCCATTTTTGATTTAGAATTAAGATGATGACACAGCCCTATTCTCTAGGAGGCGGTGCCTTTGTTAAACACACAACATAAAGGATATCACTACATGGACTTGGGAAAACTTGGGAAACTGCTGTTGGTAAAAAAGTTGGTAAAAAAAAAAAAACTATAAAAGAAGGACACGCACATCCCTGAGGCCCAATGAGTTGGGTGCTGGATCATAAAATATCAAATGCATAAAAAGAGAAAAAAAGGCAGGACCTGCACACCAGAAGAGCTCCCGTATGAAAATTTATTTAGAGCTGAATGCTCTTCCTACAGCAGTCTGAGGAAGAACGCACAGCTCGAAACTTTACACTAATAAAGTTTCATACAGGAGCTCTTTTGGTGTACGGATCCTGCCTTTTTTCTCTTTTTAAACTGCTGTTGGTAAAAAGAGTTTGTTTGCAAATGATTACCCGTGCAGCTAACGTTAGCGGTTGTTCTGTTAAGGTAACATTAGCAGATTGTCTGTGTGGGTAATGTTAGTGGTTGGACTTACCTGTAAATATTTATTCAAATTAGAGCTTGAAACAAGTTAATGGCACAATTTCTTTTCTTTTTTAAGGGATAATAATTTGGCAACTGTCAGATTAGCTGGTCTCTCTGAGATCAGAGTGATGTTGAGACTTGTGAAGTGTAATGTGTGCACACTGCACATAGAAGTATATCAGTCTTTATTTTAACATGTATTTTAAAATTATAATCTCTATTTTTACTAAATGTAACTGTTAGTCTCATTTTTTGTAACTGTAATGGAAGACAGTTACCTTTTTTTTGTATCACATAATCCTGTTACATGTAATCCATTACTCCCCAAGCCTGGTTGTGAGGCAACCTCTGCATGTGTGTATAGTGAGAATGAACCAATAAGCAGGGAACAAGTGGAACAGTTCTCCCAGATCTCAGGCTGTGTAACCTGTATCAGGACTCGAGCTGCTGCTGCTTGCTGAGTCCTGGCTGGATTAAGAGAGCAGACGGCTGCGTGGCTGAGACCTGATCCGTTACTCTGTGCTTGATTAGAATGGCTGCCAGGGCACAGCAGAGCGCAGAGCTCCTCTCAGTGCAGCGATGGTGACTAATAACACACAGCCGTGCTGATTTGCTGACACACACGCACACACACACAGCAGCAGCAGCTATAGACCTGATGCAGAGCCGCTCAGCGTAGCGTCACCGCTCAGAGAGAGACAGAGAGGGGTGGGGGTGGGGGGGTAGATAGAGGGGTATCATGCTGCTGCTGCTGCTGCATCGCTTCCAATGCGGGGTGTGTCCCTCCATCGGCAGCTCGTCTGTCCCTCTGCCCTCCTCTTTCGCCTCCTCCTCATCTCCTTGCTCCCGGGCGACCCGTTGCCAGGAGTGAGCCCCTCGGGAGCAGCAATGACGCGAGGCTAGGGTTTTGGAAAAAACGAACCCCCACCGGAGGACTGGTCGTCTGTAAGGAACCGCAGCGTTCATGGTGAGTGAGCATTTGTGTGGCGAGGACAAGCAGGTGAGCTCGCTGACCCACTGTCTGTCTCCTTGTCTGGAGGAATCAGAGGGCATTGGTAGTCAGAGCGTGACAGAGAGGCAGCGGAGGAAGAGGATGGCTCGGGTTTCACATAATAGCCTCTTTCAGCTGGTCGGAGGTCTGTGCTTTGTGGTGGGGAACTGGATAATGACAGTCAGGATGTCTCTGTCTCTAGAAAGATGAAAATATTTAATTTCCTGCTCGTGTTGAGATGACCCGTCTTAATTGCATGTAACTCAGCCTATTACATTCAACTTATTACAACAGAAGCACGTGCAGCAGCATGACAGCATCGTCTCTTTTCTATTTTGGCGTTTTGAAGCATGTCAAGGGATTTCCTCCTGCTGTTATCACTGATGCAGTTAAAGAGACACACAGCTCATTGGACAGACTGAATCACCGGCATGCCGTTTATTTATGCCTTCCAGGAAAAAATGTGCTTAGATGAAAACAGCGTAAGATAATATTTGAGTGTTTGGTGCTGGTGCTCGTGGTTCCATCGGTTTGATTGAATATTGAACATTTTCCATCATTTTATTTTGACAAAGCTTCCACATGATTATAGCCTCTAACTCATGCTCCTCTTCTGCTCCCCTGTGGAAACTGTAATTCAACTGTTAGTGTTTCAGGTGTCGTGTATTCCAATACAGTTACTAATTACCTATAAAAAAAAATGCAGTGAATAACCTAATCCAAGTTTAACAATATTAAAGTATTGTAACTTGAAAACTTTGCATTACTTCCTCAATATAACATATGATAAAAATGTAGCCTAATGTAGTGTTTCAGGGTTTCTACTAACAGTTATTTTCAAAAATGTAAAAAATGTTCATCAAAGCATAAGACAATGTCCTCAAGTGTCTTTGTACACAAAGAAACCAGAAAATATTTACTTTTAAGAAGCTGAAGTCAGATCATTTGGACATTTTTTCTTAAAAAAAGAAAAACTCAAAATAATTAATCGATTATCAAAATAGTATGAAGTCATGCAAATTAATTCAATAGCTGATTAATAATAGGTTTATTAGTTTGTTCAGCTGTTCCTTCCTTTGCTGTGTGCAACTTATTGATTGATTGATTAATTTAAAGACAAATTTCCACCCAGTGATGCATTTTTTCATTAGAGGCCATGATAATGAATTGGCAGCTGTGTGTGCACTGTGCATATTAGTATATTGTTCTTTATTTCAGCATTATAATCCTACTAATAATCCTTATTTTTACTAAATGTAGCTGTTATTATGCCTTTTATCTGTAACCTTTTTTTGTATCCAGATTATGTAATCCCATTACATATAATCCATTACTCCCCACGCCTTGCCAAGAAACTCTACAGTTACTGTCTCACATTTATTCAGATATATTTAAATGCCTCAACAGTATTGTATGTGATCTTAAAATAGGTGCCAATTTATGTTACTATGAATAACCAGATATGATAACAATATGACTGAGGAGTTTGCACTCCCCTCATTAAATGGATTTTCTAGTTAATGAGGTTCATTTCTCTGAGGATGAGTGTGAAGCAAAATAAATGGATATTGTGGTTGTTGTGTTAAGCTTTCCACCACCACAAGCTATGTAGTTATTAGTGTATAGAAACACTAATGGACTAATGTACAATAATAATCTGATCAACAATATGCTTTTAAGATAACTTGAAGGCACTGTTACACTGTACTGGGAGAAACATGGTGAAATCTTTGGTCATCAGTCAAAAATAGTGGTTCTAGATCTCACCGTGAGGCACCACCACCCATGCAAATTTTGGCATTTGGTGTCCGCGGGCGATGAACTTTTGATTGAGATTGTTAGCACACAGTTTATGGGTGCTAATGTTGTAGTCAAGTCCACGTAAACCGAGTCCAGAGTGTGTCAAGACCGAGACTTTGCGGGGCTGAGATAAAGTCAACACAGAGCATGAAATCATAGTTATGACATTAACAAATAAATCAGACAATGTACAGGGAATTTAGTGATGTGCCTGAGGACGCAATGGGTGGCTGTTAGTTTTGTTTATACTGCTTTCTGGTGTCTGCTTGGAGGACGCGTTCCACGTATGTGCAGTAGACTGGAATCTGTGGTGGCTGCACACACAAGTCAGTGCTTTTAAACCTCCTTTTATTTGGGATTGCTGATGCTTTTTTAAAATATAATCATCTATTTAAAAAAAAAAAGAAATGGAATTTGAGTAATCCATCTCATTAGTGAACCTGTGTCCTGTCCTGCAGCAGCTGTTAAACAAACACCTACCTACTGCCGACCACACAGAGGCCACCTGACTTATTCACTCTTTGTTCTGTGCTTGATTGGCTTTGGAAAATACTTCTGGACGGCCTCAAGGGGCTTCCAGTTAAAAGCTGTGAATTTGGCATGCAGTGAAACAAGGCCAAGCACCCTGCTGTGGCCTTTCATCTCCCAGCTTCCATTATAGAGAAAGCTAGCGGTGTTTTCATGTGGATATGATGCATAGGTACCAATCCATGGTGGCAGTGGAGTTCTTTCAAGGCCACTGTGTTCCTTTTTGCGCGACTCTATTAGGAGACAAGTTTGAAATCAGTACCAGAAAACAACATGACGTCATCTTCAAAGTGCGGCTTCCTGATGTCTGTAGTTTTAAGCCATAATGGCCATTAGCAGCCAGCATGACAGCCAGCCAGTCAGTGCAGACGGGAGCCTAGAGAGCTCTTTCCCCACCACCAGGAAATTGGAGAAGTTGTGACAAAGCAGGTTGCCCTGACGGCAGGTTATCATGGGATACTGTTGCTATTCCAACAGCTAAAAGCTACAAACCCCCCCACACACAGAGTGAAGTTCCACCCTAGAAGTGAGGGGACTTGAAGGGTTTCCTATCATTGTGGGGAAATGTATAACTTAATACAAGTTTTTTTATTTAGATAACCAGAGTTTCTGGGTTTTGTTGCCAGACGGCTATTCATGAAAATGTAACTTTATTCAGAGACTTGAAACAATAAGGCGCCAGGAGGTCTGTCGCAGGGAGACACCGAGTTCTGTGATATGATCAGTTGTACACTCGTCTCTGGAAACTATGAGCTGAGGCAGCTTCATTATCTGTCTGCTGCAGAATACTGCTGTAGTTTGAAGCTATATAGCACAGTGGCCTGACTCACAGAGCAGAATTACTTTTGCTTAATAGGACCCTGTCATGCTTGGAAGGTGGCCTGAAGAACAAAGAGCTGCTCCACGTTTGAGTCCGTGAGCTTTTTGAGCAACCCAGCCTCATCAGACAGGCTTCAGGCAGACGGGAACAGTTTGACTGAAATGTGTAACAGGAGCATGTTCATGAAAAACAACACGCCTTTAGTGTCTTCGGGGGCAGCCATGTGATGTCTGATATGTGTCCTCGAATGATGTCACTCGAGTGACATCATTCGAGTGGTGAGCTGATGTCACATGGAAATAGTTTCCGTTTCTGTCCTCTGTGCAGCACACTTTGAAAATACAAAGAGTTGCTGGTGCACTCGTCTGTTCAATGAAATTGCATATCTCATTCTTGAGAATCGGGACGAAGCTGTACTTTTAGGTGGTGTTGATTTTTTACACTTCAGTTATGTTGGGAAAATCTATTTTGAAAGAACAGACTCATGGAAAATCTGACACAGTTGACAAAAAGTTACATGTATTCATTTCACTGCATAATTGTAGTGAGTAACCATTTTATTTATTTTTTAAGTTGCTCAGAGTTCTCTTAATGCTAATCAAAATACACATTTTTAAACCATAATTTTTATTTAGCTTTGATTTAGAAGGGCCACAGAGTTGATACGTTCTGGTTGAGACGCATCTGACAGCAAGGAAGTGAGACAGGGGTCCTCAGAGTATAGATCACCCTTTTTATGCCTGATTAAATCATGCTTTTCTGAAAATCTGGGGCACAACTATAACATTTTCATGAAATATGTATTGTAGAACAAAGATGGTTATAATATCACACTTTTGTACCCATGTTATCAGTAGGAATTGTTAGTTTTAGATTTTGAAGGTGTTTTTAAACACATTTTTAAATTGTTTGAGGGTGTTGAATGGGTATTTTAAAAATCTTGTGTCTGTGTCGCAGCCTGTAACCAAAGCCTGTTGCAGCAGAAATGGTTAACAGAGCTCCAGGAAAGCAATGAGTAAAGTGATAATGGGTAATCTGCTTCTGTTCCAGTCTTTGTCAGTGTTAAGTGCTCCAGCAGGACTGGTTATTGAGTGGCAGAGGAATGTACAGTCCATTGTTATAACTAATCAGTCCACGTAGTTTCTCACCCTCACATACTTGCAGTACACCACTCACTTCACTTGTTTGCACCGTACTTTTTCTCACATCACTCAACACTCTCTTGTGTTTCACCTTGTTGGTAACACCTGCATTGCTGCTGAACAGATGCCAGATTACCCCCCCCCCCGTCCACCTCACTCTCCTCTTCCTCTCCCTTCCTGTCTCTCTCTGCAGTATCCATCCATTCACAGGGTGCAAAGCTCCTGCTAACCTTTTTTATCGACCTGCATCTGTTCTCTCAAGTACATACTGACTTTAATAAACCAGTGGAACAGTCTATGCATATTATCCGTCCATTAAAAAAAGCTTAAAGCTGCTCGATACTCGCTTTTTTTATACTGGTCAACCGTTCACATGAGAGAAAATACTGTTTTATGAAAATGCTTTCTCTTTCTACATGTACATACAACATTTATTTTTGTGGTTTCGGTTATGCTTCCTACCAGTAATGGTAACATTGTACTCAGCTAGTGAGATCTGGTAACACAGGTCGACATTAGCCAAAAGGAAGTGTTACAGGGCAACAAGTCAAACAGCAAAATTACTCATTACTGTGCATTTTACCTAAAAATAAAATGGTTTAGATAATGTTGTCAAGCTGGGGATTTCTTCACAACCTGTCTGAGTACAATTTTACCATAACTAAATAAATAAGATTCAAATCATAATTAACTTACAAAACATTTACTTCACTAGTATTGGGCATGTTTTGATTGTAACGTCAAAGAGTCCAATCGGCTCTGTGGCACCATTCAGTTGTTTTAACTCTCCACAAAAGAGCCACGGTTTATAGACAGTGCAAATGCATCCCTTGAATAAACTGTATAAACATAGTTTCTGGTTAGCAACCAAGCTAGCTTTTTTGCTAACTGATCATTAACAAGCTAGCTAGACCATTGTGACTGACTAGTACTCAGGTTCCCACCTGGCTAGTTTGTTTAGCTTGCTAGCTACAGTATTTACTGAATGGTACCATGAGTAGTTACGACACAAAGCTTCGTTAAAGCTTCATTAGTCTGGAACATAGGGCTGGGTTTAATTTAAAAACTAACAAGACCAGTATCAATACCAGTACACTTAGAGTGATACTAATATCAATAGAGGACTCTATACTCTATAACTATACCTTTTTGTGAAGATTCTTCTTTATTTAACACTTGCAGTCAGTGGCTTGTGAGCAAAACCATTTCAATAGTGTTTTTTTCTAGATCTGGGTACCAAAAACTTTGAATGCAAGTATTGTTTGACTGGAGATACTATTAGCACTGGGTTATTTCAATTGATGCCTGAAATGCACTGATACCCAACCCTACCAGAACCTCTCAGTTCATCTTTCCAAGGTGCGATGTCAACAGGCGCAGACCACAATGCCTCTGGCTCTTCCAACTGGATGGACCAACAAATCAGAGCGTTGAACTTTGACCTACAACTGATCAGAGCCATGAAATGTGTGACATAGTTGGGGTGGTGCTTGGTCCGTTTGCAAGCAGGAAAAAATGGCGACCTGGTCACAAACTTTCTAAAAAAAATTACAGCTCAACAGTATGCTAAAATATGTTTCTAAAAACATGAGGCAAGAAATTGGCAACAGAATCTTAGCTGATATTTGATCAGCACTGTTTGGTTTGACAGTTTGATCAAAGTTTCATGAGCCTGGTGAATTGTGCTTGACTGTTCAGATCTGGAGCACTGAGACTCTTCTTGTCAGTCATCGCATCAAACCTATGTTAAATAAAGTTGTGACTGGCCCAAAGAGGTCCAGGACAGAGAGAAATCTGTCTGAACAGGAGGCTGAATAGATGTATCCATCAGTGCAAATGAAACATGAGCTTGTAGATTTGTCTGATGTGACTACTCATGAAAATTTTGTTTCTCACAGTCAACTTTTCTTTGTCTTACGAGAATTAAATTAGACTCTCTCTAGTTTGCGCTTAGTCTCATCTGTTTCTCCTCCATCAGGAGAAAAAAAAATAGGCAAAAGAAAAGAAAAGCAGGAGATCTTTCGCTGAGCTCACAGGTGTCTCAGAGGTTTCTCCTTGACAGCCGTATGAAGGAACAAGACTTTAATTTGACCACTGCGATGAATTTAAGATCTCATTAAGACAACTGAGTTTTCTTTTAGATCTCACTCTTATCTCAAGAGCCGATTATTTAAGACAACTTTAAGATCAGTGCAGTGAGACAAAAAAAGAACATTTGAAGATCTTTTAGCTATATATACTCTAGTTAGTCTCGGGATGAGACAAGACAAAACCTATTTCTCAGGAGCTGGATTTAAGAAGTATGAGAAAATGGTCAGTCTCATATTTGTCTTAGTTTGAGCTCATTCATGTTTAGGAGAGAAAAGAGAGAGACAAAATCTAAATTTGAACTTTTCCTTTCTTCTTGGCAGAGCTTTAAAGAACTTGGTTTGGGTCAGGAATGTTAATATTGTGAGCCTATAAAGCCCATTTAGACAGTGTCTGTGATATTGGGCCATACACATAAACCATACAATGTGTGGTCTTACAAACAGAAATGTCAGTTTATGTTTATCCAAGTATTTTAAATGAAAAAGCTTCATTTATCAGGCTTGTAGCTGAGTGCAGTCAAAGACAGGATGAGTGGGGAGTGAGGGAACAGATTCAGAGAGATGATGGAGGGGCTGTAGATGGCAAAGAATACGGAAAGTAGGTGAAACGCCACACACGAGAATAGTGACTCACCCTCCGTGTAGCACTGTACTCCCAGCGCTTAGTACAGTCTTACCCATGCATCACCTCCGTTCTCCAGCGGTGGAGGGAGCGGTTTTCCATTAGCGCTTTTTACTTCCAGCCTCAATCATCCTCCTCTCTTCCTCCATCAACTCCCTTCATTCGTCTTCTCTGTCAACTTTGCTCTCCCTTGATGCTTAATCCTCAAGAGGTGTTTAAGGCCTTCTACTCTCAGGCTCTCCCATTGCCTATGTCCTCCTCTCACCTCTTTTACATCAGGCTGCTCCTCTTCTTTCTCTTCTTTCATCTTATTTGCACATGTGCAGCTTCCCTGCTTTGTGCAAATAAGATGATAACCTGCCAGGACCTAGAAATGTGGCCACCTTTTTTCTTTGAGTCTTTGAAGATACTGAAAGTAGATACTGTTAACTGCGCCTTTGTGTTTATTCGTGTTTTTAAAGTCTGTGTAAAGGAACAAAGGAAGTTTAAGCCCCACAAGCAGACACACACTCCCCTCACCCTCCCTAACAGTCAGTTGTGAAGTACCTTTAGTGACTCACTCAGTCCAAAACAGCCCAACAGTTCACTTCAGCTCACTTCAGTTCCAACACAAAAGAAAAAAATACCATCCTGTCACCGTCTTCTGGCTTTGGTGGCTCAAACATGTCTGGACATGTCCAATAAAGCTGCTGGACAGAGTGTCCATGTTTCAGGTGGTGGAGTTTGACACCGAGACAGCGTAACAGACATGTCCTCAGGGTTTCAAAGCAGAGAACACTGCTCATTGTCATTGTTGGCGTGTTGACATTAGGATTTAGCACAAAGCGTGTTAATTAAAGGAGTAGTTGACCACAAAAATGAAAATTCAGTTGTCATGTACTCACCCTCATGCCGATTGAAGGTCGGCTTTAGTTTTTTTAGTCCACAAAACACTGCTGGATTTTTATAGGAAAACATTCTCTCCCAAAATTTTCCAAAATTTCATGGAAAAGGGAAAAACAACTGGAAAATAAAGCCTCCATACTGCTCATCTGGCATCATCCAAGTCTCCTAAAGCTCTGACATGCCGTTCACTTGTGGGTGCACACTGTTGCACCGCACACATCCAGTTTGGACGGTGTGCACGCACACGTGAACGTGGCTCCAAGCTAAAGATCTACAGAGAGGATTTCTGCAAAAACCATGGTGTAAATGACATCTTTCAAGTCATCTTGGGGCTTTTGGATTAGCAGTATGAGCAGTATGGAGGCATTTCATGTGTCTTTTTGTTGTTGTTTTACTTTTGAAAACTATCCATCATTCACTTGAATTGTTTGGGAGATTCCACAATGCTGTTTTCCTGTGAAACTCCAGCAGTGGACTTGAAATTTGACCTTCAATTGGCATGAGAATGAGTAGGTAGTGCCTGAATTTTTATTTTTGGTTGCACTATCCCTTTAATTGCAGCCTCACAGAGCTGCTACCTTGGCTGCAGACTCTTCTTATTGCTTTTTATTTTGTTTTATGGTATTTTTTATGAATCTTGTAAAGAACTTAACCTTTTGGTCTGCTCTATAAGTAAATGTTACAGCTTTAATAATTAATTCATGATGACTTTATGTCTTTTTATGTCTCTCCTCCCACGTTTGTTCTGTGATGTCCTGCCCTCCTCCTCAAACAAAAATTCAATCTGATTCAATTACCTTTATTTGTCCCTCAGGGCCAATAGAGAGCAGGCTCTGGTACAGCAGAGCGTGACACTAAGGCAGATTGATAACATGGCCTGCATCACTTACAGTCATGCGTGCACACTCACACACTCCTGTTGGAGGAGTAGTTTTTCCTGTGTGTATTGTGGCCTGTGCTGATCAATGTGAACGTCCCTGTGGCAGCAGCACAGTGTTAAGCTGATTGCTCGCAGTCCTCAACCTGCATTATTAACCAGTTCATCGCACACCGGAGGCCATTTTGGACACACAGTGGGGTGTGTGTGCTCATATTGCACTTGCCCTATTTACAGTAGCTTCCTAATGAATTTGCTAGACGCTATAGTGTCTATAAAGGTCTTCCCTGGGCTCTATCAGCTCCCCTAACACTGATTCCTGGATTTAAAGTCAGTGCTGCCAACACATACACACACACGACCTGTAAGTCAGCTGACAGTTGACCTTTAGTTAAACTGCTCTGAGGCCTGAGCTGTAGCAGTCACATGGCCTCCTCCTTCTATAGGCCAAAATCACACAGCCAGTGGTGCAGCAGACTCATTAGACACCAGCTGACAAACGCTCAGAGGCCGAAAGAGCGATGTCACAAGGTTGTCAAGACATCTCTGAGTGACTTAAAGGGATACTTTAAGCAGAGAGGAGTACCAGCATGAACACTAAGCAATGCATTGCTGTGGACACGATGAGCAGCAAAATGTATTTCAGTCCACATGAAATGGAAAGCAGAGTCCTATTTTCTCCCACGTATTTACGTGTTTTCTGTAAAAACAGGCAGTTACAGCGGTCCATTAACTTAGCTGACTCCTCCCCGACTGGTGGCTCACAGTAAACACGGCGAGACCACAACCAAACGCCACCTCTGAGAAGTTTGACAACAGGAAGGTGGTTTTCTTGCTGCGATTGGCTCCTGGCATCCCAGGGCTGAATCAACTGACTTAGCTGAACTTTTAACTGTTAGCTACTTTAGCAACAAGCAAAGGTGGGTTTGATTTCAGCTTGCAGCTGTTTGCTGCATGTCACCCCCCTGCTGTCTCCATCGTTTCCTGTCTATCTGCAAGCCGTCCTGTCAAAGGCTAAAAGCAAAAAAATAATGTCTGTAAATGGTCTCAGTACTATATTCCCTGTCTGTCTCAGAGGCAACTCTCCACACCAACCAGACTGCATTTTACAAAATCAATCATTTTACTTTAACAGATCAGGAACTCCTGTGTTGTGCAGTTTGTTTGTGTTACTTTGTGACTTCAGTGAATCCAAACTAACCTTTTAAAACACAAAAGTCATGCAATGAAACAACTAACTAACTAACCGATCAAGGCAGTGATAGACCAGCAACTCCTGTCTTTTGGGAGGCAAAATTATTGATTTTTCCAGTGGAGACTGTTTGAGGAAGAGAGCAAAATCTGGTTTAAATTAATACAGTTAATAATTCCAGTCAGAAGAGACTGTCTGACAACAAAGTAAAGCTGTAAAAATCTTCCAAATATAGCATGTACTTATACTGATCTAGTTTTTTTTATTTTTAAGTGCCTAAAATATGTTTTGCTGCTGACCCTGTCCACAGCAGTACATTATATAGCTTCCTGAAGTGGTACTCCTTTTTGCTTTTCCAAACAGCAGGCGTGTCGAGTGCCTTCTGCTTTAGATAATACACTGACTGTGGATGAGCGCCTCATACAACCCCACTTCAAATAATCCAAACTATCTCTTTAAAACAACCTAGCAGCCTGTGTCTGACCACAGCATTAGTTTTGAGGTCAGCTGTGATCCTTGTGGCAATTTTCTCTGGCTTTGGAGCCACATACACGTCCTTTTGTTTTACTTTGACATGGAAGTTAAAGCAACTAATCCACCAATTTACCTCACGTCATTCTTCTTTGTGTCAGTGTAAATGTCGCAGACCACTTATTATTGGCAGCAACGTGAAACTAAATATAGCTCAAATAAATCTGCCCTCAAAAGCAAAGTTGTTCCCTCTAACACTGTTGTGATTAAAACTCCACTTTTGTTGTCAGGAATATGAAACAAAGAGTGGCAGAGCTGGACCTGGCAACCCGACGTCTCCCAGGCAGAGTGTGAGGAAAAACCTGGACTTTGAGCCCCTCTCCACCACCGCACTTATACTGGAGGACAGACCTGCGTATGTAAACACACACACAGACACACACACTGTCTTAGATCTTTGGGCTGTTAGACTATCCCACATTTTTCATTCTCCCTCCCTGCCGGTGGAGTTTGCTCATCAGACAATAAAGCCTCGTCTGTTGTCTTTTCTATCTTCATCTTCCCCTCATTCCTCCTGTATCAGTCGCCCTTCCTCTGCCGGGTCATTAGACTCCATTCAGTATTGTTCCAGCTCTCTCTGTGTCCCTGTTTGTATCACGGGCGGTGAAAGAGAAGTGCTGCTGAAAGTTTAATAACCCTCTGGCAGCCTGGCTCCATTACCCCGCTTTTTTAACATTTTACATTTTGTTACGAACGCACAGACATATGCTCCCTCATGTCTCATTCACCGGTGCTGCTCAGCTGCAGAATTAGCACTACTGCTGGGGAACATGGCGAATGAAAACAATAGTGTGATTTAGAAGAAACTTCCTCGTCTTAACACAGGAAATCTGGCCTAACACCATGACTGGCAAAACTCAGCTCAACTGCTGCTCAGGTTTTTCTGCTGCATGCAACCTCCCACCTCTTTCCCCTCTTATTGGCCCCCCCTGCTGGTAGAAATGTGCAGAAAAGTTGCAGTGTTAGTGCCTTAATAACATTAAAGTGCATCATCTGTCTATAGTTGTAGAATGCACCAAGTATTCCACGCTAAAGCAGAAAATACTCAAGTCCTTAAAATCACATTGAGCTCAACTGATTAGCACCAATGAAACAGTAAAAGATCATATTTACCACAAGAACAGATATTAAAATGCCCATAATGTTTGTAGACTCTTTAAAAGATAAATAAAAACATAATGCAATGATTTTTGATAAGTTCTAAGCTTTTTAGCCTTTATTTGATAGGACAGCTTTAGACAGACAGGAAAGGGCAGAAAGAGAAAATGGTAAAGTTGATCAGTTTGAATATTTAATATCTTGCCTTGTATATATTGCTTTCTGTTTTTACTTAAATCTTAAACATTTTTCCCAATTCTTGTGGAATCAGGGTTGTAGCTTTTTCTGGAGTTTTCAATCACATCTCAGGGTTTATCGGCAGATGGAGGTGGCAGAGAACAGAGAGATGTGGTTGAAAGCTCCAGAAAAAGATAATAAATGCATCTTGAGTTAAAAAGTTTTGTGAGACTAACATTTGCACTGACAAATCCAAGGTTTATTGGATCATGTTCTGGTGCTTTCACTCATATGATCTTCAAATTGTTGTCTCAGAAGGTAGATTTTTTTTTATCAGTTCTGTGGCATCAGGAATTCACTATGATTCAAAGCTCCAGAAAAGCTACTAAATGGACCTTGAGGGTGCGATTGTTTCGTAACAAGAGTCAGTGAAGGGCTTCTGTCCTGTTCACTTGGTTGCTTATGTTTTCCACTCTGTATACCACGCATGCCAGCTCCACATGAATAATGCAAGTTAAGCTCAGAACATGTAGTTGCTAACCCGTTTCCTTTTGCGTTGATGTGTGCGTGTTACAGTAATCTGCCCGCCAAGCCAGCCGAGGAGGCCCAGAAACACAGACAGCAATATGAGGAGATGGTGGCCCAGGCCAAGAAGAGAGGTGAGGCTGTTTCACAAAGTCATCAAGGTTCCTTTACTGTCTTCTTGTGGAGTGTTAAACTGCAGAAAGCATCCTCTCTAAAGCACTGGAATCCACCTTATCTAAAGCTTGGCACACTCCTACAGGACAGAACAGACTCTCTGTCTGTCGTCAGCCTGCTTTTCTCTTCTATTAAAAGTCCAGTATTTTTAATCCTTGGGCCTAATTTTTTGTACCTGTTACTTATTTAGACCCGAAATATGTAAAAATGTCACCCAGGTTTAAAAATAGTGTAATTAGCCTTTGACTTTGCCTCTGTTTCGGATCTAACCACGTTTGTCCACACTCCTGTCTGCAGAGTTGAAGGAGGCTCAGAAGAGAAAGAAGCAGCTGGAGGATCGGTGTAAACTCGAGGAGAGCATCGGCACAGCCGCCCAGACCTGGAACCAAGAGATCCTGCCTAACTGGAGCACAATGTGAGTACGAAGAGAGTTCATGATTAAAAAACTGATGCTCCAGGTCTTTTTCTTGTTTGTACAGAGAATGAATTTGTCAGTACAAATACTGGTCAGACCTTTGAACAGAGCAGCGCTTTAAATAGTGAAAGAAATTTGATTTTATTCCTTCCCAACAAATGGATCAGAGTCTCTAATTGTTCAGCAAAACAGTTCTGAACTGCTTTGTTTTTCTTAATTGGCAGTGGTTGATTCGTCTTTCTCACTGGTCTGTTCTTGTGTTTTAAGTCGGCACTCTACATGTAACTGGACTGGTCATGGAAAGCAGCCAGGTTCCTTCGGGAAGCGTTTGATGTCAGAATAAATCCAGTCAGTTGCCTTCGCTGAGTCAGCAATTAGCTCAGAAATCAAATAGAAAGCAGAAGTAGGAGCATGGATCGTATTAGCTTTTAATATTCAGACCATCAGTTTCCAAACCAGCACCAGCAGAGGTGGGAAGTAACGAAGTACAAATTCTTTGTTACTGTACTTAAGTATAGTTTTCAGGTACTTTATGATTAATTATTTGTCTGACAACTTTTCTCTGCAGTATAGCACACATATCTGTACTTTCTACTCCTTACATTTTCAAAACAGGATCGTTGTTGTAGTTTTTATTCCTTTGAAGGGAATTATTGATTATTTTTACTTTGGATCATTGCGCGCTGCCCTCCCAACATCAAGACTGATTTCAGCGTGGTGGTCAGGACAATAAAACATAGAAAGAAACTATTCCTTCGTTACAGACTTAACAAGACTAAAACAACATAAAAGACACGAGATAAAAAAGACGTAACAAGATGAAACAAAACAGAAACAGTGTAACAAGATGTATCATATTTCACGATCAACAGATGGATTCATTAGTAGTTATTGTGCTAAAGTCACGCCTGTAGAGATGCTTTCTCTCCAATATAATGGGACTAAATAGCACTCAGCTTGTGGTGCTCAAGCTTTCTGTCCAATAGAAAGACAGTGGTCTCACTAGATTCTAAAACGCTATTGGTAGATTTTACTGCAGAAAGACAGTAGTTCCTACATGAAACTGCTCACAACAAGGTCTGTGGATTATTTTGAGCCTCAGCGTTCTGATTTCTGGACAGAGACATTGCTGTTGAGTTTGTGCTTTGAGCACCAGAAGCTAAGTGCCATTTAGTCCCATTATTACTGGAGAGAGAGCAGACATCTGTACAGTCGATACCTCCAAAACTCTGCAACTCCCACCAGAACAGTACAGATGGATAAATAGCACCACAGGCTATTGATTTTGTGATGAACTGTCCCTTTCAGTGGTCTCGGTCTGCTTGGTTGTTCGACAACAGAGTTTGATTGACAGCTTTCACACCAGCCCAAAGAAACCATATTAACCACAACTAGAGTCTGTTTAAAGCAAATGAAACTTTAAACCTACACCATAGTAAAGAATTAAATGTCAGCATACAGGTCACCTTTAATGGCCAGGTCTTTAGTTTAATACATGAAATATATGTAAATGTGTTGCCCAGACATAAAATTTATTATATTGTCAGTAATAGTAAATCGCAGTCGGCCATTAAATGATATGTAAAATGATGACCAAGATATTAGAACCCTAATGGTCTGTCTGTCTTTCCATTCAATCCATCAAATCATTACAGCACAAGACCACTTTTGTCAAACTGTGATGTCACCATACTGGGAGCATATAGTGAACAGCTGGTGTAGAGCAGCACTGCAGGGAGAAATTACCAACACATCATAATGATTCATTATGAGATTAACAAAACACAGCCTGTTTTACCTGCAGAACAGCTTCATATTCATTCCAGCATGTTGGTTTCAATTAATATCAATGTCAGTGGCTGTCAGTGGTGCAGGAGGCTTTGGACTAGGATTAGTTGTTCTTTCCTAAATGTGAAATGTTGTAGAAATTTGTACTGAGTACTATGAATCAGAAGGGGAACAATGTGATATATGAGGTAAACTTAAACACGGAGTGAAAGATGTGTTGGTTAAGGAGTTATTTCCTGCACTTGATATAGCATCAGTGGCTGCAGCAGTGGAAGAAATGACTGCCACCTTGTGGCTCTGATCGATAAATGATGATTTGCTCTATGAGGGACACTTATTAAAGGAATAGTGAAGATTATTTGAAGTGTGGTTGTACTTGTCATCAGTATATTACTTACAGTAGATGGAGGGCGACACAACTCTGATTGGAGACGCATCAGCAGGATCAATGTAGGAAGCAAAGCAATGTACTATGGTGGACAGGGACAGCAGAAAAATGTATTTGATGATACCGGTTTAAATGTTTTCTATATTTAGAATATTTTCACCACTTTGCCTTGCTGTCAGACCGCCTTTTCTGATGGGAAGGTGCTGTTACATAAGTCAAATATCACTTTCTCCAATGCTTCCAGACTCCTTTGACAAAATTTTCTAACGGGCTAAACTTTCTCTCCACTCCTGCAGGTGTACGTCTCGCCGAGTGCGAGACCTCTGGTGGCAGGGCATCCCCCCCAGTGTCAGAGGCAAAGTGTGGAGCCTGGCTATGGGCAACGAGCTCAACATCACACACGGTATGTGGCAGTGAGTGTGTCTCTGAGGGTGTATGTTATTTATGATGAGAAAGAGGCTCATTACGTCAGTTTCCAAAACTACATTATCTCCACTAAGACTGATTTAATCTAATCAAAGTTTAACAAAACCAGCTTTAAAATGCACATTTAATATATAATCTCAGTTTGTTCTAGTTAAATGACTTAAACCGAACTAAATGTTGCATTGTTTTTGAGCTAAAGTTAGCTAAAAGGTTAACAAAATGTATCATTATTTTCAAGCTAGCTAAAAAGCTAGTTAGTCTAGTTAATCTACTCATGACGGCTCTGCAGAAGCTGAGCCAAATTAATGGAGTAACTTCATTAATTTCGTCAGTCCATCTCAAAAAGCCATTTTTAAAAGTTAAACCTCCTCAGGTTAAAGTTTGAAGTTAATACTGAATCACATTTTAAATTGGAGTTTTAAGTTTTTGTGCAATGGAATTACATTTAAGTTTTAATTTAAATAAAATTTTTCTAAAGTTAAACCATAATTTAAGTGGGTGTAGAAATGAATCCTTGTTGGTCATTGTCATTTAATGTTTACACTGTCACCTGACCGCTCATTGTTCAGCACTTAAAAACACACCAGTATGGTCATTTGGTTCATTCAACAGGGCAGCATACACACATACTGTAATCACACACACTCACACAGATACATGCAGCAATTAGTCTCAGTGTTTGTAATTTAATAAGCGGCTGTGAGACAGATAGAAGAGGAAGGAAGAGTGTGTCCATTAAGGAGGAGCATGGTCCAGTGATTCCCCCCCCCCCCCCCCCACTACAAGAGGGAACGAGCAGCATTTCAATGAGTTCTCCAGTCTGGATGGAGATTATAATACACACACACACACACACACACACTGCAGTTTCATTTTCCACTTGCTAAGGGAGCACCAACTTAGAGAGAGAGAAAGCTCCTCAGCACCCTCAGGGATACTCGCAGATAAGCACTCGCTCGCTGACTGCTGAGCTAGCCCACTCCGCTTTGTACAACTCAGCCTTTTAAATGGAGCGCAGTCCTATGCATTATCACTCTGCACACACACACACACACACACACACAGCTCCATCCCCTTCAAAGCTGTCCATCTTTCATAAGTAGCAGCTCAGTGACAGTATTCCTCCATTTTATGTAAAGTCGTTCAATTCCTGCTGCTAATGCTACCAAGTAGCATTTCTACTATTGTTATTAAGATACTTTAAAACCTTTAGCGTCTAATTCACACACTTTTCTTCATAATACTGTGGTCATGTCT
Organism: Lutjanus erythropterus; assembly: GCF_056507025.1. Classification (NCBI taxonomy): domain Eukaryota; kingdom Metazoa; phylum Chordata; class Actinopteri; order Lutjaniformes; family Lutjanidae; genus Lutjanus; species Lutjanus erythropterus. The sequence goes on from NC_139339.1 coordinate 23,706,499, forward strand.
GAGCACACAGACATGACATACATGTTTTTAGGTTCACTGTGACTTACACTGCCTGAGAATATGTCCATGTCCATCACGCATAAACATTCGTAAGTCATTTTGTTTCCTGTTTGTAGTTATTTTTGTCTTTTCTGGTCATTCTGTTTCTGTTTGGTCACTTTATAGTCATTTTGTGTCCCTTTTCAGTCATTTGTGTCTCTGCCACCTGACTCCCTGGGGTCTCTGTCCCTGTGCCCATGCAATGATCCATTCATGAATAGATTTATGAATTTTCCTCAGCATCAGGGTAATCCACTGATAGCACTACTAATACCTAATGCTGCTTACTTTTAATGGTGCCATTTTCCCAAAATGTAAACAAACGCATCCTAAAATATCAGGGTTTGAGTCGCAACCCACAGCTAACTCACATGACAACATTATTGAATGTTCATCCTCCAAACAGAATGAAGATAAAGAATATTGATAGAAGTGATCAAATCTGTTCTTCGTTCACACAACATAATGTCATCAAGAAAGTAAAAAAAGAGTTCTCTGGAATCTGTGAAGTGATTCAGAATCTCAGAAGATTAGAGTAATAAATCTTGTGAAACTACTTTTTTTTCTAAAAATCCCTAATGAAAGTCCCACTGAATCACATTGTGGGCTCATTTACTCTTTTACCCCTGAAGGGTATGTCCACATTAGACTCCAGATCTTCTTCTCAGTTGCTTGCGAGCCTGCTCAGCACGGCCTGCAGTCGCCAAATGCCTGTAGTCAATATTAATCTGCTAGTGTTGGGTCCTGCACAGTGTCGGGGCCGCCGGTGCAGAGCTCCCTGTCACGTCTCAGAGAAGCTCATTATTTGGATCCAGCATCTCATCACTAGAGGGCAGCCACAGGTCAAAGCATGGGCTGGGAGCTGCACTGTGCTGCAGCAAGATGAATGTCCTCTGATCTGTTTCCTTTAATCACCTTTAGTGTTACTGCTGCACAGTAATGTAAAGAGCTGAATCCTTTCATCACCTGAAGCGGTTTCTGTCCAGCCATCATGTTCTCTGCTCAGTGTCTTTCTTTCCCTCTCTCTCTCTCATTTGGACTGTGCTGTGGTTCTGTCCCCACAGAGCTGTATAACATCTGTCTGGCCCGGGCAAAAGAAAAGTGGAAGACCACGCCAGCACCTTCCTCGGAGCCTGAAACTGAAGGTAGAGACAGAAGAGAAAATGGCCATATCAAAGGGATAGTCAGAAGTGGGGTTGTATGATGTATCCTCATCCATAGTCAGTGTATTATCTACAGAAGATGGCGATCAACACACCACAGGAAGCAGCAGGAGCATCAGCACAGAATCAGATCAGTTTGTGTTCATTATATTCTGATCATATTGTACAGTATATATTATAGAATATTTTCACCACTTTACCTTGACAACCTTTTGTGGAGAAAAACTGATGTTTAGTAAACCAAATATGGCTTTCTCCAAAGCAAGCAGATTGCTTTGGCCAAAGGAATATAAATACTTCATGTACTATACTTAAGCAGATTTTCCAGGTCTGTATATAGTACTTGAGTATTTTTTTTTCTCACTACTTTACTCTTACTCCCTACATTTTAACATAAATATCTGTTCTTTCTACTCCGTATGGTTTCATAACAGGCTTGTTACTTTAGTTTAAATGTATTTGTGGGGACTTAATGATTATTTTTCTTTTACATTATTGCACGCCACCTTCCCATCATCAAGACTGATTTCGACCTAAATGGATGGAATAATAGCACATAGAAAAGACAATTCCAAAAAAGAACTTTCAAATTGAAAAATGACACACACTAAAAAGATGTAACAAGGAAAAGCGACGCAAAAGATGTGGCTTGACGAAAAAGACATAACAGGTGGAAAAACCTGAGTAAAGAAGTTGAATCAGTACTTTTAGTCTTTTTACACAAATATCTGTACCTCTACTTGAAAAAAAAGTGTTTATTTTTGGTTTGTGGTGTTGTGTGACTTTGGTAAATCTGAATTAAAGCACCAAGATGATAACTAACAAACTAACATGCTGAGGCGGTGGTCTAACAGTAACTTCTGTACTCTGTACAGTAAAATGACTGTTTTTGCCAAAGGAGCAATATTTGGTTTATATAAAGCAGGTTTCTTGTCAGAAAAAGCTGCCTGACAGCAATATAAAGCAGTGAAAATTTTCTAAATATGGGGTACACTTAAACTGTTTTTTTTTTTTTTAAGTGCCTAAAAAATACCTTTTGCTGCTGACCCTGACCACAGCAGTACATTATTTAGCTTCCTACACTGGTACTCTTGCTGCTTCTCCAAACTGGGGGTGTGCCGACCACCATTTACTCTATATGAACTATGGATAAGTACCTCATACAGCTGCACTTCAGAAAATCCTAACTCCCTTTTCTTAATGTTTGTCCGTGTCTTTCAGATGCTGACTCGTCAGATCGGGAGTCGAGCCTGGAGCTGATCAAGCTGGACATCTCAAGAACCTTCCCCCACCTGTGTATCTTCCAACAGGTCAGTGAGAGAAGCTCACACACCCTATAAAACACTGACATTTTTTAATTGTACAAAAATCTCTCATTCAGCCTTTTTAATTCAACACTCAGCTCTTTCACTCTGACGTTATCGTATCGAAGTAAACCTAAAGGAAATTTCCAAGGAGGAGCAGGTGTGTGTATGAGTGTATTTCTGGCCTCTTTGTTCCATTGTCTTCATTCTTACTTTGTCCATCATCAGGGCGGGCCATATCATGATGTGCTGCACAGCATTCTGGGAGCATACACTTGTTACCGGCCAGACGTTGGCTACGTAAGTCACACTCACAGAACACAGCATTACATCCTGTTGTGATACTTCAGCACATTTTATAATTACTCTTTGAGAAAACAGGCGAGAAGCCTCACACTGTGAAATCACAGATCAGAGACATCGGCTGTTGTTTTACGCATCTATCTCTTCATGATGTGATGTGGTTTTTCACTTTTTCGACAATATCAAATTAGGAAAGACGGCATACTAAACATGAGTACACAGGCTGTGGTATTGTACAGTACTGCTACTAACATATGAAAGTTAAAAATGACACCTCACGGTTGTGGATCTCCCACGTAACACCCTCATAGTCTATACTTATCTTCAATAACCAAAAGTTTGATTGCGGTCTGGATGACTGTCAGCTTACGGTATGAGATTTCCACTGAGTGTGAGGTGTCTGTCAGACAAGAGGAGCTCAGTTCCATCCTGAGGCCTCCCTGATTCTAACAGAAAAAGATACTCAGTCTGTGGCTGCCAGAGACGACACCACACAGGCGCTGTGAGCGGAGCATCTCTGCTTGTGGCTTTTCCCTTTGCTCTGCTGTCTTTATACACTGGTTCTATATAAACTTGAACAGCTCAAAGTGGGAAATTCCCGAATATATACGGTATAGCACGGTTTGTTTTATGCTTGTGTTATCACTTTTTTGAGAGTTAATGGTCTTAATAAGAGATGCAAACAGTTTTTCTAAATAAGTTTTAACGTAATGAACAACTCACTGTTTAACATCAGCTGTTTCTGCTCCGTCTCCTCATGGCTCTGTAACACATCCATGATGGCTGCACAGTTTGAGGCCTGACTAGCACTTTTATAAAGTAGAAATAGACAGCTTCTTTTGCTTTAATTTTTCCATTAACATGTTTTTCCTCAGAGTAAAATGATGTCTCCATTACAAGCTAATGAGTGTTGAAACTCACTCCTTTTCTCCGTATGGTTTCTTCAAACGTTACTCCCCCCTCTACCCTGACATCAACCCCCGCTGTACTTGTTCGTGTGAAGCAATAGACTAATGTTACTCAAATTGCAATGCACATCATTACGGTGGCTTTCTTTCTTCTCTTATTTCCACTGTGGTTGTTTCAACGGAAAGCGAACCAGTTCAGGTGTATCTTTTTTCTTCTTTTTTTTTTGCGATAGCAGCACAAACATTAACACCTCTTGGCCCTCTTCTGCAGTCGTGTAATGGTTTTCCAGCTGGAAAATTGGCACCACCTACTGCTTATTTCGATGAACCACCACCTAATAATCACATAATGACAGTGGATGGAAACAAGCAATCACTTGCTTTTTTTTCCTGATTTACTTGAAGTACAGTTAAAATTTGGGATACATTTAGATAGAAACACAGATCCTGACTTTGCCTTTTTTTTGTACATAAATCAAAACTAATCTTATTTTGTCATTTCTCTCAGAAGTCTGTGAGCTTCACTGTTCCTTCTGCTAATATATTCAGGAAATACAGATAAATGAGCCACAAGTTTACACATCTCTATGTATATGTGTATCTATAATAATAACAATAATAAAAATAATAATAATAATAATAATAATAATAATAATAATAATAATAAATAAGTCATTATGAACCATTTATTATTTAAATTTAAGGTGTATTCATGAATGAGGCAGACAATCACAGTGGGGAAAAGGGCTCACCTCCCTGGCAGTATTTGTAATTGACAAGATGCAACATGGTTATTGAGATAATGCCGTGTACGTGAGTTCACACCTGCCAGTACGATGCATCTCCAGATGCCTCTTGAGTGACACTTGTGATCGAATCTCACATCCCCGCTCTACGCACAAATAAACAATGGAGCAGTTTTGTCAGTTGAATATTCATGACTGCTCATTTAACTCTTCAGTATGACTATTCATTGCTTTTGTTTTTATGTTGTTGTTTTAGTTCAAGCTCTCACCAAACTCCTAAGAAACTAAGAAGGCATTACTGAGAGAGTCGGATAGAAAGAGTGAAAGTGTGCGTCCCATCGTCTCACCTGCCTGCTCTTCATAGCAACGCAATGTTTTTCACAAACAAAGAAACAACTACGTGTGTTGCGTTTAATGATGAATTTACAAAAATGCTCAAATGATTTAGAATCCGCTGTAGCTCTTTCACTTCCTTGCTCTTTATGCAAATGAGCACACTTTCAAAATGAGTTGTTTTTAACCAATGGCTCAACAGTTGCAGTCATTAACACCCACAAAAACAAACATTTAACATTTGCAGAATTTACAAGAAATTCAGAATATTTAAGAATTTATTGTAGACAGAGTTTCACAAAGCTTATTAAGTTTCTTCTCTCTCAACAACTCATAAAATAGGGCTGTTTTTTAAGGGAGTCTGAGGTTACTAGTGTGTTCACAAACATCCACTGCGCAAGTATGTTATTTGCATCACAGTGGACCAAATGATGAACTTGCAGGACATCCATTGAGTAAGCGATCCTTCAGTGTGGCCCAGGACACACACACTGCTAAAAGAATGTGGTCATACGCTGCCCAGACCACCTCCAAATGTGGTCAGACCCCTCGGATCTCAAATGCGTCCTTGGGTGTGTTCACACCTTTAGTTAAAGCTGCCCACTTGTGATTGCATCACTTATACCAGGTCTGAACAGGTGCTGTGAGAAATAACATTTCATATGTGGAAATGACAAACAAACTTGAACTTTGACGCTCAGCTCGAGTCAGGTTGAGCGGTTGTGGTAAATTTTCATCTGAGAAATGCGCCCTTTGCTGAATTTCACTTCACATCAGTGCAGCACCGCACACTACGCTCTCATAATAACCCCTCAAACCTGCCCCATGATCTACAGTGCCGTGCCCGCTGGTTTGGGCAAGACATTTCTGCAGTGTGTAGGTTAGCAAACCTCCGCGTCTTTTCCTTCCATCCACCCTCCTCTTCTCTCTATTGAGAGTTACTAAACATGACGCATTTCTGTCTGTTCCCCGACTCACATTATGCACTGAAGTCCTTCTGACCCGCCTAATGATGCTTCTATCTGTTTTATATATTCTATTTAAAACAACTCTTCCTCATGCATGATATCTTTTCAAATCAACCCTCACCAGTGGAAGCATAAACTTGATTTTTAGAAATAATTAGCTCTTATGAAATAAGAGTAATTTAAATAACAAGAGAAGACGGTTCTTTGATGGTGTATGTTGAACTCATGCACTGCTGTAACTCTGTGCTGTGGTTTGCCTTGCTGCTCCTCACCGCAGCCCCACGCTGTTTATGCTTGGTAGAAATGACTGTGACTTCCTGCACTGACCCCAACCCAATCGATGCATTCACCACCGTATGCAGGTTTTTATTGTTCTGTTCTTTGCATTTGTCTGCGTCAGCATTTCACCACATCCACAACTTGGTCGAACTACAAATGATTGTAATTTACAGGTTTAAATTAGATTAAATAAAGAGCTTTAAAAGAGCAGCTGTATCAGTGGTGGTGGTGGTGCAAACATCACCCTCAGCAGGTGTTAACTTTCTGCTGTCTCTGCCCTCACATTCAGAGACGGAAGTCAAGGTAGACGTTTCATATTTAACACTTTTTTTTTTTAAAGACCTGTTAACTAGCTGAAAATCGTGAACTGTTTCCTTGTGTGTGTTTTTGTGTGTGTGTTTAGGTGCAGGGAATGTCGTTCATCGCAGCAGTGCTGATCCTGAACCTGGACACAGCCGATGCCTTCATAGCTTTTGCCAACCTGCTCAACAAGCCCTGTCAGATGGCCTTCTTCAGAGTCGACCACAGCCTTGTCAGTACACACACACACACACACACACACACACACACACACACACACAACCAATATTTAGGTCACGTGAAGGAAAAAGTAAAAAATAAATGTCCTCTCACTGCAGCTCTTTATTGGACTGTAAAGACGATTTCTGATCCACTGGGTCTTCATCAGTCAAATTTGCACAAGTGGAAAGTGTCCACATGCTTAAAATATATTTGTGAAAACCAGAAAACACCTATTATCGTGTACATATGTAGAAATATCAAAAGTGTAATGTGAAATATCATGAACCTGGCAGCTTGTCATCACAAATGTTATGAAAAACTTCATATAAACAGCAGTGATACCACAGAATCTGAATATGTTATTTGTGAAACACACAAATAACGTAATGGAAACAGACATTTCTTCTGTTTGAAGTTGCTCATCATTATTCAGAAAATGTCAGCTCCACGAGTCCCTCGGCAGAGTTTAAAAAAGGTCACAAATACCTTCATGAATCACTGATTTTTGAAAGTGGAGATGGGCTTCAGACAGTTCATAAAACTTGGTTTGGTTAAAAACTAAAGACAGTGAAATGTACAGTACTTTGTAGGCACAACAATTGCATCGCCAATAAATATTAGGTTGGAAAATAAAACATGTACCTGATCTGTGTTGGTTGAACAGATACAGATTAATGTCTCTGTGCACCTCTAGTTCACAGGGAAAATTTTTTTTACTTGAGCCAAATTAAAAGTTGCATATAGAAAAAAAAATACACAAATGTACGATTTAGTAACGTCATATCTACAGATCGTGAAGTAATTGTAGTAGCTGTCATACATGTTGAAATCATTGTGTTAAAGTACAAATATAATTATAAATACTGTATGTCAAATGTTGAAACAACGAAACAAAGCTGCATTAACACACATGAATATCACCTGTTATACCCATAATACAGGAACTCTTATCACATACATGTTCATATTGACTCATACAATAAATCAGCCCTCAGTTGGTGGTTACTCTGGTGATCTGCTGCCCCCTATTTCCTTGTCTGGAGTATTTGACAGGTGGTCAGTTCGTACATGTTGCACCTTCAATGCAAGTAACAAATATTTTACATATCCACTGTGTAATTCAGATCCACCTCAAAATTTAATGGGTTCTTCCTTTGCTGATGCTACAACCATCCACCAAGTTTCATGAAAATCAGACAAACAGACGGCACTGAAAACAAAAACTCCTTAAAATGGTACAAAAAGGTTGCCACAAAAATACATGAAAAATATTCAAATATTAATACAAATATATTTAAAAGAGCAGAGCTGCACAATAATGTAATGCAATCATGTTTATAAAATATTTGATGGAAAATGTATTTAATTCAGTACGTTAAACAATCTATTCCATTTTTGCACAGCTGCTTTTTAGTTAAGAATATCATTATAATAAAGGCTGCAACTAACTGACTCGATTGATTTGTCAATATTTCTCTTGATTAATTGATATTAAGTGACAGAAAAATTGTGAAAAATGTCTGTCACAAGTCATCAAAGGCCAAGCCGACGTCTTGTTTTGAAGTGTTTGTCCAACAACTAAGATATCCAGTTTAAAATCATAGTTATTCACATTTAAGAGCAATTATCAAAATTGTTGCAGACACATTTTCTGTTAATCAACTCATCATCTGATCTGTGCTTTGAATGTCTTTGTCACAAATGCTGACAAATGTCCCGAGCTTTACATTTTGCAGCTTATCAGTGTCTTTGACTCTGATACAGTAAAGTAAACCTCTGTGGTGGATAAAGCAGCGCTGCAGGTTTGCACTGAACCCCTCAACTCTCACTTCTCTGACACCACAGAAATGACTCGTCCATTTCTCCAGATGACTCACTGCACTGTGTTTGTTGTGTGTATCTCACTCTATAGTAAGACCACCTTCTCCTCTCTCTCTACAGATGTTGACCTACTTTTCGGCATTTGAAGTGTTCTTTGAAGAAAATCTACCAAAGCTTTTTGCACATTTCAAGAAAAACAACTTGACCCCTGATATTTATTTAATCGACTGGTGAGTCTCTAACTCTTTAAAATTCAGTTTCCTCCATTTGCTACATTTCTTCAGCTTAAAAACAAAATCATTAAGGGTACTAATATCACAGTTTAAAGTCAGCAATCAAAATGCAGTCACAGTACCTCTTTGAACTACTTGCCATGATGTCATTGGCCTATAAATATCAGAGCTGGGTCTTTTGTCGACCTGCATGCAGACTGCTCTGTGTTCTCACATGTCGCTCTCTAAAAACATGACACTTTTCTCACATTGCAGCCGTGACAGTTTCAGTGTCTGTGCATTTCTGAGAAAACGGCACGGGATGTTAGTGTGGGCAGGGGTCCGTATCAGTGGTCTCTACCTACTTACTGTGGAAATTTCTGTTTCTATTTCTCACTTATATCACCACACCTGCTTATATGTGGTTAAGGCAATAGGAGGTTTTTTTTAATTTTCTTTTTTATTTAAGCCAATAACTGCTCTCCAACAACAACATCTGAAATACTGTGAAATGCAGCGGAAACTGCCAAATTCACTTTAGTGTTACAGTTCAGTATGATATTACATTAACAAGACAACTTGATGATATGATTTTTCATACTTGCACATATGTTATGATACATACAGCAGATACCAGAAAGGAGGTCTTACGGGGAAAAAGGTTTTTACTTTTCTTTCATATTATCACACCCACACGTGACCCCCCGTATGTAAAACTTAATGTGTCAAGCTGTTAACACAAAGGAGTGAGGGAACAGATGAGAGAATGGAACTGGCGCCCTGCATCAGTGCATGTTACTATATGAGAACATTCACAGAACAGTGATTTTTTTTTTTTTCTTACAAATGCCCGTAAACTGAGTTTTTTAGTTTAGTTTTACATTTTCGAAATTATTGCTGTCTCTCAATTAATGTTTATATTATAAACTAAGCGTCTGTGGTAGATGTAGCAGGGTCAAGATCATTTAGAGCCAGATATTTCTCGCAGGAGGTGGTGGAGAAGAAGAGGGTGAATATTGGATTTAGATTCTTCAGGTGGACGCAGACATGATTATAAATCATTGATAAAAAATTCTCCATGAATACTGGATGTGTAAGTAAGCAACTGGTTGATGATCAATGTTGTATTCACAGCTTGTTCCCTCAAGTGACCAAAAAACTGTATCCACCGTAACTTCAAAAGAGAAAAAACAGTCATATAGGATCAGTGTCGTGATGTTGAATTGTTTTTTCATGAACTCAAAAACAGGGATGTTGCTAACAACTAATTTTGCTGTCAGTGAAACTTAAATTTAAGTTTAGACTGGTTGATTATATGCTCACACCTTGCTCCGGTAGGGTGGTGTCAGTTTATTCTGACGTGACCTACATATAACCTTATCTCCATTTTCTAGATAAAGATACTATGAAACCACGTTACCTTAGATGTTATCTTTGTCACACTTCCCACCTCGCTGGTTTACATCAAAGCACAAGCGCTCAAGACTCATATTTCTGATGCCAACTAGCGAGGGTAGTGAGTACGATGACAAATTTTGTGCATTTTCCTTAATAGATAGTTTAACACATTAAAAATTCCAAGTGTGCAGGAGAATTTATGGTGGCTGCGAATCTTGTTTATTTTCTGTTCTGGGCTGCTGTAGAATCATGGTGGTGTAATATGATGATAGAGGACCTGCCATTTCAAGTTCATTCTAGGATAATGAAAACACAACGATTCTCATTTTCAGGTGATTATACATGAATGAAAATATACTTATGAATGTTATGTTCCATTTCTGCCATATTGTGCCAGTAGATCCCAGAAAATCTTGGACAAGCAATTTAAACAAACAGATTAATAAAACAATGAGCTCAAAATGACAGCTTGTGTCCATCTGTCTCTATTCAACAAATGTCGACACCAAACGATGTCAAATGAAATCACTGCCATTTCCAGACTAACAAACCAAACCATGAGAGAAATTATGAGCTCCAGAGAAATGATACGTAAAACTTGTTTTTAAATTTTATTATTATTATTTCTTAAATGTTGACATCAACTTCACCGGATGGAAAATCGGTTGTCTCACAGAGTTGACAAAATGTCACATTTTTTTCATTTCACAGCCAGGAAGTGAGACAGGGGTCCTTTGGGTATAGCTAAACCTTTTTATGCCTGATTAAATTGTGTTTTTGTAAAAATCTGAGTTGATGGAAATCTGGGGCACAACTTTAAAGGGCCAACATTTTCATCAGAAAATCGATTTTAAAGCAAAAGTGAATTTAATAGCACATTTTAGTTGGTTTTCTTTGGTCGGACATGATTTGTCCCAGTTTTGAAAAATGAGTGATGGATAACTTTCAGATATGTATGAATATGTTTGTCTCTGTCTCCCTCCAGGATCTTCACTCTGTACAGTAAGTCTCTGCCGTTGGACTTGGCGTGCCGCGTGTGGGACGTGTTCTGCCGCGACGGCGAGGAGTTCCTGTTCCGCACGGCGCTGGGCCTGCTGCGCCTCTACCAGGAGGTCCTGACCTGCATGGACTTCATCCACATGGCTCAGTTCCTCACCCGCCTGCCCGACCTCATCCCCGCCGAGCAGCTCTTCCAGCACATCGCCGCTGTTCACATGACCAGCCGCAACAGAAAGTGGGCGCAGGTAGGCTGTTGCGCTGTTACCTTTTATTAAGGCTGGTACTTTGTGTCACTTTTTTGTTTTAACTGTACCTCCCCCCGTCATGCTCAGGTCCTGCAGGCGTTACAGAAAGATCCGGAGCGAGGCAGCCCGGTGCTGAAGCGCTGAGATCACACACTAACAGACTCAACCGGAAAAACTGGACTCTAAGCAGGCCGCACGGACCTCAGAAACCTGTGTTCAACGTCTACAGGACATATCTGGTTGTAGCCGCCATGATAAACCTCTTCTCCGGAGCTGCGCCACTGCTCTAACTGGAACCAGGACCCTGGAGAGGAAGGACGGGAGGAGGGGGGTCCGTCAGTGAAAAGGAATACGAGGCCTTAATTTATCTCCCCCCACCCCCTCCTCCGCTGCTCCGAGGCCCAGCAGCGGCTGGAAAGTGTAGCTGGCAGAGGCTGAAGAATGTATCACACACTCCCACACACACACGTGCACCTACCAGGCTGGTTCAGGTCTCCACAGAGCAGATAGGAAACCACAGAGAGACCAGTTACCACTCAGATCCTCCACTTTAATTCTCTGCTGTCTTTCTAGCTGCAGTTCCACTTGTCTTTTCTTTGTATTTGGCTGTTTCTATGACAAAAAGTCTTTGTATGACTCCCCAGTCTATATATTCGTCAGGGAAAGTGATCTGATCTGTGATTGACAGTGTTGAAATATGTTAAAGGGACAGTTCAGATTATTTGAAGTGGGCTTTTATGAGGTGCTTATCTAAAGTCAGTGTATGATGGTCAACATGCCCCTCGTTTGGAGAAGCAGCAGGAGTACTGATGTAGGAAGCTAAGCACTGAACTGCTGTAGACGGAGTCGGCAGCAAAATATATTTTAGCCACCTATAAACATCAATATCAGTTTAAGAGTACGCTATATTTAGAATATTTTCACCTCTACCTGGACATCGGACAGCTTGTCTATCTAGAAACCATTATTACTTTCATCAACCCAGCCAAACTTCTTTGGCAAAAACAGTAATTTTACCTCACAGGACACAGGAATCGCTAGTCTACCACTACCTTTATTAGTTAGTTTGTTGTGTTATTGTGTGACTTTAGTGAATACGAACTAATCTATTAAAATGCCAAGGTCACACAATAACCCAAACAAACTAATAGATTGAGGCAGCGGTAGATGAACTCCTGTGTTCTTGGAGGTAAAACGTTTTTGCCAATGGAGTCTGGTGCCTTTTGAAGAGAGATTTATATTTGGCTTACATAACACATCAGTTTTCCTCCGTAAAGATCTGTCCAACGGCAAGGTAAAGGCTCATCTGTGCTAAATATCAGACACAGATACAGGTGGGGCCTTCTTTTGATACTCTGGCTTCATTTCATCCATATTTTTGCACACTTTCTGAAATCTCGCAGATACAGATGAAACGGTGCCCCCAGCAGTCCTGAGAGTTCGACTGAGACACAACCACAGGAAAAAAGAATTTGAGAAGAGTTCGTCCACGTCAAGATGCTTTTATTGGTCGCACAGACGCCTCTTTCTCCAGAGGTATGTTATTACAACCTCCTCCAGCATCACCATGTGACTCTTCTTCTGGATAACACGACTCTGAGTGGCGCCCTCTTGTGGATCTATGGCTTAATATCCATTCCAACATAAAACATGCCAGGGCGTGGTTTGTGGACAGTTAGTTATATCGTTTAAAATGGACAGATCTCTTTTTGTGCGTAAAGGGAGTACAAATGAGCCTTGAAGTGATGAAAATATTCTAAATACAGCGTCCACTTCAAGTGGCTAAATCATGTTTCATGCTGATCGCGTCTACACCAGTGCGTTGCTTAGCTTCCTACACCAATGACTGTAGGTAATACACCAACTATGGATACAACCCCACTTCAAATAATCTGAACTATCCCTTTAAGTGGAACCTCAGCTAGCGTCTATGTGTCTCTGTGTGTCTCAGTCTCTTTGTTTCTGCACTTCAGTCATTCCTTCAAGTCCTCTTCAGTTTGATTTTGTCTTTCGCCCTTGGTGTGATTCTCAGTTTGCGTGTTTCCTGAACCATTCCATGAAGTCGGCTCTTTTTGTCTCCAAGAGAGTTAAAATCCATGAAATTGCACATAGAACCTGAAGACAAATTTGGTGTCTCTGAGAGCGCCACGTTGTTACATTTAATGAAATGTTTTAAGCCTCTAAAAAGAGGGGATAAGCTGCCTGTAAAATGCGTTTTTACAGTATATTTATGTCAATGAAATATGTTGCTGTTGGACACACAGGACATACTGCAGTGTCAGACACGGACTCCCCCTGCTATTAACATGTTTGAGATTCTGCTTGTTAGTTTTCTGACGTCTTGGTGTGAGTGTGAAGTCTTTAAAATTTGTATTTATTTTATATTTATCAAAATGTTGACGGGACTTGTTCCAGTCACATGAAGGGTTGTTGCTGGGCCCCCACCCCCCACCCAAAAATCGTACATGATGAGGTTTCAGCAACACGAAACCAGAGACAAGAGGTTGTACTCAGTACCTGAAGGGTTGAATGTCCACTCGAGGGCAGATTAGCGCTGAATCATCTCATCCTATGTGGTAGTAAATTGCATACATTTGGATTGTGGGCGGTTGGTTGAACAAAAACGTGATGGACAATTTATCAGGAGATTATTTGATGATGAAAAGATGTTTGTAGTTGCCAGTAGCAACGCAAGTTTCATTTCACACAGGTACATGATATCAGATCGATGCAGTGACGCACATAAACCCGAAGGAAACAAGTGGACTGGGCTAATGCTGCAACTCAAATCAAACAATCGATCATTTTCTCAATTAATCACTTAATTTAAGGTGACCCCCACAACACAAAGATATTCAATTTACTGTCACAGACCAGAAAATATCTACATTTGAGCAGCTGAAATCAGACAATTTGGATATTGTTTTTAATAAAAAAAAAAAGATTCAAAACAATTACTTAATTGATGACCAAAATAGGTGGCGATTAATTTAGTAGTTAAAAAATTAAACGATTAATTGACTAATTGTTGCAGCTCATGATTGTGCTTTAATTAGCCGATGAACAATCAATCAAAAATGCCTGGATCGGGCGCGATCCCGATCCTGTGGATGGGATCGGGACAATCCTAACATGCAAGCTTTGGTTCACTCGTGTGTTCGAAGTATAAACTAAAGCTGAAACGATTAGGTGATCACTCGATTAACAGGGACATATCGGAACAACCCTAGATAAAAAATACATAGTAAAAGGAAGCATTAGTGTGAAGGCGCTTTAATCTGAGGGCCCTGACATCACATCTTGATGATCAGCTGCAGGCCACTGCACGTTCTCTGTTGCCGGCGGTTACCTGTAGTTTCTGTCCAACTGGCTGTTCAGAGGTGAAAATCCATGATTTCACCTGTTTAGTTCACGTTCTCCCCACTTGTTTTGGTCTGCTTTGCAACACAAGCAACAGACCCAACCTAACACGAGTCCAAGCAACACAAAATTACAAGAAGACAGATTAACAGTGGCCTCATGAAAATACGTTGCTGGTTTGTTTTGTTTGGCTGACAGATTTCCTGTCACGCAAAACACACATCATTGGTCAACTGGCCGCCAGCTGTTAGCTGCGTCATGTCCCAGGCTTTGCGGCTGCTGTGCTTCGAGGTTATAAAAGTGTGTCACAGTGCTGAAGCTGCATTCACACCGTGGTTTATGTGTCACTCCATCCTGACCAGGGGTGGGCGGGGCCAGTATTTATATCAGGTTTCATTACCAGAATCTTTTTGAAGAGTTCACATCAGCCAGACGGTGAAAACTATTGAAATGAAGCACCACTTACTGTTGATGCACAGAGGGAAACAGCAGTTTGGTATTTTTGCCAATTTTGCACGATCCTACAGAAACCCTGAGAGGCAAGAGGAAAAAAAGATGATCCATTTTCAAAGTCTGATCTAAATTGTTTTCTCTTAGAAAAAAAGTCCCTTAATTTTGCCGTCTGTGAAATAAGTAGAGGAGAAAAGTTTTGTTTGCTATAATTCTCATTTCAGTGGTGCAGTTCAGAGGCTGAAGGGCACCACTAGTATTAATGTTTTCCTCCAGGTGAATTTTAATTTCTGCATGCTCTTTAAACACGAGTGTTAAGTGTTAACAGCAAACACTTGGAAAAATTATGCAAAAAATAAAAAATAAATAAATCTCCCCAGCAAAAGAAATAAAAACAAAACTGCTTGTGAACCTGCCTTTTTTTTTTTACTTTAACAGACAAAAATGAAATTAACTTTGAAAGAGTTAACAACAGACACTTGGAAAAATGATGCAGGCAATTAATTTAAAAGAAATTGCCTGCAAAAAAGGGGGGGGGGGGTGGGGGAGTAAAAAGAATTAGATCTTTAATTTAACCTTTTTTATTTTTTTTTACAAATGAAATAAAAATTGAAAGAGAAACAAATACATAGACAAATCATTTGGAAAAATAAAAAACAAAAATGAACTTAAAAAGATGCTCCTTTTTTTTTTTAAACCTGTTCAACTTTCTGTCTCGGAAGAGAAAAAATTAAACCAGACTTAAAAAATGGATCACTTGCCTTCTTTAGGGCTTCAGTACAGACTTTTAAATCAAATGAAAGCGTGTAAAAGTGCTGAGATCTCATTGGCTGTTGATTTCTGTGAAGAGTTTTCTCAGCCAGCAATCTTGAAACGAAATAAACTACTGAAGGCATTTCTCTGTAGGACCACGATAACCGTTCTGTTATTGGTCATGAAGCTGCTTCATCGATGTTTTGTGCTACTGATTTAGTTTGTGATGGAGTTAACTTTATTTTGTGCCCTGTGACATTAGTGACGTCTCCATCTTTTGTCCCCGCTGAGGCTCAGCTTCACTCTCTTTTAATGCCTTTAAGAAGAATGGACCCCAGAAGTGTAACACATGCTCTGGGTTTAAAAAACAGGAAGTGTCGGCCGGGTCTGTGCTTGAGTCTGCGTCAGCTCAGCGCCGTGCAGCAGACTTTCTGATTCTCGATGCACTCCCCCACCCTCCCCTCCTCCAACTCCCCCAGTGCGGTGACACGCCGCAGGACTGCAATAAAGCTTTTTGCACGTTCATGTAAGCCTTTGAGTTGTGCCTCGCTTCATCACTTTATGTCATCACTCACAGGTTTAAACGGGTTGCCCATCTTTGATTTTGTTTTTTTTTGTTCTTAAGTAGTGACAAGCTGGAGTGTGTGTGTGTGTGTGTGTGTTTCGTGTGTGTGTGGCTCAGTGGCAGAATGAGATCTATGTTATTACAGTAGTTAGTTGTTACATTAAAGGTTGTCCTGTACGAATCGACCCTCCCAGCTCACCAACACTACCTGCTTCTATCCCTCACACACTGGTGACGCTGTGCAACCCGCGGTGTTCACAAACAAATTCAATCAAACTAAATTTGAATAAAAATAGTGATACGCTGTTTGATTTGCTGGATATCTGTAATTTCTTGGGTTCTCTTTGTTTTGCATCGTCTGTTGTGTTTTTCCTCAAGAGACCCGTGTACTGTAGAGGACTGCTAGACATTCTTGGAGACAGCAGAGGGTTTCCATGCAGCTGTATCTCACTTGAAATGTATATAAACAATGGTTTTATTAAAATAAAGAGCTGTACATATTCAACCAAGAGCAGTGCATTTTGTCTTCTATTACATGCCTCGGTGACGTGTAGGATCCATGGTCCCCCCAACACTATAAAAGCCCCACGAAAAGTCAGTTACCTTCAGCGACTCTCGCACTTCCAATCAGCCCAGCAGTTCACTTCAGCTCACTTCAGTTCCAACAACCTGACACAGGAATTTGGTGGCCAAGCTGGCAGCTTGCCAAAACTAGGCCACCTTGATGTGCCCCTGGTCTGCAGCTACGCAACAAGCTGCGATGCTCGTTTCTATAACAGTCAACATTCGCTTTTTCCGCAATTTGTGCTACAATAGCTCCTCTGCGGGAGACGGGCTAGTCTTCGCTCCGCATCAAGGATCCCTGGGTGCCCACGACCCGGTTGCCAGTTCACTGGTTGTACGCCTTAGGACCACTTTTGGTAAATATTAACCACTGCCTACCAGAAAGAACCCATAAGACCTGCTGTTTTGGAGATTCCCATAAAGAAAAGGAACAGTCAAAAACGGTCGCTGGCGTTCATGTGTCGGTTTGTGGGGCTTGGGGGGCCATGGCTCCGGCACGTCACCGAGCAATGTCTCAGGTCTGGCCAAAAAAATCCTGAACACAGAAATTGTGGACAACATTTTAACAGTCCACTTCTACAATTCAGTACTACATAGTTGTCTTTTTTTTCATATGTTTTCAGCAACTATTTTCTAACGTGCAATGTGTTTAGAAAACTCCCTTTTTAATTTAGACAGACTAACTTGAAACACTGACTGGTCATTTACTGACTAATGTGTCCCATCCATTGTCATTGGGGAGGAAAATAAATAGCAAATCATTTTAGTATTAGACTTGAAAGCTAAACCAAAAATGGTCGACGGATGCAAAAAACATGACTTTTACATCTTTGCAGGTTATGTCTTTCCACTTATTTAAGGACTTTTTTTTTTAGTTTTTTAGGAGCTGTAAATATATTGTAGCAAATTGTTTTGCTGTATCTCCCCGTCATGCTTTGAGCTGCGTCTCTAGACTAACCACAGTTGCATTTCCTCTGCACTCACCACTCAACCTTTAAAAGATGCGAGTGGAAACTTTTCACTTCACTTCAGTCACCTTTGAAACCACAAACGACCTCCCTCCTCCACACCTCCTCCTCCTCCACCATCACATTTTTTTTCTTTTAATACTTTTTAGCTTGATAAATGTAACAACACACCACCTTTGGTTCAGATGCCCTTTTCCTGCAGGTGAGGAGTAGTCGACTTATTGATCTTCATCGTGTCATCCAGAACAATATCAAGTCATCATGAGGGCCGCTCACATCTTTCTGCTCTGCATCTTGGGGGCTGCACTGTTCTCTTCAGTGTTCTGCACAAGTAAGATAACTTCAGAATTTACACTTCAGTCATGTCCTGTGTTTGATGAGTTCATTCTCAGAATAACATCTTACTTTATCTTCAGGTGCAATCGGTCCTGACGACTGCTGCTTCAAATTCTACCCGCGAAGAGTGAACAAAAAACTCATCAGGTCATATTACGTGACTGATTACCGGTGCCCCAAGACTGGAGTCATGTAAGTACTGAAGCACACATTTCACACCTTCTGTACAGTACATACATACATTTTATTTTAATTTAATTTAGTTTTTGTAATTCTTTTCTGATAATAAAGACAGGCTGGGCTGCACTAAGGCCATTAATTTTTAAACCTGATTAAATCATTAAAGTAACATCTGTAAATATTGTTCTTCTATATTGTACATTTTTTGTACACTTTTTTGTGTTTTATTGTGTATTCTTTACTCTTTTATTTATGCTGTTTTTCTGACAGCACTTGCCTTAATATTTATTTATTTTTCTAGTATTATGTTTGTATGCACCAACACGCCACAGCCAGTTCCTTGTACCTACTTGGCAATAAAACCATTTCTGATTGTGTTTTAGCTTTAAATTATGTTGCAGGCAATGTTAAAACTACCTTAAAATTAAGGATTAAATTTCAATTTAATTTTTTACTCTAAACCTAGAGTATTTTAAATTTAAATTTAAATATGTTGCATCAAAACTTTAAGCTGCTATTTGAACTGTGATCCGGTTTTAACTTTAATCTTACACTTGAGAAAGTGTAACTTCATTAACTTACGAGCTAGCAAACAATGTAACATTTTATTAACTTTTTAGCTAGTTAGAAAACAATATGACGTTTTGTTAAATTTAGCTGGCAAATTATGTAATCTTGTTAACTTTTCAGCTCAATTACAAACTATCTAATGTATTTTTATTTTATTTTTTTAGTTAGCTACCAAACACTAACTTATTTTAAGGAATAGAGAGCAGCTTTTTCTTTTGTACGTTGTTTTTTTTTTTTAACTTGGGTAAGCAAGTATCTCCATGTTGATTAAAATACAGAAGGATTAAATTTAAATCTCAGTTTAGTTTTACTCTAAATCTAGATTAAATTTAATTCTTTTGCACTAAAACTTTAAACTCCTATTTGAACTGGGATCCAGTATTAACTTTAATCTTATACTTGAGAAGGTGTAACTTGGCCAGCTGACTTTTTAACTCGCCAGCAACAATATATTTTTTTGTTAATTTTTTAGCTAGCTAGAAAACTGTGCAATGTTTTGTTAACATTTTAGCTAGCTTATAAACTATGTAATCTTTAGTTAATGTTTTAGCTATCTTGCAAAGTATGTAAAGTTTTGTTGATTTTCTTAGCTGGCTAGCAAACTATGTAACATTTTGTTAACTTTTTAGCTAGTTTTATTGGGGAATGAAAGAATAAGGAATAAAGAGCAGCTGAATCTTAACTATTACATTTTTACTCATTTATTTTAATTTGGGTAAGCAAACAACTCCATGTTGATTAAACTCTTATTTCTTATTTCATTTTGGTTTACATCAATAGAGTTAGATTTTCTAAACCTAGATTTGCTAATCTCTGATTTGAACTAAACTTAGATTAAATTAATCTTTGTTGGTACAAACCAGTCTAAATCCTAATTTGGTCTCCATTTCTCTATTTGTTTCTCTTAAATAAAAAAAGCCTCTGTAATGACATTAACACTGTCACCTCTTTGTTTCAGTCTGATCACGGAAAAGTCTCGTCACATCTGTGTGGATCCAGGACTCTCCTGGGTCGAGAGCATCATGAAATATCTGGATGAAAGCTCCTTTTAAAGCAGCTGCCTGCTCTTCAAGTCACTGAGGCTTTTTTTTTGTTTTCTGCTATATCAAAATTATGAGGTGTATGTTACGTTGTCATGGTTCTGGTGTTAATGTGCAAATCTGTTATATATAACCAAATATTTAATCCACAAATTAAGCCATTTTGAGCTCATTGAGCAACTTATTCTTTCTGTAATTTCTTTTGAAAGCTTTGTATTACCTGCAGTATCATACAGTATAAAGCTCATATAAACAGTGTGAAAACTTTGCCTCATCTCTTCTCAGTTCCTTTCATTTTAGAAAACAATCTGTCCAGTCTTTGGTTTGTATTTCCTGGCAAGTTTGCTGAAATTATTTAGAAAAGACAGACTCTTAATATAAAGTGTTGACGGCCATCCACAACAAGAACTCTAACAATAACTATAATGTTTTAAAAATCGTTGCGACTCAAGTGGATCCACACCAAAACTATGTGGACTCTGCCATCCACCTGATCTAGAACTATTTTTACAACAATATATTTATAGTTCTTGGTGTGGATGACCCTTCATCCAGACTCGAATAAGGAAATGTGAAATGTCTCTTTCAAAAGAGGATAAAGGTATTTTCAACCCTTGTGGTGGCAAAAGTCCACACATTCTTAACTCAAGTACAAGTACACATACTACTCTGGTAAAAGTAGAATTACTGATTCCACTTCTTTACTCAAGTAAAAGTGAAAAAGTTCAAACATTCAGTGTTTGGGAGGAGCATTCAGCTCCACTTGGACAAGTCAGTACAGTAAACTTAAGATACACACTGAGCATGTGTGGAGCACATCCACTAGAAAGTAGTCTAAACAGAGCTACATGTCTGTGGTGTTTTCAGATGTGTTTATACACATCTGTTTTATAGGTCACAGCAAATGGCGGTTAGTCTACTTTAGCGACAAGTAACTGTAGTCTGTCATCACACTGTCCTGATAACATTTAATGACCTCTTTAATGGTGCTACTTTAATTAAAGTCAAGGTTATTATTTATGACACTTCTATAAAGTATGTAATAACATCAAGTTGTCACAACAAAGACATTTGACGGGTTATGTTGTCCTGGTTCATGTCAAGTTGTCATAACAAAGACATCTCAAACCATGTCACCTTTGCATCAGAAATGACCAGATGACACTTAAACATTAACATTCATGAAGGTTCAAGATTCAAGTTGGTCACTGTCTTCCAGAAAGACCATGGAATAGTCCAGTGTAGTTAAACACTCATGAATCAAGCATGCTGATCAATCAATCAATCAAACCTTATTTATATAGCACTTTTCATATAAACAGAATACAACACATATACAACGAGGGTTCTAGAGCATTGGTTCCCAACCTGGGGTCTTGGCTCCCCTTAGGGGGCGCCAGAAATCACAGGGGGGATCTCCAAGGAGAAAAGGTTGAGAACCACTGTTCTAGAGGGTTCATAGGATAAAAGCAGAAAGAAGAGCATTACAGTGGTCAATTCTGCAGGTAATAAAAGTGTGTTTGAGTGTTTGACAGCAGCTTGAGAGAGGAACAGTTGCACTCTGTCGATGTTCTTAAGATAATAAAAATCCAGTTTTGGTTATACTTGTAATATGTGGTTCAAAACTAAGATTTCAGTCAAAGATAACTTAACTAGACGACTGGGTCAGAGCATCTCCAAAACTGCAGCTCTTGTGGGGTGTTCCTGGTCTGCAGTGGTCAGTATCTATTAAAAGTGGTCCAATGAAGGAACAGTGGTGAACCGGCAACAGGATCACGGGCAGCCAAGGATCACTGATGCACGTGGGGAGTGAAGGTTGGCCCGTGTGCTCCGATCCAACAGACGAGCTACTGTTGCTCAAGTTGCTGAAGAAGTTAATGCTGGTTCTGATGGAAAGGTGTCAGAATACACAGTGTATCACAGTTTGTTTGCGTATCTGGTTGCATAGTTGCAGACCAGTCAGGGTGTCCATACTCCAACAATGGACATGGAGCAATGGAAGAAGGTGGCCTGGTCTGATGAATCACGTGGATGGCCGGGTGCATGTGCGTCCTGACATCCATGTTGATGTTACTTTGACACGTACCACCTACCTGAGCATTGTTGCAGACCATATACACCCTTTCATGGAAACAGTATTCCCTGATGGCTGTGGCCTCTTTCAGCAGGATGATGCACCGTGCCACAAAGCAAAAATGGTTCAGGAATGGTTTGAGGAGCACAACAACGAGTTTGAGGTGTTGATTTGGCCTCCAGATTCCCCAGATCTCAATCCAGTCAAGCATCTGTGGGATGTGCTGGACAAACAAGTCCGATGGAGTCCCCACCCCACAACTTACAGGACTTAAAGGATCTGCTGCTAACATCTTGGTACCAGATACCACAGCACACCTTCAGGGGTCTAGTGGAGTCCATGCCTCGATGGGTCAGGACTGTTTTGGCAGCAAAAGGGGGACCAACACAATATTAGACAGGTGGTCATAATGTTATACCTGATTGGTTTAAGTTTATAAGGTGTTTTATGGGGTCCTTGGTAGGCAGTTGCTGACCTTTGTCTTAAGTCCCCCCTCTGATGCCAGGTGGTGTGACATGGTTATGTCAGTCTTATGCACACCAATTCAAATAAAACCAAGTTTTTGTGTCAGTTCAGATGTAGAGGGAAGAGTGGTCGAAACATTCAATTTCCTGAACAGCTGTTTTTTCATTCCATTTAATTTTCTGAAAAACAAGTTGTTCAGTTGCACTGACGGTAAATACTTACATTTTGTAACTGTGCTCATTTTAAATGTTTGATAAAGAAACTGTGAAAACCAAACCTCACCTGTGATAACATGCACAGATAACAACGTGGCAAAATATTACATGTTGGTTTTGTGGTTGAATGGTTAATTTCAGTGTCCCTAACAGAGGCAAACATGCATTGCCAGCATATTACATCTTTCTGATGTGGTGTCTCATATTGCATCATCCCACACAGACAGCGAACCTGCAGCTCAACAGTTCAGACTGAAGTTTAATCAGCAGACAGAAACATGCAGTGGACTGTCCAGATCATTGTGGTTCTCCTGAACATTGTATGGATCGTCTTCTTTTTACAACAAGATCCTCCTTCAGGTAAGACAAGAAGTTTCAAGTGTGTTTCAAATAATCAAACTTGTTGATCATAACTTTACAGTGTAGCAGCAGTATTTAAATGTTTGTAACTTTCTGTGTGTGTCATCTTGAGATGGTTTGTGTTGTTTTCAGTGTTTGTACAGAGAAGAAGCTCTGATGAGGAGACGCAGTTTAGAGAGTTTTGTATTCGGCCTCAATCTGACATGAAGTGCAGACCAACTGAACCTTCAGTCAACATCACCTCCAATAAAACCAACAACACAACAGCTGAAGGTCAGTCTGTCTCTGCTGTAGATCTCCTCTCAGCTCAGGTTTTACTACATGTATTCAATATTTATGATTTTTTTTAGTTTTTCTTTCCTGAAAACTGCAGTAACTGTAATGTATACAGGGTGTCTGAGTCTAATTTGCAGCCCCGTCCCTGGATCACTTACTGGTTTTTAATATGGAAGTGTATCGCTGCCACACCAGAATATTAAAATATCATGCTGTAATGTGAAAAGTTTCTTGTTATAACAAGATCAGCACTTTTCAAGAATTTCCAGGTGCATTTTCAAGGTTTTCCAGCACCTTACAGCTGTAATATATATATATATGTATGTATATATATATATTTTCTGGTTTCTTTTCTCCTCTCTGACAGTGAACTGAATATCTTTGGGTATTTTATAGGTTGAAAATAACTGACAGATTAATCAACAGTAAAAATAATCATTAGTTGCAGCCCTAAATCCTTTATAACCTGGTCGAGACAGTATAAAATAATCACACAAATAATTACTCGACAAATAACTTTTGATTTTCAAGCAAACACTCATTGAGACAGTGATCTCCAGACATGTTGAGAATGTTGAGACACAAGTGAGGCTCAAGCGTCTTCCTCCAACTCTCTCTCTCCCACTTAATTTATTTTTTTTACCTGAAAAGCAAACTATTCTGTAATTTATTGTGAAAGTAATGTGATTACATTTTCAAGCAGCTTCAAGCACTTTATCTAAAATCCAAACACTTTTTTTGTTATCATGTTAAAAGTTCATGCTTTATAGTTTATTGAAAGAAGAAAAGTAAGTTATACCTGTAATACCTGTGTAAATGTCCCTAAGAGGGTGGAACTGTGTTACAGTCCATGTCTGAACAATCTGCCTGTTATTATTATTAATTAAGAGCTTGAGCTCTATTAGTACAAGTTCCTGAAAGTTAAACATGTCATTTACCTGATTTAATGTTAAAAACATGAAAACTGTATTCTTTTTTCCTGAAAGGTAGCACAGGAACCAGGAACGACTCTTTTAGTTGTTAGACCACAACAAAAACCCTTCACACAGAATAATGAGATAAAATACTTCCTACTTCCTAATGTGTTTTATTTTTATTTATTTATTTGTTTTTTCCAGCGGACACTGAGAGCAACTTCCCATTGAATGAAGTTCACTCCATCAATATGACCAAAATTCAGCAGGACTGTCACTGCAACTATACAAATATGACAAAAACTGATTTAAAATCTCCAGACTTATTTATACAGCGCAGACCTCCTGCACCTGGATGTGAGCCCAAGATAATGTAAGTCAGTGTTTATTGATTGTGCTGTAAATTAATAATATTTCTTCATCAGACGTTCAGATAAAACAGTGGTTGTAGAATTATTGATGGTAATAGTAGCAGCAGTATTTCAGCTGATGATGTTAGTAGTATTAGCACCAGTAATAGTAGCAGCAGTATTATTGTCTCTGCAGAAAAATCATCAGATACAGTAACATCATTGTTGTTTTTCTCATGTTTTCTCTTATCTGTATTAAACCAGCATGATGTTTCCCAACAAGGAGGTGTGTTTGGATGAGGAAATCTTCTTCTCTGTCTTTGCTCCTCTTACTTCGTAAGTTCAGGATATTTATTTTTTGGACCTTTAAAAAAGTCATGAACAATTTACAATAATAAAACAAATATAAGTCTCAGCCTCGTATCTAACCTCAGCACTCTGTATGTTACTCTGTTACAGTAATATGATTTCAGAATCAGTTCTTGATGTAGAACCCTACAGATGGAGATAACTGAACTCTGTGTGAATGAATGTGTGTTGTTAAATGTTACAGTCCAGTCATACACTGACATGTATTGTGAACTCATCAGTGACGTGGATGAGACGACTCCAGCTCGTCCTCCTGTACAGAGACCGACCTCCTCAGAGGTCACTACAGCCTCTGGCTTGATTTCTAGCAGCAGCTCACAAGCAGCTGGTGTTGGAGTGACAAAACCTCCTGTCCACGAAAAAGACGATCAGGACCGAAATGGCACGGGGATTCCTACTCGTGAGTTGTTCTTAATATATTTCAAGTGTCTCCATCATGAACCTTGAAGTAAAAGTTTCTTCAGAATTTTGCAGCTTTGTTAAAAGCCCAAGTAATTCTCTTTACTGTACAGCACTGATAAAGCTTACATCATCATCGTTGCTGGTGGACTTAAATTGAACTTAAGCACGTACATTTTATTTTTTTTAAGGAGCGTGCTGCGTTAGAGTCTCCTCCAGAATGATTCCATTTGAGTCTATAAAAGGATACATGTTACAGACTTCCAGTCCTACGTGTCCAGTTCGTGCTATCATGTAAGTACGAGTTTTAATTTTAGTTTATTTGCAAGAAAACACAGATTCTGTCATAAATTAATCTTCATTTCTCTAAATTACTTATGTTACATGATATATTTATTTATTAGTTAGTCAGTGGGTGCAGGCCAAGATATAAAAATTTCAGTGTTCAGTTTCAGAAGCCCTGATTTGATTTTCTCTCCACAGATTCATGACAGATATAGGCAGCTTCTGTGTCCATCACCGTGCTCCGTGGGTTCGCAGTCATTTGAAAGCCTTTCATGAAAACTTGAGATCGAGGAAATCAGATGAGACCAGTGTGGAGGCAGACTCTGACACTGGTTTGGTATAATGTATTTTAAGAAACTTTGGTAAGTATGTTTAATACATCAGACTGGCTCATACAGGTACTTCACCAAAACGTCATGGCCACGCCCCTTTGAAAGAAAACTGAAGATCCCATAGACAGTAATGTGAACTTACATGTTTTGTATTACAGTTTTGAGTCGAGTTAAACACACCTTTGTTTTAAAGACGTGTCTTGCCTGAACCTGAGCGTTCATGAAACCTTAATAAATGAAGGCTGATCGATCAGCCGTCAGACTCCTTCAGTCTTCCAGACACTGCTGATAATCAATACCAGGTATTATTAGAAGGATGTAACAATATTTCAAATATCACAATATCACAAGTAAAAAATGTCTCAAACAGCACCAGACTGTGACAGTATATGTAAGTGATGTTCAATGTAACATTGTGTTTATTAAAGGAGAAATCTGTAATATATTTACTGTAATAAATCATAAAATAATCATTATGTATCATTAGAGATCAAGGAAACATGTTAAGTTGCTTTCAGCACTGAAGTTTCCATCAACTGTTTTGTTTGTGTGTTTCACATTAATCAGAGT
The DNA here is from genome assembly GCF_056507025.1 of Lutjanus erythropterus. Taxonomy (NCBI): domain Eukaryota; kingdom Metazoa; phylum Chordata; class Actinopteri; order Lutjaniformes; family Lutjanidae; genus Lutjanus; species Lutjanus erythropterus. The sequence goes on from NC_139339.1 coordinate 23,733,134, forward strand.
TCAAGTTAATACAGAATTTTCTCTGAATGATGAAGTGTCTGTTTATGAGCTGTAAGAAATTATTAATAATCTTGTAGAAGGTGTAGATGTTTATAAATGTTAAATTGAACCAAATGTTAATGGCGGTCAGAGAAACACGCAGCTACTGAACTCATCATCCAGAGTGTGTATTTTTAGAGCAGTGTGCTTTTCTTTATATGATAACAGATATTTCAACAAGTTATTTCTCATCTAGGATTACAGAGGCGTTTGTTTTTCCTCTGTTTCTTTTCCAATTATTAAACTTACAAAGTGGTGAAAAAATAAAAAGATGCATTGTTTTACACTTTACACAAATTCCTAACATAGAGAGAAGAGACACAGAGAGGGACGTGCATGGACATGTCCACATCCTGGATAAACAGAGAAAACTAAATAAGAACAAAACCACAGTGAGTGACGTCACTCTCTGTTCAGGGATGCAGGACTTCATTATATGTTTACACTGCAAAAAGTAGTTTGCTGACATCTTATGAGGCTGAATGTTGTGTTTTGCAACTTTAATTGTACGCTAATAAGACTTACTGCTGTTTTTTTATTATTTCTTTGTTAAAGGGACAATTCACCCCAAAGTCAAAAATACACATTTTCACTCTGGCCCATATTGCTATTTATCCATCTAGATTGTTTTTTTTTGTGTGAGTTGTTTGCAGAGTTCAGCCTGCTTTGTCTCAAATATCATGACCTCTCCTCTTTCTCTGATATTTGTATTTCTGTAAATCTATTTCCAGTTGTGCTGCAAAGCAGGATTTATAAACCTTTTGAGTCCACCTTCCTAAAACTGCTCCATGTTGTGTCACTGGTTCTGCCTGTGATCACTGAAATGATGGATTTTAATTGGAAGTTCTTTATTTCTGTAAATTCTTGAGCACAGTTGGATATAAAAATAAATAACTGTAAACTTCTGTATTCTCCAGTCTTTTATTTTCCCCCTCTCCTCTCTGTGTGTTCATGAAGTACATTTCCCTCTAGTCAACATGGATGAAGAGTAACTAGTTCCACTACATTATACACCTGACAGTGGAGGTCGGCTCCCTGAGACTCGCTGCTGCAGACAGGTTGTTATAATATTCATAACACACCAGTCAGTCAGAGTGATAAAACATTATTCCAAAGTGGTCAGGAAGCTGACTTTCATGTTTTTTGTTTTTAAATACGAGGCTTTAGTGCTTCAATCAGTCTCTGTTGTTGGATGATATCAGTCTATAAAAGCACATGAAGTAACACTTTTCCCTCTCATGATCACTGCACATCCACAGTGTCATTTAATAAAGTGATCTGATTGGTCAGCAGGCTGTGCTTTAACCTTACTGACCTCTTATCTGGAACATAACCTGCTCCAGAGCAGGTTAGGCCTTCAGTGTGAGTTACCATGGTGATCTGCTGAACGAAGAAGTGAACCACTGTTGTAATACCAAAAACCCTGGCATGGCGAGCCCAGGCATTAAAATGACAATTCAGTGTGTAGGCTGCAGCTTTTTTGAGGTTGTTCTTGTTTCCTGGGGACTTTGAAAATGCAGATAGCAGATGCTGCGATACTGCAGCCAATGGCAGGACTACACGCAGAGCGCATCCTGCGTGTCAGAGCTGTGAATTTGTTGAAATATATTTTTTGTCCGTTAAACATATGAACATGCGAAATGTCTACCAGACCAGATGCAGGACTCTTACCTGTAGGGCTGCAGTGCATTATATACATGTGAAAGAACATCACTCTGTCTGTTTTAGATGTGCTTTTAGATTTACGGTGAAATGTGCAGTTACACAACACACAAACTGACTAACAAGATAAGATAAGATATTATCACATTTCTGAGAACTCTTGTGTAACACGTCACATACAACAGCTCTTACATTCTGTATCATGTAGATGCATTCCAAAAAAACAGTGTGTCACATATACGTGCTGTCAGTTTTCAGTACTGACAGTGAAGAGATACAGACGGCAGAAACATGCAGTGGACTGTCCAGATCATTGTGGTTCTCCTGAACATTGTATGGATCGTCTTCTTTTTACAACCACATCCTCCTTCAGGTAAAACAAGAAGTTTTCAGCTGTGTGTGTTTTTTGAACATAATGTTATAGTGTAGTATCAGAATTTAAATGTTTGTAACTTTCTGTGTGTGTCATCTTGAGATGGTTTGTGTTGTTTTCAGTGTTTGTACAGAGAAGAAGCTCTGATGAGGAGACGCAGTTTAGAGAGTTTTGTATTCTGCCTCAATCTGACATGAAGTGGAGACCAACTGAACCTTCAGTCAACATCACCTCCAATAAAACCAACAACACAACAGCTGAAAGTAAGTCAATTCAGATCTTACTGCATGTATCAAATATTTAAGGTATTTTGCTAAATGATTAAAGAAGCCTGCTAATTGAAATACTGGCTTGTCTTACAACATCGTTACTGTCTGCATGCTTTCCTTTGAAATTTCCAGTCTGGCCCAGTACAACTGTTTTTGTTTGCCTGTTTCAGTCAACATCACCTCCAATAAAACCAACAACACCAACACAACAACTGAAGGTCAGTCTGTCTCTGCAGTAGATCTCCTCTCAGCTCAGGTTTTACTGCACGTGTCTTTTTATTTTTTTTCTCATTTATTATTGTTTTATTTATAACATTTGTTCTTTAATATGGAAACATATTGCAGTCACACCAGAACAAGAAAAAATGGTCAGTTTCATGTTACAACATATCAAGATATTTTCACTTTCTACAAACATACAAACTTCTCACTTTATATCAAGAAACTCACAAAAGCCGGTTTCTCATTGTGGCGAGGGGAGGAGTCAATAAAGGGAGAAGAAAAGCTGAACAACGGAAAATACATAGTTAAGCACACAGATCATTTCTGATGAGGCAGAGACGTGCTTCACAATAATAAATAATAATCAAGCAGTCAAGCAGAGACTGGAACTGCTGGAAAGTAAAACAAGATCATTAGAAGATAACTGACAAAATGACTGAAAATGATGTGGTGGATAAAACTACTACTTTATTACAATTAACACTATAAATACCTCAATATAAATTATGAAAATGTCACTAAAAATTACAGTATCAGTAAAACTCAGTCCACTGTAAAGTAAACCAAACCTAGAGACACTAAGCTGAGGACACTTAGAGAAAGTCAGAGTACAGTGAGGAGTGTCCAGAGGAGCGACCACCACTCACTACAGAGACACACAACAAACATCACCACAATCCTCACATCCAACGACACATGACGGTTCATTATATCACATCTCATCATCTTACTGTACATGACACTACAAAGTAAGCTCACTGCCACAGGTATTTTCCTTGATTAGTCCTGTAAAAGGTGCGTGACACTGATTCCACAGTAATAACCTCTGAATCATCACGGTACCAGACGACTTTTCATCCTGTTTGTGTCATTTTTCACAACATGTTGTGTAAATTCACACTTCAAAAGTTCAGATCACAGAGATAAAAATGAACTTGTTCCTGTTCAGTTTTTTTTTTTAAATTTCTTTTGAAACAGGACCTCCTCTTATCAGGGACACTGGAGTCGACACAGTCAGAGTGTACAACACAGATCTATGTGTGTGTTTCTCACTGTTAACAGACTTCAGGCTGCAGTGGAGTTCATACTGATAACTGACACACTGATAAATCACAGAGTTACAGAGAAACATCAGGCTTCATGATCAAAGAAAGCTTTTATATCACATCAACACTTCTGTCCATGTTCACACACACACACACACACACACACACACACACACACACACACACACACACACACACACACACACACACACAGTTTCTCTCTCTCTCTCTCTCTCTCTCTGCAGTGATCACACTTCTTTTTAATCAGCTGACGATGTGAGCGTCAAGAGTTAATGATGCTCACGTTCACGTTCATTAATTGCAAACTGATTGGTTCAGGTCACTGTTTATAATGTGATTACTAAGTTATCACGTAACGTCAGCTTGAAGCATCTGAACATTTCTGCATGCTGGACCTTCATTTTGGTGAAGTGACAACACATAACTGAATTGTTATAAATGTTTAAACTTTGCTGCAGCGCCACCTTCAGGGCTATATCCTGAAATGCCATTTGAAGACATTCTGGACCTATGTGCAAAGTTTTGTTTATTTTCATGTATATAGAAAGTGGATTTACTGATAGGGAGAAGAAGAACGATGGGAAATACAAGAGAGACCAGCAGCACTGATTAGTTCTGTTTTGTTACATCTTTTGACACTGCAATAAGAGTAAAGTAATTATTATAGATTATTTTTGGGAGTAGCTGATGACGACTAAAATGCAGCAGTAGTGAACGTCCAAGGACACACACCACACAACAACCAGCTTACACCTGGTGGAGATAATAAAGGAAGTGGTGGAAGGATAATAGTTGCTCATCACTACACACACTTATCACTTTACACACACAAGTCAACATACAAACTGGTAGAAATGAGTTTTATGAGAGTCACATTAGTCACATTTTTGCCACCTGAGCACACAGACAATATGAGAAGCTGCAACAACTATTGAGACACTGATCCTCTCTTCTTTTTCACAGTGTGTGGAACACAAGCAGACATCGCTTTTCTGTTGGACGGTTCAGGAAGTGTGGCCTTCCTAGATTTTGAAAGAATGAAGAAGTTTGTGAAAGATGTGATCGACTCATTCCAGGGAAATAATACAAAGGTAGGATTGTTTTATTCTATTTAAAATATACTTAAATAATAACTAATACTCTGAGTAGTTTCTGAAAAGAATACTTTGTAATTGTCTTGAGCATTTTTACCCCCAGTACTTTTACTTGTAGTTGAGTAATATTTCATTAATATTTACTTCTACTTGAGTACAGTACTCTTTCCACCACTGCTTCTTTCATCATTAGAGGCAAAACATAAAGAAGTCAAGATGATTACTGAAGCTTCAACCCTTAATATCTTCATAAAAGGATATTTTACCTCTGGAAAGATGATCTTTTCATAAATCTGGTTTGTCTGTGCAGCACAAAGATGTAAATAGTTTTGAAATCAGTGACGTCATGTGAGTTGGGTGGGTCTTGGATTTGACTCTTCCGTTTTCAAGCTGGAAAAAATGGCAATCAGGGCGAGAAATAAGCAATGCAACCTTTTTGAGTCATGAGCTGCCTTGATCCAACTGTCTCTTATGGGAGCCTTTTTCTGCAGAGAAAGAAAAAAAATCATCATGTAAGTCAGAATTGTGGGATTAAAAAAAGTTGAAATTGTGAGATAAAATGTCAAAATAAAATAAGTGACTTTTTATCTCAGGATTATGACTCTAAAATCTCATTTCAACTTTTTATCTCATAATATCGACTTTGTATTGTAATTTAGACTTTTTTTAAAAAAAATCTTATAATCATGACTTACCATGAGGATATTTTTTTCTTCCACTTGCAGAAATGATCTTCCATAGTTTCTGGAGTTGTGTCATAGAAGCTGATTGAAAATCAGTTTCCCTTTAATAAAGAAAGTATATTTTTAATATTCACCAGTGGACACATTACAAGGAATGATGTTGGCAGTTGTCAAATTAAAATGGTCCATCAAACATCTACTAAACACTCCTCCAGAATTGTTCACTCTCTTAAATGTTCCCACAGTCTAAGTGTTTTATGTTTATTTCATAGCTTGACTGTTGAAAACATATTTCCATTTATATCCATACATATTTACAGTTTTTCTTCTTTTTTACAGTTTGCCATCATCCAGTTCTCCTCAACATTCATCATCCATTATTACTTTGATACATTTGATGCTAATAATGGAAAAACTCAAATTGATGGAATAAGACAATTAGGAGGAGGGACTCACACAGCTTCTGCTATCCAAAGAGTTGTGTAAGTGCCGTCATGTGACATTACCAACCCTTCAGTTTGTTTTCCTTACCATACAAGACATTTTTCAACACAACAAAATGTACAACACAAACATGTATTAAAAGCAGATCTTTCTTTTGACAGTCAAGAAGTTTTCACACCAACCAGAGGTTCCACATCAAATGTGAAGGTTCTGATAATCATCACAGATGGACAATCTCAGGACCGGGATGACCTGGTGAATGCAGTGACATTAGCTAAAAATAACAACATTGTTCGATTTGTTATTGGGGTAAGTTGTATATATATTCAAAATATATAATTTACATATATTTTATATTGGACAGTACTGTTCTAAAGTTTGGAAATGTCTGTCACAGAGGTTTGATTCAGAAGTGAAAACACTGAGAACTATATGGTTCTGAATTGTGGAGTTAGAACATCAGTCAGTTTCTGGGTTCTGTCTTACACCTGGTGCAAAGCTGTTCTGCTGGTGGTGCAGGTAGTTTTACTATCTAACACCGGGACAGTCGCCATTTTGGCCACGTCTATAAGATAACAAATGAACTTGTGCCTGGTCTGTGCAGCCGTGGGCAGGAAGTCTAAAAGTGAAGGCAAACTGAAATTGTGGCTGTGTGCATTGTCTATCTTGTGCCTGGTGCAGTGGAATAAAAACCTCTTGACCTTAAACCAACCTAAACCTGGTTGAAGCACAAAGTCTGTGACACAATCACAGAAGACCTTCATCCATGTTCAGTCTTTTCCCCACACAGGAGTGAATATTAGTAAAGTGGCCTTTGAACATATTTTCTATCAGCAATAGTCAAACAGTTTTCTCTCTTGTTATGCAACACCGTGGGGAGTTTTAATCATGAATTATTCTTCTTTTGGGCCCAAACTATTTCAAATGTACATAATACAACACATTAATGTCTGAATTATAGAGTTTTTTATATAAATTAAAACATCAATATAACAGGTGATTCCAAACTTTTGAACACTATACATATATACATATATGTATACATATATGAATATATGTATATGTATACATACCTGTATGTATATGTATGTTTTTTTTTTTAATGTAAAATGTTCACAGTCAATATATCAAGTATTGCATATTTAAGATTTTTTTATCAATTTGAGAGTCAGTTCTATGAATGGAGTCAGTATTTTACATTCAAACACACAAATCAGGTCTGTTGCAAAATACAACACTGTTTCTCTACATCCTCAGGTGGGGAATGCTTTTCATAAAGTCGATGCAAAACAGGAACTGAACACCATCGCATCTTCTCCTCCAGAGCGCCACGTGTTTCAAGTGCAGAACTTTGAGGCGCTTGGAAACATCAGACAGAATTTGGAGGACAGAACCAAAGGTACAGATGTAAACTTATGGTAACAACCTAAAGTCATTCTTGTATTTTTAGTTGATATTTCGGCATGTATTCGAGTTCTCGGACACTGTTTTAGCAAATAAGAAATTATCAAAGACTAGTTCTTCTCAGAGCCACAGTAAAATTTTAAATCTACTTACTGTGTCAGTCTCATGTTGTGTTCACACCAAAAGAAAAGTGAATATTTTCTTTGTGTTTCTTGAACAGGTTTGATTGCAGGATCATTTCAGTAACATTTGTACTAATGTGTGTTACTTGCATGAGTGTGTTTATTCACCCCAAACAAGCAGCCATAAGCTAACAAGCAACATGGTAACAGCCAGTGAGCATCAGTCAACAAGCAGCAGCTGTGTTTGTGTGTTTGTGTGTTTGTTTGTTTGTGTGTTTGTGTGTGAGCCTCTGGCAGCACTCAGCAGAGAAGATGCTTCTTTCTATTTTGTCCCTTCTTCCCTCTGTACTTTCATGAAGTGACTTTAAAAGACATTTCTCTTCTAGTCACTAGTCAACATGGACAGAGAGACTAATTATCTTTCAGTAAACAGTTGAGCGAGGTCGGCTTCTTTGTGAGTTGTTGCTGCAGACAGGTTGAGAAGCGAGAGTGACGATAAATCCACTTTTTAATCCCAAAAGTTTCAGACATAAACTCTGAGCTCTCCTCCTGACAGTAGAGGATTCAGCATCACAGCAAAATCAATGTGACTCTGCTATTTCTCCCTCCAGAAGCTGTGGTCTCTCTCTCTCTCTCTCTCTCTGTCTCTCTCTGTCTCTCTCTCTCTCTCTCTCTCTCTCTCTCTCTGCTGCCTGGTCCTCTTCACACAATATTCTGCAAAAGCCCTGTGACAGCTGCAAACTTTTCAGTCAAGTTTAATATTTTCAACTTGTGTGAATAACACAAATTGTCGCATAATTTGTGTCACTCACGTCATTCTCTCTGGACAAAACCAATGTGATGTGATACAAACACGTGAAATTACAGTAATTCACATCTGTACATTAACTTTACATGTAATCTTCTCAGGCAAAAACTTTATTCACTTTCTATGTGAACACACTTTAAGTTTTGCACTGGTAAAACAAGATAAAACAATGCAAATGAGCCATAGGATGTAACAAGCTCTCTGATTGGTTAGACAGTGTCACAGACAGGTGAGAGGCTACCCAGATAGTACACACACGTCCTGCAGACGTCAGCACGATGAAGAAAGTTGCATCAGCGAGACGTCTTATGGAGAGTGTTTGCTAACTGAGAATATTTCACAGAGACGTCAGCATTTGGTCAAAAATGCTCTCCAGACGATGATTGGATGATGAATCAAAGCTGCAAAGCGCGGCCTCTCTACAACTTCTATGACCTTTATTTATTCAGCTCGGATCATTTAATCAGCAAATATCTCACTATCTATGGTGAAAATTAACATGTATTTACTTCAAATGTGATAGGAATATGGCAATATGACAATAAAAAACAATATGCTTGACCATCAAAATAGTGTGTGAATAAAATAAAGAGACATGTACGATTCAACTTAATGATCAGAAATTTATTTCTGCATAGACAAAAGAGCTCCAGCACAGAAAAGATAAACAGGACAGAGACAGACCAGATAAAAATATACAGGTGGCTGGTCAGGAGACGCACATGGACAGCAGGGTCTGGGTTGCTGGGAGACTTATGAGCCTGCAAGAGGGAGGAAAAAGACAAAAACACATGAGCCCAGGTTGTTCAATTAACTTATGTTGCTAACCCTGCATGTCATATTTACAAAATTGTCGATTCTTATGTATATTTGCTTAAAGTGAGCTAACCTGAAGACCAGTCGTGACTGACATGAGGTAGTCTCTCTCCGTCTCCAGCGGCTCTTAGTTCTGGAGGCACCAGTTGGACAACATGCAGTGGGCCGACCCACAGCCAACCTATCTACAACTTTGAAACAGAGGACATAAACCCGCCCTCTGGCTAACAGTGTCCCTACTATGAGCCCATGCTTGTCACATCGAGATGTATGTGTGCTGTGTTGGTAACAACTAAGCAAATCTAAAGTCTAATGGAAAGCAGCCAGGAAAGGAAATGCAAATAGGAAAGTGAATTGCCCTTTAAAATGCCTGAGTGAAACCTGTATTCTTCATTCAGTTTGTCAAGTCAGTAATTTATGTTTAATTTTCAAATTTTTAAATTCCATTACTTTCACATTTATTAATATATTATTAAATGATGTACTTATTGACAGTGGAATGCTGCTTTTCTAAATTAGTTTAGATTAACAAATTAATTTAGTAATGCTTATATTTACTGTACAATTAGTTATTAATTAAGGAAAGGCTTTATTACTGTTTCCATGACACTTCAATCATCATTCTCATCTGAGTTTGTGAGGGATGTACACTCCTGAACAAAATCTTAAGACTGGGAGAAAAATTGCATCAACAATCATCACATTCTCAAACTGAGACTCAGAGAAAAAGACTTTAGCTGTTGGATATTGTGAATGTTGGCAAAACTAAATGTGTGAGATTACAGTGATACAGTTGGTGAATATCATCTTTTTATGTCGGTCTCTAGCAAGCAGCCAATTTAAACCCTGAAAGAAAACTTGTATCAGTAAAATAATTAATGACTTTGAATCTCATTTCAGAAATCTGTCAGGAAGCACTGAGGAGCTCACAGGACAGTAAGTGAAAAACAACACACATTCACTCCAACTTTACACAACATTCACTGTTAAGTTGTAGGTCTACACCAAACATCTGTACTTTCTACTCGTAATTTTAATACATTTTAGATGAATTATTGATTATGTTTATCTTGCATCATTGTGTGCTGGCTGCCCAACATCAAGAGTCATTTCAACCTGAATGTGTGGAAGAATAACACAGAAAAGACGATTCCTTGGTTTGTCCATCAGAACATATTAAACACGAGAGAAGAGACAAACAATCATGCAACAACTTATAAGACGCAAAATGATGCAACAAGAAAAGTAAGACAAAAAATAAGTAGCAAGATGAAAAATGATGTAAAAGAAGTAAGACAAAAAAGATATAACAATGAAAATGACATAACCAGATCAAATTAACCTGATGACACAATAAAGATGTGAGAAGACAAAAATCAGGAAGTAACAAGATGAAAAAGACAAGATTTAAAATGACATAACAAGAGAAAAAACAATGTTAAAATAGGACCACAAAAATGATATAATAAGACATTAAAAGACAAGTCAAAAGACACATAAGACTAAGGATGGTTAAAAGAAATGGTGCGAAAAAGTCATAATGTGACATAAAAGACACAACAAGCTGAAAAAGACAGAGAGGAAAACTCAACCATGGAGAAAAGGTGAAGTTGAGTTAGTTTGTTTTCCTGCAGGTTACTACATATGAGCTAAGAGGGACGAATCCTAACATCTGACCACTAATCCTGATCCCATGAAGCTCTCTTATCTTTTCATGCTCTTGTTGATGACACTGAGCTCATTCTTACATTTTTTGTTTGCTGGTTTGTTCTTACAAGTTGTTTGCTGTCTTGCAGATGGAGGGATGAGAGCGAGCAGTGCTTCAGGCTAGTTGACCTCCAGGGTGATCCTGCTGCTAATCAGCCAAAACTCTGACCGAGAGAGATCAAGATGGAAAGAGTCAACAGATGAATATATGCATGTTACATTACAGCATGTTAATGTGTCAGCAGCTTCATCACAGTCTATATGAGCAAATGTACATTTATGAGTTGTATCCTTCAGGCTTTTACAGTGATTTTATTACCATTAATGTCATTAATGTGTGAAATATGAATTTTAAGCAAATCACTCAGCGTGCTGCCTGAGAATTGACCCCTGCTAAGCCCTGCCCTCTTTAGTTACTGTTGCTATGCCCATCAACCTCTCCATTCTCACACAGCACATACTTAAAATGACAAATGTGTCAAAATTCAACATGAAAATTGGGAGTAATTGTTGAAACATAAGGTCTCTGATTGATTCCACAGTGAAGTAAACAAAGACATTTTAAAACAAAAAACCCATGAAAATGTATTAAATATGTAAAGTTACTTAATGTCTGAGTTCATGATATAACATTAACATTATGCTACAGCTAGCTCTCAGCAAACGTTGGTTAGAAGGTGAATATGATAGAAGACAGAAATACACTTAATGTGAGAAAATGAAGCACAGGGACTCAGTTAGTGCAGACACTGATTCTGTCACCCAGCTGAACCACGACCACCCCAGTAAGATAGCTGGGATAAGAGCTAATGCTAAGCTAACCTGGTTTAGGTCCACTCTGATTCTGCATTAGACCACAGCCTCCTCCTCAAACCACACATAACAAATGCAGATGTAGAAGTCATTTTGTTTTACATCTGCAGGGGGCAGCAATGTGCAGAATAATGAAGCTAAAGTCACTTGACTTTTCTATATTCACTGTTTGATGTTTATCAATTGTATCCTTAGATTCCTGTCATTAAATGTCATATAATATATAATCATGAATAATAATGTTAAAAAAAACTATGTCAAATATTATTAATCATGCAGTATGAATCTCATTTGTTGCCTTGTATAGAATCCCAGTCTGAGCTGCATATTAAAGTGGAGAAAGATGAACCTTTTTGATTGGATACAGTAGAGCAGAGGTTCCCACACTTTTTCTGGCATGTTCTCTTTTCAGAGGCCAAACAAAATGTGTGCCCTTCCACCGCACAATTTTTATCAATCATTAACTTTGGGATGGAACTGATGAAAAAGGCTTCAAAAGTTAAATTTTAGTGAAATAAAGGTTAGATCACAGTCATTCAACTTAGTTTCACTCCTGTTGTTCCGTGCCCCCCTCTGCACCCCAACAACAATCAGCTCATCAACAGTAACAGGGTTGTTGACACTGAAGTGAGCTGAAGTGAACTGCTGGACTGATTTGGACTGAGAGAGTTGCTGAAGGTGGAGGGTGAGGTGGTGTCATTCGTGTGGAGAACAGATTCTTCAGTCTTATACAGTCTTGGGGGACCATGGCTCTGAAATGTTAGCTCTACATAATTCTGTTTTTTCACGTTTTCAAATATTTTCTAATATCTAAAATGTATTTAGAAAAACTCCCTTTTTTCCTCATACAGACAAATCTTTGAGTCTGCCAACTTCCATCAATACTTCCTCAATAATAAATTATAATTAGATTAACAACAAGTTGAGAAACAGTGGGGTCTTGCTGCTGTCCAAATGAACTTTGTGACCCCCAAAATTCTTAAAATTCAGTATATTATGATAAGTAATGAATATGACGAACATGTACTGAAAAATAATTAAAAAATGTAAACAATTCAGACGTTAAACTAATTATTGAGATTTCAGTAATGCACAAAACTGGCTGCTGTATCTCAGATGTTACACACTCACAGTCTCTAACTGAGGCTCCAGGGACCAAAATTCAAACAGGTGCTCTGAGCATATGTCCCACTCGAAATTTCAAATATTGAATATAGATATTTTAAAAAGAACTAATCATTTTTATGTGTACACTTACTCCTAAGGTGGATAAAACATTTAATGCTTATACAGTTCTAACATTTGTAAAACTACAACAAAAAAGTGCAAATGTCATTTCCAGTAACATAAAACCATATAACATTTTAACAAACATGATTTCTGAATCGCTTATCTTGCTTTACTTGTGACAAACCCACAAATGTCTTTAAAAAAGAGACGGTGTAAATTAAACTAATGGTGGGAGTTCAGGGTGTGTTTTGTACGTGTGAAAGGAAATCACACATTCTGCTTTAGATGTTGGTTTTGTGGTTAAATGGTAAACAGAAAAACCCTGCAAGAGACAAACACACGGACAAGCTGTTTTCAAATCTACATTACACAAAGCTCCCACAGACAGTCTGTCAGCTGCTGTTTTCTTTATGGTTCTTCGAGCGGCACAAAAGTTCCGTTCACTGCTGTAATCCTGTTAATAATTCCAGTTTTTACGAAATGTAACTGCACTCTGACTACGTCTTTTTTGTTTGTTTTTTTTTTAACTATAATGGAATACAGTGGCCTTTTTTGTATCCTAATTACATAATCCTGTCACATGAAATCTGTTACTCCCCAAGCCTGCTTATTTATTACATGTTAAAATACATTTTCAATGACTGAATTAATTGTTATTTTTTCTTCCTGTGTATATATCTGTTTTCTCTGGGCTCATGAACAAAAATTATTAGCCATTCTTATTTATCAGAACTATGTATGGACAGTGAGGAGATGCCAACACTCACTGACTGCCTCCTAAAGACATTTATGACCTTGTTTGGTCTTTTAGAACATGGCTGTACTCGTTTAAAGGAAATAAAAAGAAATTCAAAAAAAGATAAAGAGTACGTGAGTACATCTGCTATAGGTTTTGTGGTTGAATGGTTAGTTTCTGTAACTCATACAAACACACATTGCCAGCATGTAACTTTCCGATGTGGTGTTTCATGGTTCATCATCCCACACAGACAGTGAACCTGCAGCTCAACAGTTCAGACTGAAGTTTAATCAGCAGACAGAAACATGCAGTGGACTGTCCAGGTCATTGTGGTTCTCCTGAACATTGTATGGATCGTCTTCTTTTTACAACCAGATCCTCCTTCAGGTAAAACAAGAAGTTTTCAGCTGTTTTTCATTATGTACTTTTTATTACGTAATTTTTTTTTAAAATGAAGTTTATTTGAAATGGTCAAGCTCATTGATCATAACTTTACAGTGTAGCAGCAGTAATTAAATGTTTGTAACTTTCTGTGTGTGTCATCTTGAGATGGTTTGTGTTGTTTTCAGTGTTTGTACAGAGAAGAAGCTCTGACAGCTCTGATGAGGAGACGCAGTTTAGAGAGTTTTGTATTCAGCCTCAATCTGACATGAAGTGGAGACCAACTGAAACTTCAGTCAACATCACCTCCAATAAAACCAACAACACAACTGCTGAAAGTAAGTTAATTCAGATCTTACTGCATGTATCAAATATTTAAGGTATTTTTCTAATTCATATTTTTTCTTAAAGGAGAAATATGTAATGCATTTATTGTACTGAATAATAAAAATGACCACAGTTTGTTAAAATAGATTAAGGAAGCTCATTAGTGATGTCTTAAAACATTGTTAATGCATGTTTTCCTTTGAAATTTCCAATCGGTGCGCTTGGCTGGTAAGATGCACACTGTGTCTCATCATGTAAATTAAATCTGAAAAATCATAATGATCCATTCAAAATGCCAATTAAATTGATGTGTTTATGGCAATTTTATAACATTTTTTTTCCTGCTTTGCCCCAGGACTGGGAGGTCATCGCACTCCCATGTTGAACTTTGGGGGCATAAATCCCATTGCCCATCTGTAGATGGTGTCTAAGGATGTATCGACCTATCTAACATACTGTTTATGGCTCTAGTTCATTATTTTAACTGCAGTAGTCATTTTTGAACACTAGTGTCTTGCATTTTTTTTTATTTTAATTATGTAAACTGTGAAGTTTCCTGAAGATTCATGCATTCCTTGGACTCAAGTCACATGACTAGACTTGAATCAGACAAGTTCCATGTTTGAAGACTTGAGATGTGCTTGGCTAACACAGATGGAAGCCTTGACTTGACCTTGATTTGGACATGAAACAGAAGACTCAAAAAGATTTGACTTTTATTAAATATTTAAATTTTTCTAAATTTAATGTTAGCCAGAAAGCTAACATTAAAGCCTCAACTTGTTGCCACCAGGGTACTGAGGGACCAGTTCAAAACAGGGCTTACCGTGTGGTTAGTTAATGTCAGAAGGAGCATTATGGTTACACGATGCATCCTCAACACTGGCTGTTTGCCCATAGTATAGTTCCTGCCCTTTTTAATCATACCCTCCTAGCTTTTACATTCAGTGACTGTAATGGATGACCGACATGCTAACTGACTCAAAGTAGAGGAACCTATAACTTGTGGGGCATCACTTTCATTGTCCACTTAATCTTCTGGCTAACATCCACACGTTGTTTGCGTGTATTTATTTTATTTTATTTTTTTTACAGCAAACAGGGAGAGCACCTTCACACTGGATGGAGTTCACTCCATCAATAAGACCCAAATTCAGCATGACTGTCAGTGCAACAATACAAATATCCAACAAAGAGACTGGTATTCTTCAAAGTTGTCACATATAGAGCTCAGACCTCCTGCACCGGGATGTGAACCTAAGATAATGTAAGTCAGTAGTTACTGTTTATGCTTTAAAGTAATTACTACAGTTTTTCCTCATCACAAGTGTAGAACAGTGGTTAATAGCGTTATTGATAGTAGCATCCAGTAACAGATAAAATAGAACAGTTTAGTTTTATTATTTTCTTCTCATGTCTTTTTGACTAGCCTGACGTTTCGTAACATGGAGGTGTGTATGGATGTGGAAATCTACTTGTCTGCCATTGCTCCACTTACTACGTAAGTTCTGGATGTTTGGGTGTTTCTGAATGTTAAAGAAAACATGTTTACAATAATAACAACAAACGTAACTCTGAGCTCCATATGTAGCCTCAGCACTCGGTATGTTAGGCTGTGACTGCTAAAGGCTGCCTTCAACTTACTTTTTAATGTCTCCATCTGAGACATTTTAAAACAAGAACTGTATTAAAGTGTCATAAATATGTAACGTTAGCAAACAGCTGCATACATGATATAACATTGGTACTAAAATGCAGTTCACTAGTTATGGTTGCTAATCTATGATTGGATAGTTCTTGTTCAGAGTCAAGACTTAGCAAAGGGTCAACTGACCCTTCCCAAGTCCCGCCCCTTTGCACACCATGCTCGGTCAACTTTCTTCTTTCTTGTTTAATTGTATTTAGATATTCGATAGGCTTGTTTATGTTTAAAGGAAAACCAAATCTTCATCTTAAGTTAGCTAATGGTATAAAAATGCTACCTAACTGGCTGGCTAACGATTTACGATTTTTGATCAAATAAACTATCAGATGTAACAAGCTAGTTACCCATTGATGTAGACTACGTATATCGCTTTTACAGGTCCCCCAGCAATTCTTTCCAGCATAGATGAGCCTAGCACGTAGCATATCTGAGTACATGAAACAGGAAAGGAGCAAGTTGACTGAGGTTATTTGCCTATACTTGGAGCAAAGTGCCAAAAGGGGTGGGACTTAAGAAGAATCACTTGTACCTTTGCATTATGCACAGAAGAAGAGCAGAGCGGCACAGTCTATGGAAATATTTTTGTTTTTGCCCATTCACACATTTTACCATTCGAAGCAGAAAATACATGAGAAAAATTACATTTTGTTTTTTTTTTCTTCAAGGTTGGCATAGAGAACTCTGTGTGACCAAATCTGTTTTACAGTCTTGCCTAATACTGACATGTATGTTGTATTTGCATAATAGAAGCCCTCCTGTGCTGTTACTGACTTCTTCAGAGGCCACTACAGCCTCTGGCTTGATTGCTACCAGCAATGCAAAAGATCCCGTCCAGCAAACAGATGAAAACCCAGCTCCTGTCCAGCCCACAGACAGCACCCATCATTCAAAAGATCCTGTCCAGCAAACAGATGAAAACCCAGCTCCTGTCCAACCAACAGATGACACACATCATTCAAAAGCTCCTGTCAAACAAGGAGGCCATCAGGATCAAGGAGGGAGAGGAGCCTCGAGTGGTGAGTATGGGTCCTCAAAATTTGTCTCTTTTTGTAGCTTACGTGTCATCTATTTTAACTTTTTTATACTAACCAAGACACTCTTTACAACTGTTGTGCCGATTATGACTTGTGCAGGACAACTGATGGGGCCAAGTTTAGTTAGTGCTGACAGTCAGCAAATAAAATAATTTAGTGCATGACATATAAAGATTATAGTCTTACATGTTCATATTCGCGACTGATACTGGTGGTGATGTCACTTGTGTGTCCCCGGAGGGAGACATACCAGTAAAGGAACAGCTTACCATGAAGTTAGCTTGTCTTACAATTCTCTCTGGCTTTACAGTCCACGCCACTCATGCCTCACCATCCAGGATTTTCCCCACATGCTGCAATTTCTCCTCCTTTTTTCATCAGTGCAAATTTGACAGCATTTAAACAAGCTGCTGGTTGCCATCCATGTACAAAAGCATGCAAATATTTGTGCAGTCATCTGCCACCAGAGATTCAGTCAGTAACTGAAGAGCCGTTCAGTGCATTGTTTAGTGTATTTAATCAGGCATAAGATTTATGTCATCAGTCCACAGTCAAGTGCCTACAAAAAACTGACTCATTGATATTATGATTCCAGCTCCTGCTTGCTGCTGTTGACTTTTTTCCCGTCTCGTCCCAGTCCTGTGATCATACATAGTCAGAATGTAACATAAATGTTAGTAGTAGTACTTTAAAATAATTTATTTACAAAAGAAACATCTGGCTATTTGTACTTAGATACTAAATATGGTCTGAAAAATCTTGTGAGAAGTGGAATTTTGAAGTGGAAAATGTATAGTGACCCTGCTTAGACCTCAAAGATAAAATCTTAATTAAATTTTTCAGCATTGCTAAAGGCAAGATTTGCTCAGATTTTGAATATATAAGTGTCAAGCAATAGCTAGATTTACTTACAGAGCTGCTCAGGGCCAGTGATAAGGACCTCTGTTTTAAACTGAGAAATTTAGTGTGATCCAAAGTCAGCTTGTTGAACTCAGATGAGTGATATGTGTGTGTCGTCTGCATAACAGTGAAACAAGATGGCAGCAGATAGGCAATGGTAATAGTGAAATCAGAACTGATCCAAGGATTGATCCTTAATGTATACCACATGTTGTCTGTGCAGTTCAGGAAGTCAATTAATAAATGGAAACTAAATGAAAAACTGACAGTCGAAACTGAGTGAGTTGAAACTCACTTATCATTATTTTTTGAAAGTTTTTCCTTAAATTTGTTCTTAAGAAATGTCCAAAGAAAAAGCCAGGTCAAAAGGTGAAATGCCCCACTAACACCCATATAAGAGCATGACTCTGAATGTGTATACACACACAGAAATTGGGAGAGAACAAGAATTCTCAAACAAAAATCTAAAAACGGTGGAACGGTTGGAGTTGTCATCTCCTCAGCCATCTCAGAATCAAGAGGGTAGTTGTTTTTTCAGAATTAATACAATTTGACAATACATTTTATCTAAAAGTTGTAGCTGTAAAACCAAGAAACAGTCGTGTAAAACAGTGTGAAAAAAGGTGTACTGAAAATGATGATTCTTTCTCTCTCTGTCTTTTAAAACTGGATATGTTTTAGCCAGGTTTTGCTGTGTGAGTTATAGTAGGATTAAGATACCTATGGCGTCCATAAGGGGATACCTTGTTCAGACACCGGTGGAACACTGCTCCATTAATGCCATTATGTAAGTAAAAGTTGTAGTTTATGTTAGTTAGTTTGTGTTAGCTGTTGGCTCATGCTGCTTGAGTGTAGTCTTCATATCTTCAGATGAATCTACATGGCATAACATTCTGTCATTTTTTTTTAATGAGAGAAACAATCATTCAACAATAATTTAACATTTGATTCAGATTTATTACTATGAGATCATGTGATCATCTTTATTTTCTCTTTCCAGATTTGTCACAGCTAAGCACAAATATATCTGTGCTGATCCAAACGATCAGTGGGTTATGCCCATGGTAAGGGGACTAAGTCAAAGATCTCTCAGATCTCACAGAGCATCTCACTGAAGGGATTCGGATTCAACTGGCATCGCTGGCACCTCCCTTGCCTGGTTTAATTCTTATCTTCCGGGCCACACTGATTGTATGGCCGAGATATTTTAGCTGCCAAACCTTTCCTGTTACTAGTGGCGTTCCCCAGGGCTCCGTCTTGGGCCTAATTATCTTTTACCCCTCGGTAAACTCTTCAGAAAGTTTGTCATCCACATCCATAGCTACGCGGATGACACCCAGTTCTATGTTTCTACCAAACCCACTTCCCACCTCCCCCTCTGACTGCTCACTGGAAATTAAATCTTGGTTTGCGCACAACTTTGCTCCACAGTGATCAAACTCATGCACTCCTTGTTGGTAGAAAACGGTGAAAAATGTTGATCCAAGTCCAAGATGTCGTCCTCAAGTGTCTTGTTTTGTCCACAGCTCAAAGATATTGAGTTTACTATCAGAGAGGAGTAAAGAAATCAGAAAATATTCACATTTAAGAAGCTGAAATCTGAGAATTCTGACTTCAGTATTGTAAAATAGTCCTTGAGCTCTGAATGTTACATTGTTAGGTTTAGCAGTTTGTCCAGCTGTTCCTTCCTTTGTTCTGCACAATTTATTGATTGGTAAAGACAAACAATTGTAAAATTTCCAGCCAGTGAAGCATGATAATGAATTGGCAGCTGTGTGTGCACTGTGTATATCCTTCTTTATCTTAAAAATGTAATTCTACTAATAATGCTCTTTTTTTAATCTGTAACTGCACTGGAACACAGTTACCTTTTAAGAAAAAAAAAAAAAAAAATCCAGATTACGTAATCCTGCTACATGTAAACCCAACAGTTGTTGGGTGTTTTTCTTTGTCTTGTCATGGGCAAAGATGGAACCAATACCTAATACAAAACCAAAGTCCTGGAAATTATGCAGCCATCAATTAAATGTAATGAACTGATAATCCTGATGACACATACTTCACAATTTAATCTCATTTATTTTCATTTTTTAAATTTAAGCCTGATTTAGGCTTTAACCTCTTTATGTATAAGTTGCATTTTTATTGTTCATTAATTTTTATGTCTTGCCTTTTATAGTATTTGTATTTTTGTAAATCTGTTTTTTAAAAATGGGTTAAACCCGATCTCCATCTATGTTTTGTCTTATGTAACCTAGTAACCCTCTGTAACCCTTACTGTAACAATTTAACAACAAGAATAAAGATAGTAATACAAATTCTGTTAATAAAGTAAAGTGCTTATTTTACTCAGTTTAATGAGCTGTCAATTAATTCAGGATTTTTTGTAACTTGTTTGGGCTGTTCATGAAGCTGTTAAAGTTTATACTTTTGGGTTTGACTTAAAGGAGAAATCCATACTTATCAAATTGAAATACTCTACTGACATGAATGCTGTAGTCTCTCCCTTTGAAATTTCCATTCAAAACTTTTTTGTATGTCCATTTCACATTAATTAGAGTTAAAATTAATGCTGAGTTTAAGTGTGCCTGTTGTGTCTGGTAAGTGTCTGTTTATGAGTTGTAAAAAATCATCAATAATCTTGTAGAAGAGGTCGATGTTTATGGATGTTAAATTGAGAAAAATGTGAATGGAGTTTGGCAGGAAGACACACAGCTGCTTATCTCATCATTCAGAGTGTGGACTTTCAGAGCAGTGGGCTTTTGTTCAGAATAACAGGTTTAACTTTACATTGACAGACAAGTGACAGTTATAAACAGCTGATCAGCTTACAGTGAAGGACTCATCATTGCTTCTTAGTTTTAATTTATGAGGTTGTGCACAGCCTGCCTGTCTCTCCTGGGTCTGAGGAGGAGAAGGCGAAGAGAAACAACTCACTTCAACCACAGACTGCCTATTAAAGACAATTACAACCTATTTAATATACAGCCTGTGGCTCCAACTCATTATTTGGACTGCAGCACTCATTTTTACATGTGCAGTGGCTACATATTGCTCCTTTAACCCTCTATGGTACCATGTTGCCCTCAGGCAACAAACCCATTTTTGCCCTGTCACATCTCCACAATGCATCTCTTTAAATGATGCGATACTTTAAAAAAGAGGTAAAACCATAGGGAACCATTAACAATGCTTTAAGTTGTCACATGACCGCCAGGAAGCGATTTTGAAACCCTTCTTAGCGGGCTTTTTCTAAGGAGACAGCTCTGCTATCTTGCTGCAAAAAAAAGACTCTCAAAAAGTTATTTTTTGTCCCTTTTCCACCTGGAAAAAAATGTCTTCACACTAATAGGTGAGTAAACTTTAAATTTTGATAGTTTCATGCAACTTATTTACTAATTTAATAGGGGATACTTGTTAAAATGCAGCTGTTGCCCTGAGGCAACAACGTGCCATCATGGAAAGTTGCAATGTTGCCTGCAACAGTGAACCATTATGGAATCACTATAGCAAACACAACACTGACCACTGGCCTATTTGGGTGGAGAAAAAGGGCAGATGCAGATACCCTGGATGTAAGGGTATAGTGAAATCACAGTGCACAAAATGTGTCACCTGCCTGTCCTTCACTCCTGAAAAAAACTGCTTCATGGAGTTCCATAAGCACTAAGCAGCAACACCACAAGTGATGGCAACACATGTCAGGAAAGACACAGGGGACTGACACAAAACATGCACTGAAATGAAGCAGTGATGATCAAACACTGGAATTTGTTGTTTTTGTTTTTCAAATGGTTATGGTAATGGTTATCTTTGTTGATTTAAGTAGTTTAAAGTTTTATACTTAACACATTTATTTCAATGGGTTGTTCCTAAATGGTACAATGTTGCCTACAGGCAACATTTAGCCAAGAAACTTTTTAAATTCTTTTAAAAATTCTTTTTAATTTAAAATTTAAAATGAATTGTGACTTCTTGATGTTATTGAATATTTTTGCATATGTTTATGAAATAAACAATGTTCAAATTGGAAAAGGAACGTTCTTTTTCACTTATGCACCATTATGGTACAATGTTGCCAACAGGCAACGAACCCCAAAAACTTCCAAAAATAAAAATAAAAATAAAATTTCTTCAGATTATGTTTACTTAGTCTATTTTGAGACATAAAAACACATTTCCCTCACTGGCATCATAATGTGTACCATAGAGGGATATGACCATACATACATACATTCATACATACATACATATGACTGTACATACATACATACACATACATACATACATACATATGAGCATACATACATACATACATATGACCATACATGCATACATACATACATACATACCTACATACATACATACATACATACATACATACATACATACATATAAGCATACATACATACATACATATGAGCGTAAATACATACATACATACATATGAGCATACATATATACATACGTACATACATATGTAGCTCAGCGTAAGTTCAATCAGGAAGACCTTCTATTACGCTGCCTTCATTCACAACTTTCCTTTACTCCACCTCTCTCCTCCTATTCCCTGTAATCAGCTGTTTGTGGGCGTTCACCTTCGTCTTTACCATCCATTCAGATTTTGCCACGGTTGCGATAGCCAGTCAATTTGCTGCTGCCAAATCTTTAAATCGCCTCTGTCTTTGCTCCATCAGTTGTCATTCAGTCAATCGCGCGACCCTCCTCCACCCCTCTCTCCTCCAGTCACTGGACCCAGGTAGCAGAAGATGTTCACCTCGATCCTCCCTGACGCCCTCTCCTCCAGCCTTCAGGTCCAGGCAGCAGGAGTCCAGAGCCACTTCACCTCACCAGTCTCTGCTTTGCACCTCATCATCACCACCACCACCAGTGTCTAGACCCCGGGGGGGGGGGGGGTTCTCTTCACTACAGCTTCATCACCCCCATTTATATATACATATTGTTTCACCTCATTGGGGTCTAACCACCAAAGACTGTTCATGTTTCATATATCATGCATGTGCCAATAAACCATTTCTCTTTTACTCTTAGTCTCTCCTGATTGAAATGAGCATACATACATATGAGCATACATTCATACATATGGCCAAACATATGACCATGCATACAAACATACATACATATGACCATACATACATACATACATACATACATACTTATGATCATACATGCATACATATGACCATACATACATTTGACCATGCATACATTCATATGACCATACATACATATACACATACATACATACATATGGTCATACATATCACCATGCATACATACATACATATGAGCATACATGCATACATACATACATACATATGACCATGCATACATACATACATGTGACCATACATACATACATACATACATATGAGCATAAATACATACATACATATGACCATACATACATACATACATACATACTTATGACCATACATGCATACAAATGACCATTCATACATACATACATACATACATACATACATACATACATACATATGACCATACATACATATGACCATGCATACATTCATATGACCATACAAACATACACACATACATACATACATACATATGGTCATACATATGACCATGCATACAAACATACATACATATGACCATACATACATACATACATACATACTTATGATCATACATGCATACATATGACCATACATACATTTGACCATGCATACATTCATATGACCATACATACATATACACATACATACATACATACATATGGTCATACATATGACCATGCATACATACATACATACATACATACATACATACATACATACATATGAGCATACATGCATACATACATACATACATATGACCATGCATACATACATACATGTGACCATACATACATACATACATACATATGACCATAAATACATACATACATATGACCATAAATACATACATACATACATACTTATGACCATACATGCATACATATGACCATACATACATACTTACATACATACATACATACATACGTACATATGAGCATACATGTATACATACATACATACATATGAGCGTACATACATACATACACATGAGCATAAATACATACATACATACATATGAGCATACATACATACATATGAGCATACATACATATGAGCATACATACATACGTACATACATATGACCATACATACATACATACATACATACATACATACATACTTATGATCATACATGCATACATATGACCATACATACATTTGACCATGCATACATTCATATGACCATACATACATATACACATACATACATACATATGGTCATACATATGACCATGCATACATACATACATACATACATATGACCATGCATACATACATACATGTGACCATACATACATACATACATACATATGAGCATAAATACATACATACATATGACCATACATACATACATACATACATGCATACATACATATGAGAATACATACATACATATGAGCATACATACATACATATGACCATACATACATACATACATACATACATACATACATACATACATACGACCATACATGCATACATACATACATACATACATGTGACCATGCATACATACATACATATGAGCATACATACATACATACATACATATGACCATACATACATACATATGACCATACATACATACATACATACATACATATGACCATACATACATACATACATACATATGACCATACATGCATACATACATACATACATACATGTGACCATGCATACATACATACATATGAGCATACATACATACATACATACATATGAGCATACATACATACATACATACATACATATGACCATACATACATATGACCATGCATACATACATAGATATGACCATACATACATACATACATACATACATACTTATGACCATACATGTATACATATGACCATACATACATACATACATACATACATACATACATATGACCACACATACATACATACATATGAGCATACATACATACATACATACATACATACATACATATGACCATACATACATATGACCATGCATACATACATACATATGACCATACATACATACATACATACATACATACATACATACATACATACATATGACCATACATACATACATACATACATACATACATATGACCATACATACATACATACATACATATGACCATACATACATACATACATACATATGACCATACATACATATGACCATGCATACATACATACACATACACATACATACATACATATGGTCATACATATGACCATGCATACATACATACATACATACATACATATGAGCATACATGCATACATACATACATACATACATACATATGACCATGCATACATATATACATGTGACCATACATACATACATACATACATACATATATACATAAATACATATCAGAATACATACATACATATGACCATGCATACATACATATGAGCATACATACATACATATGACCATGCATATATACATATGAGCATACATACATACATATGACCATACATACATACGTACATACATATGACCATACATACATACATACATACATACATATATGAACATACATACATATATGAACATACATACAAACATACATACATACATACATACATACATATATATATAAATTCTTTTTATAATTCTTTTTAATTTAAAATTTGAAATGAATTGTGACTTCTTGATGTTATTGAATATTTTTGCATATGTTTATGAAATAAACAATGTTCAAATTGGAAAAGGAACGCTCTTTTTCACTGATGCACCATTATGGTACAATGTTGCCTACAGGCAACGAACCCCAAAAACTTCCAAAAATAAAAATAAAAATAAAATTTCTACATACATATGAGCATATATACATACATACATATGACCATACATACATACATACATACATATGAGAATACATACATACATATGACCATGCATACATACATATGAGCATACATACATACATATGACCATGCATACATACATATGACCATACATACATACATATGACCATACATACATACATACATACATACATACATACATATATATATATAAATTCTTTTTATAATTCTTTTTCATTTAAAATTTAAAATGGATTGTGACTTCTTGATGTTATTGAATATTTTTGCATATGTTTATGAAATAAACAATGTTCAAATTGGAAAAGGAACGTTCTTTTTCACTTATGCACCATTATGGTACAATGTTGCCTACAGGCAACGAACCCCAAAAACTTCCAAAAATAAAAATAAAAATAAAATTTCTTCAGATTATGTTTATTTAGTCTATTTTGAGAGATAAAAACACATTTCCCTCACTGGCATCATAATGTGTACCATAGAGGGATATGACCATACATACATACATTCATACATACATACATACATATGACTGTACATACATACATACATACATACATATGAGCATACCTACATACATACATATGAGCATAAATACATACATACATACATATGAGCATACATACATACATACATATGGGCATACATACATACATACATACGTACATACATATGTAGCTCAGCGTAAGTTCAATCAGGAAGACCTTCTATTACGCTGCCTTCATTCACAACTTTCCTTTACTCCGCCTCTCTCCTCCTATTCCCTGTAATCAGCTGTTTGTGGGCGTTCACCTTCGTCTTTACCATCCATTCAGATTTTGCCACGGTCGCGATAGCCAGTCAATTTGCTGCTGCCAAATCTTTAAATCACCTCTGTCTTTGCTCCATCAGTTGTCATTCAGTCAATCGCGCGACCCTCCTCCACCCCTCTCTCCTCCAGTCACTGGACCCAGGTAGCAGAAGATGTTCACCTCGATCCTCCCTGACGCCCTCTCCTCCAGCCTTCAGGTCCAGGCAGCAGGAGTCCAGAGCCACTTCACCTCACCAGTCTCTGCTTTGCACCTCATCATCACCACCACCACCAGTGTCTAGACCCCGGGGGGGGGGGGGTTCTCTTCACTACAGCTTCATCACCCCCATTTATATATACATATTGTTTCACCTCATTGGGGTCTAACCGCCAAAGACTGTTCATGTTTCATATATCATGCATGTGCCAATAAACCATTTCTCTTTTACTCTTAGTCTCTCCTGATTGAAATGAGCATACATACATATGAGCATACATTCATACATATGACCAAACATATGACCATGCATACAAACATACATACATATGACCATACATACATACATACATACATACATATGACCATATATACATATGACCATGCATACATACATACATATGACCATACATACATACATACATACATACATACATACTTATGACCATACATGCATACATATGACCATACATACATACATACATACATACATATGACCATACATACATATGACCATGCATACATTCATATGACCATACATACATACACACATACATACATACATACATATGGTCATACATATGACCATGCATACATACATACATACATACATACATACATACATACATACACATGAGCATAAATACATACATACATACATATGAGCATACATACATACATACATATGAGCATACATACATATGAGCATACATACATACGTACATACATATGAGCATACATACATATGAGCATACATTCATACATATGGCCAAACATATGACCATGCATACAAACATACATACATATGACCATACATACATACATACATACATATGACCATATATACATATGACCATGCATACATACATACATATGACAATACATACATACATACATACATACATACATACATACATACATACATACTTATGACCATTCATACATACATACATACATACATACATACATGTGACCATACATACATATGACCATGCATACATACATACATACATACATACATGTGAGCATACATGCATACATACATAAATATGACCATAGATACATACATACATGTGACCAGACATACATACATACATATGAGCATACATACATATGAGCATATATACATACATACATATGAGCATACATACATACATATGAGCATACATACATACATATGAGAATACATACATACATATGAGCATACATACATATGAGCATACATACATACATATGACCATGCATACATACATATGAGCATACATACATACATATGACCATACATACATACATACATACATATATATGACCATACATACATACATACATACATACATATATATATAAATTCTTTTTATAATTCTGTTTAATTTAAAATTTAAAAAGAATTGTGATTTCTTGATGTTATTGAATATTTTTTCATATGTTTATGAAATAAACAATGTTTAAATTGGAAAAGGAACGTTCTTTTTCACTTATGCACCATTATGGTACAATGTCTTTGCCTACAGGCAACGAACCCCAAAAACTTCAAAAAATAAAAATAAATATAAAAATAAAATTTCTTCAGATTATGTTTATTTAGTCTATTTTGAGACATAAAAACACATTTCCCTCACTGGCATCATAATGTGTACCATAGAGGGATATGACCATACATACATACATTCATACATACATACCTACATACATACATACATACATATGACCATACATGCATACATACATTCATATATACATACATACATACATACATACATACATACATACATATGACCATACATACATACATACATACATATGAGCATACATACATATGACCATGCATACATTCATATGACCATACATACATACACACATACATACATATGTACATACATACATATGACCATGCATACATACATACATATGAGCATACATACATACATATGACCATGCATACATACATACATACATAAATACATACATACATACATACATATGACCATGCATACATACATACATTAATACATACATACATACATACATACATACATATGACCATACATACATACACACATACATACATATATACATACATACATATGACCATGCATACATACATACATATGAGCATACATACATACATATGACCATGCATACATACATACATACATACATATGAGCATACATACATATGACCATGCATACATACATACATACATACATATGACCATACATACATACATACATACATACATATGACCATGCATACATACATACATATGAGCATACATACATACATATGGCCATGTATACATACATACATACATACATACATACATACATACATACATACATATGAGAATACATACATACATACATAAATATGGCCATACATATGACCATGCATACATACATACATATGAGCATACATACATACATACATACATACAACCATGCATACATACATATGACCATACATACATACATACATACATATGACCATACATAAATACATGCATATAAGCATACATACATATGAGCATACATACATACATATATATGAGCATACATAAATATGAGCATACATACATACATATGGCCATACATATGACCATGCATACATACATACATACATACATATATACCTATGACCATGCATATATACATACATATGAGTATACATACATACATATGGCCATACATATGACCATGCATACATACATACATATGAGCATATGTCTCTATGGTACCATGTTGCCCTGAGGCAACAAACCCATTTTTGCCCTGTCACATCTCCACAATGCATTCCTTTAAATGATGCGATACTTTAAAAAGAGGTAAAACCATAGGGAACCATTAATAATGCTTTAATTTGTCACATGACCTCCAGGAAGCGATTTTGAAACCCTTCTTGGCGGGCTTTTTCTAAGGAGACAGCTCTGCTATCTTGCTGCAAAAAAAAGACTCTCAAAAAGTTATTTTTTGTCCCTTTTCCACCTGGAAAAAAATGTCTTCACACTAATAGGTGAGTAAACTTTAAGTTTTGATAGTTTCATGCAACTTATTTACTAATTTAATAGTGGATACTTGTTAAAATGCAGCTGTTGCCCTGAGGCAACAACGTGCCATCATGGAAAGTTGCAATGTTGCCTGCAACAGTGAACCATTATGGAATCACTATAGCAAACACAACACTGACCACTGGCCTATTTGGGTGGAGAAAAAGGGCAGATGCAGATACCCTGGATGTAAGGGTATAGTGAAATCACAGTGCACAAAATGTGTCACCTGCCTGTGCTTCACTCCTGAAAAAAACTGCTTCATGGAGTTCCATAAGCACTGAGCAGCAACACCACAAGTGATGGCAACACATGTCAGGAAAGACACAGGGGACTGACACAAAACATGCACTGAAATGAAGCAGTGATGATCAAACACTGGAATTTGTTGTTTTTGTTTTTCAAATGGTTATGGTAATGGTTATCTTTCTTGATTTAAGTAGTTTAAAGTTTTATACTTTACACATTTATTTCAATGGGTTGTTCCTAAATGGTACAATGTTGCCTACAGGCAACATTTAGCCAAGAAACTTTTTAAATTCTTTTTAAAATTCTTTTTAATTTAAAATTTAAAATGAATTGTGACTTCTTGATGTTATTGAATATTTTTCCATATGTTTATGAAATTAACAATGTTCAAATTGGAAAAGGAACGTTCTTTTTCACTTATGCACCATTATGGTACAATGTTGCCTACAGGCAACGAACCCCAAAAACTTCCAAAAATAAAAATAAAAATAAAATTTCTTCAGATTATGTTTATTTAGTCTATTTTGAGACATAAAAACACATTTCCCTCACTGGCATCATAATGTTTACCATAGAGGGATTTGAACATACATACATACATTCATACGTACATACATACATATGACTGTACATACATACATACACATACATACATACATACATACATACATACATATGAGCATACATACATACATACATATGACCATACATGCATACATACATACATACATACATACATACATACATACATATGAGCATACATACATACATACATATGAGCATAAATACATACATACTTACATATGAGCATACATACATATGAGCATACATACATACATACATATGTAGCTCAGCGTAAGTTCAATCAGGAAGACCTTCTATTACACTGCCTTCATTCACAACTTTCCTTTACTCCACCTCTCTCCTCCTATTCCCTGTAATCAGCTGTTTGTGGGCGTTTACCTTCGTCTTTACCATCCATTCAGATTTTGCCACGGTCGCGATAGCCAGTCAATTTGCTGCTGCCAAATCTTTAAATCGCCTCTGTCTTTGCTCCATCAGTTGTCATTCAGTCAATCGCGCGACCCTCCTCCACCCCTCTCTCCTCCAGTCACTGGACCCAGGTAGCAGAAGATGTTCACCTCGATCCTCCCTGACGCCCTCTCCTCCAGCCTTCAGGTCCAGGCAGCAGGAGTCCAGAGCCACTTCACCTCACCAGTCTCTGCTTTGCACCTCATCATCACCACCACCACCAGTGTCTAGACCCCGGGGGGGTTCTCTTCACTACAGCTTCATCACCCCCATTTATATATACATATTGTTTCACCTCATTGGGGTCTAACCACCAAAGACTGTTCATGTTTCATATATCATGCATGTGCCAATAAACCATTTCTACGGTGGCCGACAAGTGCAAACGCGCTGCATATACAGACAGGCGCTACAAATACAGAAACGCGCTGCATATAAGAAAACAGATGCAAAAGGAAATCGCTGCAAATACAGAAACGCGCTGCATAAACAGAAACGTGCTGCAAATACAGAAACGCGCTGCATATAGGAAAACAGATGCAAAAGGAAATCGCTGCAAATACAGAAACGCGCTGCATATAGGAAAACAGATGCAAAACGAAAACGCCGCAAATACAGAAACGCGCTGCAAATGAGAAAACAAATGCAAAAGGAAAACGCCGCATATACAGTCACACAACGGAAGTGCTCCAGGCCTCTAGGGGCAGTGCTGAGCTTTCCCCCGAGAGACAGACAACGGACGAATCAACCTGCGGAGGAGAGGAATAGGCCTACGTGAAAATATGGCACATATTACTAGATAAAATCCTTACTGTCTGTTATGTATTATGCACTCCCTTACTGTTGTTTTATGTTTGAGTGTTGTCATGTTGCTTATATAATGTCATGTTTCCTTGTATGTCTTCAACATGACAATAAAATTTGTTTAAAAAAATAATAATAATAAAATAAAAAAAATCCCGAAAGGGGAAACGTAATTATGAAGAATAAACATCCCGTAACTGTTTTTTAAACTAAAAAAAATGTGAGAAGTAGAAGGTTATTGGTGAGAGGAAAATTGGAGGTGGGAGAGGCTACATGAAAAAGTACGTATTCTTTTTTCTTTTTCTTTCTTTCTTTCTTTTTTTCACATGTGGCCCTCATCTTTTACTGTATTAAGAAAGTGCAGCTGATTTACATTTTTACATTTTTACATTTTTGTTTGTTTGTCGGATTTACATTTTCTGATTTTTTGCCTCTCCCGCCTCCAATTTTCCTCTCACCAATAACTTTCTACTTCTCACGTAGGCTTATTCCTCTCCTCCGCAGGTTGATTCGTCCGTTGTCTGTCTCTCGGGGAAAGCTTAGCACTGCCCCTAGAGGCCTGGAGCACTTCCGTTGTGTGACTGTATATGCGGCGTTTTCGTTTTGCATTTGTTTTCTCATTTGCAGCGCGTTTCTGTATTTGCAGCGTTTTCGTTTTGCATCTGTTTTCCTATATGCAGCGCGTTTCTGTATTTGCAGCACGTTTCTGTTTATGCAGCGCGTTTCTGTATTTGCAGCACGTTTCTGTGTATGCAGCGCGTTTCTGTATTTGCAGCGATTTCGTTTTGCATCTGTTTTCCTATATGCAGCGCGTTTCTGTATTTGCAGCACGTTTCTGTTTATGCAGCGCGTTTCTGTATTTGCAGCACGTTTCTGTTTATGCAGCGCGTTTCTGTATTTGCAGCGATTTCCTTTTGCATCTGTTTTCTTATATGCAGCGCGTTTCTGTATTTGTAGCGCCTGTCTGTATATGCAGCGCGTTTGCACTTGTCGGCCACCGTACATTTCTCTTTTACTCTTAGTCTCTCCTGATTGAAATGAGCATACATACATATGAGCATACATTCATACATATGGCCAAACATATGACCATGCATACAAACATACATACATATGACCATACATACATACATACATACATATGACCATATATACATATGACCATGCATACATACATACATACATATGACCATACATACATACATACATTCATACATACTTATGATCATACATGCATACATATGACCATACATACATAGGAGCATGCATACATTCATAAGACCATACATACATATACACATACATACATACATATGGTCATACATATGACCATGCATACATACATACATACATACATATGAGCATACATGCATACATACATACATACATACATATGAGAATACATACATACATATGACCATGCATACATACATATGACCATGCATACATACATATGACCATACATACATACATATGACCATACATACATACATACATACATATGACCATACATGCATACATACAAACATACATAGATGTGACCATGCATACATACGTACATATGAGCATACATACATACATACATACATACATACATACATACATACATACATATGACCATACATACATACATACATACATACATACATATGACCATACATGCATACATACATACATACATACATACATGTGACCATGCATACATACGTACATATGAGCATACATACATACATACATACATACATACATACATACATACATATGACCATACATACATACATACATACATACATACATATGACCATACATACATATGACCATGCATACATACATACATATGACCATACATACATACATACATACATACATACTTATGACCATACATGTATACATATGACCATACATACATACATACATACATACATACATACATACATACATATGAGCATACATACATACATACATACATATGACCATACATACATATGACCATACATACATACATACATACATACATATGAGCATACATACATACATATGACCATACATACATATGACCATGCATACATACATACATACATACATACATACATACATACCTATGACCATACATACATACATACCTATGACCATACATGCATACATATGACCATATATACATATGACCATGCATACATTCATATGACCATACATACATATACGCATACATACATACATATGGTCATACATATGACCATGCATACATACATACATACATTCATACATATGAGCATACATGCATACATACATACATACATACATACATACATACATACATATGACCATACATACATACATACATGTGACCATACATACATACATACATACATATGAGCATACATACATAAGAGCATATATACATACATGCATATGACCATACATACATACATACATACATACATATCAGAATACATACATACGAATGACCATGCATACATACATATGAGCATACATACATACATATGACCATGCATACATACATATGAGCATACATACATACATATGACCATACATACATACATACATACATATATATATGAACATACATACATACATATATATATAAATTCTTTTTATGATTCTTTTTAATTTAAAATTAAAATTGAATTGTGACTTCTTGATGCTATTGAATATTTTTGCATATGTTTATGAAATAAACAATGTTCAAATTGGAAAAGGAACGTTCTTTTTCACTTATGCACCATTATTGTACAATGTTGCCTACAGGCAACCAACCCCAAAAACTTCCAAAAATAAAAATAAAAATAAAATTTCTACATACATATGAGCATATATACATATATACATATGACCATACATAGATACATACATACATACATATGAGAATACATACATACATATGACCATGCATACATACATATGAGCATACATACATACATATGACCATGCATACATACATATGACCATACATACATACATATGACCATACATACATACATACATACATACATACATGCATACATACATACATATATATATATAAATTCTTTTTATAATTCTTTTTAATTTAAAATTTAAAATGTATTGTGACTTCTTGATGTTATTGAATATTTTTGCATATGTTTATGAAATAAACAATGTTCAAATTGGAAAAGGAACGTTCTTTTTCACTTATACACCATTATGGTACAATGTTGCCTACAGGCAACGAACCCCAAAAACTTCCAAAAATAAAAATAAAAATAAAATTTCTTCAGATTATGTTTATTTAGTCTATTTTGAGACATAAAAACACATTTCCCTCACTGGCATCATAATGTGTACCATAGAGGGATATGACCATACATACATACATACATACATACATATGACCATACATACATACATACACATACATACATACATACATACATATGAGCATACATACATACATACATATGACCATACATGCATACATACATACATACATACATACATACATACATATGAGCATACATACATACATACATATGAGCATAAATACATACATACATACATATGAGCATACATACATACATACATATGAGCATACATACATACATACGTACATACATATGTAGCTCAGCATAAGTTCAATCAGGAAGACCTTCTATTACGCTGCCTTCATTCACAACTTTCCTTTACTCCACCTCTCTCCTCCTATTCCCTGTAATCAGCTGTTTGTGGGCGTTCACCTTTGTCTTTACCATCCATTCAGATTTTGCCACGGTGGCGATAGCCAGTCAATTTGCTGCTGCCAAATCTTTAAATCGCCTCTGTCTTTGCTCCATCAGTTGTCATTCAGTCAATCGCACGACCCTCCTCCACCCCTCTCTCCTCCAGTCACTGGACCCAGGTAGCAGAAGATGTTCAACTCGATCCTCCCTGACGCCCTCTCCTCCAGCCTTCAGGTCCAGGCAGCAGGAGTCCAGAGCCACTTCACCTCACCAGTCTCTGCTTTGCACCTCATCATCACCACCACCACCAGTGTCTAGACCCCGGGGGGGTTCTCTTCACTACAGCTTCATCACCCCCATTTATATATACATATTGTTTCACCTCATTGGGGCCCAACCGCCAAAGACTGTTCATGTTTCATATATCATGCATGTGCCAATAAACCATTTCTCTTTTACTCTTAGTCTCTCCTGATTGAAATGAGCATACATACATATGAGCATACATTCATACATATGGCCAAACATATGACCATGCATACAAACATACATACATATGACCATACATACATACATACATATGACCATACATACATACATACATACATACATACATATGACCATACATACATACATACATACATACATACATACATACATACATACTTATGATCATACATGCATACATATGACCATACATACATACATACATACATACATACATACATACATATGACCATACATATATATGACCATGCATACATTCATATGACCATACATACATATACACATACATACATACATATGGTTATACATATGACCATGCTTACATAAATACATACATACATATGAGCATACATGCATACATACATACATACATACATACATAGCTACATACATACATATGAGAATAGATACATACATATGACCATGCATACATACATATGACCATACATACATACATACATATGACCATGCATACATACATAAGACCATACATACATACATATGACCATACATACATATGACCATACATGCATACATACATACATACATACATGTGACCATGCATACATACGTACATATGAGCATACATACATACATACATACATACATACATACATACATATGACCATACATACATACATACATACATATAACCATACATACATATGACCATGCATACATACATACATATGACCATACATACATACATACATACATACATACATACTTATGACCATACATGTATACATATGACCATACATACATACATATATACATACATACATACATACATATGACCATACATACATACATACATATGACCATACATACATACATACATACATACATACATATGACCATACATACATACATACATACATATGACCATACATACATATGACCATACATACATACATACATACATACATATGAGCATACATACATACATATGACCATACATACATATGAACATGCATACATACATACATACATATGACCATGCATACATACATACATACATACATACATACATACATACATACATACCTATGACATACATATGAGCATACATACATACATATGATCATACATACATATGAACATGCATACATACATATATACATATGACCATGCATACATTCATATGACCATACATACATATACACATACATACATACATATGGTCATACATATGACCATGCATACATACATACATACATTCATACATATGAGCATACATGCATACATACATACATACATACATACATACATACATACATACATATGACCATGCATACATACATACATGTGACCATAGATACATACATACATACATATGAGCATATATACATTAGAGCATATATACATACATACATATGACCATACATACATACATACATACATACATATCAGAATACATACATACATATGACCATGCATACATACATATGAGCATACATACATACATATGACCATGCATACATACATATGAGCATACATACATACATACATATGACCATACATACATACATACATACATACATATATATATGAACATACATACATACATATATATATAAATTCTTTTTATAATTCTTTTTAATTTAAAATTTAAAATGAATTGTGACTTCTTGATGTTATTGAATATTTTTGCATATGTTTATGAAATAAACAATGTTCAAATTGGAAAAGGAACGTTCTTTTTTACTTATGCACCATTATTGTACAATGTTGCCTACAGGCAACGAACCCCAAAAACTTCCAAAAATAAAAATAAAAATGAAATTTCTACATACATATGAGCATATATACATATATACATATGACCATACATAGATACATACATACATACATATGAGAATACATACATACATATGACCATGCATACATACATATGAGCATACATACATACATACATACATACATACATATGACCATACATGCATACATACATACATAAATGTGACCATGCATACATACATACATATGAGCATACATACATACATACATACATACATACATATGAGCATACATACATACATACATACATACATACATACATACATATGAGCATACATACATACATACATACATATGAGCATACATACATATGACCATGCATACATTCATATGACCATACATACATACACACATACATACATATATACATACATACATATGACCATGCATACATACATACATACATGTGACCATACATACATACATACATACATACAATGCATACATACACACATACATACATACATATGAGTATACATACATATGACCATGCATACATACATACATACATGTGACCATACATACATACATACATACATATGACCATGCATACATACATACATACATACGTATGAGCATACATACATATGACCATGCATACCTACATACATACATACATACATGTAACCATACATACATACATACATACATACATACATACATACATATATATGACCATGCATACATACATACATATGAGCATACATGCAGACATATGGCCATGTATACATACATACATACATACATACATACATACATATGAGAATACATACATACATACATAAATATGGCCATACATATGACCATGCATACATACATACATATGACCATACATACATACAGACATATAAGCATACATACATACATACATACATACATACATACATACATACATACGGCCATTCATATGACCATGCATACATACATATGAACATACATACATACATACATGACCATACATACATATGACCATACATACATACATACATACATATGACCATACATACATATGAGCATACATACATACATACGTACATACATATGAGCATACATACATATGAGCATACATTCATACATATGGCCAAACATATGACCATGCATACAAACATACATACATATGACCATACATACATACATACATACATACATACATATGACCATACATACATATGACCATGCATACATACATACATATGACCATACATATATACATACATACATACATACATACATACATACATACATACTTATGACCATACATACATACATACATATGACCATACATACATATGACTATGCATACATTCATATAACCATACATACATACACACATACATACATACATATGGTCACACATATGACCATGCATACATACATACATGTGACCATACATACATACATATGAGCATACATACATATGAGCATATATACATACATACATACATATGACCATACATACATACATACATATGAGAATACATACATACATATGACCATGCATACATACATATGAGCATACATATATACATATGACCATGCATACATACATATGACCATACATACATACATATGACCATACATACATACATACATACATACATACATATATATGACCATACATACATACATACATACATACATACATACATACATATATATTTAAATTCTTTTCATAATTCTTTTTAATTTAAAATTTAAAATGAATCGTGACTTCTTGATGTTATTGAATATTTTTGCATACGTTTATGAAATAAACAATGTTCAAATTGGAAAAGGAATGCTCTTTTTCACTTATGCACCATTATGGTACAATGTTGCCTACAGGCAACGAACCCCAAAAACTTCCAAAAATAAAAATAAAAATAAAATTTCTTCAGATTATGTTTATTTAGTCTATTTTGAGACATAAAAACACTCCAAACATTTTTTCCCTCACTGGTATCATAATGTGTACCATAGAGGGTTAAGGCTCAGATATTTATTTGGGGAGGCGGGGAATGACCAGAGGAGAAATACAGAATGATATAAAGTGAAATGAATATGATTTATGTAGGTGAAATAAACAAACAAGAGTCTGCTTATGCCGTCATACTGACCTTTACTGTACTAGAGTTCAGCTTGAATTCTTTTTATTAGTTGCTTCCTCAACTATTGTTAATGATTGCTAAAAACTGTGTGATGTGGGAGGACGTGAAGTCTTTAGGGCTTCAAAAAAGGTTTGGGAACCACTGAACTATGAACCACTATGAATACTCATTTTTTTTAAACTTAGGCTCTATTCTATATTAAACAAAGAAAAGGTGTTAGTGACGAGCCGGGCCGTAGCCAGAAGTTTAGAGGTCCCTCTTCCCCCTATGTAAATTTGATTATCTAAACACAATTTACAGGGCTTTTCCCACACTGGTAGGAAAATAGTCCAACGTAGAGAAATGCTTTGCTCTTTTTATTTTGATACGATTTATATTTTGCAACAAAAAATGGTAAAATATAAATATACCGCATGAAATATATTGGCATCAGTGTTAAAGAGCTAATAGCTACAGCTCAGCTGACATGTCATGTAACCACATGAAGCTATTCAAGTGTTTTGATGTATTCAGTTTATTAATTATAAATTAAAAACACAAGAAAATTAATGCCCTTCCATATATATATGCACATCACTTACATTTTTTACAACTAGTTATTTAACTGTTAGCAGAAATACGGTGAAATATGTAAAAATAAATCATTTTGAAGCCTTAATTTTTTAAATTGTTTAATATTGTAAAATAGCTGACTGCAAGGCACAAAACTCAACAGAAAATCATGACAAACAGAACAACTTTTGCAAAACATCAAGAGTAAAAGACAACAGCATATATAATTAACTGCAGATTATAACCAAAAATTCTCTAAAATATGAGTGCAAATATTCTTTAACAAGTCTTGTGGAGACCACAAGTTTGACAGAGACTACTGGATAATTTATGTAAATCATCAGTGTTACAGAACATACAATCAATAATGTAAATGCACAGGATTATAGTAACGGACAGCACAAACAGAGATTTTCATTTCATTTTTCACTCATTTTCATTTAGACTGTAGGATAACTGGTGACTTTCTCCAGTAGTGGTTCATTTTGTTCTGGATGATCAGTGCACTAAAGAGAAACAAAAAAATATCAGGAAAACACATGAAAAGCTGCGCTTGATTTTAGAAATGCGTCAAATTTATGTTTCAATTGACACATAAGACATGGGAGTGACTGAACAAAAAATTTTAACTTAATTAAACTGACTGGAAAGGAACACTTCATGGTAAAGGTTAGCTCAAGAGCTCAGGAAAAATAGGGCAGAGGATAAATCCAAATCAGGGAATCCAAAGAACAATAAAGAAAAAAAAAAACACTAAAGCAAACCAGAAACACAAGGAGGTAAAGAAACACAATGCAGACGACCTGACAACTGAAACACATGGAACCGATCAGAAATCAAAGAGCGGGAAAACAGACAAAGACAGACAGAAAAGACACAGGAACAGGAGGGAAGAACTTCAAAAATAAAACAGGAAATAACTGGCACAAAAACCCAAACAATGACAAACTGTTCCAACACCTACTTTATGAGTAAATCGCCTGCATTGTCAATAAAGATTAGTTTGAATGCTCAGAGGCAGGGTGAAGTTTATTTGCTAACAGTGATGCTAATAAGACGGAGACATGCTGCCATATTTTCACTTGCAGGTAGCTGGGAATACATGAACGTTACAAATTTTATAAAGTAAAGAGGCAAAGTTCATCCCCTTCCGGTGTGTCTCATGCGACCTAACTTCAGGAAAAGTAAAAATGTGGTAGTCAAAGGTGAGAGACAAAAAGGTTTTTGTTCCAGTTTGAACTGTGTTACAAATCATACATAAGATGTTTGGCAATTTAAAAGACTGTTTTACAAGATGAGAAAGCTGCATTTCCTGATAAGTTTATTGTAGTTTAGAATAGGTTTGTGTGAAACTGATCAGTGAACTATATCTGTCATCCAGCACAATAGACGTCATGAACACCAGTATCGCCTTGTAACGTTATCTAACCTGAAGTGTTTTGTGCAGCGACTCCTGGTCCTTTTTACCAGCCAGGAAGTGAAAGAACAGGCAAGAACCGTTACTTATATGACTGTCGCTGCCTTCAAGTGAACTCATGGCAAATATGAAAATACAGTCATTGTAGCTTCAGCGGCTAAAGTTTGCTTTTGGAGGGAGAAAATTACAATGTGACTTACGCGACTCT
Source organism: Lutjanus erythropterus (assembly GCF_056507025.1). NCBI lineage: Eukaryota > Metazoa > Chordata > Actinopteri > Lutjaniformes > Lutjanidae > Lutjanus > Lutjanus erythropterus. The sequence goes on from NC_139339.1 coordinate 23,775,294, forward strand.
CTAAGTCAACAAGAAGTTGTGTAAAAATAAGAAAATGAGCATTCAACCTCTACAGGTTTAACAGTGAGATATGATTCTGCAGACCTTGTTTTGCCTCCTGCTGCTGTACAGAGCCTTGATCCCCAAGATGGCAGAAGTGGCGGCGACGCAGAGCTCCAGGACTGACAGGACGATAAGCACAGCATTGATGCTTTTCAGAAGCATCTGGTGGGGCACAAAAGAACAGCAATAATTTTAAAATCTTTATATAGATGTAACTGAATTTGTAGAATTTGTTTTTACTTGATACATGAAGAACATCCAACAACATATCAAGATGGGGTCATGCGCTGAAAACGTATGATGTGTCTCAATTTGGATACGTCTCTTAGCACACTGTGACGTAGTACACTTTGCACACTATTGGCCTATTTTCCATACACAGAGCTGGCCTGGCTCGACTCGGTTTGACTCGGCCCGTTAGCCTAGCACGGCAGGGGTTTGCATTTCCGTTACAACATAGCTGGCTGTTTCAAGGTGTGTCTTTTTTTATCTGAGGACTCGATTGAGGAGGCTTGAATTGAGCGGCTGTCTTGAGTACAACATCTGGGTACCTGCACTACACTTCATTTTTGCCCTAAACCTCAATGTGAATGCACTTATGTGTCCAAACAAGAAGTGTAAGTACAGAAGTACACGAATTGAGACACAGCAATAGAACGTTGTACTAATGACTTATTGTCTCAAATTGAGTAAGTATCTTAAAATAGTGACTATTATCTCAAAATAATAAAAATAACATCATTAACACTGTTAAAATCAAGAAGGAAATGAGTTTTATTCAGTTCAAAAAATCATTTTGTCTATAAAATATCAGAAGTATGCCAATAGATAATTAGTCCACGGCATAAACTGGTTCCTCCAAGTAAACTGGCTAAAAGGCTGTAGATGGTGATCATAGATGGTAACTTTTAACCTTTTTTTCCACTTATCAGATACCACACTTACCATAACCAGTACTATGCCCTCCTCACATCTTTTGTTCATGATCATCTGCATGTAAGGATCAAAAGATGGTGTACTGTATTGTGACCTGTAATAATTATGAGCACACATGTTCCACATCTCCATGTTATTTATATTGTCGCTGTAGAGTACGATGGCTGCAATGGCAAAACCAACTCCCGCTACATTCAGAATCACGTTGATGATGACCTGAAATACAAGATAGAGTTTATGTCCAACCAAACGCAAAACCAAACCAGGCATTAAACAGCACACAGTGTATTCATGGGATATAAAAAGTCACAGATTATTTCACTCTAGGGTTAGATCTGGAGGCTGATATGAGCTGCTGGGAAACTACCAGGCTCTTTAAATGTTACAGAGGGAGAAGGAGAAAGAGAAAGTCTTGAAATGAAGTGTACAGATATGTAACGTGTTATAAACTTTCTTTAATCAGTGTGCCTGATGTTACTTTACAGTTCTGTGGTTCACACCGCAGACTGGAGTCTCTGTTAACAGTGACGAACAGCTAGATCTGTGTTAACTGCATGTCTCCGCGTCTTCTTGTCTCTGCAGCGCTACATGTGCTGTCGCTATGGAGACCCATCGCCTCCAATGTAATGAAAGAAAGATCCTGTAACTCATTTTAATGAGAAACTTAACTCAAAATAATGACTTATTATCTCAAACTAATGAGTTAGCATCTCAAAATAATGAGCTAGCAATTCAAAATAATTACGTATTATTTCAAAATAATGACTTATTATCTCAAAATGATGAGTGAAATAATGTGGCACATCCAAAACTTAACGATTTTTTAAAGTCTTTTTTTTAAAACACAACTGTTGGTTTAATTCCAAAAAGTATTTATTTATTATTAAATAAAGGAAATAATATGTTTACAATAACATATTAACAAGGACATTATATTTTTGAGAAAAACAATAATATTATAAACATTGTGTTGCGTTTGACTCACCTTTGTGTTACTTCTGTTCAAACCGAAGACAACACGTGAGTTGGAGATTACAATGAAAATTATTTTCTGTCTGTGACGTTATCTTTTAGTGTTATTTATCTGAAAAGTTTCTTCTTTCGTACCAGCTCTCCCTTACTGTATCTGAAACAAGTGTGTGTGTGTGTGTGTGTGTGTGTGTGTGTGTGTGTGTGTGTGTGTGTGTGTAATGTCGAAGGATATATAACATCACATGTACCAAGTACAAAGTTCTCCTCCATTCTATTGTCTTGAATAAAAATAATATAACATGACAATGAGAAAAGCTGAACTACTCACCAGACATGGACTGGGACACTTCTCAGACAAAATGTTCACGGCGCCAAAAAAGATAAACTAGAAAAAGACGAAATATGTCAACTCAAATTATCCACACAAACGCTAAAAATTATACACAATTGCACTGTAACTTATTCAATCCTGCTGAGCATAAAAGAGTTTACACATGAAAGGTTTTCTGAAGATCTAGAATTTTAATAAATTGCATTAACATGTTGAGAGATATATTTTTGAAAATGTGTAACATAATTGTTTCGCAGAAGCATTTTTGTTTTTTTGTTTTTTGTAATACAACCATGTCATAATAATTAAACCCCCATTTAAAGGACCAGTGTGTAGTATTTAGTAGGATTATAGTTCCAGGTTGCAATTAAAAATCCCTCGTCCAACCTCATCTTCCAATGCCCCCGTCCCTTTTGGTCTCTTTTTCAAGAAAAGCTGAGCAAGCTTGGAACATGGTGCAACCTGGTCAACTTCCAGGGCTGAAAGGCGGAGCAAAATGCTGTGGCTCCTTGAACTGGCCATTTGAGGCTGGCTCCAAAAACTTTATATAACTTACCTGTTACTTTTACTTTTATTCCCTGCATTTGAACACAAATATCTGTACTTTTATCTGTACTTCGTTTTAATAGATTTTGAGGAGAGTTATTGATTATTTTTACATTATGCACCATCTTCCCAACATCAAGAGTGATTTCAACCTAAAGACAAGAAAGACTTAACAAGATGTAGCAAGACAAAAACAATGACAAAGGTGTAACAAGGTTAATACAACATAATTCATAGCCATACATAACAAGACGAAATGACAACAAGACGTAACAAGAAGAAAACGATGTAACAAAAAGACAAAGAAAACAAAAATTACGCAAAACACAAAAATGACATAAGACAAAAAAGATGCAACAAGACAACAAGACAAAAACAACATAAACAACAAGATGAAGTGGTAGAAATGTCCTTCAGTCCTTTTTCTACTTTTACTTAAGTAAATAAGTTGAATCAGTACTTTTACTTTTACTAGTCTTTTTTCACACAAGTATCTACTTCTACTTGAGTAAAGAATGTTTGTACTTTTGCCACGTCTGATAATTTGACACTTCAAAGAGAGCTCAGTGTGTATTCAGGCGGCCAACCGAACAGCCCATATAAAGTTGTATTTGTCACTACAGCTTTGTGAGAGACTTGGGAGTAAACATGTAAACTTTGTAAGGAAAAAGAACTTTAAAAAAAGAAAGAAATACAACATTAACTTACAATTCCTCCTAACCAGAAAGGAAATCCAGTTGCTCTCATTTGCCACGAAGAGCCAGAGTCACTGGCAGTGAGGATCACCCCAAGGCCAATGTTGAGCAATCCAACCATAATATGCAGCGCCTGTTGAGGAGGACACACGGTATGAACAACACTTGTACAGTATAACTGTAGTAATGAAGGGACACGTCAAACATAAGGTTGTAACTCACCCCCAGTATTGACTGAGAGGTTCTCTGGATCGTGCGCAGTTGCTGAGACACAGAGCAGCACACGGGGCTGTAGCAAAGGTTCTTGAGGATTTGGCACAGTGGAGGCCAAGTGCTTTGGGGGTCAGAGGTCAAAGTGAACACAGTGACACCATCACCCTTGGCCACGGTCACAGACATCCTGCCTGCCCCCTGTGGACTGACAGAGACAAGAGAGTATATAAACTTTACATCTGCTGGAACAGGTTACGGTGATTGTTGCCGAATGTCATTAGTATTTTCACATCTGAAAGGCAGTTGCTACTTGGGCTGTTAAAATTCATGTGCACAACACTCCTCCCCAAATAATGCATAAAAAAGCAAATCATAAATATTGTAATCATTGAAATAATATACATTTTTTGAAAACTATGTGATACTCCTGTCACTTTGAATAAATGAAAACTTTTCTCTTGATTGGGGCTTGGTACATACAAAAATGTATGAAATTCTAAAAAATGCAATTATTTTAAATTATTTTTAAAATTAAGTTGTGATTTATTCCACTGATTTTAGAGAGGTAACAACCTCACAGAGTGCCTAAGTCACTCCCCTTCCAGTGGGACATCATTAACTTCGGAAAAAAAAATACGATCTGTGTGCATTTTTTCACTAGAGAACATGATAATGAATTGACTATAAGATTAGTGTCAGATGGAGAAGTTAAAAAGTCAGCTGGAGATGTGCAGCTGAGTCAAAGGTTTTTTAAGCGTTAGCATTGGCTTACGTTAGTCATTATTTTGGCTGACAAAATCCACGGTCGGCAGCTAGAAATGAGAGTTTGCTTTTGTTTACTTCTCTGTGGAATTGGGAACAAAAAAAAAAACACTAAAACTGTCCCAAAAATTACTGCCAATTTTGATGTTAAATCTGCCACCCTCACTATAAACTACACAAGAGCAGTGCGGGAATGGACACTTGACAGACGTGGCAACAGTAATTAAGGCGGTTAGCGAAGGGTGAATTCCCAAAATAAGAGGAAGATAAAGGTCTGAGAAGAGGTCGATTTTTAATTTAGCCTATCTAATGACAAATGCCAGGGGATGAAAATTATTTGTGTTTGAATGTAAAAATACAATAATTGCTGGGAAAAGTCCCTGCCAAAATACTTAAATCATCTTACTACAGCGCGTGGTTCGGGCGTAAATAAAATCTAAATCTAAAATTGTATTAGGTTACTTCACAAACTGAAGTAAAAATAAAGTCTTACCTTTTTGTGTCTGAGTTGAAGCAAAACCTAAATGACTGCTCTCCTGGTAAAGTCTGTCTGACTGTACTGTGTGTCGTGATTACTGTTTGCAAAAGAAGGACAAGAGGAAGAAGTGTTAACCTGTTCCGAGAAATACGCCCCCATCATAAAACTAAGTAAACTTAACCCCTTGCAGGTCATTCAGCTACATAGATAATAAAATAATTGTGAATGCTCTGACTTTTTCATATCTGAATTTTGTTCAAGACAAACATTGTAAATAACACAAACACAAAAGCACCTGAACATATCAGAATTAAAGAACCACTGACACATACTTACATATTTTGTTTGTTAGACACTCATGATAGCTTTGAATAGAGCGTGTCTTTAAAACTGTGATGGTGGCAGCCTCCTTTAGCAGGTGTAGTGTGTGTAGAGATCTGGGTCATCAGAACTGTGAAAAGAACACACAAACATGTAGACACACACACAGTGAAGCTGACATCAGTGTGGCCACTCCTAACTACCCTTCAGGACAAAGGTCCATGTTCATGTTTGGGTAATGAGACAGGGCACACCTTTGTCAAACAAAGACAACAATAATTTGCAGCAACATTTGAAATGGGAACTGTTATTTATATAGGAAGTACATCAAATATGTCAAGCACTAATGTCACAAATTCTCAGTTTCTGTAGTAGTGATGTTAGGAAAAGTGTAAAGAAAAACGTAGAAGATATCAGTGAAAGCAGAGACTGTAGACACCTCAACACCAAAGGTACGTAGGGGGCTGCTAAAAATGTTTCAATCTGAACATCAGTTGCTACTTGGGCTGTTAAAATGAACGAACATGACACAGTCGTAGTAGAGTAGTACATAAAATAGTGATTTTCAAAAACAGAAAAACCTCATTTGTGTTGATAGATTGGTGAGGCAAGTTAAATGTATATAGCGTTATAAAACATGCAATTATTATTCATTATCTACTAAATTAAGCAGTGATTATTAGAGGGCTGACAACTGTATTGTAGTGCATCACAATAGTCATTTTTCATGAGTATTTGTCAAGCAGATGTTTTTGGGTTTTTTTTGCCCTTTTGGCAATGTGCTGAGTTATATTTAGAATTATAACAGCAGCAATCCTTATATGACTATATATGCAACTGTAGTACCTTATTATTTCTATTTACATAATTTCAGCAGAAACATATCCTAAGGGTTTTGGGGCCCCTGAGACCAAAAGGCCCTAAGTTTGAGGTACTTGGTATGAACCTATGTTCATCTTATTAAAGAGAGACTTCAGTTCAGAAGGTGATTGGTTGTATTTTTCTGTTCAATAAGGAAAATAGGTGTAAGAATATTTCCTTTCTTGACAGTTTGTGAATTCCTCTGATTTATTTTGTCATGACTTCATCGCCTTGTCTATATGTTGTTTTGACTGGCGCCCAACAACACAGCAGGATGAGCTTTTGGCTTGGTCACCACATATTATACCTCTCTGGTCCAGGTTGCCAAATAAACTGGCAGCTGACTGGACATGCAAAGTGCAAGATGCAATTCATGCTGATAAGAGTCAAGCCTGCGCTCATGTTTATGATTCTGTTACTGTAAGTAAAAAGGTGTAACTGGCTTTGGTAATGACAAGGTGCCCTCTTACACTGATCTAAAGCACAAGTGGAAAGCAGCGGATTTAATGTATTAAAGGTGTGCACAAATATATCCTAATATATATACAAATATAAGATACCCTGTCCCACCCCTTGCATCAGCAGCACATAGTAGGACACACCTATCAGCTGTGCCCAAGCGCCTTGATAAATTCATGGGCAAGTTTAGGCCGAGCACACAATAAACCAATCAGAAAGTCGGCTCTCATCACCTCTAAGAAGCAGATGCACCAGGAGTGCAAGCAGCGGCAGCATGATGGCGGATTTACCTTTTAAAGCAAGGAGGCAGATCTCATGGTTTGAGAAGTTAAAGCGCGACAGCGCACAATATATGGAGACGGCAGGACGCCTCCACAGTAGCTTCATGTGTAAATAGTTTTACATCACAGTTTTACACCTGCAAAAAGTAATATAATACATGAACCATAAAAGTCAAGCAGATCTGTAACTGGTTATATTTTACACTGAAACACCTCGAAATTATGTTATATTTTAGAATTCATTATCACCATCATCATTGTTGTTATGCTGCTCTGTTGGCTGAAGCTCCTGAAGAAGGAGGCGGTGGGCAGGAGTCAGGGAGAGAAGTGAGAAGAGGGGAGAGAGATGATGCGAGTAAAACCATTGCACAAATTTATCTAACGGATATATCCAACCAGCATCAGGCTCGAACAGAAGCACACAGGACTTTTTCTCCCCAGGTCGGGCCAGATATAACGTCTGGTTCATTTTATATGTTATAGATCATAATAGTTTCATCTGTGTTTTTCTGGATCCCAATAAACACACAGACAAAAACACTACAGCTGCTCCAGCTGTCATGCTGACTGATCTGTTATAGACGATCGGAGTATTAAAAGTATTTACATGTCATGTTTTCCATAACATACATACACAGATAATATAAGGTGAGGTGGAAATGGCACTAAAATGGTCAGAAACATTCATTTATGCACAAATTCTTAAGATTTATTGATAAGGCCCTTACATCAACTGCATCATCAAAGATTGCTGTTCTTAAAAAGTGGATCCCCTAAGAAAATAAAATAAAATCTGCATGTAAAACTGAAGACTTCACAGATTGAATCAAAAGTAAAATAAAGTCTTACCTTTTTTGTGTCTGTTAAAGTAGAAGGAAAACCTTAAACGATTGTTCTCCACCTCACAAAATCTGTCTGACTGCACGTTTGTTGCATAGTTACTGTTTGCAAGAGGAGGAGAGGAGGTACTGGTCACCTGCTCCCAAAATACGTCCCTCAAACTGCACTTAACCCTTTGCTGATCATTCAGATAAACACAAAGATCACAGATTTTTTCATATCTGATTTTTATCTAATAGCCCTCGAAGGCAATGTGACGAGCACCTGGTCTCTCTTTTTAATGTAGTTTCTATTGTGTGTGCATGTGTATGTATTTTTAATGTGTTTCTGCCATTTGCAGATGCATTGCAATGCATTGCAGAAATAAAATATTTTCTGTTGTGTTCTGCAAAGTGTAAAGAAAAGTTATTTAATAGTCAGTGTTTTATTATGAACATTATTTTTTTCTTGGAGAAGGAAAATCTGAAGCTGAAAATGTTGGAACTGACAGGTCAGCCTTTGAGAAGACAGGAAGAGGCCAAGAAAATGGCACCAGACTGTTCAGAGCCACTAGCATGGCTGTAGAGTCTCTATTTTTTCTCAACAATCAGTATTTTATTATATATTTTTATTACACCGACTTAAAAATATTAAAGTGAAATGAGCTAAACTCTCTATACAAACTGTGAATGCACGTCTTACAATATTTGTCTACAACTGTGAATTTTCCTTGCAGGTGTCTGCAGACACACTATTGTACAGTACTGCCATCTACTGACTGCAAGTGAAAACAGCATGTCATGTCTGTGATGGTAAAGCAGAGTGTCCACTGTATGTATCTGTGATTGGATGTCAGCAGTGTTCAGCAGTCTTTTTATTAGTATTGGTTTGAATTTGCACTCACTATCAAGCAGGTTTGGGTGATTAGTCATTTTGGGTCTCTAGCTTGTTGTACAGCTTATGTCTTTTTGTGGTCATTTTGTCTCTCCTTAAGGTTTTGTGTCTCTATACAGCCATTTTGGTGGTGATGAAATGTTGTTATGGGACGAGTTGGGAATGAGACCTGGCTGGAGAGCCATTTCAGTGGACTTGTGGAACATAGACCATGTTTTTGAGCCTAAATGCAGAACTAATGGTTGTCTACAATGACACACTACAGGGGATAAAACTACTGATTGTAATTGTTGACTCAGGCTTTTTTCAGACTAATATTGTATAGCCTGATCAGACTAATTCATTCATTCATTTATTAAGTTGTCTACTTCCTCCATCTGCTACAGTTGAAGGCAATCTCAGCTTGCTGGCGCTTCAGATTCTCCAGCTGCTCCTCCAGCTGGTCGGAGGCGTCCACAGTGTCCTCAAAGTCCCACAGCAGGACCCTGTTCCCCAGCAGTCCGCGATGCTCCTTCAGCCTCAGGTTGTCTCTCTGCGGGCTGTTGCGTGCCTGCTTTGTCCTGGTCAAGAGGTCTCTCTTCCTGGCCACCGTGGCCTCCACCTTGGCCAGTTGCTCTCGTTTGGCCTGAACCTCCATCTGGCTCCAGAACAGCTTCTCCTTCACATTTGACAGGAGCTGATGGTGCAGAAGACAACACAATATGGACTCTTATTGACAGAAAATCATACTTTGTGAAGTACAGACCCTGTAAAATGTCAATAAAAACAGAATGCAATGATTTGCAAATCCTTTCTGACCTATATTTAACTGAATTCAGTGCAAAGACAAGATAGGTACAAGGACATGTTTGCAACTGTATTGTGTTTGCATCACCTTTTCTTTTAGTGTTTGGGAACAGAGAACACTAACTGAAGATGAAATTCACTCCTATGTTTGCTTGATTTGCTTAAGTTGCTAAACAGTCTGGGGTCTCCATTGTCAAATTTGGCGCTTCTTAATACGCCACACATTTTCAAAGGCAGCAAGGTCTGGAATGGCAGGCCAGCCTAGTGCCTGAACTTTTACTACAAAGCCATGTTGTTGGAACATGTGCAGAATGTGTCATAAACAGGGACGTCCCTAAAAAAACAAACAATCAAACAAACAAACAAACAAAACAATGTATGGATGGATACATTTGTTGCTCCAAAACCTCTATGTACCTTTCAGCATCAATGATGCCTTCACAGGTGTGACAGGTACCCATGATGCACTAACATACCATCATACAACTGGATTTTGAAGTTAGTGCTGGTAACAATCTGGATGGTCCCTTTCCTCTGTAGCCTGAAGGACGTAATGTCCATGTTCTACTATTTGAAATGTGGACTCGTCAGACCACAGCACACTCTTCCACTTTGCGTCAGTCCATCTCAGATGAACTCGAGCCCAGAGAAGTCTGCAGCGTTTCTGGATGTTGTTGATATATGTCTTTCTCTTTGCATGATAGAGTCTGAACTTACATTTGTAGTGATGAACTGTGTTTACCGACAGTGGTTTTCCGAAGTGTTCCCAGGTTCATGCAGTATCCTTTTTACAATAATGATGGTTTGTAATGCAGTGCTGCCTGAGGGACTGAACGTCACAGACATTAAATGTCGCTTGCCAGCCTGGTTTCTAGAGATTTCTTCAGATTCTCTTAATCTTTTAATGATATTATGGTTTGCTAAATCCATAAATTCTTTGCAATTGTGCATTGAGAAACACTGGTCTCAAACTGTTGGACTATTAGGCCATGCAGTCTTTCCCAAAGTGGTGACCATCCACCCATCCTTGCTTGTGAATGACTGAGGCTTTCAGGGTCACCCCCCTTTCATACCCAATTGTGATACTGTTATCTGTTATTAATTCACCTGTTTACCCATGAAATGTTCCAAACAGGTGTTTTTTGAGCATTCCACCACTTTCCCAGTCTTTTGTTGCCCCTGTCCCCATTTTTGTAATGTTTTGCAGGCATCAAATTCTGAATAAGATTGTATATTTACAAAAAAACAATAAAGTTTATCAGTTTCAACATTACGTGTCTTGTCTTTGCACTATATTCAACTGAACTGACTTTTTTGGAATCAGGGTTGCACAACCAGATGCAATCTCTACCTGTGGATTCTTCAAACCTACCTCCAAGCTGCTGCTGATCTTTTTCTGCATCTTTAATGATTCCTCATTTTGCTTTTCCACAAGTTTTTTTAGCTCCAGCCTCTCAGCCTGCAGCCTCTCAAACTGGAGCTGTAGGGGGTCCCTGGCATGTTCCTCCCCTTCACGGAGCTCCGCCTCTAGCCTGTGAACCTTCATCCTCAGCTTGATGTGCTTGAGGCGCAGCTTGATCAACTCATCCTGGTGGAGCTGCTCTGCCGCCAGGGTCGACTCCACTTTGGCCTGAGTGGCTTGTTTACCCAGATGTCGGCTTAGTATGGTCACAGCTACATCCTGCTTCAGGGCCACGAACGCTCGCCATTCATTTTCCACCTGAGGATGAAGATGAAACATTGATCAGTGACCCTAACACACATAATCAACATTTACTGGATGTAAGATTGTTTGATGTGCAGTAACAGTCATAGGAAGATGTGTAGAAGAAGTCATGTCTGTCAGGATACTTGTTAAATGCTGCAATTGACCTTTCCTTCGTCCCGCCCTTTTTGCTTGGTGCTCCAATAAAAGCTGAACAAGCTTAGTAGGCTACCTGATTGAACCTCAATCAACTTTCTCATTTCCTGTTTCCTGTAGTCTACTTGGATATGCTATGTATTCAGCTTGTCTGTGTTGAAAAGAAAACCCAGTTTTGAAGATGGTTAAAAAATTCTGCCAGGGGACTTGTAAAAACTACATATAGTCACATCTTAAGTTAGCTAATGTTAGCAAAATATTAGTTAATGACTGATGTAGACTAGCTAGCTTTTTAGCCAGCATTTTGCTAACATTATCTAGCTAACCTTGATTTAGATTAACTACCTAATTAGCCATAATTTTACTACAGAGCAAAACACTAGCTAGCTAGTTAATAATGACTGATGTAATTAGCTAGTTAGCTAATGCTTTACCAACAGCTTTGATTTAAGATGTGATTATATACTGTACATGTTGCATTTACAGGGTCCTTTCAGCAACATCTTTTAACAATCTTAAAAATTTGGGTTTCTTTTTAACATACACTAGCACACAGCATATCTATGTAAGCTCTGGGGAGCATGAAAGGAGAAAGTTGACCAAGAGGCAGTTGTAATAAGGGTACCTACATGCGTTCCTGCATGGTTAAAAATTCCACATTTTTTTCCAGACTCTCGAGCTGTATTTGCAAATTGTTTGTTCCTAAAGCATTTCCCTGTTGGCACAGTCCTGACAGCAGGGTCTACATAGTTCAGTATGCAGGTCACATCCACCCAGCTCACTCCACAGCAGCATGTGTAGACCCCTTGTACTGCCTTTCCCTGGAGAGACAGGAGACCATTAAAGCCCCTGAAAATCGAACATTTAAGGGTACTTAGAACTGCGGCGTTTGTAACCATTGAGCTAAAATAAAGGAGTGAAAGCAACTAAATGCAAGCATAACATGGTGTAACACTACATTTATTGTGTACCATTTATGTATACAAGTAGCCCATCAGAAAACCAAATTTGGATTATTGTAAGCTAAACACTTTTACAATGCACATAACAACAACCCTTAGTAGTTTGTTCTCAATAGTTTTTCCTTTTACCCTTTTATACAGGTTGTAGAGCCATCTAGTGGTCATATTTTGCATGTGTGACCTGCAAAGTGTTTTCAATCATCTTGTATCTGCTGAAGAGGAAACAGTATAGTGAGGGCTACACCCTGAAGAAGGCTGTCTGTGGGGCTACATGCGAGTTTAAACTCAGCTCTGTTTTAACATGTGCACCATGAAAGAGACATCTAAATAAAGCCTTTTAGACTTTTTTTCGAGGAGAGTGTCTTGCACCTTCATTTTTTTGTGTTCCCTGCCTTCATTTCCTTTATCCACATGCGACAATGGTGTCCATCAACAGCATGGTCAAAATTTCCTCATTTTTTCAGCATGAAATGACTTTTGAATATACTTAATTTTGCCAACTGTAAACTTAGTGCATAATCAAATCCTGATTATCATGGACAGATTATGAGGCAACCGGCCCCTGGGCGCAAATATGTAAAAGGCCCCTCCTACGTAGATTACACCAGAGTGAAAGAGACAACACAATGTGATGCTGTTGAGACACATTTTGCAGATAAACTACAATGTCAGAGACACAAACAACAACTTAGGGATGTTGTTTGTAGTCGTTTTGTGACTTTTTTATAGCTATTTTGTATTTCTTTGTATTAGTTTTGTGTCTCTTTGTAGTTGCTTGTGTCTTTGTGGGTGTTTTTAAATTTCTTTGTAGTCATTTTGTTTCCTTTTGTTGTCATATTGTTTTAATTGTAGCCATTTTGTGTCTTTGTGTTGTCATTTGTGTCTCTTTGTAGTTGTGTTTTAGGTAGTTGGTGTCTCCATGTGGTCATTTTTGTCTCTTTGTTGTCACTTGGTGTCTTTTCGTGGTAATTTTGTTTTTTGAAAGTTGCTTGTGTAATTGTAGTTTTCTTTCGTTTATCTTTGTTGTTGTTGTTGGTTTTTTGGATGTAATTTTGTTTCACATCATGGTCGTTTTGTCTCTTTGTTGCCACTTTGTGTCTTTTTGTGGTCATTTTGTGTCCCTTTGATGTCATTTTATTTCTTTTTTTCTTCTTGTCTCTTTGATGTAGTTTTGTCACTTTGTTGTCATTTTGTTTTCATTTTGTTGTCCATTTGTGTCTCATTGTGGTTATTTTGTATTTCTTTGTGATTATTTTGTGGTCATTTTGAATTTGTTTTTGGTCTTTTTTGTCTTTGCCACCTAACCCCTTGGGCCCTAAGGCCTGTCCCCATTCAATAATCCATCCATGCTGTTACAGTATTAATACTAGTATAATATTAAAAACATCACCTCACATAGCTCTTTAAAATAAAACATGTAATTATTATATTTTATCAAAACTTTTGTGCACTTTACAACATTTTTAAATAGGAAATTATTAAATTCTTTTCGCCAAATTTTTAGACATTAACTTGTGAGAAAACCTACATAAGCCATATCAGTAAGACCAACCTTGTCTTGGGACAGTCTGCTCAGCTCCTCTGCCTGCTGCTGAGCCGTCTCTGACTCAGTGATGAGCTGCTGCTTCAGGTCACTCAGGATGTTCACGTTCTTCTTGTACTCCTGCAGCTGCTCTGACACCGGCTGCTCCCTCTCCAGCTGGGCGGCGTCCCTGGCGGTCTTCTTGCGGAAGTACTCCGCCAGCTTCATCTGCAGCTGGCTGCTGTGCTGGCTGGCTTCATCTCTCTCTGCACACAGCTCCTGGAGCAGCTGGACGTACTCCTCATAGTTGATGTCTTCTTTATCTGAGGGAGCAGCATCAACAGTGGGCTCCTCTTCTTCACCCTCCTCCTCCTCCTCCTCCTCTGTAGGACTGATGTTCTCCCTCTCTGGGCTCTCGAGATGCAGTCTGGGAGGTCCATCGCCATCGTTGCTGTTGATCTCAAAAACAACACTCTCCTCATGGGACATCGGCTGCTCAGTGAATTCATCAGCCAAGTCTTCAGTTGTGGTGATGTTGTCCACAGCAGGGAGCTCATTCCCACTTGTCTCCTCTGGCTCAAAGATGGCTGCCTCTTCATCAGGGGCCTCTTCAGTGGCTTTCATACTTTCATAATTGTTTTCATCATGATCTGATACAACCATTTCAGTTGGGACACCTTCAGTTTGATTTCCATTAACCCTAACAGAGAAAATGTCCTCCTTATTGGAGGAATCTGCTGGTCTCAACCTTTCTGTGACATTCTGCGCTTCATTTTCAGCAGCTGTAACAGGAGTAATGTCCTCCTTATTGGAGGAATGTGCTGACCCCACCCTTTCTGTGTCATTCTTTACCTCATTTTCTTCTATTTCATTTTCATTAACTGTAATAGGAGAAATGTCCTCTTCGTTGGAGGAATCTACTGGTCTCAACCTTTCTGTGTCATTCTTTACCTCATTTTCTTCTTTTTCATTTCCATTAACTGTAACAGGAGAGATGTCCTCTTCTTTTGACGAATGTGCTGACACCAACTTCTTTGTGCCATTTTCCCCATTTTCTTCTTTTTCTGCATCTACATCCATTTATCAGTTTAAAAAAAATCCCAAAAGTATAATTCAATTCGTCTATAGCTCGGACTCTTCTCCAGTCAAAGTGTAACTCATCGTTTTGTTTCGGTTGTCCTGGAAACTGGCTCGGGAGCCAATCACGCGCGGCCTGACCCTTGCTCATTAATATTAACCAGCAGGATGTGAGTAGGTCGCGCGGGGAGGCTCGCAGTGCGCAGGCGCGTAGTTCTGCCTCCAACAACAAGAAGCAGGAGCCAGGCAACATGGCCGACCTGGGGAAGAAGTACTGCGTGAACTGCCTCGCAGACGTTACGAACCTGCGGCTCCGCTGCACCGACTGCACCGATATCGAGCTGTGTCCGGAGTGTTTCTCGGCGGGGGCAGAAATCGGGAACCACCGGAGATGGCACGGCTACCAGCAAGTCGACGGCGGGCGCTTCTCTCTCTGGGGTCCCGAGGCAGAGGGAGGATGGACCAGCAGGGAAGAGCAGTCGCTGCTCGATGCTATCGAGCAATATGGATTTGGAAACTGGGTACTTTTTAAGTTACTTCATCTCCAAAATACGCCACTTACGCTTAAAAGAGTTCTCTTAAAATTGCGTAGAAAATATCAACAGCAAAAGTTAGCTGGTAATGATAATGTTCGGGTGACCTTTGTGTCAGTCATTTTCTCTTCGTCCTTTCGTAAAAGTTGAACGACTGACTGTTCACGTTAAATACGAGCGGGATATAAACTCTGCAACTTATAACACAACGCTTTTTTTCTATATCAAAAGCACAATAAGGCGTTAATACTTTGTTGCATTGAGAATAGGATCTTACGATTGCGACACAAAAATACAACTACACCGACGAGAGCTGTCACAATACCAGAATTTTCAGCTTTGATACAATGTTAGCATTAAATATTACCTCTTTCACTACCGAGCAAAAAGAAAAAAGTCCCAAACACGCAAAGTAGGATATTTAGGCTAGTCATTTTTTAAATATACTGCTGGTACAGAAAAGTCACTTAACACTGTCTGTGTTTTGTGCTGCAAACTCTAGTCAGGACAGCGACTGAACTGAACTGAACTGAGGTCTTGTGTGAACACTTTTTTTCCCCACAGCTTTGGTGCAATATTATAAGTAATGTATATTTTATTGTTGGCAACCTTAAAGGGATAGTTCACTTAAAAATGAAAATTCAGTCATGGTCTACTCACACTCATCTCGATCGGAGGTTTAGTTTTTTAGTCCACACAACACTGCTGGAGTTTCACAACCAATGGAAGTCATTGGTGACCAGTTTTCAGTTTTCCTGTGAAACTCCAGCAGCGTTTTGTGGACTACAGGACTAAACCTGACGGCATGAGCGTTAATAGAAAATGGTTGAATTTTGGGTGAACTATCCTTTTAAAGTTGTATGGTATGGATTTTAAATAAATATGATAGGTGAGAAGGTATATATGTTGATATTCACATTTTCTCTGACATCACATTTTGTAAATAATTCAAAAATAGTACGATCTTATAGAATATGATGCATTGCTGTATATTAAAGGTGGGCAATATGGACAAAATCAAACAAAAGTTTTGACCAAATGCCTCTATCAGCATTATAGTAATGACTATTGGTGCTCTCCCAAAATATAAATACAGTGATATTTTACATAAATAATCAGGGGTAATGTGGATATAATAATGACTAAGTGGATAAAGATCACTTTACTGTAATGCAGCTTTTAAACCCGGGAAAAGACAACACTTATGCCATATCACCAAAATGACAATATCCAAAATCTAATACATCTAATATAATATCACAATATCGATATATTACTATATTGCCCAGTCCTCAACTAATGTAAGCTTTGTGAAAACAAGGTTACTGTTTCATAATTTTTAGAGTGGTTTAGCGTTGCAACAAACATTTATTTTAATTATTACTGAATCTGTTATTTTCTAGTTATTTTTCTAACGAATTCAATAATTGTTTTAGTCCACACATCATTACTGTGGGTAGGGAGATGCTTTATTTTACAGGTCTGTAATTAAAATAAGATTTCCTTTGAAACTTACTGCAAAAAATCAACTGCAATTTGGCACAAATTATTGGTAAAACATTTTCTTGAAAGAATAGCACCATCTAAATCCAAGTTAACTTTAAGTCATCATTTAGTTAACTATACTATTTTCCCTACTCTTAGTATTAAATTACACCGTTCTTTCCTGGAAGTGTACATGGAAATTACAAACCATTAAAATAAAATGTTAACTAAAATTGTGTAAAATGTTCATCATGCTTTCCCAGAGCAACAGTCCATTAAAAAACAATAAATTTACAAAGATATTAGAGGGTAACTATTGCACCATGTTTTGTGTCTAAGAAATTAATGGGGACAGCATTTTTTAAAAAATTGGTCCAGTATTTAGCAAAACCACTGTTGCCATGAAACAGTCTGCAATGCAATCCTTATGGGCAATGGCACACAGGCTCAGATTGTCACTCTAAGAATTTGACAATATTATGTAAAAGGATCCCTACGCCATGTTTTTTAAGGAGTAAGATGAGTTTGTTTTACCAGAAACAGCTAGTAAGGGCACAAAACTCCACTCACAGACAGTAATTTTCTCATTATAAAGGACACTTCATTCAAACCAGAGCTGGTGATAGTTGGAGCAGAGGAAAAATGTGTAGACTTTGCGGATGAAGTGTGTTTGCGTAAATGACTTCAATATTGATGAACAAAAATGCTGTCAGTTTTATCTTGATTGGCTAATTGATTGTTCATTTCAGCACTACTCTGGTCTAAAGTCTGATCAAGAACAGAAATATTATTTGACCAGTTTTCAACATGGGTGTAAAATGCAACTGTACATTTTCTGAATTCAAGTTTGTCTTCCTAATTTAACTAAGATGAGCTTACCTGCCTCATCAGCTCATTGTGAAACACATTTCATTCAGACTTGAAAGAAAACCATAGTAAAACTTGGCTCGTCTTTCCACGGTTCCAACAATCACCAAATCTGATCTGGTCTAAATAAATCCATAATGCACCGTGTTAAATGTGAAAATTTTCAGGCTACACAGGGTTTTTCCCTTTGACTTGTTGTGGGACTCAGTGGGTGTGCACTGTGCGGCTGTTTGGGAGTCAGTGGCTGAGCAGTGTCTCTCCCCCATTCAGCATTAAATTAGCAAAATAAAATGACAAAAATCAGCCCCACAAGACAACCTATGGCCAATCGCTGACAGCTGATTTATTGTCCTGTCGCCCAACTCCGCTGGTAAACTTAATGAGCAGCAAGCATACTGTTGTATGTCCTCCTTTGTGCTCATGAATAAGAACTTTGTGTTTGTGTTGCTTTTCAGGAGGACATGGCCACCCATGTCGGAGCGTCCCGATCTCCTCAGGAAGTCATGGAACACTATGTCACCATGTACATCCACGGAAACCTGGGTAAGGCATGCATTCCTGACAGCATTCCCAATCGGGTGACGGACCACACCTGCCCGAGTGGGGGGCCCCTGTCGCCCAGCCTCACCACACCGCTCCCCCCTCTGGATATCAGCCTGGCTGAGCAGCAGCAGCTTGGCTACATGCCTCTACGTGACGACTATGAGATTGAATATGACCAGGACGCAGAGAAGCTTATCAGTGGACTGTCTGTGAACTACGACGACGAGGACGTGGAAATTGAAATGAAACGTGCTCACGTGGACATGTATGTGCGCAAGCTCCGGGAACGCCAGCGACGCAAGAACATCGCCCGTGACTACAACCTGGTGCCTGTGTTCCTGGGCAGAGACAAGAAAGACAAGGAGAAGGAGAAACCAGGAGCGCTGGGAGTCATCGGCACAGCTGGTGGTGTGGGCGGGGCAGGAGCTGGCGGCGGCACTGCTGGATCAGGTTCCACGGCAGCAGCAGGATCGGGCCCTGTTCCAAGTACACCCAAAAGAAAGATCACCAAGGAGGAGAAGGAGCAGCGGGTGAGGCTGCGGGGGCTCTGCCAGTTCATGGCTCATCGTGAGTTTGAAGACTTCTTCGAGAACATGCATAAAGAGCGTGTGCTGAGAGCCAAGGTGCGTGAGCTGCAGCGCTACCGCCGCAATGGCATCACCCGTCTGGAAGAGTCCGCTGAATATGAAGCAGCACGCCACAAACGGGAGAAGCGCAAGGAGAACAAGAGCGTGGTCACCTCCAAACGAGGCAGCGGAGGAGGGGGTGGGCTTGGCTCTGGTATGGGACTCGGGAGTGGGGCTGGAGGTGGAGGAGGCGTCGCTGGAGGATTGGGGGTCGGTGGTGGGATCAAAGAAGAGGGCAAAGACGGCGAGTTTGCCGCCATCGAGAATCTGACAGGCTTTGAGCTGCTGTCGGACAGGGAGAAGGTTCTCTGTAACTCTCTGAACCTGAGCCCGGCGCGCTACCTGACTGTCAAAACCATCATCATCAAAGATCACCTGCAGAAACGGCAAGGCATCCCGGCCAAGAGCCGGCTGCCCAGCTACCTTGACAAGGTCCTTAAGAAGCGCATTCTGACCTTCCTCACAGAAAGTGGCTGGATATCCCGAGACGCCTCTTAGCGGTCCATCATGGTCAAGAAGAAGTAACTTGAAGATCGCTGATAGCTGAGTTCCTAAAAGGACAAAACTACTGGCTTTCACCATCTTTTCAAAGGTGATCTTGTGAATATGTAAATTGCAAAGAAAGAGGACGCCCCATTGGAAAACCATATATTTTAATACCAAGGCTAAGAACAAAATAAGCCTATATTTTTACATTTGGAATGGGACACGGGTGAAAAACAACTGTGGGTTCAAAGTACTTTGTGTCCATATTGTTACTACAGGATGAGAACTACAATGCTAACGTAGTCACGGAGATATTTTAGTGTTATCGAAACAGGCTTGTTGGAGATGTCTATGGAGAAATACTATTTTGTAGGGATGCACTGGTGAAATTCTGGGCTGATACAAGGGCTGGATATCGTTTTAAAAAATTACAGTAAAAGTACCCATAAAGTTATGCTGATACCAGTGGAGTACTTCACTTTGGTGAAAGTTTTTCTTTGTTAAGAACCCTTGTGGTGATTGGCTGCGAGCAAAGCCGTGTTGTCATTTCTTCTACTTCTGCGTACCAAAAGGATTGAATGCAGGTATCGTACCTTTAAGTAATTGAGTAGTACCTTTAAGGAATTGAGTAAAGATACTCAGCCCTAGCTAATACTGATGTTTAAAATAACAATTTGGCTGATAGCTGATGTTTTTTGTGGATGCTTATTTTGTCTTTGTTGTTATTTATTCAATCTTTTGTGCCATGGATACCAAGAAATCTTCATCATAAAACATCTGGCACCTGTTGCGGTCACGTCATGGCTACGGTGGGGTTGAGCACATGACCGTCATCGCAGCAGATTTTATTTTGAAAGGTCAATCTCACACTGCGATTCAGATCAGCGCATGTATCTCTTAATACACCTATGGATCAGTGCTGCCATACACGACAAGTCAGGAAGTCAAGAATACAGCCTCTGATTAGTTGACAGACTCAACTCAAGACATCAGGGGATTGTCAGTGGACAGCTAACGGCATGCTAAGACATTTAGTGTTGGATTTATCCCTCTAAACCGCCATCCTGCTACACTATGTTGCCTTTTCACCATGGTAAGGCATAAATCAATACTGTCACAGCCCTACCTGTGGTCCTCTTACATCATACCAGAGTTGTGTCCAGCCAGTGGCTCCTCCTCCAAAACAGCAGCAGGTATGTTAGCTACTGTTGTCCAAGTCTGAAATAACCAACACAGCATATAGTGAGCACAAGTTGATGCGACACAACAGATGCCATCGGTTAATGTAATCTGATTTGCAGACTGGCCCATTGCAATCAACAAGGTGAATATCAGCTGACACTGATCAGTGCATCCAGACTATTTTGAACCTAAGCAGTGATGGGGCAAATTTTCATGTTTAAATGATGGGGAAATATGAGGTGTAATTTTTGGGGTGAGTGTACGACAGCATGGCACTGATGGGTGACACAGACAAGTTGTTTTTCAGGATTTGATTTAAAAGCTTTGAACATTTTAAGACTTTAATTTTCTAGAAATTGTTGTGTGCAACTTGGGTACACTCTCAATTCTTGGACTATTTTTTCCTGCTTTTTTACTGTCTACAAGAGAAGGAAAAGGAGAAGCAGGAGGGTTGGACCATTGTCTAGTTTTCTCTGGAATGAGCACTTGTTGCTGCTTGAGCACAAGTTGTATCCATGATTTGTGAGTTTGACAGATGTAGGTTACGGGTAATGACCCGTACCCATATATCTTCTGATGTTAGCTTATTGTGGATATATCAGTATTAGCAAATATAGCCACCAAGTAGTAAGAAATGTCAGTACAGAAATGCCAAAGAATAAGTTAAGAGATGAATTATAAACATTGTTGCCATTACATAGTCTGTCCACCAGAAGGCCCTGACAAATTTATGCAACTGTAACACTGTAACCACTCAGAAAATTTGATGGTCACATTTTGGCAAAAAACAAAACAAAACAAAAAGGTTAAAGGGTTCTTAGCAAAAAATATTCATTCAGGTTATGTTTTTTATGTTGGGGGGAAAAAACTTAACTCATAAGTTTTGGGAATTTGTTGTGTTTTGTTTACCTTAAAATGAGCCGTTGTTGTCGACAGAGAGGGGCCATGGATGCTGTCATGTTTCTATGGTACCCCAGGATGGAGAAACCAAACACTGGCTGTAGATACGGTCTTTTACATATTCCAAGAGTTTCTTCGCCAATGTTGGCTCTGCTACAGGCTTGGAAAGGGAGGGTGAGTTGAGTGGTATTAATTTGGTTGCCATCTGCAACCTCAGCACTAGATGTCACTGAATCCTACACATCGGTCCTTTAAAGCCCCTGAATACTTGGCTACAGATCACAAGTATTTCTCTATTCATGCTAAATAATCAACAATCCAACGAGCCTGTTGCAAATAGTCATTTTTTCTAGATCCGAGTACCAAAAGGATGGAATGCAGATATTGTTTGGCTGGAGAAGTTTAGATACTACTTAGATTTTGCTACTGAGCAAAATGCTAGCTAACTAACAAGCAAAGGAATGACGTAGATTAGCTTGCTAGTCAGCTAGCTTTTTGCTAATATTAGCTAATTTGAGATTTAACTATATATATGTTGCTTTAAGAGGTCTCCCAGCAACATCTTTTTTTAACCATCTTCAGAATGTAGCTTTCAACATAGACGAGCCTAGCACATAGCAGGAAACAGGAAAGGAGAAATTTGACTGAACTAATATTACATGGTTTTATGTTTTGCACTTGGATGGCAGCGTTCTTCCTTGTTATATTCATGAGTTTCCACAGTCCTGACACCAAACAACAGGCTTGTGGTTGACCACAGCTTCTCTGTCAAACCCGGTGTCACCTGCAGACTGTTATTAGTTTTTCCACAGCTAGTTTCACTTTTTCTTAAAGGCAGAAGCATAAGAGCAGCACTGGTGACTCATTCTCATTTTCCTGCCCTTTTTTTTTCCTTATTTCTTTTTTTCCTTTAAGCTGAGCTGAGCGGTGGCCATTGTGCTATTTAAATGTAAATGAAGTTATTGAATCGGCTGTCATTTCACAGCGGGAGCAGGAGCTCTAAAATCAAAGAGAAGAGAAGCGTGTGAATGTGTGGATGCTGCATAAGCTGGAATATGTGCTTGATTCATATTCTTTGGCTCTTTTGGATAATTGTTCTTCTTGGGGTGAAATGCGAGTAATGAGGGGCATTAATTCTGTAGTGGTACAGAAGGCTTTGCTGTACAAGTGGAGCTTTGCGTTTTTTGTGGTCATCGAAAAGGAACGGCCTCTGTTGTAGAACGTGAGGTTCTGAATCTTTTTATCTCATCATTGTAGTCAAACACGATCAGTGGCCTCAAAAGGACACCTGGTTTATTCTAAATCTCTCTTATTGTTACAAATCCCACAAAAAGACCAAAACCAACAATGAATTGATTTATCTAACAAGCACTGTCTGGCTTGGAGTTTATTTTGACACTCACTAGCACACCAAATGTGTATTAATCCGCAGCTGAAAATAGTCCCCAGCAAATACACAATTTCTGACCAATTGGCTTGAAGCTGAGTGATAGACATAGAGAAGGGAAGGTGGATTGTATTAAGAAGTGGACAAACTTTTTCTTAATGGGATTTGTTGATAATAAAAAAAATATCTAGTAATGACAGTCTTATCTTTTTAATGATGAGAACCTAACCTGTTACTTGACTCCAGGCCTAACTCCTTGATTCCACTGTACATGTCGAATTTGCAACGCAGTTCTGATTTGTTCTCTACACTGCTTCATGCCCCACCTGCAGTGTTTACCTGTCTGACTCAGATTGTGTTGTTTTTGTCATTTCTTCTTGCTGTTTACTTACACCGGGGTACGTAGGGTACATGGCCAAGTAGGGTTTTTTGTTTTTATTATCGTGAGTCTGCACGGGGTCTTTTATTATGAAAATTGACTGGATTCTCTATGTAGTTTCTGTCTGACTTTGTGTCCGCTATATCTGCTCCATGTAGCTTGACTCAGCATCCATCAAAAATATGCTGTGTGCGTATTCTCCACTGAGTAGAGTGGAGAGCTGCTTCATGGACGCGCTCACAAGGACTGTGTAGAATAGCTGTGATCAGCTCCGGTGTGTGCAGCCATAACATGACGCAGCCGTGCCCAATGGAATCAAGCCATTAGTGGTAAATATTTATGTATTTATTTATTCCAAATTAGCATGAAGAAATTTTAATTTCAATTCTGCTCATCGTTTCCTTCAGAAATGTAATTTTCGCCAGTTTCAAATTAAACCATGTACTAGGGCTGCAACTAATGGTCAATTGTCGATTAATCTGTTGATTTTTCTTTTGATTGAGCAATTAGTTTTTTGGTCCATAAAATGGTGAAAAATGTTTCCCAAAGTCCAAGATGAGGTCCTGAAATGTCCCAAAGATATTCAGTTTACTGTCATAGAGCTTTGTAGAAGCTGGAATCTGAAAATTCAGAGCTTTTTTCCCTTAAAAAATGACTCAAATTCGTTATCAGAATTATTAAAATCCAAACAAAACTCAACTACTGACCTAAAGTATGTGTGGAAGATTCACATCACTTGTATTGGGTCACCTACAGTACATAGAATTGTCGCGAATACATAAAAAGCAAGAAAAAATGACCCAAGCAAACAAAATAGGGCTGGCACACTGCTCCTGGCAGGGTATGAAGCTCGAAACCATATCCCAGATGCACGGTGGGATCAAGGAGTTAAGACTTTTGCTGCTGCATATTATCCCTTTTAACGTGTTCTGATCAGAGCTACTTGTACTATTTAATGAAGATGCTGCTCAAACAGCGGGCTGGGCATTTTTTATGGAAGCTGAGGGGGAAGTATGAGCATTGCATTGGTGTTGGAATAATGTTCTAGAAAGAGGACGCCTGTAAACCAAACAGCAATGACCTAAAACTGTCAGTTGAATTTGATGGCGCTTCTTTGTTTGAATGTCCCCTTTTGTTTATTCATTTATTAGCTTATAGATTTTGTTTTTTCCCCAGATTTTGCATCGTTCTGCATGTGCAACCAAATGTTCCAAATTGTTCCAGAATGGTCTGTTTCGGTGTAAATGTCTCAATGGAAAATATGGCGATTTGATTTTTTGTCCCTGAGTGGGGGAATATTTTTTTTGTAAGGGGGGGGTTTGCTTACTTTAAGTGACCATGTAAATACTTTTGTAAGATAAATGGGAAAAAGAAACTATAATTACTGACCTGTGAAATGTACAGTATTTTGTGTCATGGAAATGTTTATAGTTTTTGTAATAATAAAAAAACAGATTTTGGATCACAGAGAAGCATTTTCTGAGGCCTTGGGTATAGTGATGGCATGCTGTTGAGCTGTCTTTAATCTTGTCACTGAGCTGTTTTGTTGTCCTGTTGTTGTTGCACATGACAAGGTGTGTATGGACATGTATTAAAAGTGCAAATACTTTATAATTCTAAAGAGTCCTGTTTGCTCTTTAATCACTGGAGTACAGGTGAATCTTTGAGGAAAAATGAACCCTGTCAAAAAGACAAAATGTGAGTGACAGAGAGGGCTTGTTTCCTGAGCTGCAACTGAAGGCTGAAGAGCTACACGAGAGCAGCATATTGATGAGGCTACAATGTTAGAACTAGAATTTTACGATATTTAACATTTAAAGTTATCATCATGGGTAATAGGGATATATTCAAATGATGAAAAACAAGCATTGTAATCAAAATTTAATGTCTGGAGAAAAATAAAAGTAGATATGTTTGAAATTTAAATGCATTTTAAAGGTGCGATACGTATGGAAGTCAATTGATGCCAATCAAAAAAAAATATCCCCATGGCAATAAGATAAAAATTCATGAGGAAAAACTCATAATTATTGAGATTTTTCAAAAAAGTCAAAATTATGAGAAACAGTTATAATTCTGAGATTAAAAAGTCAAAAAGTTTGAGGTAAGTCTTAATTAGTAGGCAAAAAGTCGATGATATAGTCAAAAAATATATAAAGTCAGTAATGAGGGTCAGATTTTTTAATCTCATAATTATGTTTTTGTTCATCTCATAATTATGACTCATTTAGACTTTTTACTTCATAATTATGACTTTTTAGCTCAACTATGCTTAAATGTATATGGTCAAATTTAAAACAATACTAGGTTTATCCTTCATAAGGTCTTATTGTGTTCAAAGACAAAACACTAAGTCGATGATGTTTTTTTCAAAGTTGACCAGTTTATTCTGATGCTGTGACAGTTTGGACAATGGTCCATATACATTATTATTCTAATGGTTTACAGGTAACGCTGTTACATCACTGCCCAGCACTACTGAGCCAAATCACGGCTTAGAGACGTTACAGCGACCAAAGCCTGCTGACCGGGGCCTGATGACATCCGAGTTAACTAGCTAAAAAATGTTTTGACCATAAAGGCTTTGGAACGGGAAGCTCACCTCAGTACAAAGTAACATCTCAAACCTTTCTTCAGATCCTTAAGTACTTTTACTGTTACTTTATTCACGAATGAAGAATTGAAATGAATTTTACACTCACAAACAAAAAAACTGAAGAGTCAAGTTCAACATTATGAGGGCTTTAACGAAAAGTCCGGAATGATACCAACAGCACTCAGCTTGTGGATGGATTTTACATTGTAGTTAATCCCCAAAAAAGTCTCCAGACTAAAGGGGTTGATTACACTTTATTTAAAGGGGAGGTCATAAGACTGTCATAACCATGTCATGAACATGAAGAAGGCTTTTTATATGTAAAGTTGACATTGTTTAAGATGTCTCTGTTATGACAACTTGACATTAACCAGGACAGCATAACCTGTCAATGTCTTTGTCTTGACTACTTGACATTATCAGACTTAAAGACACTGATTAGCTTTATGTTTTAACATGACATTATACTGTCATATGTGATTGGTTTTGGCATTTCATTATGAGACAAGTGTATCATGAATTTTTCTTCCAACCTCAAGTATAGTGGAACCATTTAGACTTGTCATAAAGATGTCATTAAATGTTATGAGGCCAGTTTGACAACAGAGTACAGTACCAAGTGATTTAGCTTAGAATTATCTGATGGACGGATAGCAGTTAGCTAGTTTTCTTGTTGTTAAAGTAGACTAACGGCTGTCTGCTGAAATGTAGCTGCTGTTAGCTACTTAGGTCAATTAGCCATGGAGCTAGCGACCTAATTAGCTGACTCAGCCCTGCGGTGCCAGGAGCCAAACCAGGTAAAAAAACCACCCTGGTACTGTATTCCCCACTTTCAGTCTCAGAGGATGTGTTTGGCAGCCGTGTTCACCGAGACATCCAAGTCTGGCCAGAGTCAGCTTGCTCTCTGCATGACCTGGTCTGGGCAAACGTATAATAAGGTCAAGTTGATACAACTAAGACATCTAAAACAATTGACAACGGTTGTGAACATAAACGCTTCTAAATGTTTATGTCATCAAAATTGTTACAATAAAGTTTTACCAAGGGGTTTATGATCATCAATTAAACTTCATCATATTTCACCTGATTCTCTTCCAGTTAAACAATGAAAGTCTTCTCCTGTGATCTGGTGAGATTTTTTAAATTAACAACCTCACATGACATGACTGATGAGTGGTACTGTAAAGACTGTCCTGTGCCAGACAAAGTGTTGTGTATCTGTTTAAAAACTGGTGGATTCTGTCCAGATACAAAGTTCAGTTCAGTTGGGTTCCCATCTCTTTGAGGCACCTTAGGGTGGGATGGGGGGTAATGTGAGGACAGACTTGTGGAAAAAGGGTGGCAGGGTGCCTCGACCAGTCTTCTGTACCTGAGCTCATCCATCGCCCAGGCAACAAAACTAATCCCACTTTGTCACAGTTATAACATCATTTGGCCACGCCCACCAATGCCGGCCTAAGGGTGCGGCCGTGGAGCTTGTAGCCCACTTTGGTTACTACGGCGACGCTGCCGGACTCCTTGCCCTCCACAGGAGCGTGGAATAGGGCCTCGTGCTCATAAGGGTCGAACTTCTGGCCATCGGGGTT
Source organism: Lutjanus erythropterus (assembly GCF_056507025.1). NCBI lineage: Eukaryota > Metazoa > Chordata > Actinopteri > Lutjaniformes > Lutjanidae > Lutjanus > Lutjanus erythropterus. The sequence goes on from NC_139339.1 coordinate 23,802,682, forward strand.
GAGCTTGACCAGGCCGTGCTTGGTGAACACCTTCTGGATCTGGACCTCGGTCATCACCAGGCCATCGTACAGGTTCTTCAGGTGGGGGTTCTGGGTCGTCACTTCCTCCTTGGGCACGCTCTCCGTGGCCTTCTCCAAGATGTCGGCCACCTCCAGCAGGTCTTTGCAGAAGCCCTGGATCCCTGGAGATGGAAGGAAGTTAGAACATTATCCTGCATGCTTTAAAACTCTGACTTTGTATCATAAATGTTCTGCATCTATACTGTCAAGTCATTCAGGTTCTACTCTGTATCTGGATATATTACCCAGATACATGTCAAAATGCAAGTTAATCCATGGTGTAAATGCTGTGTGATCTGAAAGTGATCAGATGTACCTGACCACATATGGAAGCAGTCTAGCCTGTATTGTGTTCAGATCTTAAGTAGGTGTAAACAATCTGTATAACAGTATGGATAATGTATAAGGATATAGATCACTTTTTAATATCAGGTGTAATTAGGTTGTAAGTTCTTCTAGGGTAACTCTAACCCACTATAATTTATTACGAGTGTCACAATTCTCAAAATCCACGATTCTACTGACTTGCAGTCTCTCAGGTCACGATTCAAGTTTTCAGTTTAAACTGTTTTAGCATTGATTACTATGCCATTGTTAGACTACAGAGTTTTGATGTGTAAAGATCAACATATCATTGGTTTAATTCCCTTGACAACAGTCATTTACATTTTCAGATTCTTCTTTTAAAAGATCAGAGGAGGGAAGTAACTAAGTACAAATACTTTGTTATTGTACCTAAGTAGATTTTTCAGGTATCTGTTCTTTACTTGAGTATTTATTTTTCTGAGAACTTTTTTACTTTTACTGCCTTATGGTTTGATTTTATAGCTTAAATGCATTTGAAGGGAATTACTGATTATGTATAATTGTGTGTTAGTGTCCCGACATCTGGACCGATTTCAGCTTAAATGAACAATAACCCAACAACAGTCAGCAGAAATGTCCTTCAGAGGACGACTTTTTACTTTTATACTTTGAGTACATTTCAGAGACTGAAGTTGAAGCCGTACTTCTACTTTTAAAACAAGTACCTGTACCACTACTTCAGTACAGAATGTATGAACTTTTGCCACGTCTGAAAAAGATAGTCTGTGTGGTATCCTGTGTGATCTAACAGCCGGCGAGCTACTCTGCAATGTCTTTGAAGTATTGTTTCTTTCTTATTCTTAATCTTCTTCTTATTAAAATTGTGACACCCTTAACAATGATGACTGCTGAAGGGAGGCCACAAGTGACAATTGCAATTTTATAGCTCATTAACTGTTATGGCCTTTAATTTCCCACAATTTTATTGAGTCAGTGGGTTTAAAGAAGTGACGGATGATATCAAACTTTAATATGATAGATATATTAGATATATTTTTTCCTCACAATTTTACCAATACCAATGCTGATATATATTTTTAAATGGGTAAGTACTTTTTCAACATTTTGGGGGGGAAAAGGTTAGAAAATCACATGACACATACAGGCCTTTATTAAGAAATCTATTACAAAGGCAAATATGAGTATAATTAAAATAATATTTATTATATTTTACAGATTAACTATGATGAAATGATAAAACAGATCATTATCTTCTTGTTTTGTTCAGCCTCCTTATAATCTGAAGGGTCTGTTGTTTCTTGTGTTGTTGCTGTCACAAATAGAGAATTTTGCTTTATCTTTATCTACGGGTGAAAATTTGCACCACACCATGTTACATTTGCTTTGTGCTTTTCTCAATGGATACATTTAACTCCCACAAATTTCAATGTTTGAACACACTGAAGCTTATGTCTAATAACAAATATATGTAAAAATGTCATGTCAGAAAAATAAAAGTATGATGCATTATAATGCCAATATAAATTTTAAGGGAACTACACAAAATGCTTAAGTACTATAAAAGGACAATTTAGTCGATAGGCTAAAGTTGCCTTTTGGTGACATCTAGTGATCGGAACATACAACTGCAGGATTTTGGATCAAGGCCACAGAGATGACTGTCTCCAGGATCTCTCCATTATAAACTTTATGTTATGTGTTGGACCCTGTTGAAATGTGGAAAACTGGTCATTACCGTATAATTTAGCATCTTCTATCATCTTCTGACTCCTCGTCCTGAGGTTCTCTGTGTCTGCTAAGGCCCGCTTGTACTTTTCCTGAAAAGATGGTAGAAACAGTAAACCACGGCTGAAAAACAGTCGTATCAACATTAAGCAGTGAAGCCCTGTGCAGCAAACTGCAGTTATCATGTCTCTTGACTACTTCTGTAAAGGTGACACTGATAACTATGGAACACTGGAACATGCAGGATGGACGAGGCAGCTACGATGCACAGGAAGCTTATGCTTCAGTGAAATGAGCACGGTCACCACAGGCTTATTAGTCCACCTTAAAAGTTAGTGATTGTTGATAGGATTGTCACTTCATAAAGGTAAGGAAGATGATTTTTGGGGGGATGCACAGTCCTATTGGCATGCCATTAGTGTTGTATGATAAACACTTTACAATGAAATATCGTTATCGACCTGAAATGAACATTTTTAGCAATATGACAGGACGATAAGACTGACGCTTAAATCCACTACACAAGACTTGATGGTCTCTTTAACTATGTGGGAGAAAGATCTGTATCAGCAGTGGGCCAAAATGAGCTGGAAAATATCTGCAAAAATCTAATATCATACACCCCTACTTTCTATGTGTGATAAATTCTTCAGACTATTGCCACCGTAAGTTTAACATCATACCATGCAGTTACCTGCTCATCTCTACTGACCGGGTGAGTGACCCTGTCTGCAGACTTACTGTCATGTCTTTGAGTTGCCCCTCAAGCTGGCCCTTCTCCTCCATCAGGGCTTTCTCTGCTGCGCTCTGCTCCGGCTTCTCTGCCTCCTCCTCTGACCCGTGGCCATTCTTCTGCTGGGTGGCAGTACATAACAAACGTGGAGACGCTCTGGATGGGAAGCACACAGATAATAACAGGTCATTTGTTGAGTGTTGCTGGCTGCCCGCTCACTTGCCTGACTTAATTTTGTTATGTTATCAACTGATTAGCCTCTGTAGGTATGACCCCATCTGTGACTACTGTACATATTATTTTACTTCTTCTCCAGAGGTCAGGATATTCTGGTTCTTTGTCCAGACATGCTAATTGATGGTATCAGACAGCTTAATTTGCCCTGCTGCCAACAGTACAACTGCCAGTAGTACTTACTAAGAGTGTTATACAACTAGCCTTTATGTCATTCAGTGATTAACACCCACTTACATATAATATACAGCTTAATTACAAGAGTAATTTTGTTAGAAGCATTCTGAGCAGCAGAAAAACCTACTTCACAATGTCATCATCTCTCTAGCCAATTGAGTAGTGTGGAGACATGATGCCAAACTCCATTCACAGATCATTCATTTAATGTCATGAAGCATGGGCAAAGAGCACATACTCAGTAATGATAAAAGAAACATAAAATTAGATTTATTAATGCCATTTGGTTTGGCCTTCTTTACACAAAGGAAAAAAAGACAACTCACATCAACGCAGGGCATTATCTCTTTCTAGCCAGAACAAGGGTGTGGAGACATGAAATCAAACTCCATTCACAGATTATTCATTTAATGTTACAAAGCTTTAGCCACTTACTAACAATAAAGGACATGTAAAATTATCACATATACGAAGGGAGTTTGGTTTGGTGCTCTCTAAATTTAGGAACAGACAAATCATACTAGCACAAGTCATTAACAATTTACTCAATATAGTTGTGTGGAGACATGATGCCAACTCCATTTTCTAATTATCAATTTAATGTCACAATGCTTTGAGCAAAAAGATTACAAACTCACTGACAATAAAGGAAACATTAAATTAGCAGATTTATGAATGAAGTCATTTCCTACTTTCAAAACAAACAAACAAAAAAACAGATCACACTAATGCAAGTCATCTCTCTCTGTGCGACAGTCAGAGTAGTATGGAGACATGACACCAAACTCCATTCGCAAAATATTCATTTTTTAATTCTTCTATCACTTAATCATAAAGGAATCTGAAGTTAGCAGCTTCATGAATAGAGTTTGATCTGGCATTTTCATCATCTCTCTAGCCGATAGAGGAGTGCGGAGAAATTACGCCAAACTCCATTCAGAGATTATTCATTTAACGCTATTTAGTCTTCAATCGCTCACGATGAAGGAAACATGAAATTCTCAGATTTATGAATGGAGTTTGCACATTCAACAAGATAAACCGATAAAGTAGCGTGGAGACATGACACCAACCCTATTCACAGATTACTCATTTATTTATGATTCAATCGTTAACTATAAAGTACACCTAAAATTTTGAGATTTATAGAGTTTGGCACTCTCTACATAAAAGAAAAGACAACACTTATGCATGACATTATCTCTCTCGTGCCGATAGAAGAGTGTGAAGACATGACGCCAAACTCCATTCACAGGTCATTCATTTATGTAATCTTCAGTAGTTCACGATACGGAAAACATGAAATTAGCAGAATTACAAACGAAGTTTGGTTTGGCATTCTCTGCGTTCAGAACAGCATATTATGAAACGTACTTCAGCTGATAAAATTTAAATACCTGACAACATATACATCGTACAAACAAACACACACACATCCATAGCCAACCCCTACATAACAGACAGCCTGAACGTTAAGGTAGCATATTAAACTAACTACATTAACGATATGTCACGTTATGTCATCATCCTTTCTAGCAGTCACATGCTAACAATGACACACAAACTAATGAACTGGATAAGCTTAACAGTTAAGTGTGAGCCAGGATATCACCAACAAACACACAAGTCGTCTCAATAGTCAGTTTATGTCTGTATTATTCACATAAAGGTCAACATTAAGGACCATGGTCGTTTACGAAAGCTAACCATGCTAGCTGGCTAACTACCGTTCTCGAAGATGACAGAAGCTGCTCTTCCAGCCAAAACAACCTACCACTGCTCGGTTACATTTAAGCAGTATTGTGTTACCTCATTAACGCAGGTGAAGCTACAAGTGAGTAGCTCTGTCTCACAGCTCGTACACACCAGCTCGCCATTTTTCCACAACTGTGCAGGTAAAATCTCCTTGTAACACACGCTGACGGGACGCTCAACCGTGCTGGCAGCAGCGCGCGGAATGAGCCAATCAGAAGACAGAAGGAAGTACAACTCTCCAAATTGGCCAATCAGATTCAGGGAAGCGTTTGACGACGAGTTGTAGTTTGGTTGAGTTGGAGTTAAAGGTGAAAGATACACATGTGACCAAGGGCAGTTTTTAAAAAGCCTTATCAAACAGAAGGTTACTCATCCCCTGGTTATTCAACTCAAACTGTCTGCTAGTATACATTCAGTGCTTTAATTTTTAATGTGGAATACAAAATATACATACAAATACTTACTTAAATCAATACTTGACAGAGTTGTAGTATTCAATTCCCTTGTTACATTTAAGTATTTAGGATTATTTAAGAGCATTAAGATCTTACAAGTGACATCAACATATAATATGGTTGAAAAAACCTTAAACCTTATGGTAAAATAATATAAATAATAATAAAGATAAAGATCATCTAGTTTTATTACACTGTCTAATGCTTTTTTAAAGGTGTCATGCATATTTTCCTGCACCCAAATATAGTGATTTTGATGATTTAGCTTACAAATTAAACTGATAGACAGACAGCGGTTGGCTAGTTTACTTGTTGTTAAAGTGGGCTAACCTCCCCACATTTTAACACAAATATCTGTACTTTCTACTCTCTACATTTTCAAAACATACTTGTTATTTCAGTTTTAATGCAAGACAAAAACAACTTCAAAAAATGTAACAAGATGTAACAAGATGAAAACAACACAGAAAGACTTTACAATACATAACATAACAATACATAACAGGAAAAGAGATATGTGAAAGATATAACAACATGAAAATGATATAATATGGCAAAAATTACATTTAAGATGCAACAAGATAAAAATTACATAAAAGACAGAACAAGATAAAAATGATGGAATTTTACAAAAACAACCAAAAAAGATGCAACAAGACAAAAATGATATAAAAGTCAGAACAATGCAAAAACAGCATAACAAGATGAAAACAATGTAAAAGTAAAAGTAACAAGACAAAATGACAAAACAAGATGTAACAAGGCAAAAAGGACATAACAAGACAAAAACGATTTAAAAGACGCAACAAAAAAGTAACAATGTTAAAATGATACAACAACAAAATAAAAAATGTAAAAGATGTAACACATATAAAAAGACAAAAATGATGCAAAAGACATTGCAAGATGTAAAAAGATGAAAAAGACAAGAGGGAGACTCGACTTTTTACTTTTATACTTTGAGTACATTTCAGAGCTTGTACTCTTTCACTTTTACTTGAGTAAAGAAGTTGAATCAATACTTCGACTTTACAAGTTTTTTTTCTTTTCTTTTTTTACACGAGTATCTGTACTTCTACTTTAGTACAGAATGTGTGTACTTTTGTCACCTCTGCTCACAAAACAGTCTCAATGGATAAACAGCACTACAGGCCTGAGGGTAAATATAGAGTTTGATCTAGGGGTTGACTGTGCCTTTAAGCATTCAAATCCTTAATTAAAAAACAGGATTGTTTTGTCCAGTTCTTCTGTTTATTTCATCTCTCCACACATTAAATGTAAAAATCCCTTTTTGGGCGGCAGAGGGGACTTCTCCAGGTGTTTGAAAGAACATGTAAATGATGTCATTTGAGTCTGTATTGTTTCAGAGCAGGCAAATTAGAGCAACAAAACCGACATTTATGGAAGAAAAAGATGCTGTTTATTACTTGAACTCCACCTGGAGCTGTAACAGGTGAGATGTGTGCCGACGTGAGAGCTGTGACAGTCAAATTGCCTGTAGCTTCCACGCAGCTCTTTGACTGACACTCCCAGTTATAGCCTGTTCATTCAGAGCCGTGTTGTCTCTCTGTCTGCTTCTTGTCAACTAATCAGCCTCACTGCGGATGAAAAGGAACCTTACATCATCTGTCTCTGCCTCTTTTCCTGTCACACACACACACACACCAATCTCCTTTTCATTTCCCGTCTCTCTTTCTCTTTCTCTCGTCTTTTCTTTCAGCACACATCTGACAAGGCGGGGCTAATTGATAGGCACGCCATTTCTCCGTGCTCCTTCCCAGCCCCGTGACTCCACCTGTTCACACGTCTCAGTCGCTGCCTCTATGGGGGAAAAAAAAAAAAAAAAGAGGCAGAGGCAAATTACTCCTTCATTTTGCAGTAAGCGGAGCAGACAGGTTGGCACTTCCTCATTAGGAGGAGGTTTGTTTCATGAGGTGAGGCACGGATCTCTCTTGTTTCTGCTTTGATGAGGCCTCGCAGAGTCAGACTTTGATGTCTGTCATTAATGAACCTCTTAAAAGACTTCTGATTCGTGCTTAATGGGGAAGAGACTCAAGCAGCGTGGTGGTTAGGAGAGCATACAGGCGGCTTGTGTCTCACACTGGCAGCATTTGATAAAAACTTTAACTCTGTTTGCTTCACGTTGAAGCCTGTGAATCAGTCTGTGAAAACAGTCACATAAAGTCTGCTGTGGCTCTGGAGGAGCTTCATCTGAGGAAGCAACCACGGTGATGTCATTGTGATGTCATCTCAAAGAGAGCCTGTTATGCAAACTGAGAGTGGAGACCAGTGCCAGCGGGTCAAATTAAATAAATTAATTAATGAATTAAATGAATCTGCATCTGTTTTGGTGATTGATTAACCTTCTTGAGTATTTTTTTCAAAGAAAAACTGTCCAAATTCTCAGATTTCAGCTTCTTAAATGTGAATATTTTCTGGTTTCTTTACTTCTTTCTGTTAGTAAACTGAATATTTTGGGGTTTTGGGAAAAACAAGACATTTGATCTCATCAGCATTTCATCTCTAGCTTTGCTCAACATTTTTCACCATTTTCTGACATTTCATGGACCAAACAACTAATCGATAAATTGAGAAAATTATCAACTGGTTAATCAATGATGAAAATAATGCTAGTTGCAGCTCTAAAAACACTATACTGAGCTAAACAAATTCATTATATTTTATATTGAGGTAATCCAAAAGTGACGGAAAGTAATCAGGTTACATTACTTTAATATTGTAATACTTGGATAGTAACTGTATCAGAATACATTTTAAAGTAACCCTCCTCACCCTGCTTATTTTTCACCACACAAGAAATTAAAAGAGGAACACAGAGTGCAGACCTCCGCCACAGGTAATAGTCCACCTTTCTCTAATGTGCAAATGACTAGTCCTTTTTTGTTGGAAAAAACAGGATTATATGATTGTGCAGCTGTTATATAAATGTTATGAAAGTTATATAAAAAGTTATATAAATGTATAAGTATATAAAAGTTAATTAGAGTTGTTGTTTGTGATGATTTTTCAAGTTGCCTCAGGGAGTTAAATAGATTTTAAATATTAAATCAAAAGGAAAAACAACTAAAAAGCCAAAATCTGAACTTTCCCCTGTGATGTCAGAGCAACTGACCCTTCCTAAGTCCCGCCCCTTTTTGGAACCTCAGTCAACTTTCTCCTTTCCTGTTTCCTGTTATAATGCTATGTGCTAAGCTAGCCCTATGTTGAAGAGAAAATACATTTTGAAGATAGTTAAAAGATGTTGCTGGGGGGCTGTAAATGGTATATCATATCACATCTTAAGTTAGCTAATGCTAATGAAACACTAGCTAAATAGCTACTCCTATAAACATCAATCATTGGCTAACTAGTTAGCTAGCGTTTTGCCCTGTAGAAAAACACTAGCTAACTGCCTAGCTAATCCAGTTTAGCTCAGTCGTTAGGTATATAGTTATATCAGATGGCTAATGTTAGCAAAATGCTAGCTGAATACAGCTGACTACAGTGGCTGTACATCAGCAGATGAAATTTTCTCAGTTGTCATGTTTCAGTTTTTATTTTACTGAGCACTTTTCATCCCTGATGGCCTAAAAGTTGAGTTTTGTAAGTTAATTCTTGACCTTGTAAATTGTTGCGTCTTGCTAAAGCTACTGTTATTTTGCATTATTGGCACAGCTGTTATATATAAGCTGTTATATAAATGTACATCTTGATTAGAGTTGTTTTGAGTGTTCATGTTGCCTTCAGCAGAATTTAATTATTAAAACTAAAATTAAAAAACAACCCAAAAGATGCACTTTCACCTGTGATGTCTCATTTGAAAAGAGGAATATGTTGCTTTGACAGGTCTAATCAGCTTCTTTACGCCTCAGAGTTGGACCAGGGACATGTGCTGAGTGTTTGCTGGGTGCTTATCTGGGTTAAGGATTTAGCCCTTATGAATAGTCATTGTGAGCTCTCAGCCTTGGGGATGGAGCGGCAGACAGACAGAGCTGTCTGTTTGTTTACCAGAGAACCAACTTGCCTCTAAAAACCCAATGTCATATAAAAGCAGGAGGAAGGAGGAGGAGGAGGAGGAGGGGCTGATGGAAGACAGAAAATGAGCGAGGGGCATAGACACCGACGGAGTGCATGGAGGAAAATAAACCTCACATCAAAGCCCGCCTGTAATGGAAGAAAGGTTGAGAGCGGCTGGGTGGATACAGATTGTTTGAAAGTTTTTTTTTTTTTTTTCTTTTCCCACGCAAACTAGAAGACAACATATTCAAGGTTGTTCAATTATTCATGTTCGGGGATCTTCTCCGAGCCCTTTCCCTTCTCATCCAACAAGACTAACAAGACCTTCACAGTATTACCAAGAGGATGTTTGTTTACATGGATCGGATTCAGAGCAGGAACATAGCTCACCGGGGTCAGATGATTGCCACAGCTGCTTGTGAAGGGCAGGGTGTGCGCACCACCAGCAGGGGGCAGTCAGACACATGTTTTGATGAACAGCCTCTGATTGGTTCTAGCAGATAAGAGTCCTGGAGGCAGGAGGAATACATGCAATCCAAAGCAGGGGCCGGCGGGAGGCTTTCTCTTGTGTTAGTGACACCCACAGGACAGCGCTCAGCACAAAAGAGGACTTTCATTCATCGTTTTCTTCTTTCTCCGAGCGTCACGCTCACACTGCACAAAGAGAGAGACCCTGTCACCAACACTATCTGTGAAGCCCATCACTCTGAGTAATGGAGGGGGACAGAACTCAAGCATGGATGTTTAATGCAGAAGTACAGTGAAATGAAGAGGATTTGTTCTCAGTACATCCTTCATAAATTATTTTTGCCCATCTCTATTTTTATGAAATAATGCACATCATATGTAGAGTTTGCTTAAATATATATATATATAAACAGAAAATTCATTCTAACTTTGTCTTGCACACCAGTAAAGTAGAATCACTGTAGAAAATGTTTTCACAAACTTTCCCACACCTTTTCTAGATTTACCTTCACAGAAAACATCTAGATGTGCAATAAAGATGCATTAAAGGAGAAATCTGTAATATATTTACTGTAATAAATCATAAAATGACCACGATATGTCATCAGAGATCAAGGAAACATGTTAAAAACTATTTGTTTGCCTTTTTATAGTCAAAATGAATGCAGAATGTTTGCCAAATGAGTAAGTGTCTGTTTATAAGTTGCATGAAATCATTAACCATCTTAGAGAATGAGTAGATGTTTATAACAGTTAAATTGAGCAAAATGTTAATGGAGTTTGACAGGCATTGAGGAAGACTCCAGATTGTATCATTTTGTTTTCAGGGTAATAGGCGTAACTTTAAATTGACTGACAACCGAGAGTTATAAACTTACTGATCAACTTACAGTGTGAGACTCTTCTTTGCTTTTTATTGTCAAATTATAATGTTGTATTTGTCTTGTGCTCCTGCAGTGTTCCTGCAGGCCGCCTGAGAGTCCTCGAGTCTGGGGAGGAGGCAGCAGGGGGAAACAACTCACCTCAGCTATAAACGGTGCATTAAATACAATTTCACCCTATTTAAAATACCATCTATGATTCCAACTTGCTGTCTACACTGTACGACTCATTATTGTTACATATTGCTCCTATAATGGATCAGTATGAAAAAAAAAAAAAAAAAAATCCAGTCATCATTTAATACATTTTTTACCCATATGGAAAAGATATCGATACATTTTACTCAATGTTTATATATTTTATTTGAAACTTGTCAGTCATATATTTGACAATCAAACCAGATACAAAGTCTTAAGAAAATAAGAGTAATATTTAACTTATATAATTTGGGATCTTTTATTTATTATATATTATTTATGAATCAAACTTACAAGAGTTGGACAACCAGTGAAAACAAAATCTTGCAAGTATTGTATAGAAACCTAACAAGACATGTAAGATGTCACATGTAGGAGACACAGGACACTTAGTTATGTCTTAGTTGCCTTGGTTCCTCACTTGTTGGAGTGTGTGCCTCATATACTGAAGGCTGACTGTCTGTTGCCGTGGTGAGTTTGATCCCTAACTGTGATCCTTTGCTGCATGCCACCCCCCTTTTGTCTCCCACCCTGCCTGTCCTATCAAATAAAGGCAAAAGACCAAAAAAAAGAAAGAAAAAGAAATATGGAACATGCACAGAAAACATGATTCACCATGTACTTTCTCATTAACAACATACATGTTCACTTGATGCATTCTTTTAATTATATTATATGAGAAAAATGTGAAACATTTTGAAAAGATTCTGAAGTGCCAAGTTACACAAGAGTCCCATTTTCACATTTAAACTTTCCTTAATCACATCAGTAGTTCAGGTTTTTCAGTTTAATAGTTTTGAATCAGTATTTGGGTCTAGTATCTCAAGAAAACCATATGTGTTGCATTTAGTAGTCGGCAGCTGTTATTTCAGTTTGTTATTTCAGACGCATCAACATTTATCAGCAGATAGCCAATATTAAAGGACAAAGATTGGAATCAGGGCCAAAAAGCATCTTGATTGGGAAGTCAAACCCTGAATGAATAACATCATATTTGCTCAAAAGTGTGTATTTGTATTGTCTGTTGGTGGATTTACGAGGTCTCACAGTTTGGGGTGAAATCCAGGAGAGCTCTCATTGACTATTCCTCACAGCCTATCCCAATCCTCAGCTTCACCTTGACCTTAACATTAACATGGCATTGTTGTTGTTGTTGTTTTTATTTTCTTTGTTTATCTGTGAAGAATTACGAAAAGGCTGCTCATTAATATTTCTCTGAAAGTCTTATTCAAAAAGGCTACTTTTCATCTGTAGTTCCTCATTAGATCAATAACTGGGAGGTGAATAATGATGCTGCGCTTATCTGTAAACCTGCTAACCTGTTCTCACCCATGATATGAAATAAAATACAACATCTTTTTGAATCGTTATCCTTTTGTTTGTTCACCTTTGCTAGCAAAATTATAGCTTTGGAAAAGTATAAGGCAGATAAAAGCCATTAGCATGCAGCTAACAACAGCTGAAAAGACAACAACTGGAGTACTAACAACAACTGGGAAAATGGCAACAAAGTACATCTGACAAATGTAAACTGTTTTTAATACAGTTAAAAAGCATTACTTCATGTCCTCCCCAAAAATTAAACATATAGTTATGTAATGTATACATTAAACATAAATAATAAACTTTATTTATATAACAGTTTTCAAAACACAGTTTCAATGTATTTCAAAATACACCAGTAAAGACACTATGACTACAACATACTGATTTTTAGCAGGTATCATCAATGGTCACCATCTTATTATAAAAATCTAGCATGCTAGAGGGTCTTGGCTTGGAACTTCTGTCACAACTTGGGTCTTGGTTTGAGACGTTTCTGTCTTGACTTCAGTCTTGACTTGGAACTCTGCTGTCTTTACTTGGGACAACTTGGGTCGTGATTTTAGACTTTCCTATCTTTATTGGGTTTTGACTTGGAACTTATCTGTCATGACTTGGGTCTTAACTTGAGACCTGCCTGTCTTGACTTGGAACTTCACAGCCAAGACTTCAGCTTGGCTTTGCCCCTCCTCTATTATTTTGAAATGCAGTTTATGTCCGCATATCATTAAACTAGCGTAGACATACATTGCAAACTGAAGCTGACAGTGAGGTTGTGTGAGGACATGTGCATATAGAAATACGTAAACACAACACAACACCTCCCCTGTGACTTCTGCTTCTTCTTCTTCTGACACTAGCTGAAGACCCTGGACTAACCTTGAGCACCGGTTTACTTGTGGGAGTTATAATTCACTGCTACATTTCTTGAAGTGACAGCGCAACATTTCCCCTCATCCCCATAGACAAGCATGCCAGCCTCTGCACTCCATCCACCCCCAATACACACACTCCCCTCATCCTTCTCCACCTTCATCCATCCTCCTTTCCTTCCCAGCCTCCCTTGACAGCAATTAAGACGTTTGCCTTGCACAATAAACAAATCTGTAACAATTAGCGTTGTTACGGCAGGGTGCCTTTCAGTACCCCACCTCGGGTCCAGGGTGGTGACGACGGGAGGGTGGAGGCTCCGGGAGGGCTCTTGCACCAGTGTTCAGATGTTTAGCTCTGTTGAAAATAAAACCCCAGGGGGGAGTGCTTGATTGAGTGAGAGTTGTGGGCGGGAAGGATGGCGGAAAGTGGCCTGGCTCTCTGGGGAAATCTGACAAATGGAAACGTATTTCCATTCCCAAGGCAAAAATTTACATCAAGCACCGGCAGAATAAAACTGCTCTGATATGTTTATTGCTGCAGTGAAGAGGCTTTAAAGATGCTGAAAGTTAACGGAGCTGAGGCCTTTTAAAGTGTGGCGGAACACTTTTTATCATCGTATGGCAACAGAACTTGTTGTCCTGAGTTTTACGGGAGAGCAATATTGTGCTGACGCAATCTAAATGCTGTGTCAGAGGCTTTTACCACCGAGTCAATTTACTGTATCAGTGAATACATGTACATTTTGTTAAGAGACACCCTTCAGTACTACAGACAATAATGTGTTTTTCCCCAACCATGTCAACAATAAGAGTCTAATGTTTTAAGTGTTGGATTTTCACATGATGGTCTAATTGCTCTTTTAGAAGCTTCTGTCTTAACAAGATAATCAGTCTGGGAGAGACCAAATTCTAAGGCTCCAAATAAAAAAAGGTAAGTGTAACTAATGGCTGTATTATTAATCAGGAGCTACCAATTCTGCATAAAAGTCGGGCATTATCTGTACATTGTCTGCCCAACTTAATGAATCAGACCTATGACATCAGTCCAAAAACCTACAAAAACTTCTTCTTTTATGTGTACATCAGTTCAAAAGTATCAGTATCAGTATTGTTCTTCACAGATCCGTGAGTCAAACTTCACTTGCCTTTCAGCTCAGACAAAAAGAGGAACATATACATCTTCTTCTGTCCTCATGGATGGGTTAAAGCAACCAAAGCTAGCACCCATAGCTCTGATTAGCCCATCATCCTTGAAGGTTTATTGTAGGTCAGTGTGATTGCTGTGAGAATTAAACCTGAGTGTGACGCAGCTCTGCTCATCACTCATCAGACCTCAGCCTCATAACACAACACTTAACTCCTCAAACTGGTTAGGACAGAGGGGGAAAAGATAAATTGCATATTTGTTTTTTAATGGAGAAAAAAAAGGCATCGTTCAACATCAAAACTCCATCCAGGTATATCTGCTCATTGTGTTCATTTCCTACTCTGACACTGATAATTCACAGAAAGCACACAAGAATGATTAGATACATAACTTTTGGCCTCCAGATAAATCACTCAATCCATCACTTAATTAAAAATGTAGACATTTAGATTGGAGTTGTAATTAGATTCTATTAGCAGGTATGCTTCTATCCACTTGAGATGTAAAGCAATATGAACTGATGTGACCCGACTCTTTGTAAGTGCACTCAACACAAGAGAATAAACTCAGTATGTATTGAATTGTGTTTTATTTAATTCTTGCTATGCAAGAAATGTTTTATGATGTATTAAATGAGCATAAAATAATAAATGAGTATAAAATAAACAAATAAGGCATAACAAGTTTTACTTTGTATCAAATTAGAGAAAAACTAGGAATAATAT
Source organism: Lutjanus erythropterus (assembly GCF_056507025.1). Lineage (NCBI taxonomy): Eukaryota > Metazoa > Chordata > Actinopteri > Lutjaniformes > Lutjanidae > Lutjanus > Lutjanus erythropterus. Next base: position 23,817,779 of record NC_139339.1, read on the forward strand.
ATCCTAGACATTCCTCGACACTTTATTAGACCCTTATTAGACTTTATTAGAGGGTAATTTGGGACACATTACATCACAACTGTACTGCAAACTAAAGTGTATTATTTCCCACTTTTAGACCCTTATTAGAATTCATTAGAGGGTTATTAAGGATGGGTTACAACAGAACTGTACTGTAGACTAAAGTGTATTATTCCCCACTCTTAGATCCTCTTTAGACTTTATTAGAGGATAATTAGTGATTTATTACACCAGAACTGTACTGTAAACTAAAGTGTATTATTCCCCACTGTTAGACCCTTATTAGACTTCATTAGAAAGTTATTAAGGACACATTACACCAGAACTGTACTGTAGACTAAAGTGTATTATTCCCCACTGTTAGACCCTTATTAGAGGCGTAATTACGGAAGTGTAAGTGTATTGTTAAGCGTATTATTTCCAAGTGTTAGATGTTTCAAGTGTAATTAGGGACACATTACAACAGAACTGCACTGTGAAGTAAAGTGAAATCACAGGTGCACTACTTCCCTATTTAAAACAATATGTGAAGCAGTTCTATCAGGTGAAGGCAAAAAAGACAGAGGAATATTTTGTGACCTCACAGACTTATTGTAATATTATATGCAGATAATGTGATCGGAAGTCTAACACTGTCAAATATTGAACCTATTATATATTATTAGACTAATTTGATACAAAATACGGCTTGTTATGTCTTATTGCTGTACTGTAAAATAAAGTATGACCTAAAATTGATTTACCAGCCTCAATGCATAAGTATTGTGTGTTCAATATAGGTTGGCACAGAGCAGAATGTACATGTCGCTATGCATGGAATTGTGAACATGAAAATACTCTTGTACATTTGTCCAGTACAAGCATGCCTGCAATATTGTTTGTTCATGCACTACTGGCGCCAAGGGACACTGAGGCATTCAAATATCCTTCTTTCTTCCTGTCCAAGTGTGTACCCAGCAGCTGGGGTGAGTTATCAACCTCGATGCTTTTAATCTGGGATGACAGAGTGTGACTGCTGGGACACGGGGACCTGTCTGCTGGGGGATAAGAGGAGGGGACAGCACCCGTACGGTCCCTAATTGATGGTCACACCTTTTAGACCATGCAAGAGGAGATATGAAATGCTTGGAGGGCGAGGGTTGGTGTCTGCGTGCGGTTAAAGGTGTGTGTTTGTGTGTATCAGTGCTTTAAGGATCCTGAACCGAGGTAATTACTCTTCGGGAGTTCAGCGGGGTCAATTGCTGGCTGCCTCTTTATTGGGGTGGAACATCCCATTAAACTGTGTTTGAAGGATGCTCTGTACCAGATCACTCCAACTCTTCAAATACGGCAGCTTGGTCAGTGACTCCACGCTCTGAACTATGACGGTCTATGTACATTGTGCACATTTTCTGAAAGTTGGACGAAACAGAACAGCATCTGTGGGGGCAGTATAGCAGTGTAGCCAATAGTTCAAGCAAGACATGACTACAGGAGACAAACAGGAGGTTTTAATAATCTTACGTATTGGAAATGATGTTTGCCGACACTCTACCAACGGAGCTACAGGGCTGGGGAAAATTAATTCTCTAAGGATTTCTGTATGAAATACTGTATATATAATTTATGGCATGTTTTGGTTTGCTTTGGTTTTATTAACTTTTAAACTTTCTCTGCGCCTTATCCCAGATACAACTTCACAACTTTAAACAATTAAAAAATGTGTTAAAAGTCTTCAAAATCTAAAATTACAATGCCTACTGATAACATAGATATGAAAATGCACTATTATAATAATAATCTTTGTTTGAAAATTGATTTTTCTCGTTAAAAATGGTTGGCCTTTTTAGTTCCAGATTTTCATTTACACTGTCAGATTTTGGCAATTTAATCAGGCATTAAAATGGTTTGCTATACCCTAAAGACCCCTGTCTCACTTCCTGGTTAAAAAAAGTGGGAATACCACTCAGGCACTGGTAAACATTCTATTTTTCAACAAATGCATTAAGTAATATTGTTATCAGATGTGTCTCAGCCATAACATGTCGACTCTGTAGAGTAGAGAATTATGGTTTTAAAATGTGTATTTTGATCAGCATTAAGAGAACTCTGAGCAACTTTAAAAAATAAAATGGCTGCTCACTATGACTATGCTGTGAAATGAAAAACTTATATTTTGTCAGCTCCGTAAGACATCAACTTCATCAGATTTTCCGTCAGAGGGAGCTGACGTCTAAAAAAAAAAAATCATGAGGAGGTTGGCCTGTTACAGGGTTTAGCAGCCAAGAGTTTGATCTTTTAAAATATATTTTCCAGCATAACTGAAAAGTGAAAATCAAACCCCCCGTCAAAAAGCGGTTTTGTCCCAGTTCTCAAGAATGAGTGAAAATATTGATTCTTGAATCTTTGGCTTCCTACAGTTCCCAGAAACACCTCTGATCCTCAGAGAAGGACTGATAGCTTGTAGCTTTTTCTGTCATATTTGCTCATATGTGCACATGAGATCTGCGTATAAGAACATCATCACAGCACATTTATGCACGAGAAATATAATGTGAGAATTTTATTGTAACTTTTGAGGAAAAGCTGCAAAATCAGACAAATTTCAGAGTGCATCTCCACAGCATGACCTCTCGCAAAAACTAAACTCAGTAAATATTTCATGGCCTTCATTGACGGGCGCCTGTGGCAGCATCTTGTTTGTGTGTGTGTGTGTGATCGCAGATGAGAAGTATGGCTGAATAAAGCAGGTCTTGCATCATCTGAGCGCACAGACAGCTCAGGGGGAGGCAAACCTTGGACCGCGGGAGTCCAGCTTGTTAGCATGCTGCTGAGCGGCTGCTGAACGTAGCTTTGTTCGTCATGAAATTTTCACGGATAATTGGGTGTTATGAAGATTAATGTGCATTGGTTTTACAGAGCCGCGGGAGAACTGCAAAAGACTTCGACTCAACAGCTGCCTGTGGCCTCCTCAGTGCTGGTAGTTATGATAGTGTGGCTTAAAATCTTGATGTTGATCAGCTGATTGGCTTCATTCATTCACTCACATTTTATCTAATCGTACCAGTGTTTCTGTATCAAACCGTGCTCTTACATGCAGGGATGACCTGCAGTTTGACTCCACTATAATTTACCACAAACTACTCCAATTAGACAATGCATAGGAGTGACTCTAATTGTATGTTTCACTCTAATAACTATTATTTCCTCATGTTCTCTGTGCACTTAATATATTCAATAATGAATCACCCACACAAACCTCCCATATAGGCTTTTGGGTTGGCTTGGAGTAAAAATCACATCCACTGCAGACAACATGTACCTCCAGCGAGTCCCTTTTTCAGATTTATTATGAGCGTTATAAAGCCTCATGCAGGATATGGGGAAATGCAGGAATATATATTAGACTGCAGGATAAAGGAGTTCTTTTACAAGAGACTTCTCTTGCAAAAGTCGAGTTTCTCTGAAAGTTTTCTGCTCTTCAAAAAAAAAAAAGTTAAGTTTCTCTTGCAAAAGTTACCTGTTGTTGCGAAAGTTGTGCGTTCTTTCACAAGAATTTTACATTCTTTCAAAAAAGTTTTGTCCTCTCAAAGATTTTCCTTGTCCTTTCAAACTTTTGCCTTCCCCCGGGAAAAGTTTTGTGAGATCTGTGGCCTGCTGTGAGATACACTGAAGTGGAAGCTCATTGATCTTTGAGAGACCAAAAAACCTTTATTCAAAAAACACAACAAACCATGTTATACTGTGACAACTTGTCATACCAGGAAAAAATCATGTAATAACATAACTTATATTAACTTAATAACTAATATTGTTAGAATGACAAATTTTTCTTGTATTAGCAATACATAATTTATTGTTATGACAACAAATTTTCAAGTCATAACAAGAAAAATATAATACATTGCTTTAAAGTTTATTGTTAAAAGAATCTGTTCTTCACATCATCACAAGGTATTTTCATGTTGTTATGAGATACAAACTTATCACCTTATGTAACAATGTATTATAATATATTTATCTTGTTATAACTTAAAAAAACATGTTATGATCTGTAGCTTATTGTTATAACAAAATAAATATATTTGTTATACAAAATAATACAAACATATCAAATTATATTATATTTATCTTGGTATAATTTATCTTGTTGTTGTCATGTTATAACAATTAACATTGTTATAATGAGAAACCTTTATAACAATAATAACAATATACGAATATACGATGTATCTTGTTACAACATGATTTCTGTATATATATGTATATTTATATATATATATATAATATATATATATATATATATACACACACACACACACAACTTATTGCACCATAACAACATAAGTTAGTACATTCTAATGTGAAATGTTTGTTATAAAAATAATAATTATGTTACAATATTAAATGTTTTATATATTATAACAAGATAAATAGTATATTGTTATAACAAGAAAAGTGTCATGTTACAATGTGAAAAGTGTGTATATCCTAATATCATCAAAAAATCTTATTATAACAATAAACTTTTCACATTTTAATGTTGATACTAATCTAATCTAATCTAATCTAATCTGCATTACAACATACAAACATATCACATTCTAATATATTTATCTCAGCGTTACATGAAAAGTTTCCTGTTATAACTTGACGACTTGTTGAAGCATTTAGAGAAATGCAGTTTATCTTTTCTATTTAATTTCCACTCTAAATGTCTTCTGTGTTGGAGCTGTCCTTTAGATGAAAACAGATTACATTCAGACTCACTCTTCCTGCAGCCTTGCAGTAACTCTCACTTTCCTCCTACACACACCCCAGCGCACACACACACACACACACTTCCACAGTCTGATGAAATATTTAAAATAAGCCCCAGTTTAGGAGGTGCAGTTATAGGCAGTATCCTAGCAATAGAGGTCATGGAGGGTGCACACCCTGCCATCATCTGCCCGCCCCCTCACTTGTGCGTGAAAACACCGAAAACACAGAATGCAGACCCAGATCAAGATCACAAGTACATTTTTAATTTGAAGTCCTGCCAGATCAACCAGATAATGAGGCTGTGTTTTGATCTGTGAGCTCTGTAGGCATCACATGTAGGTACACTCATTTTGATACATATTATTCATGTCGACTGAATTATTCAACATTTTCCAGAAACCTGCATTATTTAAAGTGTTGTCTGTTGAATTATTTTGTTAAAATTGGCTTGATATGTTAAAAAAAACAACTAATAAAAAATGATTGGAAGCATACTGGAAATCCTTGATGCAGAGCCCCTTCCTTGGCTGTCTCACAAAACTTATTCAGCATTCACTCCGTCGGGGTTTATCTCTGCCAAATACAGTGTTTCTGTTTCTAAACTTTACCGAAATTCAAGTTGGTGGATTTTCAATGTGGATGGAGAGAAATGAAGACTATGAAGGGTCAGAGAAGGGTGAAAATGTACGCAAAATCAGTATGACAGTGTGCTACACTGTAAAAGTAAACTATTTGTTTAAGCTTTAAAAAGTAAGTCTCCAGGCTGCCTGAAAATTTTGAGCTGACTGAATTTGAAAGGACAAGTTGAAGTAATGAGTCAGAACAAATAAACTTAAACAGACTGGATAGCAATAAAAATTCAGTTGATCTTCAGAAAACATGTTCAATAACCAGAAGATATTAAGTTGAACCAACAACTCTTCAGTCACACTGCTGAACATCACATGAACATGAATTTGATTTACTTTTAAAGAGTCACTTCTTCATTTCTGGGAAGTCTGCCAATGTTTCTGCAGAAACTGAATTGAATGAGTTGATAGAACTCTGTACAGTACATACATTCAGTTCATCATTTCAAATCAAAAGACCTACATTTCTGACATTCTGAGGTCTTCTGAAGATAAATACTAGAAATACAGAATCACTCAAAACAAACAAACAAACAAACAAACAAACAAACTCACTGGATGATCTTGAATTAAATTGTGGGCAGGATTTCCATGTAATAACTTTATGTAGCCCCGACTCAAACAAAGTGCATTCATAGAATATAATTTAATTGACTTAGTCCAACTATTTTTTTTTAATCAAATCCAATTAACATAAATTATTTACATAACTCCAGCACATTTAACTATCAAATATAAGGGTACAAATGTACACAAATCAGTATGAATGTATGAGATACTGTAAAAATAAACAATTTGTTTTAACTTTAAAAAGTTGGTATGCGGATGTCTAAAAATTTAAGTTGACTGAATTCAAAAAGACAAGTTCAGGTAATTTTGTAATGATTCAAAACAAATAAACTTTTCTAGTCTGGACTTGATACTAATTCAATTGAAAACATATTCAACAAGCTTAAGATATTAAGTTGAACCAACAACTCTTCAGGTGTACTGCCGAACATTACAAATAAATCTGATTTCCTTCTACGTTTTCTCTGTTAGAAGAGTCAGCTCTTTATTTCTGGGAAGTCTGCACATAATAAAGTTCAGCAAACTCACAATTTCAACTTACTTCCGTAGATTTTGGAGCTCTGAGCCCTACTGAAACTCTTAAGTTTTGAAAAGGTTTTACCAACTACTTATATTTAGTTGAGATAAAGCACCCAAATAATGACAAATCAGGTTCACAGCTTACTGTGAACAATTTTTGAAATACATTTTTTGGGGGTTTCTAAAACTCTTAGAGATAAAGTAAATTATCTCAATAAAAGATCACAGATTGACAAAACTTTCTTAAAAATCTACTGAAGGCAGTCGCCAGTCTCTAAATGATTTTTTACAGTGTAATATGCTGATGGTATTTCTTCAGAAACTGAATCTAATGAGTTGATTAAACTCTGTACAGTACATTCATTCAACTCATCATTTCAAGTCAAAAGAATTTAACAGTGTATGTTGAGAAGATGCTCTTTGCGGTGATACTGCTGCACCCTCTGCTCTCACAGCCATCAAATATTCAAACCAGCGATGCTCCTGCTCTGTCACTCTGGACACATGAGTGCACCGATCTGAGACCAACAACACAGCTACCTCCATTTATTCCCGACCTGCAGCAGCAACAGCAGGACTCTGACGAGTAAATAATTAACAAAGATCACCTTTGCAACACTGATACTGCTCATAGGTCAGTCAGAGCAGAATTCTCTCTTTAAAGAGACGCTGTGTTGAAATAATAATGTCCAACACTCTTTCTGAGATGCTGCGTTTAAAAACTGCAGCAGCATCTGTTTGCAGCAGAGCTCAGCTCTGGGCAACCTGAAGGTCAACTTACAGCTTTCAGTCACAATGCTCAGTTTTCATCAACAGATGGTGGTTGCTCAGTTGTCATGGAGATGACACAGTTGTCAGCATGTGACCTATACACCTTTGGTCACGTGATAACAGGTTGTCTGCTTTAGTTTACTGTACAGTTGTGTTGTAACCCATCCTTAATAACCCACTCATGCAGTCTAATAAGGGTCTGACAGAGGGAGAAAATACACTTTACAGTACAGTTATGTTGTAACATCTTAATTACCCTATAATAAAGTCTAATAAGGGACCAATAAGGGGTCTAATACTGCCTAAGTAACAAATTATTTCTATATTTTCATCTAATTGGATACAGAATATGGCCTGTTACATCTCGTTAATGTAATTTTGTTTAATGATAAAACATGAAAACGTCCTACAGAGTATCACTCTGTGTCGGCGGATTGAAGGTTTTGTCTTAAGACATTGGGTCTTAAAGCTTTAATCGACCAGTTTTTAAAGTATTCCAAGTATATTTTTGAGCATTTTTAGCTTTGCCAGCCTTTGATTCTCCATTGCACTGATAAATCCTACAAGGTTCAATTAATCTCACTCACCAGTTCAGCCCCCTGTGCTCCTGGTTCACTTGTTTGTGTAGGTGTATAATAAGTGAAACATCACAGGTAGATTTTGACACAGGCCCTCGAGATGAGGAGCAGATGCCCAGAAGCCGTTTTTTTAAATGTCAGTTTATATTGAACTTCCACACAGTGAATCTGAGACTTTCGGGTCCACTTACGGTCTGAGCAGTTGCCCACTTTCCATTATTTGTATTATTCCAACACTCCCACATCACATCACACTGCTTGTAACTGCAAAGTACAGTGCTGTTGATACAAAATGTTACCATAAGCAAAGGTCCTGCAGTCTTACAAACGTGCCCATAATTTATGAAATATTTTGGTTTGCTTCATTTTTTTTTATTTCTAAACTTGCTCTGTGCCAGAAAACATGCTCGTCCCAGACAAGAATTCACAACTTCAGTAAATTAAAAATGTATTAAAAGCCTCAAAATCTACAAAAAAAAAATCTAACTAAAAAACTACAAGTAACAATTCCTGCTGATGACATGTATAAAAATGCCCTGTTACAGTGTTCCTCAAACTTTTTACACCACGTACCACTTCAGAAAATACAGATATCTCCATGTACCACCTTACTGTTTTGTGCTGTTTGGTGCCACCAGGTTTCGTGGACACCTCACCAACGCTTCTTAAGTAACGGCTAGTACTTATGCTCAGTTCACTGTCATCAACCTCATGTTCAACACAGCTGCTCAAAATGTTTGTTTCTCCTGATCCGCACTCCTTTTTGAAATAGTTCTCATTTGGAGCCATGATTTCTGTGTTTACTATCCCGTCATCACAGCAAGGCTTGTAACTATGTATGACGTATGAGTACACTACATGCATGACCATGACTCTGTCGCAGCCTGATATTGAAACATTTCAGTGATCTGATGTTTTATGCATTTTCATTTGAACCAAATTTCATTTTTAAAAAATGTTTCTGATATTTCTTTGCGTACCACTAGAGGGAACACCAGTGGTCCTTGTACCACAGTTTGAGAACCTATAGGCCCTATTATATTTATCTTTGCTTTAGCCTGTTAAAGTTGTGTCCCAGGTTTCTTTCGACTCCGTCAGAATTTTACAAAACCATGATTTAATCAGGCATAAAAAGGGTTAGCTATACCCTAACGACCCCTGTCTCACTTCCTGGTTTAAAAAGAAGGCGGGAATACTGCTCAAACACTGGTTAACTTTCTATTTTTCAACAAATTCATGAAATAACAAAACTATTAAATGTGCCTCAACCATAACATGTGAACTCCGTAGCCCTTCTAAATCAAAGCTAAAAAAGAATTATGGTTTAAAAATGTGTATTTTGATCAGCATTAAGAGAACTCTGAGACACTTCAAAAAATAAATTGGCTGCTCACTCCGACTATGCTGTGAAATAATAAAAAATCATATTTTGTCAACTCCGTCAGATTTTCAGTCTTTCTTTGACATCTACATTTCATAAAAAAATTTAGTCACTTGGACGTTGGTCCATTATAAGGTTCAACAACCACGAGTTTGATCTTTTAAAATATATTTTCGAGCATAACTGAAGAGTAAAAATCAACGCCCCCCTCTCAAAATACAGTTCTGTCCCAATTCTCAAGAATGAGCATCAGTAAAAATAATATTCTACATGACAGAAAACAAAAAAACGTCGTTCGGGTTTTGTTGCTGTAGCTAAATGTCAGTATGAAGAAAAGGTAAATCCTTGTTGTTTTCCCTGCAGAGACATCCGAGCCCCGCCAATCCTGACCCACCAAACCGCGGGTTAATCCAGCCTCTACCTATAATTGGATAGGAGGACGGACACAGAGGAGAGCTATTACTTAGTTGGATCAAATGTGAACTGTGACCTCCCGGCCAGCTGGCCACCAACACAAAGGGAGGCAGCGAGGCAGTGAGGAGCATCAGTGGACTGACAGCAAATATGCAGATACGGTTCGGCAGTGTCTTTTTGTAGAATGTCTCCAGCTTCTTCAGGTCATCTTATAGTTTTTATCTTTTAAATTGGGAGCACAAATCCAATTAAAAAATGCAAGAATTTATGTGAGGGCTGAAACAAAAATGGAGAGGAGAATTTAGGAGCCGCTGCCTGTAAGCTAATTGACTGAGTGACCTGTAGGATTTACAAACTGTCCTCAGGACCAGCCGTGGGTCATTGTTCCACCTGCTCACAGACGTGATGTGGACGAGAAGCCTAATCAAACTATTCCTCGTGTTGTTTGGCAACCCAAAACAGCCACACATCCTAAAAAACACTGGGTTAAAATTTTATCCTGGACCAGATTTGACCCCGTGTTCGTGGAATTTTTTGTATTACTGTGGGGTTATTTACCAAAACTAAGACAAAGTGCTAGGATTTCAGGTTTTTGCACTTTTTAAACTTACATGTCACTATTTGTGTAATATTTTAACTTGTGAGGCCGCTGGATTCAGCATCCTAGGAGCAACTTCTGGCAGCTGCACACTTAGAAATAAAGGTGATAATTAGAACAATAAAGGGTTCTCAAGCTTGTTCCTGTTAAAACCTTTTATAAAGATTCAACTTGGGACCCTTTCAGAGAGATCTACCTCGAACTGGGTTATGCGTAGAACCCAGAATCTCCTATAACAGGGTATTTTATAATCAAAAAAAAAAAAAAGGAAAAGAAAGTAAATTTTTAGCAATACTTTTGGTGCAAGATTTATTGTATTGTAGATACAATGATTTGACTTACATAATACAAAACAAGCAGTTTTTCCAGTTTGATTTGTTCCTTTGCCTTCGTTCTACCTTTAAAGGGATAGTTCACCCAAAAACAAAAATTCAGCCACAATGTACTCATGTTCATGCTGATTGAAGGCTGGGTTTAGTTTTTTAGTCCACAAAACACTGCTGGAGTTTCACTGGAAAACAGTGGTGCACAATCTCCCAAACAATGGAAGTGAACGGTGACCAGTGTTTGTGGACTAAAAAACCAAACCTGACCCTCAGTCGGCATGAAGGCGAATAGATAATGTCTGAATTTTCATTTTTGGGTGAACTATCACATGCTAAAACAGTTAGCATTAGCTGCTTGGGCTGGGGACAGTTGTAACAGTTCAATTTCTGAATGGAGCACATTGGAAACTCAAGTGTGTACATTGTCAGCTCTGTGCCCACAAAGTCTGCACCACAGGGGCAGCAAGCCACATTTGCCACTCATGTGACAGTGACACAATCCACACAAGTGTCTTTTGTCATAGTTTTTTTTTTAAATTTTCTCATTGTTCTTTATATCTTTAGTCAAAACTGTTTATTCTCTATTCCTCGAATAAGGTCTTTCATATATTGTATAGTATAGATCTTATATTAGTAGATTACCTCTTTTTTTTTTTTTTACATCTATCCCCCGCTAGTGTTACTACTCACCTCAGCATTGGGGTAGGTTGTAACATTGGAGCCCTTTGTATTTGACATTAAAGGAGAAATCTATTCCAGACTGAAATAACTGTTTTAGTTTTCCCATTCCACATTAATTAGAGCTCAAATTAATGCTGAATGTTCACTGAAGTAATAAGCGTATGTTTACGAGTTGTAAGGAGTCATTAATCATCTTGTAGAAAGTGTAGATGTTTATAACTATTAAATTGAACAATATTTTAATGGAGTTTGGCAGGCAGTCAAGTGGGCAGTCACTGAACCCGAACTCCACGGTGTGTATTTTCAGAGAAGGGGGCTTTTGTTGTCAAGATCACAATCTTAACGTTACATCGATGGACAACTGACAGTTATAAACAGCTGATCAACTTACAGAGGAGGACTCGTCATCACCTGTCAGTGTTGTGCTCGTCTTGCACTCCTGCACTGTTCCTGTAGCCTGCCTGAGTCTGAAGAGGAGGAGGCAGGGGGAAACAACTCACTTCAGCCATAGACTGTATATTGAATAGGGGTTCAACATATTTAATATACAGTCTGTGGCTCACTTTTTGGACTGCTGTACTCATTTTCACAAGTTCAATTGATACGTATTGGTTCTTTAACTCACCTAATTTGTGATTGGATAGATGTCCAATTTAGGTTTGTTTGTAGCAGACAAATATGGGTACTGTGTGTCAAAGTTTGAAAGATTTAGCATTAACAGCCACTGAGTTTACTGATGCTCAAACAAAAAGTGTTACTACCATCCCCGGTCTCCCCTAACAATCAGTCCATACACTTTGGATAAACATGTGTTATAACCTATACCATATATTTGAAACAGGTCGTATGTCATTATTAAAATGTGAATTCCTCGCGTGCTGACAGTGTATAAAGATGTGCTGAGCAGAGTGGAGTCGCTGCAGCTGCAGGACAGCAGATGGCACCGCTGCGCCGTCCTGTGGATCCCGCTTGGCACAGGGACGCGTCCACGTTGTTCCCAGTGTCTGCCTCCGCTCTGGTTCCCCTCCCTCCTCCTCCTCCTCCTCTCCTCCCCTCCCTCTTCTCTCTCTCTCGGCTTACAGTATACACCTATCTATCTTCCACAAGCATCAGCAGTCTCTCCATCAGTCTCCGCGATACGAGCGCTACTACGGCGCAAAGCATGGCATCTCTGCGCCCAGAAAACCCGCTCTCCGCCGCTGCTGCGCACCTCTGCGTCTTTCTGCTGACCGCTTCGGCCTGGATGGCACTGCCGGGACCCGTGCGCTGTGACAGCGGGGCTTTACACCGGCGCGGCGGGGAGGACCGCGCGTTTGACATGGGCGGCGGAGACGGAGGCTCCCCGCCGGGCTTCTTCTTACCGACGGACGGGGACGAGGAAGCCGCGGAGAGCTCCCCTCGCTTCAGGAGGGCACTGTCCCGGGAAAAACAAATGTCCCTGCTCAGCAGTTCGTTCGTGCTCAAAGGGGATGCGACCCACAACCAGGCGATGGTCCACTGGACAGGAGAGAACAGCAGCGTAAGTAGCCTACCTACACCCCTCCTCCTCCCCCTCCACCTTCTCCTGCCGTCCCGTCACGACCCGCTGGTTCATGCACCATCCCCACCATACCCCTCTTTGTCACCTTCCTCCATCCATCAGTCCAGACACAGAGCGCAGCACCACAAACAAGTGATTGTTCTCCGCTGCGGGCGCACGCTGCGTCTGCGAGGCACGGTGCTTTTTACGCATCCAGGTGGTCCAGCTGCAGGACGCACGGTGGATGCTGCTGAAAGATGATCACTCTTTAAATGTTTTCATGTCATTGGCCCCACATAAAGACACTCTGTCACACCACACTCCCATTACATCACGCGGTGGCTCAGGTTGACCAGCATCTTGTTGTTGCGTGTTCACACTGAGTGAAACTTATCATTATCTCCATCCTTTGTCTGAACTTCCCTGCACACACGCCTCATCTGACTGAGGGAACCCCTTTAATGTCCAATTAGTGACCTGGGGAGGGGCCCCTGACCCCCACAATAATAAGCACTCATGCCGCTGTGTATGATAACATTCAGAGGACGCGCCTGTGAGCGCACACAGCCAGTGTGGAGACTACAGAGACAGCCCGCTGCTTGCCTCAGTCACACGAAGCCATGACTGAAATATTGATGGAGCTTTTTGTCCATGAATCTTGCAGAGCCTTGTTTATTTGTGGTTTGTGATTTGGCTCATATGAAAACGGATGTAGTAGCGCACTTTCAGTGCCTTTACTGCATAAACAGCGACACTGAAGTAGGTTTCAGACAGATGTTTTACAGATATCATAAAAAAAACAAGTCCCACTGGGATCAGACAGTGATGTAAGAGGAGACTAAAATAGCACATCATCATCAACTAAAGTGACCACAGTTATATTACAGTCCTATGGGAATATTTTAGGGAAATTTTGTTGTGATTATGATGGAAATTATTGTGATTGTATGAAGTATAATAACTGCACATTGTTAAAGGAATGTCTGTGAATTTTATGCTGAAAAACCATCAAATCATGACTGTAAAAGACTGTAAGCTCTAAATAGGTACAGTACTGTTTCTATAAGTGTGTGTGTGTGTGTGTGTGTGTGTGTGTCTCAGCAAACTGGTACTTGTATGGTATTTTAATATTATGGCAATTTTATTTATTTATTTTTTATTTAAAACTTGTAGGGTAGTCTGGGGATGGTTGCAACAAGGGACAGTTGCAACAAGTCTTATTCCTCCAATTAGACAATTAGACACATGCTAGAGTGATGACACTCATACTGCAAATCCTCAGGTAGACCTTCTGCTCACAAGGACAAACTACACTATAAAATTTGAAGTCCTGGCAACCACAGTGGCTGTTTTTTCCCCACCAATTGCGCATTAAGACACCGTTATATTTCACAGAACTTTTATTTATATTATGTTCATATTGTATTTTAATTTTAAAGACTTGCTTTTTATGGTAAAATATGTAAGTAAACAAGCAAACTCCAAATTATTGGTAAAGCTGGAGATGGTTGCAACAAGGGACAGTTGCAACAAGCCCACAAAGACAACTTACACTGTAACTTCTGCATGTTTATTTCCCATGTCTAAGGCATAAACAAGCAAAACTCAATAACAGTTATCTTACAAATATTACCACATAAATAAATGATTCTATAATACTACTGTATAAATAAACAATAGAACAATGCATATTTTCAGAATACTGTGCTTAATGAGACAAAAAGAAAAGTTAATTATTAAAATTTAATGTATTTCTGATATGTTGCAACCATCCCTTAATTATGCTGCAGCTGTCCCCAGGGTTAGTCAGTTGCACCATCAGACTTCTTCTTTTAAATAAAAGTTGTGAACGATTTGTCATTTGTAATCATCTTTAAATATGGGTAATTAGCAGACACTTGATAGATCTAGTCCAACTAGTAACTGAGAGGAATGGAAAAAGTGTTGCAACCATCCCCAGTCTACCCTATTTTTATAGTAAAATATTGAACCAAACCCAACCATGACCATAAAATCAGCTGTACTACTATCCATTTACCTTAATAGTAGAAAAAAACTTGTGCAATATTTATTATTGGTGAAGTTCTGGCAACCAAGGCTGCCTTTTTTTGATTGTCAATTGCACAGTAAGAAACAGATTTACTTATATGATGTTCATATGGCATTTTCATGTTAAAAACTAAAAATTTTTTCGGTAAAATATGGAAAATATAGAGAAATACAAAAAGTGTTGCAACTGTTCCCAGCCTCCCCTATTTTTACAGAACAATATGGAACCAAACTCCAACCTTAATTGTACATAAGCTGTATTAACATCTTTTTTACTGTAATAAAAGTTCAAAAAATTTCCAACATTTTTACTGCAGTGAAGTTCTGGCAATCACATCTGGTTATTTACCTCAGTGGTACTAATATGCTGTTACCGTTGTTGTAGAAAAAGTTCTACCATATTAATTACAAGTTTTGACAAACCTTTTTTTCCCCACATAAAATAACCATTTTTTACAGTGATATTTTTCCTTAGGGCCGGGTTAAGTGAGAGCAGCTACACTATGTAAACAAGAGCAGTCTTTGTGATGGATATTGACAGACGCCGGGGGGGTGGATTGGTGGCGGTGTCTGGTGGGGACATCACTTGCAATCAGAGCCTTTTTGTCAGTGTAACACATTGCTGCTTTACTGGCACCGGCTGCAGGCAGCTCTGGGGAAAATAACGCGACCGTGAAACAGCCAGCCGACCTGTTTTGCTCAAATTTGCCAGAGTTTCATGACAAATTGGTTGGTAAATAATGTAAATGGTGACATTTGCAGGTAACGTTCAATTTATTGGATCACAGGCAGAGGCGAGGGAGAGGCTGAATTTAAAGATGCTCTGGCTGTCTTCACATGTTGGTGGGTCCAAACTGCAGCAAGAAGTTGAAAAAGTTCAACTTCTGAGGCCAAAAACTGAAATCTGAGTTCCCTTCACTTCTTGTCTCAGGAAATCTAAAGCACAATGACACTGCAGTTCTGGTGTTTTTCTTCCTGTGTTGAAAAGAAGCGTCTAAGCCTGGAGCCTGAGTGGGCGTTTCCCATGGCAGTTGACTGAGGGCTGGTGGTGCTATGAATAGACCACAAACATTAATTCATGATGTTTTCTCCCCCACCCCTTTTTTAAATCAGGAACACATAGGTTATCCTCTGCGATGATTTAAACATCTGTTCTTCAACAACTACCAGCATTTGGGCTGAACCACGGTGCTGTTAAGTTTAATATTCTGTTGCAGGAAAGTGGAAGCTAGCAAGTTAGCTTGACTAGCTCTCACTCTGAAAGAAGAAGCTAGTTAGCCTAGCTTGCCAATTTTGACACTGATTCCAACTACACATAACTTTTAGGTCATGTTACTGTATGTCATAAAATCATTTTGTTGCCTGACATTTTACAAGGAAGGGTGGCAGCTAGCTAACTTTGATTGTCTTTTTCCCCCATTGTGGATATAAACCTGCCACTGATTTTCCTTCCCTTTTGCTTTCTGCATATTGCCATTTTTAAAAACAATTTAGCGACCTTAATGCTGAAAAGGGCAAGTTACCCTAACTGTAAACTGGTCACTAACCATACAAACTAAAAGAAGCTAGCAGCAGTTACCCTTGCACATGGGGGACGTTATAGCCTTTACAAAGCCCTTTATGGCAAGTTTAACCCAAACCATGATTTTTTTTCCCCTGAAAACCTAACCAAGAAGTGCTTTCTGGCAGAAAGCCTTTGAGGCTAACTTCTCCCAACAATGTTACCTATTTTGTAAGGAGCCTTTTGACAAGTTCTCCCCAACAACTGGTCCAGTCTAGTCCCAGTCCCAGTCCCAGTCCAGTCCCCAGTCTAAAATACAGCCTCATTTCCCATCATGCTGAGTGTTTATCGCTGTTAAGAAAACAGTGGTTTATGTTGGTAATTCTCATCTTTATTATTATAGTGTTGACCATTTGTGAGGTGACTTTTACATTAATTGATGTCAGCTGCACTTTGCATATTTTTGAGCACTTCAGCCTTATATTGAATATCCTTTCAAGGGCCAATGTAGCTGAGAGCTGCTTCCTGGCTCTCATTGCCACAATATTTTATTTTATTTTTTTTCTCCACAACCATCTGGAGACCCACGGAAATGACTTTATGTCCCCCTTTGGGGTCCCAACCCCCAGGTTAAGAAGCACTGCTGAATGCTGTGCTCACAGATAAGACTAAGCCTCCCACCTGGTTAACGGCCTGTGTGGCTGTTATAACTGCAGTGATATTACCAAGATTTTTTTAATTTAACTTTTAGTGTCTGCCAGCACTGGTAGCCAACCAAAAATTCACGCCAACTGGAGAACACTAATGCAGGGTGTACTGTAACAGCAGAAAAATAAATCAAAATTAACATTTCAGTTTTTGGTACTTAAAATTTTGACCAAATAAACACATAGTAATCACAAGAATGCATTGGTGTATTCAGTAAAAAATTAATTTTGATTTCAACTTTCAGGCACTTGAGCTTCTGAGGACAAGACACCACAATTCAATAATGACTTTCAGGATTCTAGTACTTTGGCATTTAAGACTGGGCATTTAAGTAATAAAAAAAATCTGACATTCTCCCAAGGGACTCCGGCCTTTCTCATGATGAACCTCTGCGTCTACGTCTCCTCTTTTCTTTTTTTCTTTTTTTATGGAGGCGATGAGTCCGCAGGGAACCTGGCGCTCAGGCTCTACCAGTCGTAGGAACTCCGAGTTTGACTTCTCCTCAGTTAACTTGGCGTGGATATGTACTCAGAAAGGTCACGGAGACCGAGATCATCCCAGCCTAATAAACACAGACAAATGGTGCCATTCAATTTCCCTAAGGCTGACATTTATGAGCTGCGCGTGGATTGATGGGAGAGAAAAAAAAATGAATCTGTGCCTCCCCTCTTGTTTCATCATTTCGTGTCTTTGAGGTTCCAAATGTAAGTCCCTGATGAGAGGGTCAGCAACGCGGAGGACTTTAGGTGTCACATCTGTCTTGATGATGGGTAATCAGGGACGCGATAAAGACCATCTAAGTATCGCAGTTTTTCTAAAACATAAATTTAACTTTCATCATTGTAATGTGCGTATGTTTGTGTTCCGGCCAACCTCCAGCTCTTAAAAACGGCAAAGTGTTGAAAGGATGAGTTGTTCATGCAGCTTTATAGTAAAAGCGCTGTTATTGAAAACAGCTCTTGTGTACTCCCCTCTGTCCTCATAGCGGCCATAGCGAGACTCACTTCACTTTGGCAAGCTTGATTGGTCAATTGATGGCTAAGAGCATAAAAGAGCTTTCCCTCCGGCATTCTCCAGAGGTGTCCTTGAAGAGCGCAGATAGCTGGAGAAGTGTGCGTGCAAGGGGCTGTTTTAGAATAAGAGCACGCAGATATTCAAGGAAAACGGGAAAATAAGTGGATTTGGAATCTAGATTGAAAATACAACAGTCAAATGCCTGCCTTCCCTTTCAGGTGCCAGATCATCAGCTTTATAAAAATCCAATACTGAGGAGGTGAAAGGTCACAGCCACCGCTCTGTGATAATATTCATGAACACTAGAATGAGCAACCAGCAGAGAATTTCTGAGAAAATAAATGTTTCTGTATCCTTCAGCTCATTATCCATCATATTTTGCGTCTGTAATTGTACTTATTGTGCTTATTGGATGTCGATTGTTATGTGATTAGCTAGCAAGACAGAGGAGAGACCAGGTGTAGCTACTTGCATATTCATGAATATTTGGATACTAAATGATTCTAAATGACGCGTCAAACAAACTCAGGACTTTCACTCAGGAGACTGAACTCACAGGTACCTCAGGTTGGAGCAACTTGACTGTAATTTTACCACTGAGACAAATTTAAGATCTCATTTAAGACCGCCGGGTTTTCTTTGAGATCTCACTGTTGACTCAAGAGCTGATTATTTAAGACAAATTTAAGATCAGTGCAGTGAGACCAAAAAAAGAAAATATTTCAAGATCTTAAATTGGGTTAAAATTAGTCTCAGGCTAAGACAAGACAAAGGCTGTTTCTCAGGAGCTGAATTTAAGAAGTATGAGAAAAGGGTTAAAGTCTCATATTGGTCTTAAATTGAGCTCATTTATGTCTAGGAGACACAGGCTGGATAAAGATTTTATGTTATAACTTTTCCTTTCCTCTGGGAAAAAAAAAACAGAAGCAAAAACAAAGAGTACACACAGCATTGTGCTAATTAGTGAAGATAAATGTTCGGAAATTATAATGTAATCAGCGAATAAACACACAACATTGGCATATTTTTACTATTATTATTTGTTGTGGGAACCACATGTTTTAGAGCTCTCCATAAATGTCTCAGTGTAGGCTTTCAGGAGAGTCCATGTCCTTTTCAAAGGGGGCTCAGCTCCTCTTAGATTCCCTGTAATTTTGAATCATGGATCTAACGCTGAGACAAATGCCCTAAATGCAGTACAACTGCACCAGTTTCTGCTGGGATTGTCTCAATTGTCTACAAACAAACAGTTATATCATCAGAATTATTAAAAACTTCACATAAAAATTCTACGTATAGGGGCTTTAACATGCTGCGTATGTACAGTTAATTTAAAGTATACAGGTTGAAGGATGTTCCAAGGCGCTAAGATATTGTTTACAATAAAAACTAAGGCAAAATCACTATTCAGTGACACAGACATGAGCATGCACATGGTGTTTGTGAGTCCCGGAAGACATCCTGGGAAGGGACATGAGCCTTTATAACATGATACCAGCTTTGTAAATGAAGAGAGCCTCCAGTATTGAAAGTACTCTCTTTGTGCCTGTCTCTGCGTCCTCTCTCTCTCTCTGAGTTGTTGACCAGCCTGAGGGAACTCTGAGCTGAGTTCGGCTTCCCTCTATTTCTGTCTCCTCTCTGTGCTGATGAACAGCGACGCTATCAGTGCGCGAACGTCTCCGATATGTGCGTTTGTGCTGGCGAGGAAACAGCCCTCACCATTTAATAGGGTTTCTCTATTTTGCGTGTATTGATTGTTTCAAGGGGAGACAGATTATCCATTGGTATTGCGCTCACACCTTTTTTAAATTTGCTGGTGTGTGCCTACATGTGTGTGTGTTGCTGATCCCTGGCGGCCTGTCCCACAGTAGCCTAAGTGATTAATGAGCGGCAAAAGGGGCGCTGACAGTCCAAACTCTCGGCCCGCCCTCTACCCTCATAGGGGAATTGTGGGTAATTCCTGCCACTTCCTGGTTTAAGAGTCCTCCTGGGTCGGTGGGAATGAATGAAAGTAGAAGAACACAGAATTTCTGGACTCATGAATGTTCAAGGATTTAAAATATAAAAATAAATAATTATTATGTTAATTACTCAAATTGCCCAACATGCCACTCTGAGCAACCAAGCTCAGTCTCATCTGCTAACCCTGGAAACAACATTGCTGGGTTTCATATAGGCCATATAGGGTTTTCCATTGGACTAAAGTGACAGTCTGACATTGCCATCCCTATCCCTAGCTAGCTGCCGCTAGCAGTTGATAGATTTTTTTTTTTTGGTTTGTTTTAAATCTTGCTTTTCATCTGTATGAATGGTGGCGTCTTGACTACCTTCATTTTGTGTTTACGCCTTCTGCAACACCTGTCACTGCCATTTACCTGAAGGATCTTTACAGTTCATTTCGCTTTCCATCTGTAAAGAATATGTGGTGATACCACCTTTTGCCCCCATCTCCTCCTCCATCCCCTCAGGTTACCTTGCCAACAACACCTTCAGATCACAAGCATTGTTTTAGCCAATTAGGTCAAAGGATTACCCGCCTGCAGCATGCATCTTATCTAAACATGGCATTGGCTGCATTTAAATTGAGTATTTAGAGGGAGCTATAATGTTTTATAATAAGGTGCTTGCCTTTATTTGCATGGGAAATCATGGCTCATGCAGGTGTGTAGACACACACATACGCTATAACAATACAGAGCCATGCTCTCTCTCTCTCTGTTGCTCTCTCTCTCTAGTCACACACGCACACACACACACACTATCTAGGTCTCCAGGGTCCTGACTTAATGTGAAAGGCATTTGTTCACGCTTCACATATTGAACAGACAGTTCATTTGGCCCCTGGTTGTTCTGCGGTGGAAAATTGTTTGCACATGTGAGGAGAGCCTTTCTCGTCATTTATCTTGTCTGTCCTCGCTCATCCCGCTTAAAAAGACACTCCAAAACCCAGACTGTAAATCATCAGACTTGTTTGCTCAGTACTCCCCCTGTCTCTTTTTAATGTAAATCCTGCACTGCCTCCAAATTACACAGTACAGTACCGCGACAGCAGCGCAGCCGTTCAGGACACAAGGAAGCACAGCTGAGTGTCTTTCCGCAACATCAGAGGGCTCCTGGCTTCCTCTCAGAGATGATTGATGCCTGCCATCCATTATGTCATTATGAAGGGTTGAAAGATGTATCGCTCTGGTGTTATGTCAAACTGTCATTGGAAAATGCATACTTTCCAGTTCAAGGAATACTCCACCATAAAAATTCTTTTTTCTTGGAATATCAAAACATAGTCTCAGTAGAGACTGAACCACTCCTGGAGCATTATCCCTCTGTATGGTGGGTATGTTTTAAACAGTTATATTTTCACCAAATTTTGGTGATAATTCATTCACTTTTGTTGTAACCTGGATATGGATTATCCACAGAATAGACCTTTTTCATGCCATACTGATATGATATAGGAGGGTAAACACAGTTGTTACAAAGACACAAATAAAGCTACAATATATAACATTTCCACATCAAAATGTCTAAAAATGCTAGACATATACAGGGTGATATATATTTTGTTCAACTGTTTACTTATATTATCCAAAAGGTTTCCACCAGCGTTCAAACACAGAGAAATACATAATTTATTAAAGGTAATGGTGGGTTTTCCTGCTAGCTGTTGCTAGCTAGTTGATATAATTTTTGGGAAAAAACAGGATATGTCAAATATGTCAGGATGTGAGGCAGAAGTTGGCACACATGACTAAACATAAGGTGAATAACACATTAAGTTGTCCATAAACAAATTTCTGCCTGACTCCTGTCAGAAAGATATTATGGTTATCTTATCAAGTAAAGTAGTCAAGTAGTCTTAGTGTCACCAGAACATTTTAGCATTTCATGATGGTCTAAGTAGTTTTTCAGAAGCTTGCAAATTCAAGCATGAGTGAAAACTTTCTAGCCTTTACAATGGTCAAATTCAAACATACACAGGGATAAAATGTCTAATTCGAACCCAGAAGTCAGTCTCACCTTCAAAAGCCCGCATCAGTGAAATCTGATCAGGCTACCTGGCACAGTAGAATGCTGATAGTCCTGACTGTGAAGCTAGACATTCATATATCTGTGCTCGATCTGTTGGCAGGTCTGCCACACACAACAATAGCAAGTTAATTGTCTGAAACATAAAAGCACAGTGGATGATGGGGCTTATCCACTGATAAGATCTTCATTCCAAAGCCTTTCTCTTGGTCTAGCCTTGGCGTTGGCACAGGACCGCTCTTTGCCACTTGGCGGTAGGTAGCATTTGTCGCTTCGATGCCATGGTTGCCTTGCTAACGAGACCTTGGGAAAGTACGTGAAGCAGCGTGCTACTGTAGTGTTACTGTCTAATTAAAGTGTTTAGTGATGCCAGGTGGATGCCGGCTGCCCGGCAGCTAAATAAAAGCATTGAGACGTGTTTGTCTTACAGGTTGTTCCGAGGCTGCTGGCAGCGGGGCTGGGAGATTGTTGTCTGTTTGTTCCTGCACTGCTGGGTGTGTATGAGGACGATGTGTGTGTGGTCTATTGCTAACTTACCTTCTTTTCTTCTCTGCTTCCTCGCTTGTCCTCTTGCCTTGGCAAGGTGGAGACCCTTAAAGGCGAAATAACTCGATATAAGCATTTGTGTGCCTGTTTGTGTGGGTCTGATGGAGCTGGGGCGGACTGGTTACCAAGCGACAGCTCTAAACAACTACTTGGCAGGCTGTGGCACAGAAGAAAGTTCCTCATCTGCTTGAACATCTCAGACATTCACCGAACTTTCTTTCTTTTGTCACGGTGCTCAAATGTACCCAGCGGGCGGTCATTGTCTTTCCAGTTTTGTCCCTGTAAACACCGTCCTCTGCAGTTTGGCTGCCATGGTTGAAAGTTCCTGCTCATGTTGCCCTGGCAACTCACACTGGAATCCTGTTGGGGTCTTCCAGTGGTTTGGTTCCTGATCTGAATTCAGAGTGGCCCCTCGCCTCGCACTTCTCCCAGATCCTGCATATTTCATGTACATCCCTGGCATAAATATATGCCAGTCATATTGAGATTGTCAGATGAAATCCTTATATCTCCTAAAGCCAACTTTCTAGGAATGAAGGAAATTAACCTTGTTTTTTTTGTCTAACTATTATGAAAGTTTGCATTTATCCTAGATTTTTTGTCTTTCTGGTGTCCATCAAACCAAGAGTACCTTAACAAGCACTGGCCAGATTGCCATGAAATTTGGTATGTGGATTTATGGTAGCCAGAGAATGATATCCTACTAATTTTCAGTGACTTTTCTTAGTGCACCACTGTCATTTTCAAGTGACCAATAAGAAAATGTTGATGGAAACTGCAAAATTATCTGCAATTTTGCTTGTTTGTGGTGGTTTTTGTTTTGACAAAGAGTTTAAAGGGACATGAAAACACTTTTTCCAAATAAGCTCTGGCATAGCCAACATTTAAACATAAAATATATAAGATCTGCTGCTAGGGATCTCGCTCACTTTGCAATGGGTAGTATGGAACACACCAATACCTTGAATAAATTCTGTATTTCTCTGTGTTTTTAGACATTCTAAGGCAGAAATGTTACATATTAAAGCTTTAACTCATAGGAATGATTAGCTGCTCCGACAGTGTCCTCATGACTCCCACAGCTCAGCCATGATGGCTCCACACAGAATCTTACATTATTATATGAAATAAACAGAAATGTCATATTTCCATCCTGTTTTCTACATTGTTTCTCACTGTTGGAGGTTCAACTGAGGCTCTTTTAATTACGACATCTTGTTGCACCTTTTCCTCTGCCTTGGTCTAATGGTTTTCTGGAGAACTGGTCTCATCTGCTGCTTATCTCCATAAATAAACTCCTAATTATCGCATAATAGTAGTGGATGGAAACAAGCATCCGTTTGCATTTCCTTTTGCTGATTTACTTGAAATTTGTTTAAAATTTGTGATACATTTGGATGGAAACCTGACAAAATACCCTCTTCCTTTTAAAACACTCCATGAGCCCTCTCCCAGCGCTTAACTCAGGCCAGAATCTATACTTGTCCTCAAAAAAAAATTACCATAATCTTTTTGCCGGATTGTCATGAAGTGACCTCAACATGTTAATGGAGTCTATGAGCCTTCTTCTTGTGCAACCCTCAGGCTACAATGTCAAGTTTTCACACAGACTGTTTCATATTCTGGTAAACAACTTACCATAAAATTTATATATTCATGCTACCAAGGACATTTAATTTTTAATTTTAATGTCCCCGTGACATTTTTCTCTTGAGGTGGCTGTTAACTACACTACTGTTCACCTATATCTAAAAACAAATTTATCT
Source organism: Lutjanus erythropterus (assembly GCF_056507025.1). NCBI lineage: Eukaryota > Metazoa > Chordata > Actinopteri > Lutjaniformes > Lutjanidae > Lutjanus > Lutjanus erythropterus. Next base: position 23,842,139 of record NC_139339.1, read on the forward strand.
GTATAGTTTGATCTGTCAATCTACATCATATTTTTGGGGTGTAAACGTTTTGTCTTGTTCATAACATTAAAGTGTCTTTAACTGAAGTTAAATCCTTGAAATTACTAAAACTGAAGTTGAGAAGTTTTCACCTGACAGTAACGATATGTGGATATATACAGACTTGGCTCTGGAAAAAAGGGTTTGTGTGTGTTATATGTGTGTGAGGGGGTGGTGTGAGATGTGTGTGTGCGCCGGCCTGCCTGCCCGCTTGCAGCTACTATAGGAGCAGTGGGAAAGCTCTCCCTATAGAGCCCCTCAGAGAGTTGTGAAATGCGGCCCAGCAGGGTTCCTCCAGTATTTCACCTTCCCAGCAACACATTTAGAGATTGGATCTTCTTTCCTCTGCGCTAAGCCGTCCCCACTTTCTATCAGCCCCCCCCATCGGAACCCCACCTCTCACCGGGGACCGGGGTATTTTCAGCTTCCGTCTTAAGCCAATTGCACAACAACAGCGTGAAGCCTTCCACACGAGTCGGGCGTCAAAACAGAGAAATGGATACAGATATAAAATGGATTGTCCGTGTTCTCGGCTATGATTGGCTGAGGCAAATACAAAAATACACAGCAAACACACAGTCGTTGCATAACATTTTATTTATATAGTCATGACATCATATCAGAACATGGATTTGTCTGAAAAAGTACAAGTTTCAATATTAAAGGTATGTAAACCTGCACCTATGGCAGCCTAACACTTTTATGTTATCCCTCCATAATAAAAATTAGCCACTTAAATCTACACTATGAAACACTTTCACAATAAAATGTCTAAAAAATACCAGACATATGTTACTTTGTTAAGTTGTGTACTTGAATTATCCCAAATGTTTTCAACGATCTTCAAAGGCAGAGAGATTATAGCTTCTCTTCCTCCGGGCAGCTGCTTATGTCTCAGGACTACTCCACATCTGTCGTGTCCACAGCTGTCCGTCTACGTGTCAGTTTGGGAGCAGAGTCCTGGCTTCACTCAGACTAACCAGGACCACAGCTGCCTGTACCTGTTGCAGACATCTTTACCGAGCGGATGGATGGACATTGACTAAACATGTTATGTTCAATCACATTCACTAACTTCCTTCCACATCCAACATATCTTGTGTTTACTTGGAAGTTATAGTAACTAGCTAGGAATGGCTCGCAGGAAATGCACTGTTGGGTTTAAACATTGTTGGAAACATTTGGGATAATTTGTATACACAAGTCAACAAAATATATAACATATGTCTCACACTTTTGGATATTTTAATGTGGAAATGTTACATATTATAGATTTATAGATAGTCGTCCATGTCTACAGATGTCCAGAGCAAAATCGGTGTCATAGTGGTATTACTTCACCACGGAGAGCAACTTCAAAGCATGGGGAGCTCACTTTGCAGCTACTTTTACTTAACATATTTTCAGAAAAGCCCACATACATTTCTTGAATGTCATGTATGCATATTTTGTATACATCAGATATTTGCTGATTTAATCTACAAAATCAATAGTCATGAAGCTGAGTCATTTAAAAGTAGGTTTTATATTTATATATGTCTCAACCCCGAACATAGATCGGATTTTGGACTCACCCATAGAGACTGGGTGTTGTGTCATTATGTATACAGAATTTAATTTATTATTCCATCAAAGCACCATAAATGATTCTGTTTCGTGACATTTTTATGTCTTCTACAGTCCCTTGTTGCTTTTAAATAATTCTCAGTCACACTTTCCCTGAAGTGAATTAGTTTGAAACGGAGCAGTCTTTCTTTCTTCTTCACAGGCTGACAAAACTGTTCCTCAAATGTTCTCTGGTGGAGGTAGTGATTATGAAAGCATAATCATACAGAAAACTGTGGATCTTTTTTTTTTTTTTTTTTAAATCATAGTTAATTATCTAGGGAAATCCATTTCAGTGTAGTACTAAAGACAACTTTTCTTGCAGCTGTCAGAGAACCGTGACACTCTGGTTTAATGCTGAAGAACCCCTCTGGTTATTTCAAGAACCCTGTTTTGTTCAAAGCTGTAGTTATCCTACGTATGTTCCCAGTTGGCTGAAGTTTGTCTTGGAGCACAAACCCAGACTTAAACTCAGTCCCGTCTGCAGTTCAAAGGCAACTCTGCCACCCAAGTTCCACCCGGAATGACGTGCTCGGTCGCTGTGCCGACCTCGCACACACCTACACACACCTACGCACACACACACGCGGCAAGGCAACTCGAAGCGGTAAAAGGGGAATTAGCATGTGTTGACGGATGTGAGGCTTGCCAGTAATAATTCTTCTCCCTCGGAAAAAAAACCCAAAACCGTTTGTGACTCATGTTGATAGCAATTAGAGCACCGGGGTATCAGGGGAGGGGTGGTGCTGTGTGGGAGGACGGAAAAGGAAAGAAGGGGAAAAGGAAAGAAAAAGCAATAACTCTACGCTGAGGCCTCTTTCATCTAAACTCTGCGTGTTCCTTGGGTGGTTTTTAACAAACGTGCTGTCAAAAACAGCGGTTGTTTTACATGAAAAAGACGCGGCCGTGCGCTGTGATCTGACGCCGGCAACAATGTAACGTACTCTGCCGGGCTCCCAGACTGCTCGCCACCTCCATCTCTTTCTCTCTCTCCGTCTTCCTCTGTGTCTCTATCTGGTTCACTTTTGCTTGATTGAAAGGAGACGTGTGCCCGTGAGTGAGAATAAAGATGCAAAGCAGCGACAAATTGAATTATTGTTTGGAGTGCTGCTTGTCACAACAGTGGCGTCAGGTGATTTTCAGTCCTCAGCGGCGTAAAGGCGGAGACGGGACGGCTTACAAAGACAAGGTGACAGGATACTAAAAATAAACTAAAGAGGGGGAGATTATGTGCCTTTTTTATTCATTTGAATTTGAGCTGTTCAGGTATGGATTCATGCACCAGCATTTCTTTTGAATAAGTCCCTAAAGATAGAAAACGCTTAAGGCTTGCAGTTGTCAGGAAGACAAGATGAGATTAAATTAGTTAAAGTTTCTTTACAGGAGAATAAAATTTCTAGATTATTGAAAAAATGAAATGCAAATACAGGATAAAAAGAATGGACTAAGAGGAATATAAAACACTCATTCTTGACAACAAACTTTGGCCATTAAAACTTGGCCAACCTTTTAGTATTTTAATTTTTTACTAAATGTAGATGTCATTTTCAACTTTTCCTAATTTCACAGCATAGTTGTAGCGAGCAGCCATTTTAAACCATAAGTGTGTCAAAAAATAAAAAGCTAGAGCAGTATCCCAACCCTTTTTAAACCAGGAGGTTAGACAGGGGACCTTAGGGTATAGCTAAACTTTATGCCTGATTAAATTATGTTTTTGTTAAAATCTGAAAGTATGAATATTTTTTAAAGCTTTTTTTTTGGTAGGACATAATTTGTCCCAATTCTCAAGAATGGGCAAACACATAAATCAAGATCATGTTTTTGCTGACAACAGTTTAAAGTGAGGCTGGAAGTACAGTTATTAATTTGGGCATTCAAAAGAAATAACTGAGATGTGTCAGAAATGTGAAAAAGAGACAAATTATGAAAACAAAACAGCATAAGGAAAATAGAAAATGCAATAAAGGATGCTGGAAACAGATTTTGGAGTGGGTGTATGGAACCGCAGCATCTCTGGGTCTAGAGGGAGGCCCCTGCTGTCAGTCCCCTATCTATCATTAAAAACACCACAGTGAGTCAGAACAAACAAAGACAAATTAATTTCAGTCAGCCAACTGGCATGAAATGGATAATTGTGAGTGCAGAATATGTACAGAGTTGATATTTGCTGGTTCTGAGCTTGTCAGTCCCCAGTCCTGGAGATTTGTGCTTCCTTGTGGGGATTGATGATAATTATACTTACAGGGGGAATGTAGATAGCCTGAACTAGCTCACAGACTTTGCTTGATTTATTTCAAGCGATACTTCACCTAAAAATTAAATTTCCCTCAATACCTACTCACCCCTGTGCTGGTGTGAGGATGGGTGAAGATCTCCAGTTCACAAAACACTCCCGGAGTTTCAGTGGAAAACAGCCAAATCCTGTACAGTTGATGTGAATGGTGACCAGTTTTAAAATGTAAAAAAAGAACACAAAAACCCCCCACAAAGTCTCCATACTGCTCGTGTGGTGTAATCCAAGTGTCTGTAAGCCACGACATTAAAATTTGACCCAAAAAAGACGCCATTTACACCATGTTTTTATCCTAAATGTCAACTGTAGCATCTCAGACCAGGTCATGCACACAGCTGAAGCGGGTACACAGGCTCTCGCCCAAGAAATAATGCTCCTCTTCGTTGGACATTTTCTTCTTTGTTGGAAGTTTGTGAAGTCAGCTGTATGCCTAACAAGTCACTATTTCTGAGCAGATCTCTGTCTGTTGTCTGAGTCACTTTCAGGTAGCACATAAACACAGATGTGAAGGTATCGCGAGATCTCGTGTATCTCGTGTCACGCCACTTTGGCGAGAGTCTGTCCGTGAACATGATTTCTACCTGTGTCACGTCAGATTTTTAATGGAAGCGGTGGTCATTTAGCAATGAAGACCTTTCCCATGATCCCATGCTACATCATGACATCATCAAACTTTTTGAAATTGCTTTTATGTTAGAGAGGCCCTCAGCGGCAGAAATTAATGTGTTTATGTATGTTAGCATGCTAACATTAGCATAAAACCCAAGGTACAGCTGAGGATAAAGGGAGCATTTTGGTCATAAACCAAAATACTGGACAGATTGAAATGGAATATTTGTATCAAATGATGGCAATCCATCCAGTAATTGCAGAGATATTCAAGGAAACTAAAAATTAAGGAAGGGACATTACATCACTGTGGAACATTCCTTGCTGTGTTTGGTGCCAGATGTTGGTGAACCTTATTGAGGATGAGTGGAGAGACACACTAAAACCTGACATATCTACAGTGTATAACCTTTGAGGAAGAAAAGTCTCTAAAAAAAAAAATAAAAGGACACACTTCAGAGAATATCACACTGACTGATTTTTCCCAATGTGTGCATTTTCTGTAGGTCTCCAAATAGCATCTCCCATAAGCTTCAGCAGAACTGGCACCAAAGTCTGGAGCAGTGATGTAATGTCCCTTCCTTCTTTTTTTTAGTTTCCTTGGAGATATCACAGTCTGGACCAAAGTGGTGGATTGAGCGGCAGTGGTATCCCGAGAGCCACACCACTAGCTTGGCTCAAAACAACATAAACCACAGATGGCATGTTAGATAAGACAGCAGTAAAATGCCAGGTTGTGTCTGGTACTTGACCTTTGCTCATTTCAACACACTTGGGTATTTTTGCTGCTATAGCCTTGGTTGGTGTTGCATGACCATTAGCATATGGTGGCTAATGTTAGCAAACTTTCCTTAAACATTAGATGTGTCATTACCGAGAGTTTGTTGACTTCACAACCTCGTAATTGCCTCATGATGGTTCAGAGTGCCAGCACTAGAATAAGAACATATGCACATACACTTTTTATAGTGTGTTCCTCCAATCCCACTTTATTGTTCATGCCCATGTGTCTTCTCAAGCAGTGGTGGACTAAGGTTGTCTGAGGGGCAGGAGCAAACAAAAGAGCACCAGCATTATGTGGTGGGGCACAAGTGGGCAGAAAGTCATGATGCACCTTATAACATTTTGTCCAGTGGAAGGGTACTTTATCATGTTTTTTTTTTCTACTGCTGGGGCACTTCAGAGGACACTTCATCATTTTTGTCTACTGGAAAAGCACTTTAGAGGGCCTTTTATCATGTTTTGCCCACTGGAAGGGCACTTCAGAGGGCACTTGATCGTGTCTGGTCTACTGGAAGGGCACTTTAAAGGGCACTTGATCGTTTTTGTCTACTGGAAGGGCACTTTAGAGGGCCTTTTATCATGTTTTGCCCACTGGAAGGGCACTTCAGAGGGCACTTGATCGTGTCTGGTCTACTGGAAGGCATGTTATCATTTCTGGTCTACAGCGAGGGCACTTGGTCATGTTTTGTCTACTGAAAGGGCACTTCAGAGGGCACTTTATCATGTTTTCTCTACTAGAAGGGAACTCTAGTGGCCACTTCATGACATTGTCTTGGATATCTGGCCACTCTAGATGGCATTTGTCATGTTTTATCTACCATAGGGGCATCCAAGGGGGCACTTTCACTGAATTTTTTCAACATGGGGGCATGAAGAGGAGCGATCACCACCATTGTCCTCAAGTGCTGTCATTGGCGGTCATACTTCAGTGAGGTAATTCTACCCAAGCATCCCGCCTGCGACAGCTCTGCTCTGGGAAAAAGAGACATTTGATCCCTCAGCATCCTCTGAGGCTGAGCCGGCCGGTTTGTTATTGCAATTGGAACTTTTTTTTTTTTCCGACCATGAGAGAGAGGTGGAGAAATGAGGGAGCGCTGAAGCCTCTTTGGAATAACGCGTGTAAACACAGGCAGTGCATCGCTCAGGTAATGAGATTCTCCACTCTGCTTAAATCGAAAGCCCCTCAGCACCTGAGGAGGACAAACAAAACCCCCATCCCAACGCTCTCTCTCAGAAGAAACAGACACCCTTTCACACTCACCATATTTCCCCATCCCTTTCTTCCCTCCCTTCCTTCTTCTCCCCTTCTTTCCTCTGTGGTTATGGACAGGCTGTTTGTATGCAAATATGTCACTTGGAAGACCCCCATGCCCAACACACACACACATACACACACACACACACACACACACACACACACACACACACACACACACACACACACACACACACACTCATACACACAGAGAAAAAACCCTGCAGAGGTTCGGAGCTGGCGTGCTGAGGTGAACAACACTCCAGCAGGGCAATAGAGGAAAGCTTGTTTGCCCTTTTTTTAATTTATTGTGTGTATTCAACAACAGGCCCAACTGGTTCTCTCCTCTCTTTCTGTGGTTAATCCCCTTTTTCATTATCATCCTTTTCTTTTCATTTGCCTGCCATTGAAAAACAGCTTAACGCCAAACGCCGCGCAAAACACTCGCCCGTTTCCGGAGCGTGGTGTTTCTTTCTTTCTCTGGGAGAGATCTGTAAAGCTGCTTTTGCTAAGAAGTCCGTAGTGTTTTGTGAGGATGATTGAGGGTCATTGTTGGACATGTCTGTCTTTCTGTATGTCAAGGTCTTTGTGATGTAATGCACAAAAACCTACAGCTCTACAGTGTGACTCATCAAATCAGTCAAAGGAAGTCTGTACTAATGTATCAGGCCAATAAAAATCAGATGTCTTACAGTAAAAGTCAAGCCCTGCTAAACCCTTCAAGGAAACCTCACTCAGAGCTTCACAAGGACCAGGCAGGTTTTTTGGAGGTCATTATGCTAGCTAGAGGAATAATTGGGCTTATTCCTGCGCTCTCATTACAAGACAACTGTGAATATCAAACAATTCCGATAATGATAAGGATGTCCTAGAAAAAGTCGAGAGTTTGGGAGGGTAATTAAACATAACCACAACCCTTTCACAGAAGAGAGACTTACAATTAGCAAGAACATGAAAATTGTTGAAATTTCAGAGATGTTTCATGAAAATGCAGAGAAACTTTTCTTCCTTTAAGAAAACATTCCTGGAGCAAGTTAAATCCTCAGCAATATTCAGCAATTGCTCATTAGGATGAACAGTAGTAGCATGAACAAGCCTCTGGATGAAATGTGATGAAATAAAGTACACCTTGAACAAAAGCACAACAGCAACCAGTTTAGCCATTTTTAAACCGCTCAAAGGCTTAGTGTTTGCTAGGCCAGGAGATTAATTTTGGGAAATATCTGCAATCACATACAGGCCATTCATGGAACCCATCAGCTATCGTCTGACGATTTAGCCTCTGTGGTCAAAAGCCAACGAATAACAGATATAATAAATTAGTAACAGATATCCAGGCATGCACCGGTCCAATTAGGAACTTCAGATGCAAGCATGGAGTTGGAGTTTGGTGAATCACTATGAAAAGATACCTGTATATGAATGTAGTTTAAAAAAAAAGGTAATAAAAATCTAAATTGTCGTTGGCTGATTTGTTCTCAGATTGTATTTTGGCCAGTCCCCAGTTTCCACATGGATCTGCATGTAACCAAAGCCTGCTGAGATGTAATTGGACAATCCCACTTGGTCAACACTTGGAAACCAGTATGCTTCTGATACCAAAAACCCTTGCTGACAGATTCTGCATCCATGCGCAGATATCTGTTTATGGACATTACATATGTACATGCCAGACAGCTTAGTGAAGCCTGTGCGTTCTTCAGGCTGCCCACACTTCTCAAGATTATGTTTTGGACACAAATATCCAAAATTCTGCACAACTGTGGTCTTTTTTTTTTTTACTCAAAACCCAGTGGCTATCCAGTAAGCTTAGTTTGGTGATTTGTGAGCTCCAAGTTCATCCAGGGAAGTTAAATGTGGGCAAACTAAAGCATGATAGTTTATTCTTGAGCTTTAAAACAGCAGTTTGACAAAAGTCCTGACTAAAGGGCCTTTTACTTTTTCAGGTCCTTTCATCTATATCACATGGTATAGCTGTTGCGAGTTTATCCAAAGCGCTTAAAGGATGTAGCTTTTACATCATCCACGATCTTGGAGATACTATGAATGATAGAGAAGACCACGTAATGTGGTTGAAATCCACTGGAAAAGCTATTTAGTAAGGACTTCACTTGGCTGAATTGACAGTTTTTTAGATGTCTAGGTTACATGCAACTGTTGTTTCCACAGCTCAGTCCTTGTGAAGCACATTAACTCTTTTTCAAAACAGCCAAAAAGCACCTCAAAAACTTTTTATTTGAACTTTGCTGATTCCAACAACCTTTTTTGGAGCGATATATCAAAATTTGTGTACAAATACAATAATGGAAACACGACTATGAAACATTCTTGAGCCAATGGTTATATGTATTTTAGACACTCTAGACTAGTCCAGACTTTTCATCCAAATGAGCCTAGTATGAGTCCAGACTTCTAGATGTTGTTTGACTTATAAATATTTGGATTAGTACATTGATTAAAAGTATATTTGACTTGGATATTTCATGCACATTTACCCAGTCAGTTTGAGGAAGGGTTGATGTTGTCACGGTTGCCATGAGTTAATGAAAAAGAGCACTTGACAATCATCTACCATATGGCCTATTTGGAATGACACATGTCCCAAGCCTGAACTAGACCACAATGAATGCAGCCCCGTTTGCGTGTTGTCTTTGTGAGGCTGATGGAAACTTGTTTTTAACGTTACAGTTGTTTGACCTGTTTCTAGAACAGAAGCCCAACAGTACATTCTGATCTGAGGCTGATGCTTCCAAAGAAAAACATTAATAAGCGAGTGTTTTGAATGACATCCTCTGTAAGACATTTGGTCATGTTCGGACCTGACCTTGTTTCCGTACCCACAGTCCTTTGCACTAGGAAGCTCTTCAGTACTCAACTGATGAAAACCGTATCCCCGATGATGAAACACGACACTTCGGTGCATGCGTGTGTGTTGCCGTGTCGCTGTGTCCGTCCCTGTTAGTCCCATTCCAGTGGCCCATGGAAAGAGGACATTCTTTTCTGCAGCGTTACAGCCTTGTTAAACCCATTCCCCCTGCTTCCTCCCCTGTTAAACCTCATCTTTCTCACAGCCCCTTTCTCTAGCTGTTCCTCCTTCTCCGATTCTCCAGCCAGTGAAAGACAGTCAGTCACCAGCCATTCACAAGCAAGAGAACACGATGTCTGATTGGTGTAAATTAAAAGCACTCTCTCAGGCTACTTTTGGTTGTTTGCATACTTCATCTCTGCATCGGTTCGGTCACACAGTTGGGGTTCTGATTGTCAAAACGGAAAAGATAAAGTGAACTTTTTTCCCTGTCTTTCTTCCTCTTTCCCTCATAAATCCTTTTACTGGAACTGGCCTCCAACATGGCTGCCAGTTGCCAAGAAGCTGGCCTTATTTCCCAGTCAGCTGCCGCCACTGGCCCAACTCTCAGCATGTTTTGACACATTGGGTGGGGAGTATGTGTGTTGTAGAAAAGGGGTGTTATGGTCCTGGCTTGTGTCTCTCTCCACATCCGTCACAATGGCTGCCAAAATCCCCATGACCTCATTCTCATTAGCGCTGCTTCAACTACAAAGGGCCAGGCTGTGGCTCGACGCCGAGGAGCACCGGTCCTGAATGGACGACGCCCGCTGCATTTTTAAAAAGGGGTTGCAGATTTTTGGTCGCCGCGGAAAGCGTGCACAAAGTCTGCTCATGTGTAAACATGGCGGATAATTAAATGCGAGCGGGTCTGTCGTCTTAGCGTGAGCTGCAGGACCCCTCGAAGGTCTCGAGAATTAATTGCGCTCAGCGGTGGACGCTCAGACCAAATTTGAGAAGCGGTGCACCTTGGAGAAATGCAGCCATGTGGAATGTTTTTAACACAGATTTCCCATTCTAATTAATAAGTTGTAGCTCGAGGCTGACAGCAGGGATGTTGAGTCAAGGTTTGTAGACAAACAACTTAATAGGCGGATAATTCTGTCGAATGCTGTGCTTTCCATTTGCCTTTCAGACATTTTAGTCATTTAGCAAACCAGAGTAGAGGTGTCAAAGTACACGCATTCATTGCTCAAATTGAAGTACACATACTTGTGTAAAAATAAAAAGAGTCTGGTAAAAGTACTGATTCAACTTTTTTACTCAAGTAAAACTGAAAAAGTACAGGGTCTTCTATATACTCAAAGTACTGGAAGACTTTTTTAAAAGTTTTACACTGCCAAATGCTTTTGTAACAGTGGATAATTAACCACATAAAATTTTATAACTGTTTATGACCATTGTCATGACATGGTTATGTGTAATGACAGTCTTATGCTCAAACCTTTAAATAAAGTGTTACCAGGCAGGACAATCAGATCTTTTGTTCAGCTGAAGCCAAAGCTGATTCTCAAAGTTCTTTGAATCAAAGTGTGCCCTTTTTGGGGTTAGAAACCATTTCAGTGGTGCTAAAATGCTGTGTTTCTGAGACGGAGTCTCTATCTGGTGCCTCATTACATCTTTTACGTCCTTTTTGTCTTTCATGCTTGTGCAAGACATGCATTGATGCAATGAGGCAAAAGAAAAAAAAAGGAACAGATAATTCCCCTGGAACACATTAAAATAAAGGTCAAAAGCCTGTTTTTAAAATGTAGGGAGTCAAAAGTACAGATACTTACAGAACCACTGAGAACTGCCAAGCATGTAAATACTTTTAATGGCATTATCTTGAGATTACAAATGAATTATATGGTTATCTCAGAATAACAGAGCTTGTTTTCTTAAGTTCTGTTATCCTGAGAAAACCAGTCATGAGAAAACATGCTTTGTTATTTTGAGATAATGACAAAAATAACCTTTTTTTGTGAGCAAACTAGCTTTGTTATATTGAGATGAAGACAGAATGAACCATTATCACCAGAAAACAAGCTTTGTTATCTTGAGATAATGACTAAATTAACCTGTTATCAGGAGAAAACAAGCTTCCTTATCTTGAGATTAGAACAAAATTAACCTGTTATCACACAATAATTTCTCTTAAATTTCTCATTTTGGGATTACAACAATCTTAACTTTTTTTTCAAAACAAGCTTTGTTATCTTGAGATAACAACAAAACCCATTGTCACAAGAAAACCATTATAACAAGAAAATGAGCATTGTTTTCTCAAGATACCAATATAATTAATTAAAAAAACTATTTATATGTATGGTTGTTCTTGGTTTCCATAGACATTTGTGTAAAATGTAGGGATAAAAACTAAAAAGCTGTCAGAAAAATGGTTAAAATGACAGATAACCCCCCAAAAATCTACTTTTAGAAGAGTAACAAGGTCATTTGTTCTTGCTTCTCACGTCTGCACTAAAGTGATATAAAAAAATCAAATGTGCTACCCGTCAGATACTGCATTAGAACATCCGCAGAGTGTTGAGCTGATGGTGGTGTCCCTGTTGTTACATCTGTAAGGCTTTCTGGAATCTCTAAATTAGGGCCAAAATCTTCTTACAGTGTGTGTGTTTCTAACCTTAGGAGACAGTCGAGATAAAAAGGGAAATCATCAGGCCTGCTGCCGGGTAGAGAGAAGATAAAATGGCAAAATGAAGGATGATGAAAAGGTTCCCCTCTTGAAAATCTCCCACCCAGAGAGGGGATTATCTCTCCGGAAATATCTCCATCTTCAAGGCTCCTCAGTTTCTATCTTTTTCTTTGTGGGGGGAATCTCCACATTTCCCGCTGCTCTCGACTGATTTTACGCTCCGTCATGAGAAGCCTTACCTGGGGCCCGAAATCCAGGCAGACCCTCCCCTGAACTCCCACCATGCACTCCTCCCTCGTGACCTGTGCCCCCACCATATGCTAAGTGCGCATTTTTAACCACAGCGGCATCATCATCTGCGTATTCAGGCCGTCACCGCTGGGACGAGTGAGAACGCGGGGAGGGAAAATAAGCAAAGCACTGTGGGGAATTTTGGAGGGAACGACCTTATTATGCGGGTGACGCTTGCTGTGTGAAATGCTGATTGGCTCCAATTAGCCCGTTGGCACCTGCACAACATGTGTGTCCCAAAGGTGCCACATCCATTACCGCCATGACGACTCCTTATCAGTCTGGCAGCCGAGATTATCATGAGATAGATACGGGGATGGGATGCAGAAAGGAGGTGAACACCTGTGTCCCATTCATATTACTGTGTGATAATGGGGGTTGGGAAAACATCTGTGCCAGGTTGCATAAAACCACTTAAGGTAAGGTTTCCCTTATATTTTCATTCAAGGATGCCTTTGGAGGAAATGAGATGCAGAAAGTCGCTGTAAGAATTTTCTTAGGGGAAAATTCTTGCCCTCAGCAACTTAAGTATTCCCATAAGTGCTACTACAAGATCTTTAGTCATCATGTTACTAAAAATTTTAAGGGACCTATATCAATAATCAATGCAACATAAGACAATGACTGAATTTATGATTTATGATTTATGATAAGTGAAACCTTACTTTCATTTAAATTATTATTATTATTGAGATAATACCAGAGTTGCCTTGATTGCTGGCTGCCTTGTCTGTTGTTGTCGTCACTACTACACCCTCAGTTTAAAGATGTAGAGACGGGCAGCAGCACAGACGCTACGCAGTGAACTGCTGGTAATGTGGTTAGCTGACCTCGTCCACAGGAGATCATTGATTAGCTTTAGTGTTGGTACTCCTCTCTGCTTCTCCAAACTGTTGATGTAACAACTGGCATCTACACTGACTGTCAGTAAGTGTTACAGGGTCAAACTCAAGTTTGAAACTTAAGGTGGTATATTCCACTGTATACTAGGACTGGAATGGGAAGTGGAGTAGCGAAAGGAGAAGGTCCCTCCCTGTTTTCAGCAGCTGCACAGAAAGAGTTAATCGTCATTCATACAATAGCATTGATATGCAGATGAATTTCCCTCACACCATGGGGAAGGCTATAACAAATAAGTCAGGGCTGTTTCAGTCCACTGTGGACTGGAAATACTTGCACATTAACTATTTTTTCCCACCGCCGCTCCGCCTCACATTGCTATATTTTGCTCTGCTCGGGTCCCATTGTAAAAGACGTCCTCTGCTTGCTTTTTCAATTTGAGACACAATTCTCTGGGTGAGATAGAGCCCTGTGTCAGGGTACAAATCATCCCAGTGTGTCGGAGAAATTGAATTTCCCATGAATACGTGATTGGCTGTGATGTGGCCCCCAGCATGCACGGCGGCTAATCCTCCGAGGTGGTGGTGGTGGTGGTGGTGGTGGTGGGTAAGCGCGGGACGGTGATGCTGGGGCGCGACAGCTGCACAGGCGAGCGTACGCACACACACACACATACCATCACACACGGGAAGACACACCTATGTGATGACACGCTTATGAGAAACGGAACCCCAGAGAGTCACAATCACACACTCGCAGCGGGTCCCCGGCAGCTGTCTGTTTGTGTGTGACTTCAGAGCATGCTGCGCGCACATGTCGGCGCGATTACAACCTGCTGTGTGCGTGTGTGTGTGTGCGTGTGTGTTGTGCTCGGTATTCCTGTCTGGTTGAATTTTTGCTGCCCTGTATACTGTTGCCCTCTCCACCGTCACATTTACAGAGCACTTGTGGGCCTCTGTAGCGTAACACCACAAAACTTCAGTATCACGCCTGTCATCAGCCCTCATGCTAAGAGCCTCTTGAATTCAGCCTCCTCTGTCTTTCGCACAAAGGATGCCATCATTTCCTTTGTCGTCCATGCTCCACTGCAGCGGGCTGATATAATTTTCCCATGTATTTCAGGAAACAGTAATGAGCATATATCCAGGCGAGCTAATGCCTATTGGGCTCGTCTCCCGTGTCAGACAATGGCTGCTGGATGAGTCACTCAAACACAAGTGCATATGATTGCACAGTCAGGCACATACACACCTCACAGACGCAGAAACAATGAACACACACGGTTTGGAATACCACCCGTACAGTCGGGCCCCAGGCATCTCCCCTGAGACAAGCAGCTGTCACTTTGGCCGTGTTAAACTCAGACGCTGAAGTGATTTAAGACAGCGAGAGGTTACCAGCATGGCCTTCATTTCACTGCTGCCGCTCTCATCTGTGTGCACCGTTATTTGGCACAACACCTGAGCTGACAATGGTTGAACTTTGTCAGCTTGCAACTGACAACCATATCAAATCAATCAATCAATCAAAAATTCTGATGTTCATAAAAAAGTTTTTCATATTGTACAACATATACACGTTACTGATATAGACAAGTATAATATTGGGTGATATAAAAAAGTTTTTATATCAGCACATATCAGACAACATATACACCAATACAGACATAGACCAATGTATAGATATACTGGCTGGTAAATAGTTTCATATTGATGCATATGTATATATGTTGTCCAATATGCACATACACACCAACACCAATATAGCTGTGATAGGCTCATATCAGCCCATAATACTGGCCCACCAATATATCTGTCAGACTCTAGCTGAAACATTAATCTATATAAAGCCTACAAGCCGTACAAATATCTCTACATCATCATATACTGTACATAATAATACAGCGATGAGTCAGTAAAAACAAAAACCTCATCAAATTCAAATGAATAACCAAAATAGCACCAAGTCAAATCAGAGCCAACATCAATAACTGGCACAAAAAAGATCAAGATTGAATTGGCTTTACCAAGCATACGCACAGCCAGACAGATGGGACTTAAAACGCACACACTTACACCCTCTCTGTGTACACACAGCTATTTAAACACAAAATACAGCGGGACAGAAAGCACATTTGATCCAGACACACTTCCTGTATGCAGCTACAAATATGGTGACTAAGCCTATGTTTCTAGCTCAGTTTGAAAGCTAAAGTCCACATCAACTCAGAAATGTGTTTTGCATTTCATTACTTAACAGTTTCTCATTGCTCAACTGAAATGTGCTTAAAAGAGATTTTCCGCTTGGCCCCATTGTTTACTGTATGATATCCGCTAGCTTAATTCTAAGCTGAACTTTACAGCTATATTAAATTCGTCATATTTCTCACCATATTAAGATACATGATGAGATTGGACTGAGGGATGGCATCAGTGTAGCCAATGGTACAGGTCCTTGGTAGGATTGAATGTAGATGGTAGCAATGGTAGCGGAGTCATTGCTTAATTAATGCCACTGGGCAGAAAACGCAGCAGTGGTAGTTTGCTGTCTAAATGGCTCTTTAGTGTTTTCTCTGTTATGCAGATGCTTTGATACCTCTACAAAGTGTAGCAGTGTACATCCAGTCGTATATATCACACTGCTTCTACTATGTTCCCCTGCTTGTTTCTTCCAGTTAAGCAAATCTTTTGAAGTGTCTTCCTAGGGGGGATAAAACAGACGTCCGGTCTTTGCCAGATTTAATATGTATGAAGAGAGCAGCTCTCCGTGTTGCTGCAGCTAGCTCGGCTTCAGCATCACCTACAGCAGCTTCAAATGCCAATCATCACGCTGGAGGAGTAAACTGACCGTTTGCCCATGGCACAGTTGTTTACCAAGCTTCACTTGATAGATCGGAACATCAAATCGAGATAAAGGGCAAAGATTCCCTCTTAACTGGAAATTTAGGAATACATCAAGTGGAGTCCTTTATCATATATAGAAGTTGATGGGAACAGGTCTTTGTTCCTTTCTAGATAAATTCACATCATACTTTTGTGTTGTGCTGCTTATTTTATGATTACCTGTAGGGTTGTTCCAATACTAATACCAGTGTTGGAAAATGCCTCTGATACTGCCTAAAATGTAGCATCGGTATCGGTACCGCAAATGTCCCTGAAATGGGACCATGCTGCCAAACTTTGTGGTCAGTGAGGGAGAGAAATGGCAGCTTCACCTTGGCATCATGTCCATGTTATTGTAGCCAGCTAGAGGTTACCAGCAGGTCTGCGTCAAGAGGAGGAATAATCCAATGGATTGTGTATTTCTTATTCAGGTCTTGTCCATACCTACATGGGTATTTTTTAAAAAGTAGCTTTTTCTATGCATTTGGCCTTTTGTCCACCTGCAAACTGCATTTTAGGTCCCTAAAAATGGAGCTTTCTGAAAAGTCCTGCCAAGGTGAAGATACTTAAAAACTAAATTTTCCGTGTTGTCACACACAGGTTAACCAGTGCTTTGGAGTTGTAACGTCAGAGGCATTAGCTCACCAGCTAAATAATGGTCTTTCTGATGGTTTTTAGCAGTGCAGCTAGATACAAACACATTGTAAATTGGTGCTTTAACAACGTAATAGGCCTAGAATATATTTTTCAGGAATACCACAGGAATCCTTTGTCCCATAGGATGCAACTGTTCACTGTTTCACTGTTCAGGGGATGGGACAGGAAAAAAGTAAATCATAATCATAGTAATAATAACAAGTAATGGACTGACAGGAGCAGGATGGGATGCTAGGCATTCGTCCAGGATTTGGAGGGGACAGGATTCTTTCTTTAACTGTCATGAGTTTGTGTCTGAGATAGTTTTTTGGTTTCAAGATGCCATTTTTAAAGATACCTGTGTATGTGTGGACTAGGCATCAGGGTTTCTCCAGGACTTAGCAGAGACAAGATCATCGCTGCAAACCTGACTGACTGGCCATCATTACCATGTTTGACCTGTGTCTATGTTGTACATAACCTCTGTTATTTAACTGTACAAAGTCTGTTATTTCAATATTTTATCTTCTGATTTGGTTTGGTTTTCACTAGTAAGTTTAGGCAGAAAAAACATCCTGTCACTGTCCTCTGGCTTCTTGATGGGGCATCTATGTTTCAGGTCGCTTTTTCAGGTCATAGTGGTGTTTGACACTGAGACAGCAGAGCAGACATGCCTCCAGCTTTTCAGAGCAAACTGATCATTTTTTTTCATGATTTTTAGGCCTAATTTATGTATTTTATGTTCAGTTTTGGCTGAGTGGTAAATAACATATGTTCCTATAGTGTTACAAACTCAGAAGAGACATTTATTGCTGCTTTACACAGTCTTAAAAAAATGGGGCCAGTCTTTCCAGGCAATTTTTAAAATGCTAAGAAAACCCTGTAGTTGTAGCATTTCCTTCCAGGGGGTTTCAACTCATTTCTATCATGTGAAGTGAACCTCTGCCAGGGTGAAATTCAATATATTTCCTCAGGGAGGCCAGTTAAGGAAGTTAGAAAAACTTAGTGTCACTGTGTTTGTGTGTTCACTGCTCAGGGGTAATTGGGCTTGATTGGCTGAGTGGACGTTAGGAGGAAACTATCCAGAGCCTGGGAACCACCAAAAACCAATAGACTGAAAATGAACTCGCCTTCGCAAACCCACATAATATCCTATCATTATTGTTCCACAAGCA
This sequence comes from Lutjanus erythropterus, assembly GCF_056507025.1. Taxonomy (NCBI): domain Eukaryota; kingdom Metazoa; phylum Chordata; class Actinopteri; order Lutjaniformes; family Lutjanidae; genus Lutjanus; species Lutjanus erythropterus. The sequence goes on from NC_139339.1 coordinate 23,860,027, forward strand.
TTTTAAAACATTAGCAGCAGAAAAACTCCAAACAGGACGTTCCATATCATTTTGGATTTTTCAAAAACCGCCCAGTGCTTACATAACTTCCCGATAACTGCCCTTTTCTTCAGACATTTCTCACTTCCCTCCATCTATCTCTATCTTTTACCCGTGGTGGCCTTTGTACCTTGTACCTGACTGGACAATGGCATGTAACCTGGCACGTCTGGGAGACCAGAGGGAAAGACAAAAGCAGAAAGTAGCAGAAAAGCGTACAGTGAAAGAAGGAGTAAGAGATTTTTGCGATGCCCAAACACAGAAGAAGAGGTGGGCTGTTAATCTGATAATGGCCCCTGGGCAGAATGACTCTTCCTAGGCTGCATTGTGGCTTCGCACACAGTCATCTATCAGGCCAGGACTCTCCTGTAATTACATATTCTTCATGTGGATACAACTGGGGAGAGCAGAGAGGCCGGTCAGCACATTGAGGCGTGGGATGATTGGAAAAGAAGAATCAAAAGAGGGATTTTTTTTTTCTCTCTGAAGGCATTGAGATATGAGAGAGAGGGAGACAGAGGGGGACAGAGACAGAGGGTATGGAAGGTACTGTGGGTAACCAGCCTGTTGTGTCCGCACTGAGATAAGACAGGACAGGATTTCAGAGGCGGCTTTCAAATGCCCTTTTTTGCTTTTGTTGTTGAGACCGATGCATGTACTTTCTCTTGTGTCCAGCACTTTGTCAGCAGCACCTCAGATGAACTTGAGAGTAATTGTTGGACTTGAGGCGAGTTTTGTTTGCACAAATTTGATTGCTGCTCTGTTTGGACAGTCAGCTGATGTTCTGACTATAAAGATTATACCTGTAGCTGTTAGGTAGCTCACAATCAAGGAACCCATCACCTATTGTCAGAACACAATTTAGCCTCTGGGCGCAATGGCCAGTGTTTTGGGGCTTCTGGTTCTGCATATCTAGATAACAGATGATGGATATCTGGGCCAAGACATCCTCTTCTGTACACTGGTCATTGTTTACAGTCCGATTGGCAACTAGATACAAGAATGGAGTTGGGGTAAAGAGATGTCTAATCTCTATAAACAGATAAACTAATCCGATAGAAAGCTAAATTGTCATCAGACAATAGCTGAGACTGCATTTTGGCCGATGCTCTGTGTATGGACTGTTTACCTGTGTGTAAGTAAAGTCTGTTCAAACATGTTTGGTCAAGACAAATACCAAAATCTTCTCCCTTGCCTACAGATTCAGTATTCATATGCAGATCTGTTTATAGAGATTAGGTAGCTAACAACATACTTACTGACTGAATCTGTGTTTCTTTGTGTCTCTTTAAAGCAGGTTTAATTGATATTTTAAGCTTAATAATGCATCAAATGACAATGCAAAAATAAATCGTTCTTAGTGATTAACTCAGAGAATTAACACCTGATTTCTCAGCTTCCCTCATCTTTACTGAGCTTTAGAGTGAGTTTCAACTCATTCTTTAGCTGTCCAGCCCCAAACTTTCCTGTTGTAGTTCACTCTCACTGGTCTTTTGTGTTGATTTCTACCACACCAGGCAGCTGTGTGCAGAGAAACAGCTCTAAAAACCCACTATACACTACCTGCCCAGCATCAAACAGCAGACAGACATTGTTAGAGACTAGCTGGTGAACATAGTGGAGCATTTAGCAGCTAAAGAGCCAGATATTTCCCTCAGGAAAACGGAGTTAACAGAGAGTGAATATTGGACTTGCATTCATCCAGTAGACACATAAAGCCCTCCAAATGAATGATTATGTTATTCGCTGACAAATTCACAATACTTAGAAGGTGATGATAAGTCAATGCTGTGTTCACAACTTGTTTCTGCAGCTCCAAAGTTGCCAAAAAGTTAGTTATTGTGGGTTTAAGGAGTCATAAAGCCTCAGAATAAGCTCTTTTTTTGGTACAAGCTTAAACATTTTCAACTCGCATGGATGCATCTTGGCTCAGCTTGTGCACCCTAGTGTAAAATCAGTCTGAACACACTTCAAGAGTATGTTTGAGGGTTCAGCATTACCCAACTCAGCTATCACATCATATGTAGATTATCATGAACTGGGTTAACTGGTCGCATCGAGTTTGATACTTGTCATTGTTCAAAAAAGCAGCAATTTTTGCAATTTACTTCTAATACTGGCACACTCTGGGCATATAACTACTTCTTCTAGTTCATGTCTAGATGGGAACCCTTGATTTGCAAGCATTGTTTTTTCACTGAGCATGGTGTACAAACTGATTGTGTTTTATAATGTTTCAATACTGTGGTTAAGATCTTGGTAGGTTTAGTGACAAAAGACACTGGTTAGGATTCAGGAAAGCTCTTGGTTTGGGTTAAAATGATCCCTCTTTCAAAATATTTTGCAAGTCTTGTATTCCTATCTTGACACAACCCTTTGCCTGCGTGTTTTGGGTGTCTATGCTACAAGATACAGTTTGTCTGTTGCCTTCAAAGGTCTGAATCTCAGATCCTCCTCACCTTTTAATCAGTTGTTCACACAAAGGTGAACCATGAAAACCATTAGAAGTCCTTTGCTTCGGTCGACTGCATCTAATCTATCCAGTCCAGATGAGGAAATACTGGATCTGACAGCATCCATTGGTTCCACTGTCCTACCTCAACTCATGCCAAAGTGATAGCAGCAGGGAGATCATAGCCAGACCCAGAGATCTTTTTTGATTTGGAAAAAAAATATTGGCTATATGCTTCTTTTAAGCTACTTCAATTACATTCTCTGGACTAATTTGTTGGACAGAGTTGTAGCCATGGATTGGCTATCGTCTAAAGACAATTTAGCTTCAGGAGGCAACGTGCAATGTTTTGGGGCTTCTGGTGTAGCCAGCAGAAAACTGGATAACAGATATTTGGGTCAAGACATCCTCTTCTGTGCAATGGTCATTGTTTACAGACCGATTAACAACTTGAGGCGCAAAGAATCAGCTGTTCACACAAACTTGAGCCATGAAAACCATACAAAGTTCTTTGCTTCACTCAACTACATCTAATCTATTGAGTACAGACAAGGGAATACTGGATTTGACAGCATCCATTGGTTCCACTGTCCAACCTCAACTCATGCCAAAGTGATAGCAACAGGGAGATCATAGCCAGACCCAGAAATGTGGTTTTATTGAGGAAGAAAGATGGGTTGTGTGCTTGTCAAGCAATTTTTTTCCAGTTAGATTCTCCAGCCTTTGTCTGATGGTCTTGTAGCCATGGATCTTCCACCACGCCTTCAATTTTGAGAGACTGTACATGCACATACCCACGCACGTTACACATGGACTGTGCCATATAGGCTATGTGTCCCGTGACTGGTGCTGCTCTCAGGCCATGCTGAATTCCAGGCCAGGCAGGGAGGAAGCAATCTAATCAAATTGTACTCAGTTGCTGTGACCCTCATCTGCTCTGGCCTCCTCTGTTCTGTTTTCGTCTTCCACGTGAACCCTCTCAATCCAGCAGCACTGGTCCACTTTCCAGCTCTACTTTACAGCCATAGCCTTTTTCCCAGTGTGAGCTCTTGTGTAGAGCTTTGTGTGTTGACCCTTAAATGGGTGCACATCCTGGAGAAGACTGAATCCCCTTTGTGAACTCGTTCCACAGGGGTCAGATTCAGCCTGACAGGCCGCAAAACCAAACACAGAGGAGCTAGATTGTTGTATATGGGCTGTTACTAGACTGTTCACCTCTGAGGACGATGTGACCCTGGAGGTGGAGGGGTGATGGACTGGCTGGAATACAAATCACAAGCAAACAAAGCCCTCAGAAGTTGTGATCAGATTGACGAAGTTTGATAATTGTGTATCAAAAGTGGCTGTTTTCTTTTTCTGGCACTCGCCTTCCCTGCAATTTCCTACAAGCAATTCAGCCTCAGCTTGTTTTGTTCAGATTTGAAAAAGATATTAGCAGAGAGACAAAAGAATTGCATGAATCTCCCAAGTAGCTGAACAGCTGTGGTGGTTTCTGTGATGTCATGTTAAAGGATTTGTGAGTCACACTGGAAAGGGAGATGTAAATCTGCAAAAGCTGACGGTCCTCACCCCATCCAGGTGTGCTGGTTGAATCATCTCAGTTGAAAAAAAAAAGGCTAAATTTATCCTTGATGAGTTTTCAGACTTAACTTTTCTTAGACTTTAACAGCACGCTCTTTTTCAGTGTCAGCGGAAACACGCACCACCGTTGTGAACCTTTCGACTCGCGACTGGATGTAGATCAAAGCCATCTGTGGCCCGTGGTGCCTCAGTGAGTCACTGCCTGGACCGTGCTGAAAAGCAGCTGTTGTTGGTGCGCGGCTTTGTGCGGAGAAGAGAGGAAGTAAAAAGATCAGTCTTGACCTTTGGTGGAGACTGCGCTGGCTCCTTCACAATGCCTTGGAAACTTAACACTGTCTGTGACATTTACTGTCTGTGGTGGAGTGTAGCCACTGTGTTGCGAAGAATAGAAATGAACCTAAATGGAAATTAACTGGATGAGCAGGTTGCTGTTTTAAATACAATGATTTGTTCGTGCACAATATAACCTTTTTGTCTGAAGTGTCGATTTAAGCCTCCAGAGTGTTGATCAATTCATTGAATCACTGTTGCCAGTAAACCTGTGTCAACCTGTGCGTCTATATTTGCTTTATAATGACTAACAATCATCGAGTCAGTGAAGGTGCATTAATTTACCACGTGGCTGAGTGATTGAGGGAACAGAGCAGATGTGCAGATGGTCATCAAGCTTATCAGCTGTGAAAACACAGCCGCAGATGAACCTTTCCTGGTCATCGTCCATCATCAGCCAGTCAGACGGACATCCTTGATCCCTTTTTTCAGGGCTTAGGATAAAAAAAAATGAATATGGAATGGCAGTGGATCAGTTGTGCTCTAATAACAAATGCAGTTTGATTCCATTTTTTTGTAGTTTAGTATCACACACAGGGCCACAGCCAGTATTTTTGAACATTTTTAATCATTTGCATATACTTTCATTTCAGGTCAGGAAATAATTAATCTTTTTTTTGTCCAAAAGGAGTCCAGTTTAGATAAACATATACAACATTCACCATGTGTTACTATAAATTATAGAATCTAAACTCTCCCAGGTTGCTAAAATTCCTACAAATCTTACATAAAATACAGAGATGTGACCTTTTCTGTGTTGCTATGGCCCTGTTTAAAATCAGATCAGTGGAGGAGCTGCATGAAGCGAGTTTTAAATCAGTGGTAAGAAAAAAAGCTATTACGGTACTGCACTGTAGTGTGTCCTTGCTCTTAATTTGTGGCAATTTATAAAAGATCTTGTACTATGTTTTCCTAGCTGGTCAAATCACAGTATTTAGATGTAGTATTCAGTAAGAGATTGTACAGTTATATTTAGTGTAAATGGCTCTATTCTTTGAAGGAATATGAATTTGACTGGATACTGGAGACAGAGAATGAGCCAGGCATTGTGAAGCATATTGCACAAAACTGATGCCAATCAGCTGAAACACAGCAAAAGATGTGAATCATCTTACTGTAGCATTAACTGAAGGTCAGTGGTGAATCCATCTGTAGTCATTCATTATTGAAATCTGTTTTTTTTTTTCTTTGTATGTTAATTTGTGGAGCATCCTATGACAGCATATTAGGACCATTATGTAAAAGCAGAACAAAATGCGGGTGAGAGGAGTAATATTCTGAGAAAAAACAAACAAAAAACTTAAAGGACAAAAATGGTACATTTACAAGAAAACATTGTAATCTAGGATTAAAGTCACAAATTTTCTAGAAAAAAGTTAGAAAAATACAAGATACATCTATGGTCGGTTCAAATGGGGGATGAGGTACAGCAGGACCAAATACAAAAACAGATCATCAGATAAATCAGTCCTGCGTCTTTGGTGTGACGATACCGATCTAAACCTTAGAAAGTGAAGTAATTGGCTCTTTGACAAAAAATAAAAAAATAATCACAATTTTTCCAACAGTTTTTTTCTTGGAATTTTGTCTAATCTTTTGTTCTCTGATATGTAATCATAGAGTTTTTCTTTTGGTAAATTTAGCACTTTATTCTCAAAAATTCAGATTTTTTTTTTAGAATGGTTACCCCCTGCTCCATATCTATTTTTATTAAATTTATTAATACTAAATCTACGATGGCTCTAATACACTGTTGTATGCAACCCTATTAAATCTTGGTAATACTTGCTCACTAAAATCATGATATGAAATGTTCATATCCTTTCATGTCTTCTTGCTAATTGCTAATTGTATGTAAACTTGATTTTTACTCCATTAAATATATAGCAAATGTTTCATAGTTAAATGTTGGGGTTTTGGTGTGTGTAGCAGTCTTGTGTAGTTTCACAAGCTACACCACCCAGCTGGTCACAAAACAATTACGTTCTCAGCTGACTAACAACAGAGCAGCTTTGTTTACAGTAGTTTAGGGTCATATTCCGTCCGTTCTGTTGGATGACCCTGACCCAGACTGGAACTCTGTGTCCCACATAGACTTTGTCTCACATGGGATGTCCCTTCAACCTCTCTTTGGTACAGATGAAGCACCCCGGTTCATGCAGGGGTCACCATGGCATTGTTTAGGGTGACGTGAGAGTTGGTTAAAGCTGCCATCGCACCGCACCTTCAATCCCCTGTGTGACAAGCTCCCCTGTGGACAATGGCTCTTTGTAGAGGCTGAGACGGGTCTACCTTTAAAAGCCTACCTGTCGGGTAACACCTGTAATTAATGTGGGTGACCTTTGGGGCCATTTGTAATCATAACTGAGCTGAGCTGTGATGATAGCACCTGTGGAGTGACCCGGAAAAATGTTTTCAGCTCTCCTTCGAGGTCGGATTTATGAGACTTCACGATTCCTCCGTGGGTTTGGCTGCTAGAATCCTCTCGCTTACAGGTTGTGTAATGTGAAGTTGTGTAAGTAAAAGGGCTGTTTTGTTCATAAATTGGGGACATGGCGTTCCCTGCGCCTGTTATGTGAAAACACCTGAAGGGCAGAAACTGTAGGCTGCGAAAGCGGCACATCTTGAGTCTCTTCATTGTCTTTTATTGTATTCTCTGTGCGTGCTGCCTGTGTGGGTGTGAGCGTTTTCTTGCACCTTCTTTTTGTCTGCTGGGTAATCCGGCTTCTTCCTCACCAACTTACAACTCTCAGGAGTGTCATCACTTCTCTCTTCACTCCTGTAACTTCACACCCGAACAGAAAAAGACCCATTCACACCCATGTAGAGTTGTGTTCATGTGCATTTTAGAGACACAGCGCTATGAAGGGGAAAACAATTCATCGCTCCCTAGTGAGTTTGCATTGCATGAAGGTGCCTCCTGAATATCGTCATTTTGGGGATTTCATCAGCCAGTCATCCCCGCAATCTGTTATAATCGGCTCTGTCTTTACATGAGAGAAGACAAGCAAGTTCCTCCTTTCAACTCAAACTCTTATTGGCTCTTGTGGTCTCTGGACAGGGCATGGAAGCTCCTATTGGCTTAAGTGAGGTGTAAATCAAAAGGTGAGGCTCTCTGTGCTGTCAAAGATTGTTAAAATAATAATTTGGCATGTTGATGCTGAATGTTTTAGGTAGCTACAGGCACGTTTTTAGCATTCCCCTCTGGTGGGCGTGGTTTTCAGAGTATGAGACGTTGGACTGTAGCAGGGCAGGAACTGTACTTTGGCCAAACAGTCTGTGCTGTGGATACCCCAGAGTGTACCCATAATGCCCCTCCTGAAATGAACAATGAGTAAACTGTGCAGTTCAGCAATGTAAGTATCGCGGACAACAGCAGCTTGTCAGTGTTGGAATTCTGTACATCCAGACATTTTGTTGATTTTGGTGCTGATAAAACATTTGACTCAACATTTGCAGCTTCATAACTCTTCTCAATAACTGAGGGACACCGCTACTTCAGTTGCTGAAATGCATGCACAGTTTTTCGATGACGTCGGCTGGGAAAGGATCTATACTGATGCTGAATCGACAAGAAGACTTTCAACATATGATGCCTTTTATGTTGTGTTTCTAGAGTTATGTGTTGTTGTGGACATGTAAGGAATATGCTGACATATAATATGTCATATTTCTTGAATGGTGTAATATTTTCCGCAGAGAGGGCAGCAAGGTTCCTTTTGATTCAAACTACTAATAATATCTGCATATTTTGTACATTTTGTCACCATACAGAAACACTATTAACACAATTAATGATTTACAGTCTCATGATAAGTGTTTGCAATGATTACTGACTGACTTATCAGGCTAATAAGGAGCTAATTAGCCCTTTAATTGGTTGATTTTGGCAGCAGTGACCCGATGAATTTGTATTTATCAAGGGCCAAAGACGCCCTGCCCTAATAATGACTTAATTCTAGGCCTGGTATAGTACCCTGATCACCTTTTTCTTCTTTTTTTTTTATAAACGATATATTAGGATAAAAGCATTATAAATGCAGCCATTTATATATCACCATAGAAACTACAAGTCCCTCCAATGTACAGGATATCGTTGCTTCGTTAGTATTCTGTGGCACAGCAGTGTCCAGCAGCAAAAGCAAAAAAAGAACAACACCCATTTGAGGGTGGAAGCATTTGAATTCCTCCTGCTTGATCCTGACAGTGATTACAAGTTGTTGGAGGCTCGCCGCGAGTGTGAATCGAACCTCGAAAAACGTTTGTGTAGCGCCATGTCCTCAGTGTGTGTTTGCCCGCGTGAAAGCGTCTAAGTGCATGTGAATGATACCGTATCCCCCCATGCATGTAAATGGAGAAATTGTTTAGTTTGTTCAGTGTGTTCGCCTGAAGGGGGAAAACTGGAATATAGCACCAGTCAACTGTGACAATTGAAGAAATTGAGAACGAGAGCAGAGAGGGGAGGAGGAGGAGGACGTGGAAAGAGGGAAAATATCTGACATGAATAATACACCTGCATTTCAAAAGAGGCAACGCTACCTGCCTAGACAGACCTGGTGATGCTCCGACTGTATGAATATGCTAGTAGGAATTAGACCATGCAGCGGCAGCTCCTGTGTGGATGTTAAATATGCCATGTTGTGTGAAAACAATAGAATGTGCAAACCGTGTCAGACCTTGGAGAATGAGGAATCTGTCACCCCAGTCAGCTGAAACAGATATAAAAGCTGTCACTACACAAACAGGGAGGTATACAGGGATGATTTATTATGCGAGGAAAGAGAAAAGCGTCTTCCACCAAATGAAACATTTGTTTTAACTTAAAAAAGTTAAAGCCTGGGCTGACTTAAAATTTAAGTTGACTGAATTTGAAAAGACAAGTTGAGGTAATGATTCAAAAATTAACTTTTTTAGTCAAATAAATTTTAATTCAGTTGTGCATGAGAAAACATGTTCAATAAGCTTAAGATATTAAGTTGATATATTTTCTTCAAAATATAAAAAACAATTCATGCTGGGAAGTCAGATAACATGCTGAGCATGTTTCTTTAGGACAAATCTGTAATATATTTACTGTAGATAATCATAAACTGGTTATTATATGTAATCAGAAATTATGTATACGTGCTAAGTTTACTTAGCACACAGTCATGGCATCCTCCTTTGAAATTTCCATTCTGGGCTGCAATAACGGTTTTTGTTTGCCTGTTTCACATTAATTTTAGTTCAAATTAATGCTGAATGTTCACTGAATGAATAGGTGTCTGTTTATTAGTTGTAACAAATCATTAATAATCTTCTCAGAAGGACTAGGTGTTTATAATGGTTAAATTGAGCAAAATGTTAATGGAGTCTGGCAGGTAGTGAGGCAGGCAGTTAATTAGAGTTCAAATTAATGTTAGGAAATAAATAGGATTTCAGCCTATTTAATATACCCTCTTTGGCTCTAACTCACTATTTGGACTGCTGATTTTGGGATGTGCAATTGTTACATATTGCTCCTTTAATTTAATGAGTTGATCAAACTGTTCATTTGTTCAAGTCAAGTCAAAACTCATGTTCATGAGTTCTGAAGTGTTCTGAAAATAAATAGAAATTAAGTTACGTTGAATGAAGCTGAATAAATAAAACTTGTATATTTACATTAAGCTAATGAGAAAAGATTGATTGATTCCAATAAATTCTCGTATGAGTAGAAGGTACAGGTGGTGCATAATTTTACGACATCCTGGACTGTCCCCACATAAAAAGCTCCCTGAGGGATGTGCACAGGGCTGCTGCGAGGCTTTGGGTCCTCCAGATGTTGCCAGTTCCCATGGACTCTCTAGTGGCATTTGGCTCTTGGAGGCTTAATAATGAAGCTAATGACTGTCACTAGTGTTTGATTAAACCCCTGCCCCGGCAGCCTGGGGGCTCAGGTGTACTGGCTGTAATTAACACATGGTAATTAATTTACTGAGGAGCTGGAAGAGGATAAGGGTGCCCCAGAGGTTAAAAAAAGCACTTGTTTCAGAAGCTGGAATGAGGCACGTCGCAGCGCTCGACCGCTGCAAGTCTGACAAAAAGGGATGCCTTCAGATTTCTGGCAGCTGAATCCTTTTAGACCTTAACATCGCTTACTGTGTATCCAATCCTCTGAGTCATCCCCGTGAGAAGTCACTGCTGCAGCTACACAGTCTGAACAGGAATTTATTTGGCTGAGAAGTTTTCCAGATATGTTTGGTCAGCTCTGGAAGATTCTCTGACTGCACTTAAAGGGATAGTTTGGATTATTTGATATAGGGTTGTTTGAGGTACTTATCCATAACCAATGTACTGCTGTGAACACTGTCAGCAGCAAAATGTTCTTTACATCTCTAAAAAAAGGTTCCATGAAAAAAATCTATGTCAGATTAAGTGTCAGACAGCCTTTGCACTTTCTCTCCATGGGCAAAATCAACATGAAAGCACAGAACATGAGAGTTGCTGGTTTACCACTGCCTTGATCGGTTAGTTGCGTGCGTGTCTGTGTGACTTTGGGGGATCCAAACTAACCAAACACAATAACACAAACCACCAAATTGAAGCAGCGGTAGACCAACAAATTCTGTGTGCTGTAAGGTAAAATTACTGACTTTGCCTAAGGAGGGTTTGCAGCTTGGTATTTTCCCAGGAAGTGAAAATCAGAGTTTAAACATTAATCCATGACTCCATCCATGTTTCCATCACTGCGTTTGAGCTGCAAGTTTCGCTCCGGGTTCACTGTGTCGTGTGACTGTATTGTTAGGGGTCCAAGCAGCGTCACTCACTGCGGACTGCTGTTGTTTTTGCAGATTATTCTTTCATTGTTCTTTCTTCCTCTTCTCTGCTAAGAGTGTTTGTGCAGCAATGTCATACAAAAACTCCCAAATCCACCTAGTACTCAGGCAAAGAAAAAAGAGCCACCTTTTGACCTCAAGGTGGCACTATAATGAACAAATTCAGGTTTTTGGAATTATCTTGAAAACAGCTTGATGGAGACTCAAAATTCTTTTGCCATTTTAATGGTTCAGTTCATCTGCATATTTTTCTTAATTGGTCCCCTACTTTAAAAATGTTTACTTTCATGACTTTTTCCTCAAGTTTTTGGAAAATCCTTTTTTCTTTTGCGAACTCGTCTTTCTGAAAATGCTTTCTGAAAATGAGTCACAATCATCTACAGACATTCCTGATTTAAAGTTACCAAAAAAAATGTTAATCAGTTTCGATTTTATGAGCCAAATGGCTAACTTTAAAAAATGTAAGAGCAGCAAGAGTGTTGGCTAAGCTTAAGTATTCAAGTGCATTGGGTTTCACCTCTAGGCCGCGCCACAAAGTGCACAAAAAAGTTTATATCCCTGAGAAGTTCGAAGATGGAAACCACGTCTAACTATGGTGAAATCTGTAAGGCACCTTCTCTGGAGCTCTAGAGTTCAAAGGTTCAAATCTCCCATGTGGCCAAGACCTACTTCCCTCCAAGAAGGCACTTTATGTATGTGTATGTCTTGTCAATGCTTGTTTCTTACAAGCATTCAAATGTTCACAACCTGCTTGGATCCTGTTCATTGCCACTGATGGCTATATTTATAAGTTGGTTCTATGATCTCCTGTGTCTACATATAACCAGTATGAGCAGGCACATTATTCTGTATTTGTTTAGCTTGGGACAATCAGCAAATATTCTCAAATAGGTTCTGTGTTGACTGTGTTCTGACGATACATTCAACATCTGTGGGATCACAGTAAAGCTTTATCAACAACATACCTGTGTTAGCAGAGATGTCTGCCATCACATGCCTACCTCTCTGTGTGTGAGCTGAGGTGGTTATCTGCAGCGGTGTACATAAATCTGTGTTAGCTGAGGTGGCTATCAGTAGTGCTAACAGAGTGGAGCCACTGTTTCCCTCTGTATCCTCTTTCATATCGGCCTGCTTAAGACAACACTCCCCGGGCTAATCTCCGCACACCTCTTATCTGCCCACGGCAGACTGGGCGTGTGTCCCGTGTCCGTGATCAAAGAGCAATGGCTTGGGAGAGAAAAAAAAGCGAGGACAGCAACACAAAAAGAAAACAAAAAAGACAGAAAAGGGTAAAGGAAGAAAAATAAAAGGGTAGATGAAGAGATTCTGAGCCTAAAGAAGAGCTAAAGTGGAGAGGAGTCACTGTGGAGGCGGAAGAATGAAAAGAAGCAAAAGAGAGAGCGCTCAGGAGAGGAAGGAGGGTTCAGAGGAAAATAGAAAGGGCGGAGGAAGAGATAGAAAGCGCGAGGATGAGCAGGAGAGAGATATACGGTAGACTGAGCAGGGACAGCTGGTCTGTACGGCTGGAGTGGAGAGCTCAGACGTTAATGGCTCTCTGTGGATTGAGTTTGCAAGTGAATTCAGCATAATAGTTCTCGATATAGCTTCTCTTCTATTGAAATGTTCACCGCATTATCTATTTAATTCTGCGCCTGGCAGAAAGCCATCGACACCAGCCTACAAATCTTCGAAGACGGATCTTCCGCTGCCCAATCATGAGCAGGAAAGCGCTCTTAATTGCCTTTTAAACACACTGTGATTGAGGCACGATCATTTATGGAGTAGGGGAAGAGAGATAACCACTGACCCTCAGCTCTTATCCCACGTAGAGGTTATCATCTTGACCTGGAGAGGTCCACAGTCGAGCCCCGTGGTAATGATAGCCAGCTGCTCTCCATGGTGTCTCTAAGCAAGAAAGTACGGAGCACTGCTGCAAATAATGTCCGTGCCAACAAGTAATTCAGACATGAATTGAGTCTTAAAAAGAGCTGCTTGTTTTTATTTTTTTATTTTTTTTATTTTTTAACAAAACCTGCCAGTGGGGGCAAGATAATTTCACGCTTCAAGTGACTGAAATGAGGCGTAATTCTCTACGAGTATCATGATGTCACCTGATTTTACAAAAAGCATTGAAGATGTACTGTCTGTTGGGACCGGAGAAAATTGCTTTCCAAGATGTACTTTTTTTTGTGATCACCACAGACTCTACCCCTACTCTGGATAATAAGGAGATAGTCGTTTGAAGTGGGGTTGTCTGAGGTCCTTCTTAATAATCAGTGATACTTACAGTTGAAGCCCCTAGGCTGGAGAAGCAGAGAAGTGCACCACCACAAAAGCTAAGCCAGGTGTTGCTGTGGACAGGGTCAGCAGCCAAATGCATGCTCAACAAAAATACATAAGCAAAACTTTTGTTTTTGCACCCATTTTGTGTTTTGATAAGGTTCCTGTTCTCAATTTCTAAGTTTAGAGTGTATAAGGGCATAGAACATTATAGCTGATGGATGTTATTATGTTCTATCATGTCCCATAAGTTGTTGTAGCAGTTTTCAGATTTGATGCACAATTTAACCACTTTTGACCACTTTAAAATTATTCAAAATGGTCCAAAATACCATATCAAGACACCAAGACCTTGAGGGACATCATAGAAAAGTTCATGCTGTGATTTGGTATCAAAAAACTGACTTTTGGATATGTCTGTCTGAAATGACCCTACCTAAATCCCTTCCCTTTTGAAATATCGGTCAGCTCTACCTTCCTGTTTCCTGTACTCAGATATGCTGTCAGGCCTATCTACCAAATGTTGTCGGTGGTTCAAAGATGTTGCTGGTCCACCAGCACCATAGTCACATCATAAGTTATCTAAAATTAGCAAAACCGTAGCTAACTAGCTCACTGACCTACATCTTTCATTAATTAGCTAGTTATGTCGGATCGTGAATGTTGGCAAAATGCTAGCTAACTAGCTAATCTATGCAATAGCTGGTCACAATAAAAGGACACTCAAAAATGTGCTTGTGTATTTATTAGGCACTGAACTATGGTTATTTAAGTGCTACAGATAACGATTTTTTTCCCAGAAGGGCAAAGTCATGACTATCCTTACTCTGTTTCTGATTGGCTTGCCCTGATATTCTAACCCCTTTCTCCTAACCAATCACTCCTCATACCTAAACCTCACCAACCCAACCAATGACGGTAAAGAGTATTAGCCTTTCCTTTTGGGGAAATTCTCAGATCTTTTACTTCAGCTCATGAAAATGGGAGCAAAAACAACAGCGTTGCATTTATATTTTTCTATTTGTTGCGTGTAATTGTTGTGATTTCCTGTCAAATAGATAATTTAACACAGTGACAGGGTTATTTCCTCTGACACCAATTACCAATTATGAGAGGTCCTTCCTCTGTTGTCAAAGAAGAAAATGCCATTGTCTAGAGCTGTTGCTGTTGTGCATTTTTGTCCTTTTAAGTACTAAGAATTTTCTCTCCACATCGGATGAGGGTTGGTTAAGACATGAAATGTGTGAGGGTGAAGCTTGGGTACAATTTCCATCAGTCTCTTCTGCTTGACGGACTGATGTAGAGGATGCAGGGCCTTCTAACGATCAACTTGTCGACTCTGGTTCAGCATTGCTGTCGGAACAATGTTACCAGGTGTCTCTGGTTGAATAAAAGATCTCGAATTCCCCGGGGCACTTTGTGACATTACTGAAGTTTGATGACTGCATAAAGGCTGAATGACTTCCCGTCTTAACTCAAGTGTGAACTCCCCATAAACCATCAGTGAAAAAAAACCCCTTTCCATCTAAACTTGTTAAAAAGTGAGAACAAAAGCTGCCTAGTGATATGCTCGAAAGTTGAGGAATCTCAACTCATATAGCACATCATGTCATTCAAGTTGACTTTATTCTTGTTTTTTTTTAAACTGTCCATCACATGGACATGTTTAATTGCCTTGAATACTACTATAACAACACCATCATACATGGCAATCCTGCACATGGTGCATTTCATCCCTTAGCACATCAGCAGCAGCACTGATTAAGATGATTTGGATTTTGATCATCACTTCAGATGTTGCCAGGTGGCATCTCAAGGTCATACTCAGCCGAACAGCTCCAAACAATTCCCAGTGTTTGCCAGTACTCTAATACCTCCTGCATCCCCAGACACATCAGTGCGGAACAGAACTCGTCTTGTGTGTCTCACCGCCTTGTTGTGTGTGTGATTGTCTCTCTCGGCCGTGCCTCACTCAGCTGCAGATCGATACGCGTCTCTGTTTTCAGACTCACAGTGGCACACAGGTGCCTCGGCGTGGGCGGGTGTTTTGGAGCAGCCTCTACAGCTGTGATAAAACCTGTTAAAATATGTTTAGCTACAACAACTGGCACGTCAAATCTACGACTTCATTCATTAGCTGCCACCCCGTCAGGGCCTCCCGCTGTACGACTTGCCAAAGCCTACTTTGGTAAGTCTCTGCCGTGGTTCTGCCTCTGAGGTGTTCTTGTCTTTCATTGTGCTGCGTCAGGGCAGCCCGCCAGCAAACAGTTTCCTTCCATGCTATTTATTCTATGCTTACAATCATGTAGAATAATATGGCTTAACCTAGCATTGTGGGTAATTAAGTGCTCTGATTGTCTTTGCATCTTTGGCGCTTTTCTTGAACAATACACTGCTACCGCCTGTACAAAAGCATAATACTTGGGTGTTCATCAAAGTGCAAGCTGCCAAAATCATCCTCGGAGCTGAAAAACATCCATTCTCCTGGGGAAGCCTTGGCAGGTGGCAGTGGTCCAATCCTACAGAGCCTGAAGGAACAGCACATCCTGGGTGTAGGTAGCTGCCAGCTCGCTCTGTCTGCCTGTATCAACTCCCAAATCCTCGTATAGGTAACTGTGATTACCCAATTATTACACAGTGAGTGGCTAGACTTTAGTTTGCCTTTTATACCAAGCAAGATTTCTAAAGAAGTATACACATTTTGAAGAATATATTTTCCTTATTCAATCAATAGATTTATGAAACTGGAAGGTACATCCAAGCAGGGGTGGATGTAGTTATTTGGGGCCTTAAAGCAAACACAGGCATGGGGCCCTCCACATCCTTTGTTCCCCCACTTTTTCAAGCCTTGAATAAATAATAAGTCATAAAATAACTTTTATTTATTGGAGTGCAGAGGATGAATTAAGGAGTCTCAAAGCCTCAGGAAAAAAGCTGTTTTGAAGTCTGCTTGTACGGCAGTGGATACTTCTGTACCTCTTGCCAAATGGCAGCAGGGTGAGCAGGCTGCGGCTGGGGTGGGTACTGTCTTTTAGTATCGTCCTGCTTCCTTCTTTTTTCAGCTCCACTGAGGTAGATTTGCTTCATTTTTCAACAGTTTGTACACCGTGCCAAGCTGTTTGTTTACACAAGCTGGCTACTGTCTTCCTGAATCATTTCTGCAGACCAGGGATGTTCCTGGCAACTAATTTCTCTGTTGATTAAATGTAGTAGGGAGACCTAGAGACACCGATAAATTAAACATAATGATGCCATTACTGTATGGATTTTTGGAAAGACATAATTAACAAAAAGTTTAAGCTATTTGGGGCCCTTGGTAGCTTGGGGCCTTTGGGGCAGTTGCAAACCTTTGCCTAATGTTAAGTCTGCCTCTGCATCCAAGAAAGCAATAGTTTGACAAGAAGTGTATTGTGGCTGTCAGCACTTCTGTGTTGTTTGTTTCTTTTATCTTGTAGTGTTAAAAACACTATAGCCCATCTACAATTCGGGGGTTCGCACACAGGGCACATGGGAGGTGATCAAAACAAGGCTTTGTACTAAAATTGTGCAGTGATGACCTACATTTTACATTGTGCCTGGTGCTGGACAGAATAGTTTGTAAAAATAGCTATTTTATGTTGGAAAATGCAAATGTTACCTTTTTGTTAGTGTTTGTAATATGTCAAATACTTATAGCTCATAGCCCATAGACATTCAATTGACATTCTTGGGACCAGCAAATGTTTTTTGCCATTTTGTTTGATAAATGACTTGAAAATGGAAATTACAAACAAATGCAATTAACTGATGATCAAAAATATTCTTTAGGGTTAGGGTTGGTCAGTTGAATAATTGCTTCAGCTCTAGAAAAATGTTACTGCAATGAATCATTAATGGAAACATTAAGATGTCTTCCCAGGAGATTTGTTCCGTTGGAGTAAAACCCAACATTGCTCAGTTCTGGAGCCAGATTTTTTATGTTCATCGTTCTGAGTAAGAAATATTATGTCAGTCTCCTTGTTCATTTCTAGAATACACTAATGCTACAGTATGTCTGTCACTGAAGAGAATCCACTTTGGGACCACAGAGCAGGCAATGCGTCTTCAATTTTCAAGTCATTTGTCTTCCAAAACATAGACGGTCTTCACCAGTGCCAACTAGCTCACTTCCTGCTCTGGGCAACTTGGCTTTGATCACTGTCTTTCCTTCCCAGTTGTCTTCTCCCGGTGCAATCTGCCCAGAGCAAGAATATCTGTGATCCTCAATCTGTCTTTTGCTGCATCTTTGGGACGTCTGCCTGTTATGTCTAGACTCTAGGAGGGATGGTGATATAGTGTCTATTGTTGGCGCATCACAAAAGGGGGTTGATAGCAGTGAGTTTTGGGTGATAAGGCTGGTGTCTGTCTAATAATGTCCTGTTTGACATGTTTTTTTTGTTTCGGGATGATTAAATTCTTCAGAGGAATCCAAACTGATTGAAAGAGCACATTTATGCAACTCAGCAGCAAACAGTAGTCCAGCAGAAAAGGGATCAAAGTGAGCATTTCTACTCAGCTGTCCTGTTTACTGCCTCCTCCACTCCCTCTTTCTGTGGTTACACTGCTTCCTTGGATTACTGTGGTGACTCCAAACCGCACATACCAACTGGCGGGTCAATGGCGGCCGCTTCTGGGGGGAGTCCTAAACCTGAAGGCATGCTGGGTATGTGGCGCTGAACGGTCTGAAGGGGTGTGAGACTCAGCAGCTGTCCTCCTTCCCACAATTCTTCACCTGGAGCTGTCCCATGAGGTTTCCTTAGTTGAAATGGACACAGATGGACATTCATTCACCCGAATATAATCCATGCATACACGCAACATATATTTTACTTTACATCATTGTGAGGTGGGACAGATGGTTAAAAGATCCTGTATGCTTTTGTTTTGTTAAGCAGGAAGAGAGGGTGTCAACTGTGGGAAAGTGAGTCTTTTTTTAACATATTGATTGGGTGAAGATGTGTATATTATTGGTATTATTGTTCTAGAGCTGCTACAGTAAATTATTGGAAACAGTCCTAGAGCTGCAATGATAAGTTATCTGATTCCAGAGCTGCATCAATAAGCTGTTGGACACATAACTCTAGAGCTGCTACAATAAGTTACTGGAAACAAAGTTCTAAAGCTGCAATGATTAGTTAGATTAATGGATTAGTTGTCAACTATTAAAATAATACTCAATGTTTTTGAAAAAACTATCAATACTTTTAAATTGTTTTTTAAGAAAGAATATTCAAATTTTCTTATTTCAGCCTCTCAAAATATAAATAATAAATAAATAATTTCTTCAGTCCTTTATGACAGTCGTTTTCAAACTTTTCGAGTTGCAACCCCTCCAAAATAAAATCAGATTGGTGTTTTAGACCCCACTGCCCCCTTCTGCCTGAAACAGTTCAGGAATAACTGTATAACACTTGAAAGCTACCAAACACGCAGTAGCTCAGTGGTATAGGCAATGTAATGCAATGTAATGTAAAACCCCCATTTATTTTATTCTCTGCAACCACTGCTCTGTGAGAGTAAATGGAATATCTTGGGGTTTTGGATGAAACAAAACATTTGAAGAAGTCATTTTGAGGTTTGCTAAACACTGTTCCAAATTTTTCAACATTTTTCTGACATTTAATGGACCAAAAAACTAATCAATGAATTTAGACAGATTAATTGATAATCACTGATAATAACTGTTAGTTACAGCCCAACATAGTTTTTAAGATAATGGAAAAGCACGATATATGTGCTCCTGTTCATGTCAGACAAGCCATGATCGTATCATGTTTGTTCCTTCTTCGAGAACAGTGTTGATGAGGAATGTGAAACATGTAAGCCTCAACAGCTGAGCACATGCTCATATATACTGTACCCACTGTACCGTATACTGTGTATACTGTACACTCTTGTATTCTTTACGCACAGCCATGTACTCAGGCAGTACATGAAGGATAGAGTTTATATATTGTTGCAAACTTCCAACAGGCCCAGAGGGACTCAACAGACAGAAAGTTAGAGAAGAAGCACCTGACTTGCAAAAATGAAAATATTTATTGCAACTTGTGATGTGCTGAGATGACCAAACACGCTCACAAAAGATGATCATAAAAGGCTGAAATATCTGAAATATGCAGATCCAGGCAGTGTGTTTGGAGCTCAGTGCTCTTCCTCGGGCAGCATTTATTGATTTCTGCAGATCCAGAGCTGTAAAAAGAAAAAGAAAAAAAATGCAAGCAAGGTGCTTTCATTGTTTTTTATGAAGATCAGTGATTAAGAAATGGTGGTTTCAGTGTCATTTCAGAAACTTTATGGAATTTGTGTGAGGAAGTTGTGTTGATTTCGTTTGAACTTGTTTTTCAAAACACGAGGTAACTGCTAATGAAATTAACTGCAGTTGGTTATTGGTTTGATTTATGATTTACAGTCTAATAATGTGTTTTTGTATTTATTATTATTATATCAGCTAATTGTACTCATACTGTCTTGTCTTCATACAATGTAATTATCACTTTTTGTTATTGCATCATTGCTTTTGGCCTTAGCACACTAAATTTTAGCCCTGATGCCTCACTGAATTTGTGTTTGGTTCCCTAGGGTTTAGCTAAATTTAAAAATATTAAAATTTGAAAATAAACTTGCAAATTACATGCATACATTCCCCTTTTGAGGATCTAGTCTTAAATTAATGGTTTTAAACCATTTTGAGAGATTTTTTGGGGAACAAATTGTTGCTGTAGTGTAACCACAGTAACTATACACTAGAGTACTGAAAATCTGTACTCAGGTACAAGTACTATTACACTGATAAAATATTACTTAATTACTGGTGTTAGAAATATGCTCAAGTAAAGTATTTGCCTGAAAAACTACTCAGAGTATTAGTTAAATTTAACCACTGATGTCACCTCTCCAGACTTGGGTTGTAGATTTTGTACGTTTTCCTGAGGCAGTAAGTGAAAACGCTAACAGCTCATTAATGATTAATAACTTATTAAATATAAGCGTGTTTTTTTCCTCATTTTAAATATTTATGTTTCTTTCTTTGTTTGTTTTTGTAATGTTAAGACAAAGTTTAATTGTCTTTAATCAGCAAATGGCTCTGTGCAAATTGCTGACACATCTATTGAATAAATATGAATACATGAATACATTTTTAATCGATTAAATTCTTAACGGCAGGTCATCGATTAATGATTAATCATTCATACTCCAGCGTTTGGTTTTGTTTTTAATGTGTATGTCATTATTTTCATTGGTCTATTTGTGATCACATCACCTGATTGGCTGCTAAAATGTAGATGAAAGGTTTGAATGTTAATTCAAATTGTACTGTATTTCAAAAGTAACTAAGTAGATTACAGCTTGGAGTGCATACTTAAGTACGAGTAAAAGTACAGACTTGAAATCTACAAGTACCCCCAAAAACTACTTCATTACAGTAATTTGAGTATTTGTAATTAGTTACTACACGTTATATTTGTGGGTTACTTGTAGTAAGTTACTTTACTAATGTTGTGTTCCCTTATCAATCTGTGCAGTTCATTGCGTAAATTATTTATATGTCAGTAGGAATAATTACACAACATTATTATAAACTTGCAGAATTATGTTTATTGTTACATGTAATCATTTCATTATCATTTACACACATCTTCTTCATGTCCCTCTTGTCTAAGAGCTGGTTAGTTCCTACCTGCTGTTGTTTAAGGGGGACAGGTATGAGTGTGGTGCCATGTGTGCAACAGTTTTGTTGACCCTGCTGTGAACCACGCAGTGTAGGATTTGGGTTTACTGTGCTGTCAGGCCATTTTGGTAAAAAGTAACAGGAGAATAAAGAAGAGTACACAAAAAGAAGTTGTAGCAGCTTATTACCAAGAAAAGAGGTTTCACAGGCTGGTGGCGGCTGTGTTTTTTCTTCGTCTTTGGATTAATTAGTCGAGGCATTCAACTAGTTTACATCCCCTGGGACTTATTGGACAGTGGCTGGCTGCGATCTACAGGTGCATTCTGGGAGGTTGTTTCAGTTTTACATGGACTCACTGTGGTCGTTTGCGGAGGACAACAAGTCTCTCGCTGATAATTTGCTCATGTCATGTGGCTAGTTTTCGTGACGTGGTATCGGATGTGGGGTATCGGAGTAGTTTTATGAGTGCAAGTATGAGTACATGAAGGCAGGATACCTGATTGTGGTCTTGGTATGGGTGCATCCTTAATTAAAAATGACTTAATTCCAGGGTTGCACGTGTCAGAAGTCTAAAAACAAACTGTTGCATACATGACATGTACGTTTATGTAAAGCTGACCTTCTCTGGCTTGATACCTCTGTCAGTGCCTGAGGGAACATCTCCTTATCCAGCAGCCCTCCAGCTCAAATCCATGTTCATTTACAGATGAGGCCTCACCGGCTGACAGTCCAGCACCAGCACTGCAGCTCATTTACCTTCATTAGCCCTTTACTGGCTTAGAAAGAGCTGCCTGTCTTGTCAAATTCACAGCCGCACACATGTATATGCATCCTCATACATTGTTTAGCATATTCCATTATTTTAATATACCAGTATACACACACAATATAGGGAAATTCAATTAAACACCACTTCCCTGTCGCCTCACTCCTGCACACAGCGCCACACGTCCAACACCTCTGTTGTTCAGCCAGCTGAAGACGATGCAGCCGAGGCGCTCCAACACCACACCTTGATGCACACGCTGTCTGGCTGCATTAGCATGTCGTGCATGAACGTGAGACTGTACGCAAGACTGATTCCCACAGACCGCACAGTGTCCTTCTGGGCTGTTTAAAGCTGCTAACTGTCAGAGCCTGTTGTGGAGCCTGGTCCTGGAAACACATGATGTTAATGCAGTTTGAACTAACAGCTCTGTGATTGTTTGAAAACCCTCCCTGACGACAGGAAACTGTAGCATCTTTTCATACTTAGCGTGAAATGCTGTGAATGTAAGAGGAGAGAGTAAAGATGAAAAATTGAATTTTCTTGACAGTGAAGACATTGTACTTTACAATTTTTCGATGATGACTTAATTTTAAAAGAAATAATGAGGTCAGGAAAAGCATAATCAAAAGTCAAACGTATGGTTTCCTCAAGAAAATTATAAGCAGTAATGTAATTCAAATGTAATTCATAAGGAATTGGATCAAATCTTCTTTTTGTAGTCTGGGGCCAGTTGCACCAGGACTAACGCCTGATCAAGTCTGTCTTAACTTAGCAGTCTAAGTCCAACCTGATAGTTATGCCAATTCTACCATTTAGACTTAAGCCTTCTTCTTGCTAAGACCTGGTGTAAATCTCATGGCTAGTCAGGAGCAGCCTGATCAATACATATAGGCAGCCTCTAATCACAGACACCTTTGATTCTGTGCCATGAACACTCAAAGAGATGAGCTTTTCAACAGAATTGTGTGGAAAATTAAAGCACAGAAGATGGAAAATGGATCATATTTAATCAGACATAACATCAGACATAAGAATTTGCAGAATTTGCAAGGAGGCCCAAATAATTCATAATTTGTCATACAGCGCTTTACAAAAGGTTTTGAGCTTCTCCTCATACAACAGCTCTCAAAATTGCACAATTTTTTAAGGGAGTGTGGGTAACTAGCTCAGTTGTGAATAAGTTGAAAGAGTCTGCTCACTAACATCTGTCCATCCATAACATATGTCTTTTGATATTTCTATCCAAGTTGACTGCTTCTTATCTGTGATTATGTTAGACTGCTCAGCAGCTCTGCTAGTTTTTCTTACCTCAGTGCAAGATGAAGTCTGAAACCTTGTTTTTTTTATCTTTGATCCTCCCTAATGTTGCTGTAAATTGGAAATGATTAGCTACGTATCAGAAACACAGTAATATTGTTAACAGTGCATCCTAGTGACGCACGCTGCCAGGCAACAGCCATAGTCTTGTGGGCGTCACATGAATGCTAATTCTGGGCATAGATAGGACTAGGCTTAAGTCTGGTTGATGTGAAGTCCATTTCAAAGACTGGCCCTAACCAGGGCTGACTTAGCAGTTAAGACCAGGCCTTGTAAAGACCGGTTGGTGCAACCCACTCCTCAATCATGGTCGCCTCATCATCATCATCGTCATATGATTTCACTGACCCTATATTTCAGCTTTCTAGCTGATAGATAAAATGTTATAATATGCAATTGAATGACAAATTCTTGCAACAACAATAAAAATATTGAAAATAAAAAACAAGCAAACAAAAGTCTGGAAGCCCCGAGTGGCAAGAGAGAAAAAAACCTGGTGATCCATAATTTCCAAGTCTGATCTAAATAGTTTCTATTGCTTCCGTTTAATCCAAACTGCTCATTCATATTTATATTTTAAAGTACTGAGAGAGAGATATTTGGCTGTTTGATGGCAAAGTAAAGCAGTGAAAATATTTCAAATATAGTGTACTCTTAAAGTGATATTGATTTTTTGTGGTACCTACTGTAGCTAATACAATGACTGTGAATATTTTTAATTTCACCGCAGGGCATCCACTCTACTGTGGTATAATTCCTGCCCTACATGTGGCATTGTGGTTGCAGAAAGAGAAAACAGTCAATTGTACAGAATGCAAATGTTCATATTTACAGTCAGGTGTAACGGCAGTACAGGAAACATCACACGCACACGTGTTCCCTCAGCCGAACACCTTCATCTGACCTTGTCGTTAGCGAGATGTTGACAGCGTCATCCGTCTGGGTTTGACTCTGATGTGGACGCTCTGCATTCAGCATGAGCACACGGACACGCTCAGGGACACTCTCACTGAAAAGAGCGTGTGCATACACACACAGCGTGCATCCTCGGTCCTTCCACCAGACAATGGTTGCTTCCTTGCTAAAATGAGCTGTTTTGTTTAAACTTCCTCTGAACAGACATTAATGCAGCGCTTCAACAGGACTGCGGAAGTGATCTCTTAAAAAGCTCTTAAAGTAAAACTCATAAGCTCACATGTAACTTAATAGATGGACTGCTTGCCCTGCCCTCGCTCCCCACTTTGCCCCTTCTCCCTGGGTCTTCATGTTTTAATTTAGCGCCGCGGCACAGAGGCGCAAACAAACGATGGGGGCATAATTACAGGGTGCGACTGGGGAGCCGAGTCTTTACCCCGCCACGTTTATTTACAGCTCCGATGAAAACGACACTCTGCGGACCTCTAATGGAGCTTTTTATTCACTCTTTCTCACTTAACACACACCCCCCACCCCACCCTCACTCTCCCCTCTCTGTTGTTGATGCAGTTAATTTGGGTCGGGATAATGAGTTATTGCTATCAGCAGCGAGGGGCCGCCTCGCGCCTTATTCCGAGCCCCAGTGTCGTGATCCCAGTGGCCCCCTCCTCTCCTCCCTCTGGGGAACTTGTCCATGTTTCACTGTTCAAGAGGAAAGTGCATGCAGCACTACAGTAAGCATTAGATTTGCTGTATGCCTCTGGATACACTGTAAAAATAATTTGTTGTGTGTCTGGACTGCTTTAAAATTAAACTGATGGAATTCGAAAGAACAACATGAAGTAACTAATAATTCAAAACAAATAAAACTTTCTAGTCAAATAAACTTAAAAAAAAAGTTAATTCAGTTGTACTCGAGAAAATGTGTTCAATAAATGTATGATAATAAGTTGAACAAACTCTTCAGTCATACTGGCAAACATTACAGAGAGTGTTAATTCTATAACAGCACATGCTGGGAAGTCAGCTAGAATGCTAATCATGCTGCTTCAGAAACTTAATTATATTATTATATAAGAGTTGACTGAACTCTGTACAGTACATTTCAAGATAAAAGACTTTAAGTTAGAAGAAATCAAGTTTATAAGTTCTGCAGTTTTCTGAAAATAAATACTAGAAGTGTTAAATTTAAATAAGTAGAAAAAATAAAATTTGTATATTTACATCAGGTTAGTGAGAAATAATAGTTGATTCAACTATTTTTTTTCTGTATGATGCATGTGTATGACATATGTATGATTTTTTGTGTTTATTGAACTCTGTACAGTACATTCATTTAACTCATCATTTCAAGTTAAAGTTACTACAGAAACAACAATCAAGTTTATAAGTTTTGAAATGTTCTGAAAATAAATACTAAACATTTAATTAAAAATAAATAATGTGTTAAATAATGTGAACATGTCTGTTGATTCCACTATTCCACATATACATATATATTTATTACTGTAACTTGTATTGTGCAGCTTGTACCAACTATTTTCATTATGTAAGACAGAGGCAGATAGTAAGATAGATATTGTGTATTTCATATTGTATTTTCTACTGTGCGGGGTGTAGTGGTAGGCTCCTGGATTTACTATAATCTGTTATATTGTTATTGTTATTATTATTATTATTATTATTATTATTATTATTATTATTATTATTATTATATGTAGGACTACAGATAGAAATTAGCATCTCACTAAATCTGGTGCAACCATGTTTTCATTTCCTGTAAATGATCAGTGTCATTGCACACTGTCCTTTTAAAAATCAAATAAACTAAAACTAAACTAAACTAAATTCTATTGAACTCTGTGCAGTACAACCATTTAATTCATCATTTCAAGTCAAAAGACTTCAAGTTAGAAGAACTTAAATAAAACTTGTGTATTTATGTTAAGTAAGTGAGAAAGGATTATTTGATTCCACTAAATTCCTGTTTGATTTTTGATTTTTTTTTTTACAGTGCACAGAAAGTAATCATTGACTGACCTCTTCTAAGTCTAAACTGTGTTTCCCTGCGGGTGAGCTAAGCAGCCGAATTTATCACTGTCGTATAATCTCATACGCGCACATAAACGCACACGCTCTGCTGCAGCTTGTGAAACGCATATACCAATTTAAGGGGAAGAGCGTGCATGGTAGCAAACTGAAAATGTCAGTTCAGCAGGATACATAAAACTGTTATGAGCAATAAAAACCATAAAAAACACTGCGTAATTCTCTGTGTAGGAAAACAGTGTTCCCTGTAAAAACCTGTTTCCTTTGTTATTATTCAGTTAGCCACTCTGCTGCCACGCCACAGCGCCCTGGGGTGTAAATAAAACCTTAAAGTCCTCTCACTGCAGCGCCACCACTGACAGCCTCATGACATTTATTAGGGTTTTGGCTATCTTAAATATGTTTCCCCTCACTTTTTTTCCTCTGCTGTTCAGTCTGTCATTCTCCAAAAAGCCAGGATATAATGCAATCAGTCAAACATGAATGAGGGATAAATGGACCCACTCATGAGCCTGAATGAGACTCATCAGTCAAAAGAAATAGAAAAATGGAGTCTGTAAAGTCACAGGTGGAGTGTGTGGCTGTTTCAAAAACATCTCCACCTCTCTCTTGGCTCGGTAGTGGCGCCGGCTATGTTTACATGCATGGAAGGAGGCGGCGATGCGCCATAACCCTGTTAAGGTCTTATTCAGGTTAATCTGTTTACACGCACCTTTGCTGCCCTGTGATTGAATCTAACTGTTGCTGTGAATAAACCAGCATAATATTCCCTGTGTATGAAACGCTGAGGGTTACTTTTAATTCATGGCAAAAGAATAAGGATCCTAGCGGTGCTCTTCTCGATGCCCCTGACGAATAACCGGATGTCACAGGCAATTATGCTTCCTACTGTAATGAATCACGGATGTCAGGACCAAGAGGGACGCTGCTAAAAAGCACTGACCATGAGAAATGAATTGATGTTGGCAGCACACAACGGCCAACAAGTATAAGTTGAAACTCAGAGAGCAAGGAAGAAACTACAAGTGAATAATGGTACAATTTATTTGCAGAGTGCTTTTCAAGGTGTTTTAATACTCTTGAATTAAAAAGTAGGGGAGACTGGGGGCGACTGAAACAAGGGGCAAATACAATACATAAGTTACTCCAATAGAGAGATGGAGGAATGAGTGCTAAAATTTAGGGCTGAACAGTTAATAAAAATTTTATCAAAATCAAAATATGATTTACTTTACAATTTTCAAACCGCAAGCTGTGCAATATTTGTTAAAAGCGAAATGTGTAATGAATCAATCAAATGAGTAAACATGATCCTTTCCTCCCTCCCTCTAGTGTCACAAATCATATTGCATATTGTAGTCAAGTGTCTTAAAAAATTAATTGCTTACAAGTAATCAATGAAGCTACAGACATTTAATGTAATCAATTAGTTTTTATGCTTTTTATTCCCGGCAATTGAATTTCCGTCTCAAAAATCATAAGTGTTGAACATTTTTGAACAAAACTTGTCTGCATCATAAACTATTGTTCTCCACAGAGCTTATGTTCTGCACTGATAAAAAATCCCACCGGATTTCAATATCAATAGATGGTTAGTTTATTTAAATTAGGCTGTGAGTTATAGAGGAAGATGTTTTTTAAAAAAAGTGTTACAAATGCCCCCGGTCTCCCCTAAGATTAAATGACATCAGCCTCCCATGCTGCATCCTCCATCCCCACACTCAGGTCCATGTTAAAGCCGAACCTCAAGGGAGCAGTGATGCCACTGTTGGACATTTGCCATCGCATTAACACATTAAAGCACATTGTCGCCGCCGCCACCTAAGTGAAGATGGCGCCAGCAAACGACGGTGATATTCTAACATATGGAAATAACGATGAGGAACGGGGAAAGCGAAGCGGCAGGGTGACAAGGACATCATGCTCGTTAAGGCATTGCAGGCGACTACAGAGGAGTGATGGATGTTTGGTGAGAAATTAGTCATGTCTGCATTAATCTGCTTGCCGGTGCCGCGGCAAAAAAACAACAAATTGATATAAATCGCAGAAGTCGTTCGTGTTTGAAAGAGGCTGAAATATGGGAAGTGTAAAGTGACTCTGACAGCTTAGCATGTTAACTTGACTGTGCGTTTAAAATATGAGATTGGTTGTTCTTGTTTTCCTGGACTCTCAAACATGCCGGATGCATGCTTGGTTGCACACACACGACTACACACACACACACACACACAATCTGTTTATTCCCATGTACCATACACAAACAGAACATAATCTTGGTGCACTGGTGTAGAAAATTGTCAACCAATAGACTAAGGTTGGGCCGAAGGAAGATGCCATCATCCATCGCAGATGGCTGACAGTCATCGATCACTGAGAGCTCTACCATTAAACATTGTGAATTAGAAGCCCTTTGTCTCCCCTCCGTAAGGTAGGAGTTGTGCTCCATTTTCACATGTGAGAGAAAATAAAAAGAAGCTGCTGCTGTTACGTCATTGCATTGACATAACATTTCTATGGCCCGGTCTTTATTTTCTTATTCAACCTGCCCAGTCAGGCGAACTCAAAACACTCCAAGAGGTCCACTCAACAATGATATCATTGTCCATTACAGTGTTTCACTGTGGGTATCCTCATATGCCAACTTGGTAGACATCGCACAACTCTACAATAGACAAAGAGAATAAATAAACACCATTCCAGCCTCAGCACCTTCCAATATTACAGTAGAAAGACCATATCCCAAACAGGACAGCTCAGTAATCAACACCTAACCTGAGAACTTGGGGTGTCACAATTCTTTTTTTCTCTTCATTTCAAGGTCTCAATTTGATTTGATTTAAACATTTCTTTGGGGACAAACAAAGCAGCCGAGACTGATGGAGGCCAGTTTGAATCACAGAACCGATTGGAATAAATGCACAGCTAACATCGCTCACAGCGGTTAGCGATTTGCTAAGACATAATAAAAATGCTTCAGTGCATCAATTTTGACTTCATGGGAACTTTATACAGGATCAAATAATCAGCAGTTTACAAAACCTCCATGGACTTCCTGATCACTTTCCAGTATGCATGTAACTTTCGTAAGGACAAAAGCACAGTGGTATGTTCGTATAAATGGACGAGGGCAGTGTGTGAGAGTTTGTGTGTGGATGGATGCAATGAGGTTGCTGAGACCTTAAGTCAACCTTCAGTCTGAGACAAGAGCAAACTGAAGTTTACACATCTTAAATGGGACAGTGGGTTCAGACATGCTGATCTGTCTGCAGACCTCTGGGCTGAACCCTTAAGCATCGAAACTCATTACATCATGTTTGTAGGGATGGAAATGCTGCCACACATCAATAAAACATTTGGTCTGCTAACTCAAGACGGGGAGGAAAAATCAAGTTGACATCCAGTCAGTCAAAATACACCGGGGGCAGGGACAAATCCAACACACCAGAAACATAATCATGAGACTCAAGACTTCAATAATGCAACCATGCCCTGTTTGTTTGGTCAGGAACATTCCTAGATTGTGTAAACCGTCGCGAGGTTGGACGGGGCCCGTGTCCAGACCCTGTGGGTGGGGGAGTGGGTGGGTTTATTGTACCCCGCTTCAGTTCGCCCCATTTGGCGCTTTCAAAGTTCCCCGCCTGGGCACGGTTAAAAAAAAAACAAAAAAAAAGCTTTCACCAAAACACAGCCACCAGGCCAGCCGCACAGGAGGTCCCTTTGTGCTTTGTTTTAAATCTTTATTTTTGGACATGGATTGCTGGTTGGATGGAGTGATGGAAGAGTGGGTGTGAGACAGAAGGAGGGGCGAGTAGAGAGTGAATGGTTGGACGCAATAACTTCACCAACACATGGGGAGGATGCGAATGTTCAGGGTTGAACAATATGAGTGTTTCCGTGCCAATGCTGATGCAGTTTTACATTCAAGAATACTCACACCTTTCAATCAACCTCCCTCTTTGGTGTACTTCCACTTCTTCCCACCTGCCAGTCCTGCCATTCCCTTGTTTTTTCCAATACTTAGCACACCTGCAACACAACACATATGCAGATGCAACCCCCACACACATTGCCCAAACCCAGGGCGCTCCTTAGACAGCAACAATAATGAGGACGTCGTTAATTTGCCCAAACGAGCGGGGGGCCTTTAGCGCGGGCGAGCAATTAATTAACAGGAACACTGTTACTTAATTAGCTCCACATGAAAGGAGAAGGGTGGTGGTTGGAGGATGAGGTGTTCGGTGTGTGTTTATGATTAAGGCGAGATGGAGATTGATTATGAGAGTGCATGTGTCTAACTGACTCCATGTAGCATCTGTGGATGTAATGGGGCCTCGTGGTGGGATGAAATGTCCTCTAAATGGGTGAAAAAATGTCATAAATGCTACCACCTCTCTACCGTTGACCCATTTTTGTATTTTTTTAGCGGGGAACAGGGAGGGAGGTTTACAGTGTATGGCTCATATCAATGGTAGACATCATCTGAAAGCTTGAAACCTGAAGATTTAGCTCTGTGTGCCAAGTATCTGGTCATAAATCTGTAATAAACAATGTGTTTTGACTGGGTACCTATTTAAATTTTGAAAGTTTAGAGTTTATAAAGGCTTATAACATTGTGACAGATGGCTGTTCCTATGTTCTGTCATGCCTTATGAGTTGCAGCAGTTTTGGGGGTTATACCATTTATCAAAAAGAGTTGGAGCACACTTTATCCATTTTTGATGGCTCGCAAATTAATAAAAATGGTCAACAATCCGTCCAGAGTACCACATTAAGACGCCAAGATCTTGAAGAACACAATAGAAAAGATCGTGCTGTGATCTGACATTTGGAGATTTCTGTTAGAGTTGACTCTTCCTCAGTCCTGCCCCTTTCAGAATCTCTGTCAACTTTCTCATCTGTGTTGAAAATAAAATCAGATTTTGAAGATGGTTAAAAGATATATCAAGTCACATCCTAAGGGAGCAATTAAATTAGTTTGCTAGTTATCGGCATCAATCGTTACCTAGTGTTTCACTAACATATATATGTCACTTTTACACGTCCACCTGCCATGTCCTTTTAAACAATATTCAAAATTTGGTTTTCTTTTCAGCAACAGGAAAGGAGACAGCTGACAGAGGTTCCAGGTTGATCAACCACTGCTGGAGCACAGAGCATTTTTGGGTGATTGAATGGCACTTCTAGTCTAGGAATAGCTCATAAACTCCCACGCACCCATTTAATAACTCAGATCTTAAATTTGTGGTTGTGAAATTTCATGAGGCTGAGATTATCCTAGAAGTTAAAATAGGTAATTTTATCCACGAAGGTCAAATTTTTAAAAAGGGCTCATTACAACAAAATGGTTACAATGGGCACCAACTAACTAAATACATGTGGGTTCACAGAATCTACAAGAATCTCAGCTTTTCAGTCACACCCAATTTATGCAATTCCAATACTGTTTAGAGACCCCAGTGTTCAGGGATATTCAAATAGCAAAGCCAAAAATAACACATTTATACCATCTGCAAAGAATAGCACAGTTTGTGCCCATAACTGCCCACTTTGTGATAATATAAAGGTGGCATGTCTGTGAAGGGGAGACTCTTGGGTAACCATAGATATCAAGGGACCCCTTTGAAAATTCCCATGCTAATTTTCCCTCGCTAAAATTTAGACTAAATTTAGCATTCCCCACAGGCTAGCATGACATGGTTGGTACCCATGGATGCCTTAGGTCCCCTAGTTTCATTTCAATATCAGTATCTTCAATAGCTTTAAAACTGAGCCTCTAAAAGACAGTAATAATGGCCGTGGGCATGGACATGTTGAAGAGGTTTTAATGACAGTTGCTAGATAATAAGACATCTTCAGAATAGCTGTTCATGGAAGGACATTTACTATCAAAAACACTAATCCTAACCCTTATGTGGATTCTGAAAGTGTTACAACGTCCTTTAATCCTTGAAAATCATTCTTGAGATATCTGCAGTACTGTAGGGCCCTTGTCTTAAAGCAGCGCCCTCCCTCTGCTATCCCCATTTTGTATACAGTATGTGATATGAACTCTACTGTATGTGGGTACATGCATACATGTTTATGCCTCTGTGCATAAAACCCACCCACCACTCCCCAGCTTTTCTTGCTTTCCCCAACTGCTCACTGGGAGAGCCTTCGCTTTGTTAGCTTCAGGCTACAGTAGAGCCTTATCAACCCAGATACCAAGTCGTACTCCCCGAGGGTCACATAACCCTCTGCATGAAATCCCACAACTCAGCACTACTGCGTGCTGTATACATATTCAGGCCTGCAACAGAGTAGCATCAAAGAGGCCCTCTTAACCTCTGCCTTAATTCCTCGCGTGGTCTTTTATAACTCGTCCTAGTTGGCTTTGGTGCGCATCACCAGAGACCACGTGTGGTTATATCAGTCTTCATGTGTAGCCTAAAGGTTAAGAGAGCCTTTGACGTTGAAAGTCTAACTGCGGCATCTGCTCAGGGGTGACAGAGGACTGGTCCACTCCGGCTCCCGGATATTTTAGACTCTCATTAACCTCTGCAAAATTTCAGGAATAGAGCTTTTACTTTGAAATGCAAATTAGTCAGTATTAGACAAAAATACTGTGAAGGTTTCTGTGAGAGCTTTCAGTGTTGTGTAAGAAGCACAAGTTCAGTTGAGGTTACGGCAGAGTGTAGATTTTTACTAACAAAGACCACACCACTCACGTATGCAAATAAGTTTAGAGAAATAATATATGTAGTGGAGGGTTGGATGAGGGTAGAAGACGTGGGGTTGAAGTTGAGGGGATGAACTAAGGGTCAGATGGGGATTGTTATTTGATTAAGGCCAGCAGGTGTCAAGTGAATCTAGGGAGCAGGAACAACATCTCAAAGAGCCACTGTAGCTCCATCTTCTCCCCTGTTGGCTGCTGACAGGAGGGGACAAGAAATCAGATAAGAGGTTTGAAGCTGAGGAATGTCGGAACTGAGACAGACAGAAAGTTATGTTCAGAATGAACAAATGTTTGTTGAATGTTCCAGATCCTGTAGGTTTTTGAAGAAAAATCTTAGCACAAGCACAGAACTTTTACAGAAGAGTATTAGGGCCCTCATCCTTATTTTCAACATTTCAACTTTATTTTCGACATTTTGTCTGTATTTTCATCATTTCAACTTTCTATTTGACATTTCATCTTTATTTTTGACATTTCAATTTTATTTGAAACATTTCAGCTTTAAACATTTTGTCTGTATTTTAAACATTTCAACTTTGGACTCAATATTTCAACTTTATTTTCAATATTTAGGGGGCCAAGCCCGCGGGGACTGGGGAACGCGGATGCAAGCATACGCGTTTCCCAGTACCAGCGGTGCTGGGAACCCTATTGTAATTGTTCTGATTTTTATTATACTCCTTATTATTATTATTCTCTATTTTTATTCTTCCGCCACTAAAAGTCATACTGCAGGCTAAACCGTGCAAGTTTGAACAATGCAAATTTGAGGGCTGGCCCACACCCCCGCACGTACCTCAGACGCAAAAAACTGCACACGTCGGCCTGCAGGGGGCGCTATAAGCAAGGACAACGCGTTTTGGCCTATAACTCCCACACCGTATGTCGCACATTCAAAAACCTTATATCCCCATATTCCTTGAATGGAACTGAGTCACTTTGTAATTGGCCACGCCCACTTCCGCCTAAATAATTTTTTCGCAAAATCGCGAAAACTGGCAAACCAGCTTTTTCGAACTCCTCCTAGGGATTTTGTCCGATCTGCACGAAAATTGGCCCGTACACTCTTCTGCAGCTCTTGACAAAAAGTTATCAAAAGATTTTTTTTAGGTTGAAAATTACGCGCATTATTAACGAACAAATTTCCGTAGCTAGCCGTAAAAATTGAAAATCTTGCATATCTCGGTCAAAGTAAATGCTATCGACACCAAATCAAAGATCCTTGGTTGGCATGAGACTGGGAGCATATGAGCTGAATTTGGCGAATGTTTGCCCCTAGGGGGCGCTACAAATGTGGGAAGTTTATATCTCTAGAACGGCTGCACCGATTTCTACCAAATTTGGTCCGTACGATGTAGGGCCAGCCCTGAGGCCATATCTTCAAGGGGGTCATGACAGGTCAATGTGGGCGGGGCTTATTACAAGATAAACAAAAAAAATTAATTTCTGCCAAAGTATAACACTTAGGGCTTTGAAATTTTATGGGTACATTTAGAATAGGACTCAGATCCCGCCTACCGAAAATCGCACGTGTGCTCCACTAGGGGGCGCTATAACGCATTTTGGCCTATAACTTCCACATTTTAAATGACCCATTGAAAAATCTTATATTGCTGTATTCCCAGAATGTCGCTGGATTTTCTGACGTAGGCCCCGCCCACTTTCGCCGAAAATTCCCGTCGCTAAGTCGCCGCGTGTCCGAAACCTACTTTTTCGAACTCCTCCTACAGTTTAAGCGCCATCTGCGCCAAACTTTGCACATACAATGTCTAGACGTGTCTGATCTAAAGTTATCAAAAGAATTATTGCACGACAAAAAATGCGCTAATAATAACCGAACGATTTCTTGGCTAGCTTAAAAAACACATGTTGTGTCATATTTCGGTCAAACTAAAGTCTTTCGACTTCAAACTTAACACGGTGGTTCCAGAGGTCATCCACACGCTCTGTGCCAAATTTGGTGCGGATCGGCCAATAGGGGGCGCTACAAACCCAAAAAAATCGAGTTTCCGAAAAGTTGCTCGGATTCCTACGAAATTCGCTGTGCATGAT
This sequence comes from Lutjanus erythropterus, assembly GCF_056507025.1. Lineage (NCBI taxonomy): Eukaryota > Metazoa > Chordata > Actinopteri > Lutjaniformes > Lutjanidae > Lutjanus > Lutjanus erythropterus. The sequence continues at coordinate 23,895,013 of NC_139339.1, forward strand.
GTGGGTTCCCTCCTGAGGCCGACCGCCAACTTACGTAATGATTGGTCAAAGTGGGCGGGATTTATTACAACAAAACAAAATCGCCACGCATTCTGCCTTTGGCACTAACAGTGCACACCCACTACAGTGAATACTGCAGCTCAGCATCAGGCTGTTTCCTGACAATTGCCCTGAACTGGAATGCCGCGGCTCGGACGACGGCGCGCGTCCCCGCGATCGCCCCGAGCCCCGCGTCCCTCGGAGCCCGCGGCGCTGGGTTCCGAGGGCCGCGGGGACCGGCTCGCGCGGGGAGGCTTGGCCCCCGTTCATAACTGCTTGCAGTTCTAGTTTATCTTTGTTTTTTATTTTGTCTTAGTGTAAACATTTTGACTTCATTTATAATAATCTTCCATAAAATTTTTTCCAGTTTTCCAACGTCCAGATATTGGTAAATTTTTGCTTTAAGTTCAGTTTAACAAAATAACCCCAACCTAAGCTCTACCCAAAAGGGTTTTTCCTGGAGCTTCCAAACACATCCCAGATGTAGTTTGCTCAGTTGTCATGGAGATGGACCTGTTCCCAAGTGAACTCAGCTGTTGTTATTATTGCAGTCATTACAGTGTTAGGACTTCCAGAAAAGCCCTGGAAAAAGTGATTGCTTTGTCCAAGATAGTCTTTGCTTCCTTTTTTAATTTCATGCTATATTTCTCACAAAATAAATGTCCATTCACCAGCCTAAAGTCTACACCTTTCCACCCCATATACTATTCATTCATTCATTCATTGTCAAAGTCATGTTACCCCCTGCACATATTTTCTGTCACTTTTTTATGGAGGGCTTTTAAAGCCAGCCTCCTTTTTACAGCCTTTGCTGAAATGATGGCAGAATGATTAATACTAAACTTAGTGTAAAAGTAGCAAATGCAGAGAAGAGTGAAAAGTCAAGAACTCATTAATGTCAGTTCCACAGTAACATCGACTAAAATTAGCCACCAGAAGCTAGTGGTCATACCAGACCATGTAGGTTTGTAGCTGCAAAACCCCTGAGTGTATTAAATTGAATTGAAAGAGCGTGTTTTTATTGCTTATGACTTCAACTTTTTATTCCAAGAGGAATACTTATACACAGAATTGCTTTAAAGCATTGCTTTATTTAGCTTGGTGATAATGGGCCATGGCGAAAGATCAGGCGTCTTTGAGCGAAACATAACTCTACCAGCTGCAGGGATTGCTATTGAGTCACTGACACCATCTATGACCTCTCTGTAGTGGCTGCAAAAGTAAAAGAGAATTTCCTTATGAGAATCAGTAAAATATTCAATTAAGTGGCAAGCAGACAGCATGGTAAGATTCTTTCTCTGCACATCTGCTATTGCATGTTACCTAATAATACAACACACGTAGTGACAGGCTGTATAATGCAGTGGGTCATAAAGCCTGTGTGAAAGGCAGTGGTGTTGTGCTGGTGTGGATGTAAGCTGTGACTCCCCTCTGGCCTTTCAGTGCACTTTAATCCTCTCTGTGCCTCTATCTGGATGGCTCAGACAAGATGGGGTCAGGGGACACCAGGCTAATGCAATCATATGATTTAACCAGATAGAGAATAGCAGCACGAGCGGGTGCGTGTCCTGGTGTCCATGCTGTCACGACTCCTAAGCTGCAAGCCAGGGAAAATAAAACAATAAACACGGTATGCACTTATTTGAGATGATGGAATTACAACACACATTATATCTCCTTATTAATACACTTCTGACTCAGAAAAGCAGGCACCTGGTTTAATACATCCAATATAGCAGTAATAATATCAGTACAGTCAACTATAATCCATTAGATAGTGTTTGTACACAACCAGCAGGGTCTCCTTTGCTTTATTAAACCACTGAAAAAATAGATATTAGTGAGCTTGTGGGTTTTTTGTTACTGTGGTGACAAAGCAACATTTTCCTGAGGAGTGGCAGTTTACTGTGACTGCCTTAATAATTCAGTTTTACTGGACTTTATTGAAGTATACTGTCATAAGCGCAGCATAGCTCCTTTAAGGAATAGGGCAGTGTGTAATATAAGTGAGTGATGCCCATAGTGGAACAGAAATTTGTCTGTGTGGCAGTAAATGTACAGTTTAGGTGACACTGTGTCCATTAGTAAATGCTCCAGGTTCTCCAGACGAAGTCTTGTGTGTTATTTTATAACTGCTTGAAAAGTGAAGGAGATTAGCCCTGAAGCAAGCTGAGCAGGAAAGGCTAACGTCAAGCTAATGCTAATGCTAGCATTGCACCTTGACAACATTGGTTCTGGTGCGATAGCATCCCTCACAAATATATTTAGCAATTCTCAATCTTGCAAACAGTTGTTAATGTTGTTAGCATGTTGTTAGCTGCCCAGTGGCAACCCCAAGATGCCTTGAGTTAAGTCTGTCGACCAATCAGAGGCTGTGTCCCTGACTTGTGGGAGAAAGCGCTAATCTTTAGGTGTACTAATAGATCCACTCACTGATCTCAACATAAGATTGACCCTTCAAAATAAAATTTGCAGTGATGATGGTAATGAGCCCAACCATGTAGTAGGCATCACATGACGGCGGTATTGCGATTACGCTGTTATCATCACTGCTGTATACTAGATGGGTTCAATTCAACATGAGGCTTAAAGTGAATGATTCATGAAGCCACACACAGTCCATATACAGCAATATAAACTTTTCTCTCTAATTTTTATATTAATCTCTAATTTAAAGCTTGAATTATGAGCACTTAATGAAAACAAAGAGTGCTCAAAACCAGCACTTTAAGGTTAGTGAAATACTGTTTTTGTTGATTCATTTATGTTCATAATTTTTCTTCGACCACCACCCTTTCTCTGTCATCCACCCATCCACAAATGAATAGAAAAGCAAAGGATGCTCCAGTCCCCATTATTAATTATGTATACAACTCTCATGCAAGTCCTATCTGGACTTGGACCGATTAATAATGGAACAGCGCTGTAATTACATGGCGCTCGTCACAGATATTTTCAATTCGCTCTTCCTCCTCCTCTGCCTCATCTCTTTACTGCTCTATTCCTATCTTTCTATCCGTCCTCCTTCCTCTTTGCTCTGTCCATTTCTCTTTGTGTCTGCTTCTTTAGGTTTAATGCAATCTGTTCTCATCAGCGTCAGCTTTGATCTTGCATACTGTAGATGACATCATCATGGAAGAAATTGGGGCGTTTCTTTGCTGTATGGCAAAGCCTAATCTCTTTGTTGGTATGTACTGGTCCTTCCTTGTTATTTGGAAGCAGAGCATCTGAAATGGGAGAAAAATGTCATGACTCCAGTATGAGCAACAGGGTATGAATTAATCCAGCCACACAAATTAGCCAATCAAGTAATGACTAGTTTTTGCCATCACCCTTTGGCATGGAATACTAACCATAAACTTGGATATGTTGGCTACCTTTTGGGCATGAATAAACTTGGTTCAAACCAGAGCTTCCAGTGGTGTTTTCCACCGTTTTTCTAATTCCACATATTGAAATAAACAGTAAAACTCAAGCAGTAAATATTTACGTGTTTGCAATGACCTATTCAATTAAATAACAGGCCTTAACACAATCTTCTGTACCAGACATAAAGACAAAGTAGCATTTATCTGAGGCGTCAAAAGCTCCATTAAATCCAAATTCTTTCAAATGTTAAAAAACCACAGGTAGTAAATTAGGAGCTTATTATGTATTCCTTTGTGCATTTTCATTGCATGTGAAGAACTCTGAAAATTATTTGAAAAACAACAGTTGAGTTTTACATGATCAACCCCCATCCTTAGACTGCTTGGTTGATATGGTCTTATCTGACCAAATTCTCAGTGGTCAGACCAGTGCTGGTGTTACTTTCATAAGGACAGAATCACTTCTTAATCTATTTATCTATTTATCTATTTATGCAGATATATTTTATTTTTGAGTGATGGACTGTTTACTCGGCTCCAAACTAATTGACAACATGTCAAACTGTTTTCTCAAATCACTGCATCGGCCCCCAGCCTCAGCGGACAGAAGAGCTGAGAGGATAAAAATGTTTATTTTTGATGACAATATGTGTGTATTTTTACTCTGCTTTCTCAACGAGAGACGGTAACTGCTCAAGCTCCTGGTCACAAGCTATGGATCGATACCGGCTGTCTGTGACCCAACTTCAAACTTAAACAATTCAAAGCTGCAAGTTTTGCCATGTTTTATGTTGTTTTACTGTTTATTCAAGAGAAACTGTGTGAATGTTAAGCCTCATTTGAAGCCAACTAAATAATGAGAGTAGTAGGTCTGATGCCGGTAACTGTTGCTCTTCTGTTTTATTTTTTTTTTGTGTGTGAAAATTTGTGCTGTGTGGAAAATTTACTCGATAGACATTCCCTGAAGCTAACTTTGATTAGCACACATTTAGGCTAACAGGTAGAGTCATTCAGAATTGTTAGCGAAATGACGTGCTGATTTTCTTTTTTCTTCATCGACCAGTGAATTTGTTAAAGAGCAGGTAGAATTTCAGTCAACCAAGACTTTCTGTGGTTGTACAACTGTAGTACTGGCTAATAATCTGGTGCTAGCACTTTTTAGCCATGTGTTTATGTAAATATTGTCTTTTGAACATGCAGTCTTCCTATAAATAGGATTCCTATAATAATGTTATTGCCATATATATATTCATTTATAGATATATAGATAGATATATTTGAAATTGGATAAAGTGTTAGCAATGTGGCTATTTATTGTACATGGACACTTGGGCACCATTGCTCTAGTGAACGTCTATGCACGACTGTGATTTCAGTTACAAATATCAGAAGGGCAAACTAATGATCACAGCAAGCTTCCTCATATCTGTGCTGAAAACAAATGCTTTCCTAAGAAAAAACATCTCCCCCGAGCATTTACTCTAAAAGAGCATTCCATCATGTTTTCCCTAGCCAATCAGAGCATCAAATAGGAAATTACAGTAACTAACATCAAAGCACCTGCCCTGTATTCTCTCATATAATGTTGTCAAGAGCGCTCTCCTCAGCCAGATGATGATCGCAGAAATGAGGCCCATCGTAGCAGCACGCAGCAGCTTGCTAGACAGCCCGCCTCGACAGACGCCATCCCGCGAGCCTCTTTGATTCAAAAAGCCAGTTAATGATTTACACGGAAAAAACAACATCGGCGACAAACAGTTCCTCCAGACGGCTTTGTCTGTGGTCTGTTGTGGAGACGGCAGAAGAAGAAGAGGCCCCTTCTGAGTGGATGCTGTCTGTGCTCAGATCAAGAAGCAGGAGGGCTCTGAAGTGAGCAGACGTCTCCACAGCAGAGCAGATTTAGGAAAGGTGTTAGTTCATTTATCAACATTTTCCTCCTGGATTGTCTTTCCTAACTCTGAGCTTTTGCATTTTCATTCTGCTCCGTTTCTGTCCTCTCTTCCACCCTAACCTCAATTTCCCTGCATTCCTCTCAGCCGCCACCTCTTTCATTTAATCTCTTTATGAATTGTTTTTTGTTGTGGTTTGCACCGCCGAGGCTGCCATAATGATTACAGGTGTCCTTTCTGCAGCAGCACAGGCAATTATAGAACCGCAGGAAGTGGCTGTGTTCACCAATGAGTGTTAAGAATTAAGTATCCGTGTACTTCAGCATTCAATTACCCAAACTTATTCTTAGCGGGCTTTGAAGGAGAATTTTGATTTGCTCGCCCTGGAACTTCTATTCTATCAGCTTATGTCACAGGATAGCTTGGTCTTCATTTGCAGACATTTGCACCCATCTTCCACAGGGCAAAACAAGAGAAAAGGCTTTGTCTCGACCCATTATCTGTGACATGTGGCTCTGTAGAGAAGGAATCGGAAAAGATGGCAAAGGTGACTTTGAGAGAGCCCAGTTGGGTTAGGAGGTTTCATGTTGTCTAGTTGTACACTTGATTAAAGAGACATGTTGATTTGATTGTCAATGTTTGTGTTGCACTGATTTTAGAGGTTTTATGAGACAGTTTTAAGCCTTTATTACAGTCAATGACAACCATGTCTATGGTGCTGTTTATCCATCTAGATAGTTTCACAGATATCGGGCATGGAGATGTCTGCCTTTTTTCCAATATAATGGAGAGCGCTTGGTTTAGGTAGTACCTTAAAAACAGAAAACAAAACTCAACAGCAATGTTTCTTTCCAACCTGATAACTCAAGAGAACATTTATGGAATTCTTCTCAGCTGAGCTGTAACTATGAGTCCATGGTTGGGGTGGTGGATGGGCATGTAGTACATCCAACTATCTTGCAGGAGATTGAAGTTTGTTTCCCATCAGAGATCTGCAATTACCGTGTGCATTTTTATTAATTGTGACCAGTGAATTGCTAAATATATGGATAGGTTGGATAGTTCATCCATCCATTCGTCCATTTTCTGTAACTTTTCTCTCCTCCCAACAATGACTCCTTCTGGGGGTTCCTGAGGTGGTCTCTAACATATGAAGGTGTAAGCTACAAACTCTCTCAGTACCACCCTTCAAGCCTACAGGCACAGTTTGATCCTCAAAGGATAGCATTTTTGTAGAACATTTCTTAGAAGGATTGGATGAATTTAGCTCTAGTGTGGGCATTGCTCAAACCAGTTTCAGCCAAGAGAACTTTCGATGTTATGCTGCCTCTTGTGATTTCACTTGTAAAAATGAGTGAAATCCTCCTCTTTTTTGTGGATTTTCTGGCTTTATTTAACAGTTTTATGGTATAGGTTTTAACAACTACCAGGATGCCCGATATACATTTCTTGGTTGAATGGTTGAAAGCACTGGCCCCAAGGCTTCCAAGCCCTTAAATTTGGTAACCAAAATTCATTTTTAGTGTCCCAAATGTTAACTTGCATAGAAACAATACAGAAACGGTGATTTAACGCCACTTAACACAGCCTTCCTTGAGAGTGACTCTTGCTACTTCGAGCTAGACCTCTCAGCTAGTGGAGGAAACTGAAACTCCTTCCAATCACTCATAAATTTTTGCTCCGTTACCTGTTTCTGCTTCTTATGTAAAGATTGTGTTAGCAGTTTGAGTAGGCTTAGTAAACCCACACTTAATTTGCCCTGGCATATCGATAGCTAGCCAGCAACAAGTACTGTTCGCTGTTTTAGTAGAATGTTGAACTACAATGCAGACAAGAATCAGGCTGTTTGTGTGTTAACAAAGGCCACACAGGGTGACCTGCATGGATTGTACAGGGGCCACAGAGTAGGTTTTTGTGACCAGGGGCCTTTGGGCCACGGTTACTGTTGAACTGTGTAGATTTGATAAATGCTTGAGGCTTCTCTATCTGACATCAACCATTCAACAATAGCTTGTTTTGTGTCTTAGCTGTACTGCCAAAATATATTATCTTTGCATGACTTCCCTTGTATGACTCTTATTCAACCCCGATTCCCCTCAGTTTTATGAAGCTTAATGTTACACATGGAGCACTTGTCATTGTCATGTATTTTTTACACTTCACAGTCCAGTTGGTTTAAACAATCTCCAGCTGTATTGAATTATTTGCCTAACATTAACTGTGCAGCCCTCCCTCTTCATTAAAGCAAATCTATTCATAAAGCACTTTAAATTGAAATTCCAGTTAAGTAGTTTTGTGCATCACCATTGGATCTTTTAAGAAAAAATCACACTGGATGTAAGATTGTGTGTGTATCTTGCCAACTACTCTGCCTCATATCACAAAGTGTTTTCATGTAATCAAGCTGTAATTATACCATAAATAACCATAAATACTGCATCCATATCCACGATGAGCCTCGTCAACGTCCTGCTGCAGAGAGTAGTTATTAGTTGATTGGTGGGCTGTCAGCTTGGCTTCCTGTCGGTGCTGCTCGGAGAAGGCTCTGATTGGCTGGCGTGGTGACAGAGGGCGACAGAGGGTTGACGGGTGCTGTGGGAGGAGAGGGAGGGAAGGCATTTGCACTGAGGGCTGTGGGCAAGGTTTCCAAAAATAGCTTGCGGCTGTGACAGGACAATGACGGGGCTGTGTATGTGTGTGTGCGTGTTTGTGTGTGTGTGAGTGTGTGTTCGCATCCTGTGAAATCTTAATAACAGCAGCACAACTAACCCTGCCCTATCATTAGAAATCTCCATAGACACAAGGGCTCAATAATAATAACATAGGCAACAAAAACAGTGTGTGTGTGTGTGTGTGTGTGTGTGTGTGTGTGTGTGTGTGTGTGTGTGTGTGTGGACATGTATTACTCATGTGGTGGAGACACAAATCTGCTTTCACACTCACCTTGTGGGGACTTGCTTTCCTTATGAGGACAAAACACAAGTCCCCAAAATGTAGATCATAAATTTCAGGGTGATGACTTGGTTTACGTTTAAGGTAAGGTTAGTTTTAGGTTGGGGGTCTGCAACCAGTGGCTCTGGAGCCACATGCAGCTCTTTAGCCAGTCTCCAATGACTCCCTGTGGCAAAAAAATGACATTGAAATGAATAACATTTTCATTTAGAATTGTTGTACTCTACACTCTAAAAACAAAAAAAGCTTTGAAAAAGTTTCACCTAACTACAGTTAGTTGTTGAGATAATTAACCATATGTCTTTGGATAAACTTAAATCTTTGAGTTTTAGAAACTCCAAGAACTTTTAATTTTAAGAAAAATCACTGAGTGAATTCATTGAAGCAAAAGAGAAATTCTCTCAATAAAAATTCAGGCACCAAAATAATTACAAATCAGGTCACAGCTCAGTGACCATTTCTGAGTTTCTAAAACTCAAAGATTCAAGTTTATCTAAAAAAGAAAAGTAAATTACAACAAAATATTACAGGTTGGCAAAACTAAAATTTATTTTAAAGCTCAAGAGTTTAAGCTATTCCAATACGTTGTCTCACCCATTTTTTCATAATGTACTTTGTGAATTAAAATGTGTGTCAGATTTTGGTGGTAGCTAGTCTTCCTGAGTCTCCAGCTAGGTGTAGATGCCAAAAAACAAGAACAGTCCTCACTGTTGTGGCTCCAGACAGTTGCCTCCCCCCAGAAATACCTCTCTTGAGGTAATGTTTGTATGGTTGTACATGAATTACTCATGTTGTGGGGACACAGTAAAATACTCACATTGTGGGGACCTGCCTTCCTTATGGGGACCCTATGTGTGATTGAGAACTATAGAGCAAACAAAGACAGAGAAGAAAAAAAAGAATAATCATAAGACAGCAGTCGATCTTGGAGGACTGTGAGAGGAAGATGCTTGTCTTCCCCCTTTGTTCAAACTCCTGTTTGAAATCACACACATGTGCACAACCATGGCACATTCAGACTCACACTCCCTGTGCGCAGACTTCCTACAAATCCCCCATTTCTTGGCGGGGAGGTGCAGGTCGATGTTAAAAACTCCTTGGTCTGGGTGTGAGCTGCTGCAGAGAGAGAATCGACAAATCAGTGATTGATTTCCTCACCTGCTCAGTGAGAGACAGACCAAGGGAGGCAGGTAAATGATGGAGAGATGAGACGAGAGAAAACAGAGGTGGGGCGAAAGCAGACAATGGGGTGGCGGGGGAGGTGGTGAGGTGGAGGAAATCAGAGTGAGAATAATGAAAGGGCAGTAGGCCGAAAGGGGATATTAGGAGGAAATCAGCAGGTCTGAGAAAAAATTTGAAGGAGTTATAAACCCAGTTATTAGAGCTTGGATTTAACCTCCCCAAAGGATAAATTCCAGCCCCTTTACAGCTTTGAAAAAGAATAATTGCATATACACTCTTAAAAATAGAAACGTAACACTTTTGTTTTTGTTCCCATTAAGATCTAAGAATTTTTCTGTGCACACAAAAGGTTTATTTCTCTCACATTTTGTTCACAAATGTGTTAAAATCTGTGGTAGTGAGCAGTTAATCCATCTGACAGCTGTAGCCTATCGAGATACTGTTTAAACAGCATGATTACTGCACAGGTATGCCTTGGACTGGTTACTTGGATGGCCTTGGATGGATGTTCGACAGCTGTTGTGTTGTAAAATCAAATATACAAGTGGCAATATCTTACATTAGCTATCTGTCATCAATTTGTGTTTAGCAGTAAAGTTAGCCTAATGTTGGAGCTGCTGATAACTCCATGATGATTTGTTTTGGACTTGACTTACTGTTCCTGACCTGAAACTTGACTCTAGTCTTCTTGCCGAGATATAGTCTTGTGACTTGCAAAACAGTGACCTAAACTGATCTTTTTGTATAAAACTGGAGGACTTTCCTTTAAAGCCTTGCCCTCACATGGTAAGACAAAGAGCTGAGAAACAAATGAGACTAAAAATGTGTGAAAAAGAAGGAAAGAAGCTTGTTTTTCCAACCACAGCCACCAGTTCTGGAGCTTTTCCCAGAATGCCCTCTAATGATTAAAATCCAATGATTGGCCGCAGGCTGGCGTGAAACCACCTTGTTTGCTCACAACTTTAATTGACTAATTGCTTAGATGTTTCATTTTGCTTCGCGCACTGGAGTGAATTGTTATTGTGTGCAATCTATTTCCAGCCTTAAGCACTGACACTGTTCCTTGAGTTGTGTGCTGCTGAGGAAAAAGCTCATATTGATCACAAATCATGGCCAAAGGCATTCCAATTAATCACCTCACGGCTGTCCGGTTTTGTGCACCTTGGGCGTTTTGTTGCATTGCTGATGGTTACTTGGTTAGTTCCAGATTAGCTTGGGGAAAAAGCTCGGGAGAAACGAAATGTGCTGATGCATCTACAGAGCCACACCCTCTTTACAGTCAGTTACCCTCAGCGTTTTGTTTTTGGAAGGGTGAAATGGAGGATGGCTCCTGTGGGAGAGCCAAACAAAAGCTTTGTACTCCCGGCCTCTCTAAATCATTCATGGCAGCATTGTTGCCGGGACGGTAGATCGGGTGAGATCCTGACAGGTCGACATTACCCCAACGCTGCCCTCAGCTAACACCAAAACCTGCCCATCTTTCCCTAATTCATTGCGACTGCTGGCTTCAGTCAAGTGTGAGATGAAATGGCTGAGCTTGACATCAGCGATCAGAGACACTGAGACAGACACACAGTGAGGGACAGACAGAGGGGTTCATAAATGTATAATGACCCCACCTGGAGTGTCTCTTGTCGCAGACAAAGGCCAACAGCGTTTTAAGTGGAGAAATTCTCTTTATGGGCATAAGTGTGGTTTGATGAAAGAAAACAGTATGAATGCAATTTACTGCATTTAAATACAGTATATTTACAATAATATACCAAATAGCAACCATGGTTTTTGTGCTTTTTATAATGGTAGCACATTCCACCTCTCCTCTCCTGGTCACAAGTCGACTGCAATATCTTGCTGTTTTTCTTAGATTTAATTATCATGAACAGCACAAGGTTTTTTGATAGTTCCCTATAATTTTTGGAGAGTGTCTCGAAGCATTTTGTCTGTGTTGATCTGTTGCGGCAAGAGGGTTTGGACACAACGTTGGGTCTCTCCGGGACAAACAAAACACACAAGTTCAGACGCAGTTTTCAACCAACATCATTTCATAACCATTTCCACATGGTCATATTGTCTGGCTGACAAAATGTCACATGCTTCTCTTAGATGAGGAAAATAAGAGAGTGCTTCAGTTACTCATAATGCTTAAAAAAGAGGACACTCGAAGGCGGGGTGAAAAGCCTACTGCCATAGTGACGGGCAGTGAATCACAGCTGGGCCCCCTCGAAGGCTTTCACTTGATTATACTGATAAAAAGTGGCAGGTAAAATTGAGAGCTTGAGAGAGAAGTTCGCCTTCTGCCTACTCTCCCACCTCCGCACACCTGGCCAATCATAAGGTAGGCATGGACATTGGATTGTCGAATTGGAAAAAACAAGAATTGTCAGTTGAAGCTCCTCTGACTCTGACGTCTCAAAGGTGGTGGAGGAGGTTGTATCAGACACCGTTTGACAATCTGACAAGTGCTTCATTTCTCTTCTTCCCCAGTGGAAATTACAGCCTTTAAAAAAAAAATAAAAAATTCAAGTAACAATGATGAGTAGTAATGATTTCTGCCTCTGAGCAGCTCTGCCTCCCAGAAATGTTTGTTTAACTAAGACTACTATTTGCTCTCATCACATGTTAAGCTTTAGTACATTTGCTTTTATAGTGTGTCTATTTGCACTTGGTTGAGAATATGCACACAATAGCTATTCAGCTATTCACCCCCAACCACCTTAGTCTATCCTTTGGGAGAGTGGTGCTCGAATCCTGTCCTGTGAAAGTGCCTGCTTCTAATTAGCCTTTTATTTTCAGTTTTCAGCCACAGATAATTAGGTTTAGGCAAAAACAAAGCCTGGGTGCAAATAGCATTTTCCATATTATTTTCAGTTTTCAGTCGCAGTTAGTATTTAGTATTAGGTAACAAAAGTATGTGGTTAGGCGATAAAACCACCTGGTTAGGTTTAGTGAAAGATCCTGGTTTGTTTCTGCCATACAAGTGTAAATAGCCACATTGGCTATTTACACCAGTAATGCAAATAGCATTATTGGTTATGGACACCTGAGTGCTTTTCTAGGGTATACACATGGGTGTAGCCATTCCACCCCAAGTGAAAATAGCCACGTTTGCTATTCCACTCTGGGTGCAAATAGTATCTTGCTTATTATTTTTGATTTTCAGTCACAGTTTGATTAGTATTAGGCAACAAAACTACAGGTTTGGGCAATAAAACTACTTGGTTAGGTATAGTAAATAACCACAACAGCTATTCCACCCTAGGTGCAAATAGCAACTGCCCAACTTTCATTCCACTTTGGGTGTTTGTTACAAGGGCTCCACTTTTACGAGCCCCTCAGCTGCCTGTCAACACGGTTGATGTAAGGAACTCACTTTGTTTGTTGCACCTTGTATTTCACTGCCACAGAATTGAAGGTTACAGACTATTGTGTGGCCACAAAAAGCGGTATTTGTGTGTGTGTGTGCTTCCATGGTTGGCGTGATATGTTTGTTAGTTGGGATAACCTTCAACCGCTGCCCAGCCAATCGGAACAGGCTCGACGTGCCGGCTGCCTCATTTCTGCCATGTTTTTTTTCTCCTTTCACTTGTTTTTCCTTTCCTTTTCACTTGTTTTTCTTCTTCAAGTGTGTGTGTGTTTGTGTGTGTTGGGGGGGGGGACTGTTAAAGACGTGGCGGCAGCCTCTGTGGGGCAGGTTTGGATGTTAACACAGGCTGGTACAGACACACACTCACACATAGACAAAGACGAGGACGGCAACAGAAACACACTCTCTGCCTTTTATTCACGCACACTTACACACAGAGGCGTATGGCTGCGCTCAAGGTCATGAAACAGCCCCGTGGAGGGAGGTAAATAAGTGATTATTGTAGCGGGAGCAGGAGATGAGTGTGTGGCTTTCTTTATTGTTATGCTAATATGGCGAGGAAGTGCAGCGAGCTAGTCTCAGGCTCTGTCTGGCCGTCGCAGCCGCAGCCTGGTTAAAGATGACCTTTTTAGACATGCATGGATGCATATGAGACATTCACCCACACGTAAACACACGCAGACAAACAAACACACACGCACTGAAGTGGTTGAGACACACATACGTCATTGGGTATGCAGCTACAGGTTCATATGTCCATAAATATGCGCCTTCACATATTTATTTACATGACCAATTTCAAATCAGTTGCAGCTCGTTGGATTACACTGGGGACTAATGACAACCTAGCAGAACATGCATGTCAATTAATTTCACAGATTTAGGAATATATTATTATATATACTTATATTAATATTAATAAAACAACAGGAAAAATAAGATACATATAAAAATCAAGGGTAAAATTAGATTTGCAATTGAAACAATCAACAGTTCAGCTTTTTATTGTTTTCTACTTACAACAACACTGGTGGATAATTTTGATTTTCAGAGTATGGGGTTGCAGTAGGGCCCAATCTGCTGCAACTTAAGGCCCCTTTACACTGGGAGATTTTACACTGTCTGAGACAAAGGTTGAGAAAAATATAGTGGTACCAGATCTCACTGTGAGACAGAAGCAAAAGTCAGAAAACATAACGTCATGTTAGTTTATGTTGTGATGACCTTGCTATGGTGTTTAATAATGTGAAAATACCTTGTTGAAACAAGAAAATAACTTGTTACAATGTGAAGCTATCTTGTTACAATGCCAAAAATATCTTGTTATGAGGAAATACCTTGTTACAACAAGAAGACACCTTGTTACAACATTAAAAATATCCTGGTACAATGAGCCAATATCTTGTTACATCCAAAAAAAAAACGTGGTACACTGATAAAATATCTTGTTATAATGTGAAAATATGTTGTTATAATGTGAAGATATCCTGTTATAGTGTGAAACGAATTGTATTATAATAAACCTTTCATGTTCTAACATGACACTGACCACTTTTTCTTTTCCTGTTGTGGCAGCTCTACAGCTAAAAAAAAAAAAGAAGCTGTGTTTACAATGTTTAGATAATGTTTTAAAGAGGTGGCATTTCAGTGATCTTTTACACACACATCCACAATTGAGTACGAGAAGAGGTGCATCTGCATATTTTGGCGGCTGTTTGCTCTCATTGATTTCTGCACCTCAGAAGGTCAAATAAATGTGTAATTTAGTCAGCAAGGTGCTTCCAATGTTCTTAATGTCAATTCTCTCAGGGTCTTTTGAAGACATGTTTGCCAGTTTAAATTTATTTGTGGAAATCAAGCATGTCAATTCACATCTGCTCGGATTGAACTTCTGAATGATATCCTCTGCTGATCGTTGGCTTTAGTCGCACCGAAGCCCTGCATGGGTACAAATTAACCTCCCCGCGAACGCATCGCTCCACTCGCATTTGTCTGATGTTATTTGTAGTGGTGGGTTAACGTTTAATCTGAGCTGAACTCCCCTTCAAATGAACTCCGCTAAATTCCAAACCTGCGTCCAACAACCCGGCAATCGTATTAGTGAATTAGATCTGCGGATTGAATTAGTCCAATTTGGCCCTAATGGGCCCACTTAGACTCACATTCAATACCGCAGGCACCTGTAATTTGAGAGTGAGCCATTTGTTTCAAATTACACACTCCAGACCCTGCTCGTCTTATTTAACTCACATTGTGTAGGTACAGCTATGCATACACACATAAATACACACACACACACACACACACACACACACACACACACACACACACACACACACCATCTGACTCTGGTGTGGAAACAATCATTTGCATTTTGTGTGTGTGTGTGTGTGTATGGGTGTAGATGCTAATTTGGTGTCTCTGTGAGTGTGTGTGTTTGTTTATATGTGTAATTATGTGTGCGCCTTCAGTCTATTTGATTAATGTTGGCATTCAGTCTCTCGTGTGCGTGTCTGGTGTGTGTGTGTGAGCTCACACTCAGGCGCACACGTCAATATGAGTGTCTAATGTGTGCGTGCCTGGCCTCTGGAAGTGTCAGATTAGCGGATTAGAGGGGAGAGGGCCTCCACCAGGGGACACACAGAAGCAGGAGGGGGGAGGACTGGGATGGTCCCATTAGTGCACTGTTCTCTCCCAGCGCACCCCTCCTTCCCCATTTCTACTTTAACCCTCAAGACCCCATTAGAATTCTAGAATGTTGCAGCAGTTCACTTAAATCTTCATTTAAAAAAAAAAAAAAAAAAAAAAAAATATATATATATATATATTTTTTTTTTTTTTTTTTTTAATCAAAATCCTTTAAGTAGACCCCTCACACATTTAAACAGACCCCTCATTTAACTATGGTGCTGAGGTACAGACGTGTAATGAAAAACACACAATTAAAATTATCACGAAAGCTATAGCAATAAAGGAATAATACATGGCTACAACACGGAAAAAAATATTAATGTTTATGGGAAAAGGTGTAGAAATTGGCAGGAGGACAAATAACTAAATAAATTAAAAAATACAATTAGCAATCAAAGCCCAGAATTGCCTCGGGAAAACAGCTTCAACATTTTTTTTTTTCCTTTTTCATTCATTTTTCATTTAAAAATAAACCTAGTTTCACTCTCAGCTTTCATCACAGCATTTCAGTATTGACTTTAAAAGTAAGTTTTTCATCAATGTATATACTCAGACATTTATTCTCTATTAATGTTATCGATAGAATGAATTTCAGCATCATAGTCAACATTTCTTGCATTTGAAAACAACATATTTTATCTTTTCACAGTTTAGGACCAGTTTTAAGTCTTAAAGATGTTTTTGTACAAAATTAAAGGATCTAGAGTAGATTTATAGTGGTGGGATGAATAGAATCTGCACAGACATAAAAGACAGTGTCATCTGCATAAAAATGGAAATTGCAGTTATATAGTGAAAAGGTTATATTATTTATATAATTGCTGAATAAAAGTGGGCCAAGGTGTGAACCTAGAGGAACTCCTTTTGTAATGAGGAGAACAGAGGCCTGGACATTGCCAGTCTTTATACACTGTGACCAATCAGAGCCATAATTTTCAAACCACAAGCAACTAGAATTCAGTTGAGTCCAAACTTAAACACAAAAGTCTGTGTAAAAGCAAAGTCATCAACAAAGTCAAAAGTTTTGGTTAGGTTAGGTCTAATTCATATGTAGAAAACTTAGCAAACCCCTTCAGCTGCCACTATTGACTGATGGTGATTATGTGATGTAATTTAGAGCAAAAAACTGTTGTTGGTTGTAAACTGTAAAACAAATAAACAAACAAAACCTATTTGTTTTATTAAAAAAAATGCACCCAGCCTTAAAATTTTGAGTTGATTGAATTTGAGAGAAAACTAGAGTTAAGATAATTAGGTTAAGATATTAAGTTGAACCAACAACTCTGAAGTCACACCGACGAACATTACAAACAAATTTTATTTCCTTTTACATTTTTCAGTGTGAGTTGACTGAACTCTGAACAACACATTCATTCAATCCACCATTTCAACTCAAAGCACTTAAAGTTGGAGGAACTTTATGAGTTCTGAAAATAAAAAAATAAATTTGAAGTTCAATCAACTTCAGTAAATAAAACGTGTATTTCTATCAAGTTATTGAGAAAGTATTGGTTGATTCCACTAAAATAAAATTGTTACGATGTGTATTTCCAGCTCTGGTTATTGGCAACAGCTTTTAGTATCTACAGTACTCAAATTTTATATTTTAATACACTGGGAGTGATTTTAAAATGATGGGCGCTATGGGATCTAAAGGGTTAAACCTCCCTGTCATCGTCTTTTTTCTGTCTTTGCCTCCTGACGGCCTCTCTAAAGCCTGTAGCTGCCCAAAGGCACTGTTTCGTGTTTGCCTTTTTTTTTAATTTTCCCTCCCTCTGAGATTTGTTTATCTCTAATCCATCTTCTCTTTTCCATGTTTTTCTGTATATCATCATATTTGCCCTCCTCCTCCTCCTCCTCTTCGCCTGCTGTGTGTTGCTGACTCCTTCACCTCCTTGCTCTTTCTCTTTTCTCCGTCTCTAACCCTCCCACTCGCTCTTCCTTGCAAATAATAAAGCACAAAGCGAGGACGGCGGAATGGCTGCGCACCAACAAGACGAGGAGAGGAAGAATAATCGGCTGAGGTCTGGACGAGCTGCAGCCGTGGCGACGCCAGAGCCCAGTCGCTGCCGTTGGACAGGCCATAATAAGCCATCTCTCACTCGCTACCTCTGGCCAATGATTAGTAATTGCATGCAGGCCTCGGCTAATCTGAATCAAACAGCCTTGGATCACTTTTGCATTCTCCCACATAATACTGTGGTACAGTGAGTAAGCACAGAGAGAGTGAGACCGTATCACTGCCCCGCAGATAGAAACTCCTCAGCTTATATGGGAATGTCATGCTGAAGTGAAATTGAAGCTTTTAGCCCCGAGCCACAACAAATCTGGAAATCTCAGCATCTACTGAGCGTGCTGAAAGCTCAACGCCACAGAGAATTTGGTTCTGTAAGTGATTCTGGCAGCTAAGAGATGTTGTTTTTACAGATACGTGTCTGTAGAGAGCATGATTGAGGCACGGTAAACAAAATATTTCTGCCATGCTGACCTACAAAAGCTCAGAGTAGAAAAAGTTGAGGAAAAAGAGTTTAAAGTTTTGATGATGGTCAGCCAAATGTGGATAAAAAATTATAAATTTTATTTTATTTGTTTCAGTGCAAGCTAAGTTTAGAAGATTTTCACCGCTTTACCTCTTTTTTCAAATGGAAAAAATATAAAAGATATTGCTCTTTCCAAACCAGGCAAACTCATTGGTGAAATGCTGGTCTACCGCTGCCTCAATCAGTTAGTTTATTTGTGTTATTGTGTGACTTCAGTAAATCTGAATTAACCAAAGTCACACAATAACTCAAACAAACTAACAGATTGTGGCAGCGGTGGACGCAACATCTGTCCTGTGTCTCCTGTGTGACTTTTCCTGTGCTTTAATGACTTTGCTGCAATGTTGCTAAAACATGACAACTTACCAGGTGTCTCTACAAACACAATATGTTGCTGTTACGTTGTGATTGTGACTTTCATTTCTTTCTGATGTGGTGAAGTTCCTGCAACACTACATTTCAAATGTTACACTCCATAACAGCACTACAGCATCAAACTTAAAACATTACATTGCAGCGACGTTTTTGCACTTAAAAAAACTTATATTGCAGAAGTGTAACTGCAACATTATACTTACGTTGCAATGACAATACTGCAATATTAAACTTAAACGTTGCTTTGCAGTGACGTTCCTCTAACATTGCACTTAAACTTTATGTTGCAGCACCTTTCCAACAACAACCCTGTCTTTGCAGGGACGTCGCATGCATCATCCTGGCGATATAAAGTGACGTTGCCACAACATCTCCAAAAAGTGATTGAAACACAACACGTGTTTGTTGTTTCCAACAATCGTTTCTTGTTGGAAAAGGCTGTCTGAAGAGGTAAAGTGGCGAAAATATCTAAAATGTAATGTACAGTTAAGCTTATGCCGACTGCCATCTTCTGTAGGAAATACACTGACTATGTATCTAAGTACCTCATACAACCTCACTTCAAATAATGCAAAGTATCCCTTTAAGGTATGACATCCAGAGACAGAGATAAAAGCATAGCATCTACATGTATTCTTTCAGCTTCATTAGCCATTTAAACAAGTTAATTAGTTATAGATTCATGTATAATTTAAGACAAGGTTGCTAAACATGACCAAAGCTCATTAATTTCATGACACAGACACACTAAGATGGCAGTTGATGCTACTCTGCTAAGCTACTTAATTTAACTACTTAATTACTTAATGTTTAAGTAAGACCAGATGAGCTGCTATTACTTCTGTCTTTATCTTAATGAGGTTTAGCCACTGTCTTATTTTTTTTATTTTGTCTGAGTGTACAACTAAACAGCTAAAGCTGCTGATGCTGGCTATTTTTTTTGTTGTCAAAAAGTCCAATGAAAAGACCAACACTGGACTGATCTTACTTTTAAATTCAAAGTTCAGGTTCAGACTTTATCATGATCTTAGATGGTTGTTTTGCAGGCCAAGAGCAACACAAGAATAGACAACACACAGGACAGTACACAAAGTCAAACACATTTTGTTGTGGGCTCTGGTCTGGAGTGAAGTGCATTACAATAAAACACTACTAGTGTTAGAACCTGTGTATCTGTAAGCAAGCTAATAGCTGCTGCAGCAATTGAGGCTTGTGTCTGTTTGATTTAATCCTCCATACCTGAGAGGAGAGTCAGGAACTCATGCATATAGTTGGTGATCAACATCAGGAAGCGTGGCATGGACTTGGTGCGGGAATCGTCTCTTGAATAATTTGTTTAGACCTGCCTGTCTGATTCCTATAACCTTGCTGCAGTGCTTCATGATCCAGCTAAGAGCGTTTTAAACTTTTAACGCCAACAAATCATAGAAAAATGCTGAGTGAATAAAAGATTTAATAAAACATGGTCATTCACATCTTTTGTTGAGCTCTCTTACAGAAGACGACAGTGTTTGCATCAAAGCCCAGTTTGTTGTCAAGTATTGTTTGTGCCACAGAGGTCTGTGCTTCAAACTGTAATCCTGCAAGAGAAACACACTGCCACATTTTTAACCATGACTGTCCTCAGATCAAATTCAGATCAGGTATCTTTGAAAAAAAGATCTATGCATGTAAAAATAGTCCTAACAAATGCACTATTAATTCCTGTTTGATTAATGTTTGCTAAGAACTACAGTTCCCAGCTGTTTTAGGACGCTGTGGTAGCTTTAGCCAAGATTAGGTGCTAAAACTAACTTATCAGCTAGCTAACATAGCCATCCAGTTTAGGGCTGCTATGATTACTTTCATTATTGACAAATCTGTCCATCATTTTCTCAATTAATCAATTAGTTGTAGTAAAATGTCAGAAAAGTGTGAAAATGTTGATCAGTTTTTCACAAATCATGACATCCTCAAATATCTGGTTTTGTCCACCACAAGATATTCAATTTAGTGTACGGAGAACTTAAAAAAACACAAGAATATATTGGCGTTTGAGATGCTGAAGTCAGAACATTTTTCTTAAAAAAAGTGACTCAAAATGATTAGTCAGTTATAATAATAATTGGAGATTAATTTAGTAATTGTCAGGTATTTGATTGATTAACTAATTGTTGCGGCTCTAGTCAAAATTTCTGTGTCCTTTAAAGCTGACTGTGTAAGTGTATTTACTCATTTACAGCAAATTATGCTATTTTCTGGGATAAGAAACCTAAAACTCTTTCCACTACAACTCAGGATAATCCTGCTGCTATCAGGTGGGCTACAGGTGATACTGATCTAATCATAACACAATTACAAGTGTTATCTGTGCACCCGAATCACCACTTGTGTAATTTCACAGGAATGTGTGAGAAATGACGGCGCTGCCAAGTTGGCAGCTGCTCTCATAGAGGCAAAAACATGGTGAGATCATATGACACATTTATGTGTGTCTGTATTTGTGTTTCATTTCACACATTTCAGACTTCATGTGAGCGCTGCCTGGGGAGATGATGCAGCCAAAATACATGTTACATGAACTATCTGTGTGTAGAAATACAATGATTTTGTCATTTTCTGTTTTTTGCTCAACAGACCTGCGCTTTGCATTGTCATTACTGTCTTGTTGGTTTTTCGTGTCAAAATATGGGCTTTTTTCCCCATTTGCCTGGATCGCTGCCATATGCATATTTTCCCAAATGGCTCCTCCAGTAAAGCTCAGTTTGAAAGTAATCATCTGTGACATTTTCATTTGAATGAAGTCCATTATGTTACACTCGATGGCAGAGTGACATAGCACAAAAGTGGTGTCCCAGTTCATGAAGCTTTTACATCAAATTTCTTCCCTGTGAAAAAGCTTCAAGTGCACAGGAAGTGATGTGCTTTACATTTTAAATAGAATTAGTTCAGGAGTGTTAGCACAAGCAGCAGTATCCATACAGTACAGTTTGAGCTGAAGGCTGTGTTCTGACCGACAGGTCACTGTCTGAAAACACACAGCCTCCTCATTCATTTCAATGAGACCGCTGTGTTAAAACAGAGTCAAAAACACAAGGCTGTCCAGCAAAACAGTGGAACCTGGTTCAACTTTTACTGGAACACAATCATCTGGCAATGCACTCTCATTGTATTCAAAATTCTAACTATATTGGAAAAAAAAAAGATAGTTGATCCCTAATGATCTGTGCTTGGGGGGGCAAGTAAAACACTGCTCATCTCACTTATTGCTGCATGCCCTTGTGTCCTATCAGTAAACTGGGTTGCATACCCTTGTGTCCAATGTCCATCCAACTATGCTGAGAGAATAATCATGACATCAATCTGAAAGTAATATGAGGAAACATTTTGGATTCAACACAGCAGATGGAAAAATCATTTACAAATTTAATGCTGTTTCCTGACTTTTAAAAATGCAGCTTCCTTGCACAAGCAGTGCATTAGCTTCCCACCATGGACTCTGTAAAAGAAGTTGACGTAGCCACCACGACGGCACCCGCTGGTTTGTGGATTACCAGTTTGGAGCCTCGAGTCTGGCAGCCTGGCCGTCGCCATCTTGGTTTTGGAGCCAGAGATGACCATATTTGGAGAAGCCAGGTACTCTTGGCATAGCAAAGTTAAAGTAAAACCAAATGCTGAACAAGACATTCTTAAGCGATCAAAATGTGACAGTCAACTTTCATGACCTTAAAAAACACAGAAGGATGTGAAAGGGTCAAAGTTCTGAGCAAAAAGCATTGACAATGTCCAAAAATAAGTTCACTGCCATTTAGATTTATCACTTATCCTGACTGCAGTGGTAGGGACTTGTCAATAAGGCCTAAAACAGACCATGCTCTATCATCTATTTTAGTTATATTTTGTGTTGCATGTTGGGATGCTTTTAGGCAGTTTTTGCAATTAATTTGTGGGACCAAATCAATATTGCCAAAAAAAAAGGCAAATTGTTCCCTGCTCCCTGACGGCCGTTCATTTCTCAGACCTAAATTCTGTGCTTGCCACCCACAGGAGGTGGCAAATGCACCACGAATGTAGTGAAGAAGGTTAATTCTCTTGTTTTAAGCAGTGTGAACAAATTACACCACCACAGCACTGTGTAAGCCAAGGACCTGCAAGACTTTGTAATGTGAATGTTGTAATTCTCCGTCTTATCTCAGGATTGTTGAGACAGAAGGTGAAATGATTAGTGTTCTGAACTTTACAGATAATAAACTGCTGTCTTAAAATATTTATCCCGTTGTATCATATTTTTCCTACCACCACCACCTGTAGCAGACCCGCCATGACCAGTGCAGACCCTTGAGTTTATTTAATAGAGGGCTGTTTTTGTTCTGAACACCCACTTAGATGAATCTGTGTGTGTGTGTGTGTGTGGGGGCGGGGGGGGGGTGGGGGGGGGGTCAAGAGCTAAGCAGCTGAAGCAGCAGGCAGAGGGCATCACCCGGACTGGGACCTGGAGCGGGACCAGGGCATGTCGTAGGAGGTAACCGGCAGGCTGGCATCCGGCTGGTGACGGGGCACGGGGTCAGAAAGCAGACGCTTTCGGGCAGAGTCGGGGTCTACCTACTTGTTATTCTGCTAAGAGAGCGACGGCCTCGCGCACATTTTCACGGTGAAATCAGACGCTGTTAATGCAGCTGTTGCTCTTAGCGTCCGTCTCTCACGGAATTCGCCGCAGAGAAGCTAAAGTGACAGTTTTGAGAGGCCACGGCAGGAACGGGGGCTCATATCAAACCGTGCGTTTGCGCATTTGGCCACTGTCACTCATGTCATGTCTTGTTAGCGTCTCCCTCCGTCTCCCTGAGTTTCACAGTCACTTTTCATTTGCTCCTCATGCTGCTCCCCATTTTTACTTTCTCTATGCATCACAGTTTCTGCTTCTGTCAATTCATTTTCACCTCAGTCTGCTGCACTTCGTTGGTTTGAAAGTAAAGAACAATTTTGCAGAGGCATCAAGATAAAAGATAAGACACTTTAACATGAAATCACTTCTCAGTGGGTTCATTTGTGTATCAGGGAGAGGTGGCAAAAGTACATACATTCTTTACTCAAGTAGTACAGATACTTGTGTAAAAAAGTTAAAAGTAAAGTAAGTAAAAGTGAAACACAGATATCTGAAAACTCTAAACTAAATAAGTATAGTAATAAAGTATTTATACTTAGTTACTTCCCATCTTTGCTTTCAGTGTTTTGGACATTGCTGCATCTTCTGAAACTGAGCACCAGTTTGAAATTCATCAGTTTTTGTGCAGAAACAACAAAGATACAAAATGAATTCTTAAGTCTTTTGAGCTATAACAACTTATTCCCTTTACTTATTCTCTTTTTTCTGTTTGACACGTATTATACCTTCCGTGCCCTTTTCTCTGTACTCCGTTGTTTCCTCCTTTGTTCTCCTTCCCCTCGTCTTCTCATTTGTCTCTATCTCTGTCATCATACATGGCCATAAGCAGACAAGAGGCTTTGTTATAGTAATCATGTATTCCTTTTTATGTAGCGAGCGGTTGTATTATCCTGACATGCTACAAGGAGATGCTGTACAAGGCTGACGTTGGATTCAATATGTAATCTCCTTCACTGTCCTTGATTTGATCTCTCGCATATAAAGATGTGTAGTGTACAGACAAACAGGTTTTCACAAAGGTTTTCTACCTTCTGTTGTTGAATGGGGCAGGGGTCCCAGTTACCCTCCATAGCTATAAAGGCCCAGGCCTTGGGAGGGTGAAAACACAATATTATGCTCAAATCAGTAACTACTGTGTTAAAATGATCAACGCTTGTTGTCAGAGATGCAATGATACAACTGCAAGTGTAGCCACTATATATATCTTGATAAATATTATGTCAAAATACAGTTGTGCTTTCTGAGGCCTCATTATTTCAGCTGACCAGCAAAAGTGAAAAACAATTTGTGTATTTGCCCTGTGATTTGGAGCCACTCCAAAGTTTAATGGCTCATGTTACACTCTTCACTAAGTTTCATGAATATCGGGCCAGTAATTTTTCCACAGTCTCGCTGACAGACAAACAAACAAACCAACAAACAAACAAACAGACATACCCGACTGACAACTTGGCAGAGGCAATAATGGTGAAGGTTAGGCAACAAAATTGCTTGTTTATGGTTAGGGATGGTTTTTGGTGAACTTGGATTAATAATGCAGTGTCCTGCATGAAAGTCTGGCTTTCTGCTGCAGATTTGTTGGCTGCACATCCATGATGCGAATCTCCTGTTCCACCGCATCCCAAAGGTTCTCTGTTGGTTTGAGATCTGGTGACTGTGGAGGCCACTGGAGTAGTTTGAGATGATTTGAGCTTTGTGACATGGTGTGTTAGCCTGCTGGAAGTAGCCATCAGAAGATGGATACACTGTGGTCATAAAGGGATGGACATGGTCAGCGACAATACTCAGGTAGACTGTGGTGTTTAAAGGATGCTGAGTTGGTACTAAGGGGCTCAAAGTGTGCCAAGAAAATATCCCCCACACCATCACACCACCAGCAGCATCCTGAACTGTTGATACAAGGCAGGATGGATCCATGCTTTCATGTTGTTTCCACCAAATTCTGACCATCTGAATGTCGCAGCAGAAATCGAGACTTAGGCAACGTTTTTTCAATCTTCTACTGTCCAATTTTGGTGAGCCTGTGTGAACTGTAGCCTCAGTTTCCTGTTCTTCCTGTTCTTCGACGTGTTGTGCGTTCAGAGATGGTCTTCTGCATACCTTGGTTGTAACAAGTTGCTTTTTGAGTTATGGTTGCATTTCTGTCATCTCGAACCAGTCTGGCCATTCTCCTCCGACCTCTGGCATCAACAAGGCATTTTTCCCCATAGAACTACCGGTCACTGGATATTTTATCTTTTCTGGACTATTCTCTGTAAACCCCAGAGATGGCTGTGCGTAAAAATCCCAGTAGATCAGCAGTTTCTGAAATACTCAGACTCAGCCTGTCTGGCACCCACAACCATGCCACATTCAAAGTCACTTAAATCACCTTTCCTCCTCATTCTGATGCTCAGTTTGAATTTCAGCACATCGTCTTGACCAAGTCTACATGCCTGAATGCACTGATGCTGCCATGCGATTGGCCGATTATATATATATATACATACATATATGTATATGTATATATGCTGTAATGTGTTATTATTGTTTTGTGTACTCCGTCCACGCTGGCATTACAGTACAAGGCAGACCCTTATCCAGTCCTTCTCTTGTTACTTCATTACACTCTCTAACAGTTAGTTCATTATATTCTTCTGTCAGCATCAGCAGCTAATAGCCCTTAGACCATTAGTGTACCTTGAGAGTATTTAGCATAGTGCCAAATTTGAGTTTAAATAGCAGGCAAGCCATAAAGAATATCAATGCTGTGGAGTTGATATTTTAAATGAGGTAGACGACAGAGTGTAAGGCAGCCAGGGGGATTATTCTGTGCATCCTGGATATGTGGTGTCACTTTAGGTTTATTGTCATATTATATATAAGACATACAGATGCTGTCACACAATGGGGAACAGTGTAAGGCATTGTAACCATCTCTTTATCATATTTTTAAGTGTGTATAGGATTAAAACAGCACAAAATAGATTTTTTTTCACATTTATTAATATTTATTGCTCCACACCCTCTATAACATTAAATTTGTGCGGGTGTGACAGTTGTAGCATGCATAAAGAAGCGTTACTGCATCATTGCCTATGTGTATTCATGTGCATGCATGTGTGCGGTGGCGTCTCCCTCTCCTAGACTGTGTGAGAACAAAGAGCAGCCAAAGAAAGGAAGGGAAATGTCTGTGCGCTCAAAGTCGTCCTTGAATATTTTTATCCCAGGTGTGTCTCTTCCAAGAGACAAAAGTGAAACAGCAGACACTCTAATCAAAAATGGAAAAAAGGCCATTTCATGCAATAAAGAATGTATTTACAAAAGCTGCCGCTGAACGAAGGGCAAATTTTTTTCTCTATCAGACAGATTTATTTTCCTTTCTTACTATGTTCCACATCTGTGTTGCTTCAAAACAAAGAGCAGCCCTGCTATGAATAATGAAAGGCCTGTACAGTAGCTTGGCATCTCTCCTGCAGTCTGCCAAGCCGACCACGACATCCACAGCCCACCGCCATGTTTATGGATGAGATGTCGCGCCCGCCGTACCGCAGGGACAGGTCGCAACCGGACCCCGCGAAATAAAAAACCCTCCGCCATCTGCACCGCTGACATTTCCCACACCAGTGAGGGAGCGCGAGCATCTGGTGTTCACCTCTCGCCTTGTGCAGGATTTCAAGTTGTCGTAATGTCATGCCGCCATGTGGTTTGTGTGCAGGAACCAGTGTGAGCCACATGACATGTGTAGAATGCAGTTGGACTATCTTGTTAGAGTGTGTGTGTCCGTGTGTGTGTGTGTGTGTGTGTGTGTGTGTGTTGAATCCCAGTTTCTCTCTTCAGCGGCCTTGAGATTGTTACCTCGGCTCTGGCTCGACTATACAGAGAAGACTGACTTTGTTTTTGATGCATTGTGTGAATAAAACCAATTTGCCACCTCTTGGTACTCAATGACTGTGCATGCACGAGCAGACGGTTGGCATGGCGACGAACTCTGCACTGCAAAAACCCTTTTACGTTACTGTGATAATCTAATATGTAGATTTAAAATCTAGACTGATTCATTTCGGATTGGATTATCTAGTGCTGCCTATGCAAGAATGTGACTTAATTAAATTAAATGTCTTAATTAGAAATTTCCTCTTAACCATTTTTTTTAAGGAATGTGGGTCCTCAATGTCGTCAGTTCACCACTTCCAGACTGAAATATCTCAACAACTAACAGACAGATTGCCATGAAATTTGGTACAGTCCACCTCTGGAATAAATAGCATTAACCTTGCTGACTTCCCCTCTAGTGCCACCATCAGGTCACAGTTTCATTTTGTGAAATACTTGGGTTTATGACCTAAGCTAATGACTTTTTACCTTGTGAGGCAGCTTGATTCGCAAGATCACACAAGAATCCATCTCGCCAGGCTTCAAGTTATCCGTTTGTGTCTGCACCAGAAGTGGTGCAGCCAATCAGCATCTTAGGAGGGACTACTACCAGCTACAGGCGTGGTTCTAGGTGTGACGACAGTGAGAATCGTCCATGGAAGCGTTGATCTGATTGGGTGGAAGTTAGCCAGTGTTGAACGTGATAGACAGATGGTTCGGCCGATCACAAGTCAAGTGTAGTTTTGAAAGTGCTTGCCCTTTTCCAAACAGTTTCTGAGGACGACTTCCCAGATGGTTCTGTGTAACAAACCATCTGGAGTATCAGGTTAAAGGACTTTCTCCTCATCTGTACAGTTTGTGTTTTGCACTAATTAGCTAATTTTAGCATGCTATAAACTATTAGGGAGAGCATGGTAAATTTTACACCTACTTGCTGTAGCATCAGCATGTCAGCATTGTCCTGGTGAGCTTGTTAGCATGATAACTTTACAATTTAGATACTGTAGTTAAGTAGCAGAGCCCTTTCAAGTTGTAGTCTTTTGTTTTGTACAAGATCATTCTTCTTACATTTCATTGATAACTGAGGTGCAGTAGATAGTTTACACCCCTTTCAGTTATACAGTGAAGAAAACAATGCAGTCTCAGAATAATTTTTAAACCTAACATCCTTCTCTGGCAGTGAAAATATCAACCACAAAAGCACATACAATCATAATCTCCAGCAATAATAGCAGGTGTGCCATTTTAATGGCTCTGTTAGGCTACACTCTGAGATAAATGCTAATGTAAGCATGCTAACCTGTCCAAAATGACAACATTAACATGCTTATGCTTAGCAGGTAAGGTTTCCCATAGAAAACAACTAACTAAGTAAATAACATTTGCTAATTAGCACTAAACACAAAGCTGACAATAATGTCTTTAGTATTGGAAAAAAAGAAGTTTAGCTTGATAATGGTGCATATTGAAAAGTTGGACAAGTTGGGGAATCAAAAAACTCATGATTCATCCAATCCCTCCAATAGTTGTTGAGTCATTTTATTAAAATCACAAATGTCAACCTCATGACAGCCCTTGAATAAATGTCTGAAGATGTCAGTTAGCATGGTGCTTCTGTATTTAGCACACTTTAGGGCTGCAACAGTTATTTTCATTGCTGATTAATCTGCAACTTCTTTTCATGATTAATCTTTTGTCCTGTCAAAATTGTGAAAATGCGACAATCCAAAACTCAGACACTCATTTACTGTTGTAAATGAGAAAAATAACAGCAGACCATCTCTCAACTAAATCAGAAGCAAGAATAAGACTTACTTTATTTTAAGTGAATTAACTACATTTAAGAAGAGTTCCTTGAAATCAGCCTTTTGGACCTTATTTTAAGACTGGCATAATGACAGTTAGATGTCCTGACTTATTTTAAGATTTTATCAAGTAAAAAACAGTGCACCTGCAGCCAGATGCTTTTGTTTTAAGCACAAGAATGCTTTTATTTAACTTGTTTCACTAACATTTGGAAGGGAATATCTGCATTAGGTACCTTGCACATTGTCCATTGTGCAAGTTTTAGCACATTCAAGATGGCACTTAATCCTTGCCAATATAAACCTGGAATCTTTTCTGCTGTGCGTTTAATGGCTTACATCAGCCCCTGGCCGGAGTTTGGTTTACAGCACACCTCATACGGTTTGCTTAATGATGCAGTACCTTGCTTACTTCACAGACTTGGCCTGGGAACAAAGGTTGCAAGGTTTGAAAGGCCTTTCAGTCACCGCTGAGGGCTCTTGTTTTCATTCCGGTTTGACGGACAGCTCGGCTCGGCCATGTGTCAAAGTCCATTTGCATCCCTCAGCGGGTGAAGCAGCCTGGATGTTTCCACTTGTTTAGACTTTAGCACTCACTCTGACCTCATTCTATAGCTGGGTGGCCTTGGCCTGAATTGGCCGATACAAAGAGATGGAACACAGAGAAAGGCCAGTGAGAGGAAGGAAGACCAAAGAAAACCTGAAAACTCTGAGCGAATTCTTGTTGTCTGCAGAGTTTCTAAGAGCGCTTACAGTAGCACAAAAAGCCTCTGACTTCATTTGTGTGTGTGTGTCTTTGTGCACAAGTGTACAGGTATGTTTGCGTGCTGGTGAATTGTATGTGTTAAAGCCTGCGCCCACATCACACTCCATTCCTCTTCCTCTTTAGAGGCTAAATGAAGTGTGACAGGGCATTAAAGTAGGACCAGAGCTCTGGGTCTTTCTGCAAGGGAGATGGAGACAGAGGGGGCTGGAGGTCGGATGGAAAGTGTGTGTATGTGTATGTGTGTGTGGGAGGGTTAGATTAATAGCGAGAAGGTGCTGATGGCTTGTGACAGTGGCCAGGGTGTGGGTCTGTGGCTAAACACGACCTCTTTCAAGACCTGGCTGGAGGGGAAGAGTCCAGACACCATAGAGGCCTGACAGCTAAAAACACCAAACCACAAAACTCTGACCAATTCTTTCTGAAGTTTTCTCTTTGTGGGAGTTTTTCCTTATTCAAATAAAGAACACAGGCTGTCCTGTACTATACAGTTTGTAAAGCCCCTTGAGGCAAATTTGTGGTTTTGGGCCACATAAATAAAATTGACTTGACTTGACACAGGAGCACTCAGCACTCGACCAAAGCTTTCTTCCAACATAGAACCTCTTGAAGGGGCCTGTTTGGTAGTTTTTTCCTTTTCCCAAACCCTGGCCTGAATGTACTTTAAAATGAACTTGTACAAGGACAGCTGCAGACACCATGGATGCACAGTGGTTCTGCTTCTACTGCTTTCTAGAGTCAGCTTGGAGGACATGTTCCACACGGTACAGACGGATGGTATTCCATAGCTTGCTGTAGCATAGTGGCCTTGAAGACAAGCCATGTACAAGTCTGCAGACTTGGGCCATTGTATCACTTCAGTTTTAGGATATTGAGTGTCTTGTACTAGTGTTGTAGCACTTGACACCAGTCTTAGACTTTTTGGAAGTGTCTTGTCTCAGAATTGGCGACAGTATTGCTTGGTTATGTCTCAGTGTCAACGAGGACACAGGATTTTATTTCAAGTCCACAAGTGCAGAGATATCATTAAATTGCCGGCAGATTGCCTGATGCTTTTATTTGCTAACATCTTTACCGGGATTGGCTGTAAAACCTCCTGATTCAAATGCAACCAATAACAAGGCTTGTTGGTTCAAAAACATCTGGAAACTTACTATAGCCCTAAAGAAAAGAAAAGTTAAGACTTAAGTATTGACTAACTGTTTGGATGATTGGTTGGTAAAACATGGACAACAAGCATTGAGTAAAGATGGTTGAGTTGATTTCTTCTGCCTTGGTCTTGGTCTAAACTTGGTCCCAACCCCTCAAAATCTTGTGCTGGTCTAGTCTTGGCCTTGTCTTGGTCTTGATGCACTCCGGTCTTGGTCTTGACTTGGTTTCAGTTTAGATGGTCTTCACTACAACTCTGTCTTGCACTGTAAAACCCGTGAAAACCTTTGAGGCAAGGCTGTGATTCTAGGCCATATGGATGAAGCTGACTTGAATAATCTGCACTCTTTTAAAGGTTTCTTGAGACATGGAACATCTTCAAGGGTTTCTTTTGGCAGTTTCTTTTCCTTATCCAAACCCAAAGTCTCAGGATAGAAGCTGTCTTACACTGTACAGAGGCAAAGTTGTGATTTGTGATTTTGGGCTATAAAAATAAAACTGACTCGACTGAGTGCATTCTGGTCTCATCCAAAACTTTCTTGTAAAATGGATGGAGTGAACAAAAGTAAAGCAAAACCAGCAGAAAAAAATAAATAGGAATTTATTCAGTGGGTTCGTGTATGGAAAACAAAAGTGGAGACATGTTTACACTTTTCCATTTTTCCCCCTTGCTTTAGAAAGCGCTGCCTCAACTGCATTTTGTGCTGATAATGAAAAGTGGGTTTGTTTTCATAATGACTAACGGAGGTAGCTGCCACTATCAGCAAACAATCCTTAGGTACAACTCCCAAACACTTAGAAACACCCCAACACAGCGAGTGTGCTCCCATCAGAGAAACAGGCGCTACATGCCCCCCCCCCCCCGTATTTTCATTTTGCTGTTGTTGTAAACTGTCAGCAATGCAGCGTGAAAACCTCAGCCACTCTTCCATGTGATTAGTCAGCTCCACGATGTGTGGCACAGTCAAAACTTTTCCCCAACTTTAGAAAGATCCCCGTTCTGTCTTCTGTGGGGTTTTCTCCAAAGCGAGCACCCTCAGCTCCTGTGTAAGCTTCTCCCCATTCAGTTCATATTAAAAAGACACCGGCAGTTTGAATGAACACAAGCTTTGGGAAGCATGTGTGAGGTACAGATACAGGCACTGACAGGCAGAAAGAAAGAGTTTATTATTATATTGGTACAACCCCGCTAACCCCAATTAATGTTTCTCCCATAGGAGAGACAGACTGAGAGACGGGATGATCTCATGAGAGGGAGACGGGCTCAGTGTTGAGACAGCATGTCTTGCTTCAGCTGACTAGTAATGAAGCGTTGCGGCCAAAAAGCACCAAACTCAATTAGCCGTGTTAGCGCTCCGTTTGGTTGTACCGACCGTGTTAGTCCTAATGTATTTACATAGCCCTCTGTTCTCGGCCCGCAGCCTGTTGGACTGGACACCAGGGACGGTGCTTTGCAGGTTAAGGCCAATAGTTTTGGGATTGGGCAGCTGAACTCACATTTTGTGCCCATAATCAATTACTTATGACAAATGGTCAATGGACTGAATTTATATTGTGCTTTTCTAGTCTACCAGCCACTCAAAGTGCTTTACAACACGTGCCAGCATTCATCCAACCTTCAGATTACTAGTCGACCTCTCTACCTCCTCACCACTGTTGCCAAGTGGCTGCTCAAGGTGGGAATTCTCTGTAAATACTATTATGAGGAGTACTCTGAGACTTTAATGCCAGTATTAGTATTTTAAACTTTCATATGATACAAAAAAAGATGCTCAATACCCCTGTCAATAACACAGCAAAAAGAAAAAAAGTTGTGAGTACCCAAAATAGTTTCTTTCTTTTTTTTTAGCAGTCTGCACTAAGTGCTGGTAAATAAAAATCAGGGTACACTGTCTTGTTTTGTTATGCTGCAAACCAAATCTGATGCAGGACAATAATGACTGAAATGAACAGAAACTGAGAAAACCTATAATTTCAAGACAGAAATTTTGAGTTTTGAATCAAACTCAAATGTTCAAGTTTTAAAATGAACTAATAACTTTAAACATTGTTGGTTAAGCTTATTAAAGTGAACTGAATAACAGTTAATAAGTTATTGTCAGTAGCAACCATTTCATTTTCAAGCACCCAAAAAATGACAAATTGGGTTCACTGTGAACATTTTTGAAACAGAGTAGATGGGGTGTCTAAAACTCAAAGATTTACATTTATATAAAGAAATTATCTCAAATCTTAAAAATCTGACTTCAAACTTTAGTAAAAACTTCAAATTATGAGTTTTATGAACTTTTTACAGTGCAGATTTTTTCCAATTATATTAATTACATTTCACAAGCTAAAATAACATATATATATATACATATAAAATATTAGGCTGTTGAAGTATTTTACTTTGGGGTAAAACAAATAACTTAGTTGAAAAATTGGAAACGTTTAAGTGAACCTGCTTTACATTTAAGTTAGCTATCGCTAAGTCAGGCTAAAGTTAAGTCAAGCTAGCACTAGCACTTACATTAATCACATTTCACAAACTAAACTGACACAGCAAGTGCATTATCAAGAATACCTCTTCTGAAACCATACTATTAGGTTGTTGAGGAGCAGTATTTTACTTTGGGGTAAAGCAAATAATTGGAAACTTTTAAATTGAATTAATCCAAACTGTCAAAGCAATTAAATTATTAACTTAAGTCAAGTTAACTTAAGTTTTAATCTAATTTGTTAACTTGATTTGAAAAAATACATATATATGGCACCAGTTGCAGTATTTTTTTTAAAAGTTGTTCCAATGAGTCACCTTTTTTCAGTGCAGTTTTAATCTTATTCCTGTTTGCTGCCACTGCTAATACATCCTAAACATAATTAGCATTCTTCTAAACTGATTGGACTAAAATCCAATGCAGATGTCTAATTGGAATCAATTCAGGTTAAGTGCTTCCCATCCATGACAGATATTGATCATCAATCAATCTAAAATCAATCAAACTGCAGCTTCATATCCGATGATCAGTCTAAACCTGATTTGGAGGATGTTTGGTGTTAATTGTGATTATTTCCTTCAATCCAGCCAAGGTTTTCCTCTACTTAAACAATGTTTTTTTTTTCCTTAGCCAACTGTTTATGTTGATAAGCTATTTCTATTCAGGTTTGTCATTTCCATAATATTTCCCTCTGGCTTTGACTGGTGGTATTATAATAACCCTGTTCATTTCCAGGGGAGTAAACACAGCCCTATGAAATAACATTAACGCTACCTAATGACAAGATGGAGAAATGTTGCGGTAAGAGCCTGCAGTCTCCTCGACAGTCAGCAGAATTGGAAACGCGCTAAATAACAACCAAATAACATTTCTTTATAGCGGATGAAGGTTTAAGGCAGAGCACGTAGGATAAACTGTGCTTGAACCCCAGTTGTTGGGAAAAGGGAAAACACTATGTATAATAATGTACATGGATAAATAATGTATCTCCGTCGTGTAATTAGAGCAGCTCCCCGAATACATTTGCCCAAATTAGACCCTCAGAGTATTTCCACTGTGTTTAATGTTGCATTCAATACTTGTTACACTCTGCTCCACTTACTCAAGTCATCTTTAACTCCCATTAACAAAACAATCCGAGGCATCGCTCCATTGTTAATGGCTGCATTTGTTAATGACGTGTGGTTTTAGACTTGAGTATGGGACACAAAGGATGACAGAGCTGGTAATGTGCATTTATGACAAAGCGAAAAAAACAATAAAATGGGCAAAAAAACAACAAAAGCAACAGGGCTGTCAGCAGGAGGAGGGGTGGAGAGACGGAGGGAGAGGGCCGGGGATTATGATAATGCTGAGGCGACAGCTGTTCAGCTGTGGCGAGCAGCTGTATCCACTGAAGGGGATGAAGCCTGAGCCAGGACAGGAGCCTCCGTCCATGCCTCCATGACAGTAAAGGTAGCCAGGACACACACACAAAGGAAACAGGGCTGCATGCTAATGTGCGCTTGGGAGTAAACAGGTGATAATTGAATATATTAGGCTCAGGTGAACTGTGATAGAGTCGAGAAAGTTTACTCGTTCTGCACACAGACGACAGCACAGCGTGTCAGGTCTCAGCACTGTTATTAAAGGGCATCTCTGCTAATTTAACACATAAAAGCAGAGTTGGGAGGGTTACTTTTAAACCTGTTTTTACCTGTTAAAAATGTAGTCAGTAACATAATCCAAGTATCACAATATATAACTTGATTACTTTCCTTTACTTTTGGATAAAATATGTTGAAATGTTTAGCCTAATATAGTGTCGTTAAGGCTGCAGCTATTGATTATGATTAGTTGTTTGGTCCATGAAATGTCAAAAAATGTTGATCAGAGCTCAAGGTGATGTCCTCAAATGTCTTGTTTTGTCCCCAACTCAAAAATATTCGGTTTACTGTCAGAGAGGAGTAAAGAAACAAGAAAATATTCACATTTAAGATGCTGAAATCAGATCTTTTTTTTTTTTTTTTTTACATTTTTTTAATTGATAATCAAAATAGATGAAGTGTTTAGTGTTCATTGCTTGGTTTATTATTGTCCAGCTGTTCCTTCCTTTGTTGTGTGAAATGTATTGATTGATTGATTGATTGATTGATTGATTGATGACAATGAACTGGCAGCAGCAGTGTGTGCGCTGTGAATGGTAGTGTCCAATCCTTCTTTATTTTAAAACTGTAATCTTATAATAATCCCCATTTTTACTGAATGTAACTGTACTCTGATTACATCTTTTTTTATCTTTAACTGTAATTGAATATAGCTGCCTTTTTTGTATCCAGGTTTTGTAATCCTGGTACATGTAATCTATTAAAAACCTGCATAAAGGTTCAGTTTACTAGTCATTTGGAGCGCTCTTCAGCCTGTGAGAACATTTGTATAATGTCTTGTGCAGCTCTACAGGAACTTGGTCGTGTCTGAGAACATGATGAAGTCATAGCGATGTGATCTGACTTAACTTGGCTCAACTTTTTAAACAGAAAAGCAGCATACATACATAATGCAGGTGTTTACCAGACAGAAAATATCTAACAAAAAAAAAAGACACTATTGACTTTGAATTATGGGAAATGTCAGATCTAGTACACGAGGCACTGCTTCATCAGTTTTGACCAGTCATTTCAAATCTCTTGTGACTGTCTAAAGTTTATACAAGTGCAATATTAAATTGTACTTAAATTGTACTTTTCTAGCAAACCCCACAGTGCATTAGTCCAGCCTCAACTGAGTCTGTAAAACTCAGCTGCAAGTCCAAATCTTTAACGTGTCACAAACATATGGATACATTTATTTTGAAAGTTCATAAATGCAATTTATAAATGACAGGAACTAGATATAACCTCAGCGTAAAGACTACAAATAAAGTGCATTATGGGGTCATTCATAAGGTTAATATAATGCATGCTTTCTGATTCACTATATCAACAGTCATGAAACATTATAAATGGGATATAAGTGTCTTATGTGTGCTCTTGACCAGTTATAAACTAGAGGTTGACTGGGTCTAATAAATGCCTACAATATGACTGCTTATACTCACCTATACACACCTGAAGAATTAACTGCAGTAAGGACAAATAATATGCTATAACAGTTCATGCAGTATCCTAAGTTAAGTGACGTACATATTGATACATCTATAATGCAAGCTTTATCATAATGTTTAATAATAAAGCATTGTGAGTGCATTATAATACACTATGAATGTCCCCATGACCCAGTATAGATGTTGTCTTCATAGAAAGTGTTTTGATGATGCAGCGTTGTAGTACTTATATACTTTCTATTTCTCAGCGCCATGTCTTTGGCCCTCAGCCCAGAGCTTATTTCTTCCTACTGAAGATGTGAATCTTTAAAAACATAAATAAACACAAGTTTTCTACAGTATATGAAGCTTTGAATACACTAGCAATGACTGTTAGTGTGATAATTTGGTGGTTATACTATAATAACTATAACTAACTGTAAGAAAAATATAAAATATCATCAGAGTTACTCTTTAAACATAATCCCTTCCATGAAAAGTATCAGCTTTATTTCAGTAGCAATCTTTATCCAACCAAATATGATAAATTAAATAATTAAACATCTTGTATGTGTCTTCAATTTGCGAAGAAGATAAAATCCATTTGAAACTTAATAAATAGTGTTGAACTTAATTATTATTCGCCTGTATTTAACTACTGATGAATGAAATGATCCGCAAGAGTAAAAATATGAATCACCACAATGTGCCAGATAAAATCTTTTGCACTTGAACGCATCAAACTGAGAAGGATGAGGCCTATTTCATGTGCGAGCAATAGCATCTGTTATCATTGATGCGCTTGATGTGGCAAAAGGCAGCCTCTGCGTGAGAGAGAGAGAGAGAGAGAGGACGGGAAAATTGTTACCATCCATTGACTTGATGAGGGATGTAAGGAGTCATGACTGGGAAACATGGACAAATAGTGATAAATGGATAGAATGAGAGGGGAAATAGAAAGAAAAAGACAGATTTGCCATTTTAACCCATGTTTATTTGGTCTTTTCTTTCTTTAGAGGACAGTAAGACACATGCAACCCTGCCCTTAGCCTTCTCACAGGTGGTCTCTTTCTATTAGCATACTTCCACCTGTGCCTGTCTCTCCCTGTTTTTTATTGGGATTTAGGGACACAGTACAACATCTGTCCACCCGAGAGGCGTCTCCAGCCTCATCCGTCTACTCAGTCCATCTTCCGTCTTCTAATTCCAACTGTCAAATCGCAGGTCTGTTCAGACATCAGAGTTTCATTCGACCCCCCTGCATGAAAGAGATTGAAACATCACAGATCATCACTCTGTTTCCTCATTCAAACACATCTGCTTTCTGACTCTTTTCAGCACTTTTGGACCATATGGTGGTAATGTTCTTTCAAGAATAAAGGCACAGTTTAACCCGAGTCACTGAGTCATGTGTCAATCAGAAATCCACTAAGGTTTATATCATAAAACTATTATATAAGAAAAGTTGTTATTCATTGAGGCTCATATATAGTTTTTAGTTCTCAGACTTACAGAGTTGTTTGTTGACTACATAATGCTTAAACTATGATGCCAGGATCTGAGTATAGATATTGTATTTCTCATTTGATGCCCTTTTTGGAACTCTATCTCACCCAGGCTTCCTTCACATCAATAATGTGGAATAAAACAGTGAATAAACTGTGTTTGCTACAGTATTTATTGTTTGAGTTCTGCAAAAACACTTTCATCTAAAATACCGGATAACTGCAAAACGTCAGCAAAATATGTTTACATCCAGCAGCCAGCCAAATGCAACACATTCAGCTAATTTCTTATTAAATAGTGATTTCTGTGCTTGCTTTTATGAGGATTTGTGATCTTTAAAAGTGCTATAATAAATATTTTCATGGTGGCAATAGATCAAATGACTTGTGATGAACCAACACAGAGCCCATCTTTTCCCCTCAGCTCTGTGTAGCATTTTACAGCTGTGCCGTTTTGGTTGGTGATGCACTGATTTATCAGCTTGTTATCTGTATTTCAATCAGACAACTCACGTTGTAGAATGTTTATTCAGCAGCAGAACATGACTTAAGTTTGGCGTCTAGGCTCCGACTTCATCACAGGTTAAGTTACATAGAGATATAAGGGGAGAGATGAGCGAATTCTTGAAACCCCTCAAAACAGTGTGATTTGGAGTCTGATGCTACTAATG
Organism: Lutjanus erythropterus; assembly: GCF_056507025.1. Lineage (NCBI taxonomy): Eukaryota > Metazoa > Chordata > Actinopteri > Lutjaniformes > Lutjanidae > Lutjanus > Lutjanus erythropterus. The sequence goes on from NC_139339.1 coordinate 23,933,344, forward strand.
TGAGGATCTTCTTCTTCTTTTTGTGGTCATCCATGCAAGCTCTGTGGTTACTACTTAGTGAAACTGCTATGTCCACCTAGAGGCAATTCCCGACGAGCACCGCGGCTCGAAGGGAATATACTACCTAGAGAAACTGCTATGTGTGGCTATTCCCCCCAACAAACGCAGAGATGGATGAACACAGTATACCCAGCAACCACCTGATATGCAAGAGATTTAGGTATTGAGCAAATACAATGGTTTGATGGTAAAGGGGGAGCAGGAACTCATGAGCTTGTGCAGTCAAAAGTCATTTGGACTCTGGCGTAGCAGGTAAACAGAGGATGACCAGTGGCACAGGGACTTCAGGGTTGATGTAGCAGGTGGAGCGCTGAAGTTGTAGCAGTGTCAGTTCTTAGGGAGTGAAGGGAAAAGCACTCAGGGGTAGGATGCAGCTCAGGCAGGGATCACACAGCTTGATGAGAAACATAGTCTCGTTATGGGTTTGCCACCATCAGTGATGAAAAGGGATGCCAACGGAAGCGTCAGGGATCGATGACGGAGGAATTTCATCATGGGACAGAAAGCAGTGTTAGTCTTTGCAAAGATAATTGAGTGCCTTGGCAAGATCTATGAGGCCTTAAGTGTTTGAGGAAATTGAGTACAAGCACTCTTCTAAAGTAAATCAGAGTAGGTGAGATCATAGTGAGGGTTAAAGGAGAGAAACTGTAGTCACCAAACCTGAGAAACCCATCAACAGAACTGCTTCCAGCATAATCTCAGTATAGTAAGAAACAACCTTAACTTGAGCTGGACACCAACTAAGCATCACTGGAACAGCGAGAAGCCTTTAGGACACCGAGGAGCAGCTGAATGAAGGGGTCGGCATCAAATGAGAAATTAAATTCCCAGTAGCATGGCTTGATATTTTGGAATAAAAGATCCCAGACTCACATGAAATACAATAAATGCACAGATGTCTACAGATAGAGGACTGTGGAGGAGGTTGGTGCAGAAAGAATAGCAGAAAACCCAAGCTCAATCAGAGGCTTAACTGCACTTTGGATAAATCAAACCTCATGCATTTGGATGCAGGGTACAACAGATCCTACAGCAGCTTGAATGCGCTTAATCTAGAGTCACCTGATTGAATAAAGAGTAGGGCTAGAGGAACATAATTTATACTCCTGAAGTTTAAAGCATGAGAGAGCATAGCTACTCTAGTTCATGACCAGAGATAGAAGAGGCTTGTTTAAAGTTGTTCAAGACATGACAAAATGAACTGTCACATGAGGTATTTATTATTGGTATTTAGAGCTGCCTTCATTATTTATTTTAGCTGTAGCTACACCATAATCTGTTCTTGGTCCATCCCCCCCAGAGAGAACAGGCAATGACTACTGGGTAAAGCTCGTAAAGAGCAGGATTGATCAAGGAATTGAATTTCGGGTTTGCCAGATATCCGCTACTCATGATTGAAGAATCCCCTAAAAGCAACAAATGTGGCGCATGAGGGAATCTGAAGGCTCAGCAAAGTCATAGTAAAGAGAATGGATGATCCTGGTGGCTAATCTCCTTGTTGATTAAATGCAAATCTAATGGGAAGAAAACATCCCAAACAATTAAAATTGAGCACAATTTATAAATCTATAATGTTTAACACTGTCCAAAACCCCTGTGTGTTAAGTGCTCTTGGAGCTGTTCACCACAATCAACTACCAAAATGTATTTCAAATGCTGATGACATGTGGCACTTAAGCCCTGCAAAACAAGATTGAGCATTAACCTACAAAACATGACGACAACTTACTAAATGCTTCACCTCCCGACTGAAAAGGATAACCGTGCCTGCAGGCAAATGACATTGTTTACTCAGAGCCAGTGTCAGCTGCCAGCCTGCCCACAATGTGCTAATGCCCACGATGCCGATTAGGGAGGGTGGTGACGTTCAATTGTGTAATAATAATAATAATAATAACTTACAAAGTAAAAGAGCACAAGAGCAGGATACCATGGAAAAATAACAACAGAGGGCCAAACAGGAGTTAACTAAGGCTGAAGTAAAACAAAACACAAGCAAAGACACTAAAACATAGAAAAAGCAATAAGACACAGTAAAAGAAATAAGAACAGTAAAACTAGAAAAACATGACACTAAGAATAAGTTAAAATGAAGAGGGCAGAGATTACAGAGACATAACATGATGTTGTCAAGTCAATATAAACAATAAAGGGATGTAATAAGACAACATCGACATCACATGAAAGCAAGTCTATAAAAATGGGTTTTAAGAAGTGATTTAAAAGATGTTACTGAATCTGCAAGCCTTATCTCCTCGGGCAGGTCGTTCCAAAGTCGAGGGGCCCTGATGGAGAGAGCGCGGTCACCTTTAGATTTAAGCCTCGACTTTGGAACAGCTAGGAGTTCCCTGTCCGGACTGTCTTGCTCTTCACTGTACATCATCTAACTTCCTCCGTTGCTCTTGTCATAATTGCTATGACAACTATAGGTTGCCACCTAACTACATCTGTAAATATGAGTCGTAATATGTTTGTACAGATGACCTATACGTCAGTTTTTCTGGTGAGGATGGGCTGTTTTATTCTGATGTTCCTTAAACCCAGGTCAAGATAAGATAAACTATTTATAAAGATCTAGAAATGTTTGATAAACCAGTACTATTATTTCTGAAATCTGAGCAATTATTTCTTCAACTTTAAGAGAACTAACATGCCCTTAATGTGAACTTGGTGAATGTTATAAGGAATGGAATCCGTCTACACTTTTCATCATCTTTGAAAATCTCTAACATCACAGCATGGGAAGCTACCACAACTATCCAAAAGGCCAAGAGACTCGTGTATAAGAACTCTTTTTCTACTTGCAATTCTGCAGTCTGAATCCAAATACAAAATTCAACAAAGAAACTCTTCCACAATGGCTCAGGCTAGAGAAAACAGACAGTAGACTTTATTGGAAGCTTATATTCCATTGGGTCTTACCTTAGCAAAGGCCTGACAAACGTGGAGAATTACAGTACAAGTCTCGGTGAGGTCATGGACCTCATCAGGTTTCCCCTTGAAGACTAGAGCTGATTACTCAGAGCCAGGTTAAGTTGGGTTCCTGGTCCCGGCGGCCCCATCGAACCCCACCGCCTCGTCCCTAGTAAGCCGCTCAGATCGATGGACAGATTTGAGGGCCAGAAGGCTCCTCTCAATCCCCCAGCTTCATCGATTACCGTCCCCATTACTGCCCTCACACTCCCAATCTCCCCGTCTTATTTTATTTCTAATGCCTCACTCTCTTGTTTCCCTCCTCTATCCATCTCCAGCCCTTCCCTTTTTCTTGATCTTTCTTGGCCGTTCTCTAACTATAATTCTTCTTCCTCTCCCTTTGTTTCATGTGGCGTCTTGCCTCCAACTTATCCATCCTCAACTCTATTCTTCTTTCAGCTCTTTTCTTTGTCTCTTGGTCTCTCGCCATCTTCCTTTTATCTCCCCGTCTCCTGCTATATCCCATATCTGTCTTTATCACTTCTTCTCCCTCCCCCACGCTCTCTTTCTCAGTCCCAAAGGCCTCGGGCTCCCAGCAGTGGATTATCACACATCTAAGGAACTCAGCTCCTTCAGTCCTGTTGGTCCAATTAGTTGTCGAATTGAGCATAAGTCGATCTACTGGAACCTCCACGGGCAAAATCATCCCCACAATTCCACGCGCAGGAATATGTATTTGCGTGGGTAAATGCTTTGTGGTTGAATGTGTGTTGATGATAGCCTTTTGGGTTTCCAGTGGAATTACAGTAATGTGTGTTACCAAAGATAGCCTGTTGTTGTGGATGCAACCCATAATTTAACAGAATCGGGGGAGGTTGCACATGCGTTTGTGTGAACTATCTGTTCCAGTCTCTTCCTCGGAAAACAGGCCACCAATTTGATCAGAGCCCAATTATAGCAATTGCTCAGATATTCATGGAGGAACAGAGGAAGCTTGAAAAGAGGATGAAAACCGCAGAGACTTGAAGAAGATCAAAAAAAAGGGATGGTAACAAGACCTGTTAGACATAAAAGAGAGACAGAAAATGACAAAAGATGGGTGAATAGGTAAAAGCGTGAAGTAAGGAGCGAAAAGTTTGTGGTTCAAAAGGAGACTTAGAAATGACAGACACTTTGAGATGAAATATGAAACAGGCACAAATTTTCCAGTCTTTGCCATGGTAGCAGGGTAAAAACTCAATAGAAACATCCGCTGTAACTGTGTGGACTCAAATCAGAGTGCTATTTAGGTTCTTATTTAACAGAATGATCCAGGTTTCAGGGACGAATGTTTAAATTGTGATGTTCGATAACCTGGTTCTAGTCGGTCATAGTAACCTTTTTACTCACTGCCTCTGTTACAGAGATATGGGAAATATGGAGCCTGGCGTCGCAAGAGTAATTCGGGGACTTTTCTTTTTCCAAAATGGCTCTGAATGCAATTGTACAGACCTACAAGCAATCACAGCAATTAAACGAGACCTACTACACCTGTTAGCAAACTTTCTTGTATTACAACTAAACAGTACACTAAAATATGTTTCTGATAACATTTGAAGCGAGAAATAAGCAATGTAGTGACAGAATCTTAATCCATACTTGATCAGCACTGCCTTGTTTGATATTTGATCTAAAGGCTCTGGATGGACCTGCTGATAGACCAGGTGACAGTGAGGCTCCTCTCTGAATCGTTGTATAGAACTCGCCTCCTATTAAATAAACAGTTGTGATTGGCCCAACCAGGTCCAAGGATGGTGTAACAGGAGGGTGGATGTTTTTGCCATAACTTGCTTGTTGACTTACCTACCATAATCCTGTGCAAATGTTGATTTACATGAAGGCCTGATCACACAAGCATTTCAAAGATTTTGCTGCAAAATTAATTTATTACAACAGAATCACCATGATTATTGGGCTCACTTTCGACTTCAACTTCGAAGAACTATGACATGCAGATTTGTGGTCTTTTGACAGTGCTGACTTTGAGGGAATGGAGAGTTAAAATCTGAATTCACTGTCATAGCTTATTAGGTGTGTTGTCCTGTCCATTTTCATTTAACAATCCCCTGCTGGTGTTCTGTCAATATGTGATACCTATCAGGATGTTCTTAGCGGGTCTTTGGCTTAGGGGGGTTAGGGTCAGGGTTATGTAGCTGATGGCACAAATACATCACTTAAATAAACAGTGGAACCTATCAACTAGCTAAGAGAGCTCTTTTAACTGACTAGTGCAAGCATGTTCCCTGGTGGTGAGCATGTTACTAGTTAGCTCAGTAGTTTGAGTAGTTATAAATTCACCAAGCTTCTAGCACCATTTCATGAGGATGCATATATGAACTACACTGTGCCACTTTCTGGGCTTTTAGTAGGAAGCAGTGGCTTGCTTCTGATTTAGCATGTATAGTAGTAGCAAACACAAGATGATGGCTTGTGTGATGTAGTAGTTGTGGCTAGTTGCATTTGCTAAAACAGCTGCAGAGATTTCCAGGGGACTACTTTCTTTAGACTCAAAGAGAAGCGTGGAAGGATTCTGTTTAACCAAAGCCCACCCCAAATAGAGGTGGTCAATAAAATGTAAAATCTAAACCATGACCGTCAGTAATAATAGACAAAGGTATGAAAATAGGATGGCACATTTAACCCCTTTGGTACTGTATTGTAACAAACACGCCAACTTATGTAGTTTGGGTTATTTTTGACTTTTCTAATAATACACTGTTTAAAAGTAGAAATCTGTAGAACCACTGTCCGTTTTGAATTTTTACAATGAAACTCTTCAGATATTGTATGTGTAGAGTAGAAAAGCATAACAAAGTCAAAATAATTTCCCTAACACCTACCACCATTGGTGTTGTATCCAGATGTGCTCCTAATTCCACCTGAGCCATCAGACCCTTGCAAGCGAGGTCAGCGCAGCCTTTTTTTTGTGGACAGAGCAAAAGGCAAGCAGAGGCAAAGATCCATGTAATTGCCCTTCCCTCTTCTCCGCCTGAGCAGTTTAATGAATGGTGGCAATCTCAAACTACTGTTAAAATGGTAACGAGTTTGTGGGTCACTTGGCTGGCCTCAGATAAAGAGTGTGGTCAAGGTCCAACGCAAAAATGACTTCAACCAGATGTGACTACTCAGTGGCGGCTGGTGTCCTGAACCATTAGCACGGCCATTGAGTGGGAAGGATGAGGGTAATGGGGAACTATTTGGATGAATGAAGCACTTTATTTTATACGAGCATGTGCCTGAGCAAGCAAGGACAGGGATGTAGAGGTACTGAAATGTCCTTTGGATAACCAGTTGGGGTTTCAGACCCTGTAATAAGAACATATGGGCTAATTTTCACTTTATTAAAGGCTTGGTTCACCCAGATTACAATAGATATAGTTTCCATGGTAAAGATAAATGAAATTTTGTTTGTTGGAAGCAACATCTCGCTGTTATATTAGATGCCAGGAGTTGGAATACAAAAACAGAACACACTGTGACTGTATCTATGCCAGAAAGTAGTAGTTGCCACTGAAACTGTCCATAGTAAGGTCTATACATTATCTAGCATGTTAGGGCCAGTGTGCCTGAAGGGCAGTGTCGTTGTTGTCTCATTGCAGCTGGAATTGCATTGTTGTTTCCATTTGATTCTATATCTTTTCCCCCCCGTGCACTTTGCACGTTGTGTTGTGCCATCATGTGTGCCCTGGACAGATTAAGAACATATTTTTTGTTGTGGAAAAAAAAATGTTGTGAGCACCACAGTCAAAAGGTGTCCTGCCCAGATATTTTGACAAAGCTAACAGCTAAGCTAAGTCAGTTGTCTGTCATCTGGTCCCTGGAATGGTTTAGGATTTGGGCCATATTTATGGTCAAATTTCGAGTGAAGTTTGAAGTTTTTAATGTTACAAGTTACGTTGGTCCAGTGCTATCACCACACACTAATTTCCCCAGGCAGCCTTTTTTCCAACATTTTTTAGAGCTGTTTGCCATTGCAAACACTTTTGCAGCTAGTGTAAAATAGGAAAATAAGAGCATAGCATTATTATGCTTTCTTTACAGTCTTTTATTTATAATATTTTACTGTTCCCATGTGTAAATGCTACATTTAGCAGGCTAATGCATCCATGGTAACAATGCTGACATGCTGTTGATTAGCTGGTTTACCATTATATTACCATAACCCCTTACTGCTGCTAGGATGGCTAAAACATAACCAACAGCTAATGAATACATCATTAAATATCAAATTCACATCAGTTGTCAGTACATAAATGCATGTATGTACATTGAATTTATATACAATGAACTGAATTTCATGCTGCAGAAATGCAATAGCAGAGTAGAGTAAGGAGATGGTTCAGTAAAACAAGTGTTTGGCATTGACAAAATTTCTTTTCTTTTTCTCTACTCTAGTCTGCTGTATCAAATAAAAGAATAGATTTAAGTCAAGGTTACAGATTATGCAACAAATTGAAAGGCTTCATGCAGTGGAGTGTGGGCTCTACCATCACTGTGTCTCCGTTTTGTGTGCCAAAGTGTGTGACCGGGAGAGAAACAGAGATGGCGTCAAAGTGTCAGCACAAAGTCATTCCCCAAATTTAATCGGCGTGGAATTTACTTTTGTGCCCGGGGAATATAAATTGGGCTCCATCTTTTTTTTGGAAAATAGACAAAAATGAGTTCCTCCCGTTTTATTACAGACTGTGATGAATTGTTTATGTGTGTGGTCTGTTTCTGGAGAATGCGAAGCGCCCCGGAGGGATGAGAAGGGGGGTGTCACACACTTGGATGGAGTACTTGTATTTCACTGTTTTCGCTTTAAAAATGAATGAGTGCATTCTTTCTCTAGAGCCTTGGAGTCTGTCTGTCTTTATTCCTCACCCCCGGTCCCTTTTCTTCCTTTAACGTTTTCTGCCTCTGTCCTCTCCTCAATAGCTGATTGATAGCACTCCATTGACACACAGTTGATGGGAATGTCTCGGGGACAAACGGTGGTTGTCAGGCAGGAGTTCATGGTCAACTCGGCTACGGGCTTGACTCTCAATGGGGTCTCTTGTAGCTCTTGTATGAAGTCATCCAGGGGTCTTGACCACCCTGTTGACTTTTCCCCAATAAAAGCCATTAGGCTCATTGTCTGCTAGCTTACAAACAAGAAACCCACAGTGGCCGATTATGTGGTTGTGGTTTTACAAGGTGGTAACAATAGAGTGATACTTCCTTTACAACAGTTTGATTAGGTCACCAAGTTCATCACAAACTTCCCTTGCAAAGAGAATATTGTTCACGAAAAATTTGTTCCAGGCGCCATATTTGGGTCTAAATTTTTTCATGACATCTGTCTACAGAAATCCAAATATGTTCTATACATATGCATACTATCTATAATATTACGGTATATAAGCACTGAACACTACACCGGCATGGATATCCCACAATGCAATGCAGTGTGGTTCAATTTAAATGCAAGTAAGGTTTCCCCTTGCTGGATGTGGTATATTTTTTAAATGTGTTTGTTGTTAGCCCAGATCAGCATAGTAACGCATCTCAAATTGGCAAAGAGGAAGTGACATAATATGAACCGATCTGTGTCCCTGAAAAGATGCATACTACTGTTTATTAACATAAAGGTATGTTTAACTATACTCTACATTTTGGGTATGTAGTGCATAATATGTGATTGTAGATGCTCGAGTTAGGAACTGTTCATCTGTATTGGCTTTTTTCCTGGATCAGTTGAGATAGGATCTGCAAGTTTAGTTTCTGTACCATGGCCGCTGGCCCGTTTTAGCTTGACATCTTTTCCAATACTTGTTGACTCTAAGTATGGTTCTGTGATTTATTTGCATTGAATTTCAACTGACTGGCATAACATTGCATTTCCACAAAGAGAGGGCTTTTTTTTTTCTCTTACCGCTCTGGTCGGATTCTTAACCAGTGCCAATTTTGCCCTTTAGTCCAATGAGCTGTAGGTAGAGGCTGCCAAGTTGTAGTCCTAACGCACTGCTCTGTACACTGGAGGCAACAGAGGAATCTGGCTTCTGTGCTGTTCAGCAGTTTTGTCAATGTGGCTAGGTACGCCGCTGCCAAATAAACGCTCTGCCTGCCTCCTGCCAGTAGTGATTTATGGCCGAATACATCCCTGCCCTGTCCACTTCATCCCCAAAGAAAAATCATTTTCCAATTGAGCAGAACTTAGGCCTTGAAGACCGATTCAACGCTGGGATAGAGAGGCAGAATATTTTATCGGCATTGGCGTTTGGATGAATGATGCATACCCCGATCTCATGGGGCTGATGGACTGATAGACTTAAGAGGCACAGTTTCTTTTCCCTTCTGCTTTTCTTTTACAAGACAGAGGATGCAATTTGATGAGAAAGCTATAATTACAGACTTTTATTGTAGACAGGGCTTACTTGTAACCAACAGGCCAAATGTATTTAGTGTCAGAGGAAGGACAGAAGTTGTTAGAGGCTGTAGAGTATTATCATGGGCTATTTATTATTACAGTTTTATATGGAGCTGCTTTTCTAACCCAGCTCTCGGGACCTGCTACATGCTCTGAATGTACTGACGCAATACAATGCAAAGACTGGCCCATCAGGATACATACATCAAGATGTATAGCTGTTGTCAAGTTGTTCTATTGCAGTGTTTTGTTTTTTTTTGCTGCATATCTACAAAATTTAAAAAGTCAAGTCCGCTCCATGACCCCACACAGACCCTGTTAGCTTCTTTAGTATTTCTTGGCAGCATCTTTGCCCCCATTAACCCTGGTTCCATCTGCATCCATAGCGGCTGTTTTAAACAAGAAACTTCGATAAACTAACTGAACACTACCTGGCCAGCACCAAAGAACTGGCGAAGTTAGTCGCAAGCTGATGAAAGTGGTTAGACATTTAGAAGAAGGTAAGGGGCCTGAAGTTCTTTGCTGGATTTAGAGAGACTTATAGAGACCAAAAAAACAGAAGAAAAATTATTGAAGCCCATTTCGGCCATTATTTTTGAAATACTAACACATTATCATGAGATACTAACACATAATTATTAGTACGAGATACTAGCACATTATTTTGAGTCTTTTGAGAAATAATGACTTACAGAATCTTTTTTTTCCCCTTCGCATTGGTGGAAACGGGTTTGTATAATTTTTAGTTCTATTTTGGTCAATATAAACTCCAGCGAAAATTTTCTGTCTTTAGCTTCTTAAATAAATGAGTGAATATTGGACAAATATTTATTACATAGCCAGATACACAACCAATGCTAATGCTACTGTTGCTCTGTATCTGCTGGACGTGTAAAAAGATATTTTTTTCCCAATCAATAAATATATAAATAAGTGGAATGAATCAATGCAGCTTTAAAGGCTATGGCTTAATTTATCAACTGAAGGTTTAAAGCTGAAAGAAAAAAGAAAGAGCGATTGTCTTGGTGAGGCACAAATACTAAGTGTGCAGCATGGTAGATCTAATCCGCATGTCGAGGGACCAGTGCTGTTTCTTTGCCTTTCTGTCTGCATGGTAAGAGTGTCAAGCTTTGCACCAGTATCTCATTAGGAGAAGGACAGCTGTGCAGAGGCGGACAGCCTGTTTCCAGAGACAACGGTTGAGTCACAGTAGGCCAACGACCAATCGGGGAACACTTGCTACATGCCGCATGACTCAGAGAGCCTCACACGACGGCTCGTTCGCAAATTCAGATACGGCTGCTGTCTAATTCCTCATCAGCAAAGTTTCTTTGACAGTCAGAGGCAGAGAAGAAGCAGGTTGCACGCTGTCGCTGTATTTGTTAGAGCTGTTACTGAGGTTGTTATCAGCACTGGCAAGCGGGCTGCTGCTCAGGGAAATGTCCTCTGTTCCGCTTTTCTGGACTCCATAAACATCTTTGGAAGCCAAGCTCCACCAGGGCTGGAACTCCTGAGTTTGGGCTGCTTTGAGCCAAGCGCCTAGAGACTCCGCTGAGTGACTTTGATGGCAGTCTGTGTTGTGGAAATTGGTCTAGAACTCTCCAAGCTCATTCTGAATGTCCCCGGCTGTGGTGCTCCGCTTTGACCAACTCTTAGTTTTGTGTGGAAAAAAAAACTCTTTTAAGACAGTTACCAAGACCAGCCCCGCCTCAGTGGAAGGCCCTATTAAAAACTGCTTAGGGTTTCTTTTTGAATACTGACTGCAAATGAACGCTACAAGCTGTGTAGCCTCACCCTGACACAAGAGGGCAATATCATGACTCAACTTTATGCTATGAGGATAAACACTGAGAGGATTAAATCATATTTGAGAACAACTACAACTATCCTTATACATGTATAATAAATGGTGTGTAATTAGGTTATTAATTAGGTTGTAACCACTATAAATCCTTATACTTATCCATAAATATATATATATGTATATATATATATATTTATATATGTATATATATTTGTTTTTTAAAATCATTGTTTAATTTTAAAAAGTTTGTGTTTGTGCTACCCTTAAATTTAAGTTGACTTAATTTGAAAGGACAAGCTGAGGTACTTTTGTAACAATTCAAAACTTTTCTAGTCAAATAAACTTGATATAACTTAAGTTGCACATGAGAAAACATGCTCAGGAAACTTAAGACAACAATTCAACAGTCACACTGCCAAACATTTCTAATGTGAGATATATCAAAGATAATGTAAAGAAAATGTAAATATATTTATTGTTAAATTGTACGTTCATTAGGGTAGGGACTGAATTCAGTACTATCATTCATCATGGTACGCAGTGTTTTCTTACACTGTGAACAAAAAAATAGTTTTAACTTAAAAAAGTTAGTGTCCACATTACTTTAAAGTTTTAAGTTGAGTGAATTTGAAAGGACAAGTTGAGATAATTTTGCAATATTTTAAAACAAATAAACTTTCCTAGTCAAATAAACTTGATATGAATTCAGCTGCACATGAGAAAACATGTTCAGGAAACTTGAGATATTAAGTTGAACCAGCAGCTCTTCAGTCACACTGATGAACATTACAGAGAGTTTTAACGTTCAACCAATGCGTGCTGGGAAGTCAGCTAATATGCTGATCATGTTTCATTAGAAATTAAATTTAATAGTTGACTGAACTACAGTATATTAATTCAACTTATCATTTCAGGTCAAAAGAGCTCGTGTTCATAAGTTCTTTATAAACATGAGTTTTAAATTTTTAGTTTAAATCATTTCAATAAATAAAACTTGTATATTTCCATGAAGTTAATGAGAAAAGATTAGTTAATTGTTCTAAATTCCAGTATGTTTTTTCAGTGCAAGGTGAGTGTTTTAAGACAATGAAAAACCTATTTGAGAAAATATTTGGGCCTGCAGCCAGGTAAGTTATTAAGTCAGCTCAGTCAGACAGTCCCGCTTTCATCCTATCTGACCAAGAAATCAACCAGATATTTATCTCCTGAGCTTCGCCTAGTCAGCTTCATTTTCCCAGAGGCCACCCAGAGAGGAGCATTTTCATACACTTGTTCTGCAAGTCACTAAAAATTCATGCAGCTCAAAAATAAGAGATATTATCATATATTACACCACAGCGAATACCGGGTAACTCTTTATTTGAAGGGGTGTGCATAAGACTGTCATTAGACTGTCAAAACAATCAAATTACACCTGTCATGAGCATGAAGACGTCTTTATGAATGTATATGACTGTTATGATTAAGTTGTCATCACATCAGCTGTATCATTTTTATGTCATTTCTGGCATTAAGCAAACCAATAATGTCTCAGTTATAACAGCTTGACTTTACCCAAGTCATCTTAACCAATCAATGACTCAACTAAATAAACTGTTTAGCTTTATGTTTTATCTTTACATTAAACTGTCATGTGTGTTTGGTTTTGATATTGGCTGTCATGAGACCACTGTCTCATGAATATTTTTCCTTGACCTCAACTGTGTTTCGGACTTGTCATTTTATTTACAATGTCAAATGCTTTCGTAACAATGTCGTGATTAATTTCCTGGACTTGTCATAAAGATGTCATTAAATGTTATAAGGTCAGTATGATGACAGAATGTAGGAAATTAATGCTGACACTGTTTCAAAAGCATCTGACAGTGTATTAAAACTTAATGACACTGGTGAAGTCCAAAGTGGACAACTTTACTTGAGGTCAAGAAAAATATTCATGACACACTTAAAATGGTTTGATAATGTCAAGTTGTCATAACAAAGACATTTACAGGTTATGCTGTCTTGGTTAATGTCAAGTTGTCATAACAAAGACAATGACTGGTTATTGTGTCTTTGTTAAAGTCAAGTTATAAAAAGACATTGTCTCAGATAACTTGTCATAACAAAGAAATTTTTGTCTTGGTTTTAGTCACATCGTTATAACAGAGACATTATTGGCTTGATTAATGTCAAGTTTTCATAAGAAATAATCTCAAACAAAGTCTGCTTTTTATTAAAAATGACATGATTATGGCAGTGTAATGACAGTCTTATGCACACCCTTTAAAAGAATGTATTACTGAATATGGTGATACAGGCTGTGCTTGCTCTCCACATTAAGATGTATCAGTAGCGTTCATATTGCAGTTTGACTCGTCGGGAGCAACCACCTTCAACACAGGCTGCTGTTGGCAGCTGCCTCTGGGCTGGACCCCTCGGCCAATCAACTCCCCTCCGCCTGAAGGCAGGCCGTGGTTTTTCTCTCGCTCCACTACCTAGAGCTGCAAGCCAGCCTGTCAATCACACAACCAGGCCCCACTGTGCTGCCTGACCCACTGGCACTCTCGCCATGGCAACGCAAATCCCAGCAGACCTAGCTGTCAAGAACAGGAGTTCTCTGAAATATGAAAGACAAGAATCTCTGATCCAGTGTACACACACGGGGTTTGTGCCCCGGACCAAGATGTCTTGGTCGCATGAATGATGCATCCCTACATGTTATTTGTGTGATTTTTTGTCATATTGCCATGATATAGTATCCGACCCCTAACCCAAAAACACACTCATATTATAAGATAAAGATTTCATGATGAAATCGCCCCAAGAAAAATATGTTTAAGCAAAATTCATAATTGTGCTTGCGCAAAGAAGGCTAGGAGGAACACTGAGGCAAGCACTGTGTGAGCTCTCTTTAAAATCAAAGTGGCAAACAAGAGCGTTATTTGTTCAGCGTAATAGTTTCTCCAAGCACCCTCAAACAATACTCAGCATAAAAATCAGCAGCGGTGCAGATGGAGTTCCCCTACGGTTACCTCTGCTTGAAATATAAATGCAGTGGGGAGATTAGTTTAAATCTTGGCCAAACATTGTCCACATTTATGTGGGTCTATTGACTGACTAGTGGTGCTTTTAAGTACAAGTACTGATTAAATCCTTTTCATCAGGTCTTGTTATTTTTTTTTTTTTTTTCAAAATATGAATTTTCTTTTATTTGGCCCTGAGGTTGTGGTGAAATTTTCAAACATTGTCAGCTTACTTTGTTTCTATTTGTTGTTTTTCTTCACCAAATTTGTTTCAAAAAATGGCTAAGACAGGAAATAAAATATAGAAAATGTGTTTAAAAAAGATTTAGAACAGTGTAACTTTACAATTGGTAGTTCTTTTCAGTTTGATCAAAAAATTCCCATGTGGAAAAATTGAAAGGAGCGCCACTGCTACCACTGTAGAACAACATCAGGAGCATCCATTGTGTTTCCACATACTTTAAATGAAACCACTCCCACTTCCGTATGACGAAAGCCTCAACGAATCCGTTCTATGCATGACTCAAACTGTTAACTCATAGTCCTTCAGAGTTCAGTTTTCTTGTCACTCAACAACATGGGAATACAACTGTAGAGTCTTTCATCACACAGAAATGGGCTACAGTAGGCTGGACAAATGAGAAATCATCAGGAAACCTTTCTTGTGAAATTGCTGTGTTAAATTTACCACAGTGTAATATACAATCAGTCATTAGCACAAGTAATAGCTGTTAGCACTTGGTGACATTTAGCATAGAAGATTGTGATTTGTTCAGAATGAATATGTTTAAAAAATTTATTTTGTATCTTACAAAATAGATTAGCTAGGTTTGTGGTTAGCTCTGAAAGGGCAATCTGCATTCTTTTCTGGGGTTTCTGGAAACTCCCAGTCAGCCCTTAGCAAAACGCAGTGATGCAGGTTCGAGTGCTCATGCCCTCTCTTCTGTCAACCTTACATCAGGTCACAGGCTTTTGACATGAAAACATACATACTGTGACCAAAATTTGATTGTTTGGATTTGAATACATAAGAAACGCTACTTAGTCCCTCCAGGATTTCCCAGGCCTTTTTGGGATTGTTATGATCTAAACCGTCTGATTTCACAGCAGTTTTTTGTGAAAATTGTGATGCACGTTGCAATTTTTTAGGCATTTTTTGCAATGAAATGGTGGAGGCAAATGAAATTGCAAGAAAAAAGTTGCAGTTGTTTTCTTTTCTTTTTTATAATTCATTAAAAATCAAAGGCAACTTGTTCCAGTGACATTAAAAATGCCTTGTATTTTGAGTGTTCTAAGTAACCATACACAAAATGCTCAGGATTATCAGTACTTTTAGTACTCAGTAAAAAAAAAAAGCTGAGTTGGGTCATTGACACATACATGTATGATATTTGTGAAGCTGTGATTGGTGGAACTTGCAGGACATCACAAAGTGTTGCAATCATAACATTGCAACCTCGTGGAAGGACTGGCTGCAGCAGAGGCTATATCTGTTGTTTGGTGCTGGGTAGAGAGTGTCTGCAAAAATGGCCCTCACCTTCAAGTAAATTGATTTAGGCCTAATGTTCATTGGTATTAGCCTTGCTTGCATCAGAGCACTTTGACTTCTATTGTCAGAACAAGTGTGAATTTGTCTCACATCATAGCAGCTCCATTTGTAACATCATAGACAACAAACATCAGAACAGGAAAGAAAATGCATACATCTAACATGACATTACAATCACAAACCTCACACAAACCATACTGATTCAACTTGATTTTTATTCCACTCTTGGTCATCCATGCCCCCCCATGTTTACTCTTCACTGCCCAGTTTTAGACCCACTGCACTACCCAGTCCTCTTCTTCAGTAGTAGCTTTCTGTTTATTAAATGTATCTCTCTTTGTCACCTTGTCTTACAGGTCATCCTCATCCTGACTAAGTACTACCACGCTGACTCCACCAAGGTGCTGGAGAGCTCACTGTGGAGGTAGGCCAAACGTTTACACCGTGTTTGCTCTTGCTGGATGTCTTCATGTCATGTCTGGCCTCAGACTCACGCAGACCTTTCATCAGCGTGCAGCTTCCCTTTAACAGCTAGGGCAGCGCAGGTCTCGGTTATCTCACCGCTGTGCTTCTTCAAGGAGACAAGAGTGATACAGGGCGCTAGGGCGGACGAAACATCAGCAGGCAGCTACGAGTGAAGTGGGGGACCGGAGAGTGGCGCTGCGAGGCCAGAGCGGGCATCTGTTTGGGCAGATAGCATATCAGCATGGCACAGGGCAGGACGGCGGGCACCGGCAGTGCCAGGGAGAGGGGTCAAGTCTGGCTGGCAGAGCTTCCTCTATTTAGCAAAGCTCCCTCTCGCCAAAAACACTTCACACTTCTCTCGCTTTTGAGCGGTGGAAAAAGCAGTGCATCCATTCCGCTCAACTTCACAACAAACGCCCATTTCCTCTTTATGCTACATCCAGTCCCTACACTCTTACAAATAAGGGTTCCAAAGGGGTTCTTCCTGGAGAGCTGAGGTTCTCCACGAAAGAACCTCTGAAGAAGTCATTTTTGAAGAGAGGGTATATGAAGGGTTCTTTAGAAGACTATGGTTTCCATTAAGAAGCTTTTTGAATGAGAAAGTTCTTCAAGGCATGTTAAAATCCTTGAAGAAAGTTTCAAAGAAGCTTTGGACCATAATATAAAAGGGTTCTTCATAGAACCCCTTGGATAGGTTCTTAATGAAACCTTTGATATATAAAAAGGTTTCCCGGCAGAGCCTCCTGGGTGGATTTGAGACAAAAGCCTTGGAATATGAAGGGTTTGTGATAGAACCTCCTGGATATGTTCTAGAAAAAAACCTTAGAATAAAAGTGGTTCCCAGTAGAACCCCCTGGGTGAGTTCTAGGTAAAAACTTTAGAATATTAAAAGGTTTTCGACAGAAGCCCCTGTATGGCTTCTTGTGAGCACCCATAGAATTTGGAAAGGTTTTGGATAGAACCCCCAGAGAGGGTTCTGGGTGAAACCATTGCACCATAGAAGGGTACTCCTTTAGAACTTCTCACAGTTCTAGATGAAACCTTTGGAATATAAAAAGGTTCTTAGCCGAACACCCATGGGTGGGTTCTAGATGAATCCTCAGAATGTAAAAAGGTACTTGGCAGAACCCTCTGTGTTGGTTCTAGATAACACCTGAGGAATATGAAGGGATTTTTGGTCGAACCACTGGGTAGGTTCTAAAGAAACCCTTTGGAAACTACAAAAGTTCTTTGTTCCCACCTGGGTGGATTCTTGTGAGCACCAAAAGAAAATGGAAAGGTTTTGGATAGAACCCTGAGAGATGGTTCTGTGTGAAACCACTGCACTATAGAAGGGTTTTCCATTAGAACCACTAGTGAGTTCTGGGTGAAACCCTTCACAGAACACTGTATACTGGGTTCTAGGTAATAATTTCTGCAAGCGTTCCAAGTGAAACTGTTACAAAAAAGTTGGACCAGGAATTGAAAATGTTTCTGCTATGGAAGAACCCTTTTTGGTTCTGGTCAATGCCTTTATTTCTAAGAGTGTACCACTCCTGGGATGCTGTTCTGTCGCTGAGCATGTCCCTCTCATAGATAAGGCTGTAGAGGAAACTTAATTGTATTCAGATTTGCTGAGGAAAACTTAGAAAATAGACACGACAGGGCTCATAACACTGGCTAAAATTAGCCGTCTAGAAGGCATTCGCACAGAGCAAAACGTGTCTGATGGTGGTACTTAATTCATGCCATTCACCTCACTGAGGGCTCCATGACTTCAAAGCTTCAGCCTCTCATTAGCTCTGACTGCCTGTCTCCCTGGAGGACAGATATGAATAATGTACATATTTTCTCCTTCCCTTGTTGATGTTTTAATTGTTGCAGTGTATGAATAATGCTGCAAATTCGCCACTGGACAGCCCACTTGAGAAAGGAAAAAACACTGCAAGTGGTTGAATTTAATCTGAATTGAACCTAAATTGGCAGAGACGGAAAAAACTGGCCGGCTGCGTGTTGGCATCATTGTGTAAAAAGCAGAAATTAGCATGAAATTAGCATGTTTCTGAGAGGGTCCATACGGCTCTCTGACCACGTCTTGGTAGGTATTATGTGTGGGGTGTGCCTCGGTTCCTTGTAGCTGTCAGCTTGGCGAGGTGTGTGGACAGCCACAATCCTCTGGCCTATAGGCTTTGAAGTCTCAGGGCTGTAGGATCAAACAAGAAAGATGGGGGAAGATGAATGGGTTTGCCGTCTTGCCCTGTCAGGTGGCGTAGATCAAGATGCCAGGTTTCACACAGGGGGAAAGTTAACAGCACTGAGAGGAGAAAAGTTTTGCAGGGCAGCTGAGTTAATGAACTGAGGCCCTTTTAGATCAGTGGGGGCACTATGGATGCTTGTTTTGTGTCAGTACGCAAAGCACACAATAGTTACCTAGGTGGAGAAAGACCTACATAGGTGGGTTACTATCATTTACGTCTGTCCTGAGAAAGAATCAGAGGAAATCATGTGTCGACCCGAACCACCAACCCATGGTGTCAGTATTAGACAACCTATAAATTGGACTCTGCCATTAACTATCTTTCTCCAGAGTTGCTTGAAGCAGCTTGAACTTGATTGCTTTTGATGAATTTTCAGTGTCTCACAAAGCAATCTAGTGATCACTTACCCGACAAACAGTAGAGGTTTTAAATGTACCGGGATTATTTGGATTTTGTGATGGTGAGTTAGAGATCCTCTATACCCGTTCCCTTAATTCTGCATTCAAATAACAAGACTCTGAGACTGTGTGCAGTGCATATTTTGTGTACGGTAATGTGCCAGCTGTTTTCCATTAAAAAAATATCAGGTGATGTAGTGTAAAGAGTGGGAAAGTCCTCATATGGTGGAGGAGGGGTGGTTGGATGGGTTGGACAAACACAGGATTTGTCCTGTGTGAAACCAAAAGTCAACATTATAGATAACATGACTTACTTTACTTGCACTTGCATCATGTCACAAATCCAAACCATAATCTTAGGATTAAAGTAGTTATTTCGGCCAAACATAACCAAACCGTGACCATTTCACAACTTTAACAAGGTTTATTTTTATTACAAATGCACCATGACAAAGGTCACCTGACTATGGATGACAGTGAAGGTCACCTGACAGTGGATCTGCTGTCTACAGAAGTTAGTGGGAAGGACTGCAGCATTGCCACATGAATGCGAAATTGAACTTTGGCGAATGCATTGCATGAAATTTGGCAGTGATGAATCATGTCATGTGTACGCCGACTGGGTTGATGTAACACTGAGCACAGGTTCACACCAGCTTTGTTTAGTCTGTCTGAACTGAACGCTGGTGGGTTAACCCCTGTGGTGTGGTTTGTTTGGTTTGCTGTGAATGCTGGACACAAACTCTGGTGCAGACCAAACAACTGCTCTCTGGTCCTCCTTGAAGGGGTAGTCTCAGACCACTGTTCAAAGTCAAAATTGGACAAAATAACCTTAACTCAAGGTCCACTTACTTATTTTCTGTGGGCAGCCAGGGAAAGAACAAGGATGACTTTCACATATGACGCCACAGACACAATATGTCCGTTGCATGGTGACAACTGATTGATGTGTTCACTGCTGAGGGTTGTAAGATGTGATTAAAAAAAGTTACAAAAAATGCTAGCAAGTAGACTTCAAGTTTGGATTATATTGTCAAAGGATGACATACATTTTGGATTATATTGTCAAAGGATGACATACATTTTTCCTGACATGAAACGTCTTGTGGTCAGGTGACTTCCTAAATGGTCACATCTAGAAGAGGAACAAGAATTTGTAAAACTCAACTAATTATGTTTTAGAAAGTGACAACTGTGGTTAAGATCTGCTCAGCTTTAGTGACAAAAACAGTTATTTAACATTAAAAAAGATCATGGTTTGGGTTAAAACCATCTATCTTGCAAAATCTTTTGTGGGTCTGGGGTTCCCATCTAGAAATGACCCTTGAAAAGAAATAGCAGAAATAGGGTGATGTTGTCATAGTGTTGCACAGAGGAAGGAAGGATGTCTGAGGGGATGGTTGGGTCTACAAATGAAGTGTTTTAGTTGTTTGCGCCATTTGCTATCAACACTCGAGGTTGGTTTCTCAAAGTCAGGAAAGCAATCGAACTGTAACCAAGTAGTTTTATTTGCCTAAACTTATCCAGATTACCATACGATTGACAGATGCAGAAAACATAATAGTCCCTGTGGCTGATGCTGGAAAAGCTTTAGAGGTCATTGGAAGGTACTGACACGTCACCCCTTTTTGTTGAGTAGGTGCCAAGGCTTGTTGGATGTCAGTCAGTACATACTTTGTCTGTGTCCAATGATAAAACAAAACTTACTTCAGAGAAACCCCTGGACTTCCCCAAGCTCTATCAATACTAAATTTCCAGCTTGTGCCTTCTAATCATAACCATGACCACATTTGGTGCCATGCCTGTGTTTTCCCTGTGTTATGTTGTGGAGAGTTTTGTCTGTGCCCAGGCTTTGGCGTCAGTGCTGGCTCCTTTACCATTGCTGCCTTTTACTCCTGCATGTCTATCAGTCTGTTATGGCTGGCCCGAGTTTGCGAGCTGTAATACGGCTAATAAAAGAGCTCCAAACATCTCCTGTCACTTGTCTTGTGAGAATGGCTCTCTTTGTGAAGGGAGCAGGGGAAAAAGTGAGTGGCAACTCGCAGACCACCTGAGGCATTACCAGGTAGTTTATGCTCGTCTTTGAAGTATGCAAGTAAAAATATGAGAAAATGTACCTGTTGGAAGATGAGTTAGATTTATCCATGTGAGACTGTGTAACTGTCTGTGGCCAACAGGTCTTTCTTTCTTTCTTTCTTTCTTTCTTTCTTTCTTTCTTTCTTTCTTTCTTTCGGTCTTTCTATCTTTCTTTCTTTCTAGTTTCACTGTTGTTCAGGCTCTGCTCAATAATTGATGCTGTAGCAGCAGTGATGTCGTTGTGTTTCTCTTTGGCTGAGGTGAATTACGGCAGTCAGAGGTCCGGACCCCTGAAGTGAGAGGAGATACAGTGGACGCTTAAAACGCTGAAGTCCCGCTGTGTGTGTTTGTGCTGTAGCTACACCTCTGTTTAAATGTGTGTGCTACTATAAATCCCCACTTTGCAAAATACAGTCTTATCACAGCATTTAGGAGAGTTTCCCAACCTTTTCCACTGCAAACAATATTTAGTCTTAAAGCATTTAGCTTAAACACAAACATTAAGGACTCTTGAGTAACACTTCAAATGGACAAGGTCTTACAAAAGTGCTGACCGAACACATCTAAAGACAAAAGTGTGTCCACCTGTTTCAAATTGCCATATGCAGCAGTCCTGCCGTCATAGCCTCGTCCTGGCTGTTCTTACCAAGAATTCTGTCTCTAGCCAAATAGACTCACAAGACAGTCTGTGAATGCTTTCCTCAACAAGGACTAAGAAGAATCTTCCAGCTTTCATTGCTACAACTGGATGGAAACAATTAGAGATTTAAAAAAAAAACATGCCTTGTTGAACCAATCCAAAGTCTTTATGGTGACCTTTCATGTTGGGGTGTTGGACATTTTATGCTTACTACTAGAATGGGATGGGAGATTTGTTTTGGGTAAGGCGTGTCCTTGAAAATCATGTAACGGGTGCAGGTTCTATTAACTACCATGTGTTACAAAATCCCTAGATGATCAGCAGGTGGCAAGATCATCAAGAGTGTTTGGTATTGCGAGACTACTTGACAAAAGCATTTGTGGTGTTGCACATATGTGATTGAGAGAGACATTCAAACTCTGGCTTCTTTCACAGCTTTGCAAGCCTGGCCTATCACTATGAAGTGTTGGCATGACTGTGAGGTTATCTGTTTTGGAAAGTTCCAAAAAATCCCTTCGAGTCCGTGCTCCGAGCACTTTGATAACCTGCCGATTTGACAGCACACAACAGTAGGATGGCAATATTTTCAGTGTTAGATGGCAAAGCTTTAAGAGTTTCTGGCAAAAAAGTGGAAGGCTGAACACGTGATCCACAGTGAGTTCCCACACTACGGCTTGCTTGAGGACCCTTAAATGAGATATTTGTCTAATCTGATACGGTCTCTCAGTCGACTAGTCCAAGCTAAGGCCTTAAACACAGATCAAATTGGGTTACTGCGTCAGGGTAAACAGAAGGAAAGGTGCTCGTAGATTAGGCAAAGACGTGAGGATTTGCCACTGTATTACCAAACACTGTGATGACTGCGGGCTGACAGAACTCTTCTTAAGACTCAGTTGCTCCAAGTCGAGCCATGAAATACTCAGTAAACCTTTTTGATCCTCAGACTGAAAGGAGCAGATGTGTGCTTCACTCTTTTCTGGCATCGAATCCACAGTGCAATTTCACATTTTGAGACAATACAGAGGGCATCAAACACCAGGAAGTAAATGATGTCCATTTGTGATTCGTTGGAGGGAGGTCACATTTTGATCAGATTACAATATAATACCCTGATTCCTAGTGGAGTTTTAATGTCTGCAAAGGGATGAATCCAGTTTTGGAGGCTTTTAAAATCTGGAAATACATTTCTTGAATTAAAGTCAGATATTGGAGCCTCTCTTTGTTTTAGTCTGATAAGGTACGTAGTGGAATTTTTGGGGCTCTAATCCAGGTATACTGCATATTGCTTCTAACACTGAATACTGGAAGCTTCATTTCCCAAAAGCCATTGGTTATCAGCCTTTAAAATGGACCTTCAGAAACCCAAATTGGACAAATCTAAGTGCTTATGTCTTCATTTTTGTCTTTAAAGAATGTTTTAACCCAAAGTACCCTCCAGTAATCATACGCTCACATAAACAGGGTGTTGGTATGAGAGTCGAGGGGTATTTATAATTCATGCTGTCTTCACACATCTTTTGAAGACGTGAGGGGGGCTGGTAGCCATCCCACTGGGGGTCCTCACTGCTCCATTATGGATGAAGAGATCGTCTGACAGGCAGGCCAGCACTTCTACAGTAGATCAACCACACCGCACTTCCACGAACACAACCATTGACAATATGCCCGTCATATATGCTAAATTGTCAGATATGCTAAATTTGCCTTATCAAGCATAACTGCAGTGCCAATTTTATTGATATTCAAAATGTAAATGCTTCACTCCAAATACAAAATGTAACAGAAAATTAGGTTCAACTTATGAAGAAATCCTGCATAAATGTGTTTATACACTCTTAGAAATAAGGGTTCCAAAAGGGTTCTTCCTAAATGGCTGAGGTCAGCTCAGAACCAACTGCTTCCGAAGAACCCCTTTTAAAGGGAGGGTTCATCAAGGGTTCTTTGTAAGACTAGGAGTTCCATGAAGAATAATTTTCATCCAAAGAACCCCTTTTGGAAGTTCTTCAAGGACTATTGATATCCTTCGTCAAGGGTTCTTTGTAGGATATCATAGAGGGGAACCTTTCACACATGCTTGTAGGTATAACCCTTTATGTTAGGTTCTCTCTGAAAAGAGTCCAACCTTTAGAAAAGGTTCCACTTTTTACCTTTTATAAAGGCAGGTTGTCAGAAGTGAAACCTTTCACTTATGGTTTAAGTATAGCCCTTTATGTTGGGCTCTTGGTGGAACATTGAAAAGGTTCCAACCTTTATAAAAGGTTCCACTTTTAACCTTTTATTAATGTTTCACTTTATTAATGTTTCATTTGGAAAAAAGTATAAAAAAAGTTCTACTCCCTGGTGGGTTCTGGATGAAACCCTTGGAAAATAAGAGAGTTCTTGGTGGAACCCCCTGTGTGAGTTCTAGATGAAATCCTTGCAATATAAAAAGGTTCTTGGCAGAACGCCCTGGTTGGGTTCTTGCTAGCACCCTTAGAAGGTAGACAGGTTCTGGATAGAATTGCCAGGGTGGTTCCAGGTTGTTCTCTCAAAGGGGGGGGGGGGGGGGGGTTCATAGGTGTAACCTTTCACAGTAAGGGTTCTAAGGGTATAACCCTTTATGTTGGGTTCTTGGTATAACTTTCTGAAAGGAAGCCTTTGAAAAATATTCATTTTTTTACCTTTTATAAATGTTCCACTCTTTTCAGAGAGCTCAATGTAAGAGCCCACATTTAAAAAAAAAAAAAGGTAAACCAGAAACCAGAAAGGGTTCTGTTATGGGGACATCTAAAGAACCTTTATGGTTCTACTTATTTCAAGGAGCATATGTGTGTCTGAGTGGGCATTAATGTGTCTGTACTGTATGTGTTGTTGTGTATAGATATGTATTAGTGTATACCTGTATACTATATAGTGTTTGTGTTGCTGCTGTAGGACCTTTTGTTAATGGGTTACGTAGATTGAGTGAAACAGATAGAGTGGAGAGCAGGACAGATGGGAAGGAGAGTGAATCAAAAGAGCCTCCAAGGCCTCTCAAAGCTGAACAGTAGGGGGCATCACACCTCAGACAGACATCCAACATCCACACCTCATACTCTGCTCTGTATACTTTACTTCAACCTTCCCATTCCTCTCTCCACTTAGACCCAGAGTCAGAATTTATGCGTTCTTTCTTTGTAACAAAGCCGCTCTTCAAAGCTGCGTTCAGGAAAGCAGAGCAATCGGGGAGATGATAAGTGATGATAGAGGAAGTTGAAGCTTTGATGATTCTCATGGGGAAACTGGGTCATGATAACATAATACACTACAAAAGAGAAGAAGAAAAGTATGCTCTTTTTTTTTCTAAATCATGTCAACATGCAAACATGTTGACATGCTTGACACTTTTATTTTTGAATAATTACTCTAAACGGCTGAGGTTACTGGCAGCCACATCATCTTCAAATCAGCTCTTGCAACACTACGCAACTTTATTATTATCGTTTATGGCAAATCTTACACTTTGTAGTTCAATTGATGCCACACAGAATGTTTCACTTTTAGGCAACATTAGAACTTACTGGGTCATTCCTGCAATACCACCATCAATCAAGTATAATGGTATATTAAGGTCCTTGTAATAAGCATTACTTAATTGGTAATAAGGCCCTTATAAGTCCTTATTACCAACATCAGTATGTGTTAAAAATACCATGTAAGTTTTAATAATAGCAGCATAAACAGATTAATTGTTAGATTTTTAAGACAGTTATAAGAAACATGTTTACAGTTTGTAGACTGCTTTAAAATTCTAATAAAAGCCTTATGAATTTCTTAGAGTTGTTTATAATTGCATTATGAACACATTTATTGACTTTAACTAACTTGCCTGTTAGTCATAGGTAAACCTTTACTAAGTTTTTTTTTCTTGCTTTATTAAGATAAATGCATACTTTATTATGGATGTTTAAGCAGGTAACTATACACTCATTAACAGTTAAGCAGGCATTTGTAGCTACCTTTGTTAGGATTAATGAATTCTTTATTATGCACTTATTAACAGATAAAAGCATAGTTAACCATTAATAAGTTTTTTTTTAACCTCAATAAGACATTTTCCTAACTTTACATCCAGTAACTGCCAAAAGCATAGTTAACTGTTAATAATTGCATAATAAAGTATTTATTAACCCTAACAAACTTTGTTTCCTCTTATTTTTCAAACCAGTCCGCTAGCATTTTTCAGTGGCAAGTTAGCAACCTCGATAAAAATGCAACGTCCAGGCAGACTCATATGACTTGGTTATGTAAGTTCATATGTGTAATGTAACTTATGTAACTTAATTATGTAATATAACTCCATTATTTTATGTTACTAGAGATGTTCCAATAATGTTTTTTTTCCTTCCCGATACTGGTTTTAAGACCTTATTGTTGAGTATTGGTCAGCACTGAGTGAGTGAGTGAGTAAAAAAGAAAAAAACATTTGGTAAAGTCTGTTTTACTTTCCCCATAAGCCCAAAATAGTTCAATCCAAACCAGTTCACAATCACTAATGAAAAACAACCCAGATTTGATACTGCAGATCCCCACAAAAACAAACCAAATCAAATCGTAGTAGTTTGTCAAGTTTGTGTGCATTGCACTAGAAATCCCCCGATCAGTGTTTTTGAAACTGATCGGGGGATTTCTAGTGCAATGCAATGCAATTCTCAGACCTATAAAAATGCTCAAGTATAATTAGGAAAAAGTCAAGTCTTTTTGAGCAATCTGTCTGAAGTCTAAGTCAAGACTCAAGTTTTGAATATCAAGTCAAAGCTAAGACTTTTATCAGTGTTAGTCAAGCAAGTCTCAAGTCCTCAAATTTGTGACTTCAGACTGACACAAGTCAAGTCATGTGACCTGAGTCCCCATCCTCTGGAGTGAGGTAACATGAGCCACATATTGCGAATAACAGCATTAGAAAGTCCAGCGTGAATATGAATAAAACTGAACATGGCTGGAGGACGTCCAAATGAAACAAGTGCAGAGTACAAGGGAAATGAAAGCTTGAGTGAGAACAGTAATAGTAAGTTAATACTACAGTCGATCATGTCTCTTTGTTTCAATTTGTTTCAATGTTTTGAAGCCGTTTGCTTTGAGGCTTTCTGGCTGCAGGGTAGCGCTACATCTACAGCTCACTTCCCACTTTGATGCCTCCTTAATCAGTTTGTTTCAGATGTGGATGTGCCCACACACTCACGCAGAGTTATTCCACCATTACAAATGTGTTGATGATTAGCCCTCCCTGGGGTCCAGATCACATTTCCCCAAACTAAACCAGGAGAGAGAGAGAGAGAGCCACAAAGTAGAAACTCTTGGGCTTAATCAAGACGGCATGTTTCATTTCCCCCCCTTCTCCTTTTCCTCTTCACCTCATCCTCCCCTCGCTTCCACTCACCCACTTCCCTCTCAGGTTCGTTCTGTCCGTCTCTTTCTCTGTCTTGGTTCCCTCGTTTGGTCCAGATGGTCTGAGGTGCTGTAAATACTTAATCGAGGCGAGAGCGTCGTCTTCCCCTTCATCCTTACATCCCCCCACTGCCTCATCACTTCCCTCCTGCATGCATATTTCACAGCCTGGAGAGACAGAAAGAGAGAGAGACAGCACCCACGAGAGCTCTGCTTACTAAGATTGAAGGCAGAGAGTCTACTCTCAGAACAGAAGTGGTTTCATTTAGAACCATTTCAGAAAGAATACGCTATACAAAATTACAGAGGAGTTAACTGAATCAACTAATCTTTTCTCATTAACTTAATGTATAAGTTTTATTTATTCAGGTTAATTAAACTTAAAATTTCTATTTATTTTCAGGACGCAGAACCACAGAAGTACAGAAGTTATAAACATAGGTTCTTCCGACCCTAAAATCTTTTGACTTAAAATTAGTTGAATGAATGTACTGTCCAGAGTTCAATCCATTTATTAAATTAAATTTCTAAGGAAACATAATCAGTGTATTAGCAGACTTCCCAGCATGCCTTGAGTTAAAACTATATGAAAAAAAAAACATATATGATGAAAACTTGATGAAAAAAAAAAAAAAAAAAAGTCAGGAATTTAGTGCAATCAACTAATCTATTCTTGTAAATATTCAAGTTGTATTTACTCAAGTTAAATAAACTTAAAATTTCTGGTCTTTATTTTCAGAATACTTCAGAACTTATAAACATGAGTTCTTCCAACTTAAAGCCTTTTGACTTCATATTATGAGTTGAATTAATGTACTGCACAGAGTTCACTCAACTCATTAAATTAGGTTTGTAATGAAACATGATCATCATATTAGCAGACTTCCCAGCATGCATTGTTTGGAAAATAGCATGAAAACTTGCGTCACCATAAAAATGTCATAGAGGAATTTAGTGGAATCAACTAATCTTTTCTTGTACATATACAGGTTTTATTTATTCAAGTTAATTAAATTTAAATTCATATTTATTTTCAGAACACTTCAAAAAACCTAAAATTAAGTTCCACTAACTTGAAGTCTTTCAATTTGAAATAATAAGTTGAATGAATGCACTGCATGAAGTTAGATCAACTCATTAAACCCTTCTGTTTCTAGTTAAAAAAAACATGCGATCAGTCAATGAAAACACTAGGAGACATGATTTAACTTTTTACTTCTTCTATACGCTAAATTAAATAAATTGTAATTAATGTTAAATGTTCTAAATGTTCATCAGTGTTACCGCTGATTTGTTGGTTCAACTTAATATCCTAATCTTACTGAACATGTTTTTTTCAAGTACAACCTAATTAATATCACATTTATTTGACAAGGAAAGTTGTTCCTGCCCCAGGCTACGAGGAACTTTTATCTTTTGTTGATTTTGAAGGCCTCTGTGGAAAATAAATAATAAACTCCTGATGCTTCTTTTTAACTAGCTAATGTACTACTCACTGTGATTTCAGCTGGGAAAATGAAAACAAAGACTTGTTTCATCCGATTTAACAGAAAATCTAACCTGGTGGCAGCCATTAAGAATAACTGTATATAAAAAGCCAATTTTCTCACGGATGGTCCTGTTTGTTTATGTAGGCCATATTGAGGCATTAATATTGAATTGAGACTGTTTCACAATCAGTTAAAAAAATCTTCTAATAGTTTTAAGTTAAAACAAACTTCATTTTTACAATGTATAGAAAGAAATCCCAGCCCTAACAGAAAACAGTTTAAAAGAACTTTTCTTCTATTGAGGAAAGACAGAAACACACTGGTAGAATGAAGAAATCAATGAGCTGCTTCAGTGATGGATAATTCATTATGTTTGGGTCGAGCAGAAGCTCTCATCGTATCTCTATTTCCCCCCCACTTTCCTTTCTGTTTCTTACAATCCACTAATAACTCAAACAAGAGGCGCTGCCAGCTACCTATGTGTCGGCTTGTTTAACTTATTGTCACTTCGCTCACTTTATTAAAAACGACTTCTTACTCATTCACCTTTCCTTCCCACGAGGAGTCCCAATCATGAGTCACCAGCGCGCAGTAGCAGGCTGAGGGCTGCATTTCATCCAGGCTATATTTGTTCTACTGCAAACTCACAAGACAAGTCAACTGAGGTGAAATTAATTACTTATAGTTAGCGGTTGTTGTCAGTCACGTTGAATATGATTGACTGGTCTAATATGTGTGACACAATAATTGAAATGCTTCTGTAAACGAATGATAAAGTCTGATTCGACTATAATGAAATGAATTAATTTCTACTGAAGAGACCAAAATAAAGTTGACTTATTGAGTGAATACTGTAGACGATCAGTGCATAATCATTAAGAAATGGCAGGTGTTAGTCAAAGTTCTATTTCATATTGTTTATTTGTCGCTGCTGTCTCACTGATGCTTGGTGAAATTCATATCCACATCAACACACTTTAAATATGTGTCTATTTGCACATGGGTGAGAATAAACACACAACACCTATTTGGCTATTTACAGCCAAAGCCCCATTGCCCAGTTACAACCTGGGTGCAAATAGCATTGTCCACTATGGACACCTGGATGCTTGTCTTTGCCATGCTAGGCTATATATACTGAGGTGTATATAGCCACTGTGTTTTTTTTTTTTATGCCCTGGTTGCAAATAGCGTTGTGAGCTATGGCCTTCTAGGTGATTGGTTACTTAGTTAGATTTAAGCCAAGTTGGCTCTTTACACCTCAGTGCAAGTAACATTGTATACATCGTATACTACAGACACCTGGGTGCTTGGTTTCTTCTTTAGGTGTAGGAAAAGATCATAGTTTGTCTCTTCCATGTAGTAGGTGTAAATAGCCACATTGGCCAAATAACATTGCTGGGTATGGAACACCTGGGTGCTTGGTTACTTGTTTAGGAACCTTGTTATGTGGAGGAAAAGAGCATAGTTTGCCTTTGCCATGTGAAAGCAAACCGCAACATTGGCCATTTACACCCCAGGTGCAAATAGCATTGTTGGCTACAGAAACCTGGGTACTTGGTTTCTTGTTTAGGTACCTTGTTAGGTGCAGGAAAAGACTATAGTTTGTCTCTTCCATGTGGGTGTGCACACAATAGCCACATTGGTCATTTACACACTGGGTGCAAATAGCATTGTATGGCTTGGACAACTTGCTGCTTGTCTCTACCATGCTAAGCTTACCTTCAAAACTAACGACATTCCCACCAGCTTCAGTTTTAGCTGTACTGTTCTATGTTTAATGCTAGTTATCAAATGTTATCAGCCAACAGGCTAAAATAATATGATAAACATACCTGCTAAACACTGACATGCTAGCATCATCATTGTGAGCATTTTAGCATGCTGATGTTAGCATTTAGCTAAAGCAGAGCACCACCATGGCTGTAGACTCTTATACTGACTCTGCACAAGAGGGTCTTCATATTTATAAACACAAAAGCAATCTACAAACTCACCACTAGATGCCACTAAATCCTACACACTGCACTTTTAAATGACTTGTCAAGTTAGATTATTTCACTGAGTACGAAATACATTTTAAACTAAACTGAATTTATCCAGCACTTACAATGCATCAGCTAAATTATACAGACAAACTGACCACATCACTGCTGATACGCAGTATAGCCTGGAAATGGCCCACAGAACAGGATTATAAAATATCATTTTACAGTTTTGGGGGTCAGCAGCAGTTACAATAACAAGCAGGATGTGGAATGTTTGTACATTGTCCAGCAACACAATGACTGCCAATATGAATCTGTTAGGAGATGGAGGAGGATGGAGAGGTGCAGGAAACTCAGATTACTATCTGATTGGACCTGAAATGAACTGGAAAATGATACAACTGTGGAAGCATGTGACCGTGTATAGAACATAACGCCATTCAGTGTATTTGACCGCGCAGACTACAATATAGGAGTACTGTATGTCGTGCACATGTTTAGCCGTGTCTTTGGCATGTGTCTGCGTACATGTGTGGAAGTCAGATTGTTTTCACACCGCGGCCGAACGGGGCCGTGTGCCCGGCCATCTGGAAGACGTTTCCCATTTCCTCAAACATTCTTCCTGCGAAGAGGAACACAGGTCCACAACTGCACACAGCTGGAAGACACACAGAGAAAGAGAGCTCCTTCTGGATTTCCCTCTGACTAAACTGTGAAAGTATACCCACAGGAAACAATACTTGGCAGAGAGTTCATAGCCGCAGAGACTCTCCTACTATCTACCACTCTGTCTTCTTCACACACACTCACACACACGCTTTATCCTTCTTCCACTTTCCTCTTTTTTATCTTTATCCCAATTTCACGGCCTTGCTCGAAGCTACTTTCCAAAAGGACACTGTAACTTCTGGACCACACACTGCAGAGCAAGACACAACAACAGCGAGGGAGAGTTTAAAGCTCCTCAAAATAAATCTGAGCTACACAGGCTCGCCTTGTAGTATTTGTTACCTGTGAGCCGTGAACTCACTGAAGTGTTACAAGTTTACTGGAATACAAAGTCTTGTCTTTTCAAGGAAAGTGAAAGTGAGGATATATGAAATGGCTGAAAAGATTGGATATCACACACTAAAGCTAGCAGTATAATGACAGCTAAATCATGTATTGTGATGCTTTCACTGCAGTGAACACAGGCCAACACAGGCTGTCAGTTTTCACACAGTGTTGGGACGATGCGATTGCCTGCCATGAAATTTTTGTACAAACATTCATATATTTGGTGAGTTCTTGTCTGTTGCCATCGGCATGACAACATTTCACTCAAAAACTACTAAAAATCTACCTGCAGAGCTAACTACCTTACCAACTGCTCCAGCTGTGCTTTGTGTTTGGTAGCGAATATTAGCATGCTAATATGCTAAGCTAAGATGTTGAAAATGGTTAACAGTGCCTACTAAACATCAGAACGCTAGGACTGTCATTGTGAGCATGTTGGCATTAGCATTTAGCTCAAAGCACTTGCGTTGCTAGCATTGCTGTAAACAGCTGACAGATATCAAGTCACTGTGTCTGGATAGATTCTCAGTCATCCAGGTCAAGGTATTCGATAGGAGTTTTGACATGCAACAACCTCGTTTGAGATTCTTCTTCTACAGCTCCTAGTGGACAAATCCTCATTTTTTTCCTCAACCTTTAACTTTCATTTCTGAAGAGCAGGAGGTCCAGCTGCATGATGAATCAATGATATGGCACAACAAATTGATGGACCGGTTGCCTTATCTAAATTTACATAATCACAATTTGACACCGTGATCCTCTGTGGTCTGAAAAGGTGAAGCATTTAGTGAGGTGTTGTTATGTTTTGTAGGTTTATATGCAGTGTTTTTACTGCACAGTGCAAAGTGGCATACATTTCAGCAGCATTTCAAATACAATTTAGTGATTGTAGACTCTGATAACAGCTTTGAATGGCTCGAGTGGCTTGAGTGTTTTTCCAGACAGTGTTTAGCATTATCAATTAATAAATTCTGCTCAATTTTAACTGTGTTCTGAGTGTTCATTTACTGTTAGACTAGTTGACTAGTCTAAATTATATTTTGTGTTTAATCGACCAGAAAATTAGTCGCCAAGAACATCCCTACTTGTGACACTTGATGCAGGCTTATGAAGAGTACAGCCAATCCATCTCCAGTGCCTTCAGAGGATTTCATCCTCTGCAGGCTGTTGTTTGATTCTTTGCCACAGTTCCTGGTTGCTGGTGGTATCTGGCCAGCGAATTCGTAGAATCCTCCCGAGGCAGGTGTTGATAAAAGTCTGGATTTTTCTCGTGGCAGCAGCAGCAGTTTGATGCTGATTGTCAGATCTGATGCTCTCCCCACAAGTTCCTTAGCTGATGGAACGCTACCCTTGCCTTCCCATGTGGACTTTTATGTCAATGGTAATGGTAGCAAAGTTGAAAAAGAAGAATTTATGCTGAGTTCCCTCATTAAAGGCAACTAGCAGTTTGTACGTTTGGATGATTGCAGTTTTTTTCTGTTGGACCACTGCAGTGTTATTGCATTTTAAACCAAGAACTTACACAATCACAGAAAAACACATGCTAACATGCAAAAACATAACTAGAGGCAACGTCTGTGTACACAGGCCAAAAAAAGAAAGAAAAAAGAAAAGACACAAATAAAGGGAATGGAAATGCATTAATAAAACAATAGAAGGACAGAGATGGACAAAGCAGCCAAGTTATGAAAAGAATAGAGTGAAAAAATGAGAGAAAATACTTGGATTGAGAAGAATAATAGTCTTTCATTAGTGAGCATTAATTGATGTGTTAACCTCATGTCAGCTATTTTAATGCTCTTCTGAGCCACTGTGGAGATAGGGAGGGAAGAACAAGAGGACAGAGATGAAGACAGAAGTAAAACGGGGAGACTGGGGTTCGGGACGAGCACGTGAAATGTTAATTGCACTTTAATAGAACAACATGTCATATTCTCGCAGATAAGAGAAGGGGAAATTGCCCTGTCAACACCGCACAGTCATGATGATCTGCACGTGTAGTCATTAGGTGTTACATTTTCTACTTTTTGTCCTCTTTCTGACTGGTCTGTCTGCTTCATCCACCCACTATGCAAGCGGAGAAATGTTTCCAATACTCTCAATTAAAGAGGAAATCTTGGGCTTGTGGTTAAAGAAAGCACGTGGTGGCGTGTCAGAGCAAAGCCGCACTTTCTTGGCTTCATCAGTGAAAAAGCCGGTTGTAGGATCAACGGCCGCGTGGGGAGAAGTTAGCTGAAAGCGCACACATGTTTAAACACGCACGCACACAAAGACAGCCGGAGCCCTCCGCTGTGTGTTCTCATGTACAGTAGGGACACTGGAGCTAATCCTCCTGTTGGTACCTGCAGCAGGTTTCAATCACACAGAGACCCGGCCACATGCAGGTTCATTATCAGTCTGGTATTCTCCCCGCTGCCAAAACAGCAAACCGCTTCAATAATGCAGTGACAGGTGCGTGTGTGGCTGAGATAGAGGCTGGCTGTTTGTTTTAGTCTAATAAAAGAGCCCGATGTGTTTGGACAGGCTTTGATCGAGTAGCTGGACTTCCACAGCTGGCCATCTCAAAGTCTGCACTAAGTGATTGCTGGAGCTCCTGCAGGCCAACTCCTTCATGTATCCAAATCACAACCTGAATGTACATGAACAACCTCATTAAGAGGTAATGAAGGAGGTGAGAGTTAGGATTTGCAATATTAAGTGCATTAAAAGCAAAATGCAGCAAAGTGGTACTCAAAGTGATGTACTGATTTAAAGCTGTAATATGTAATATTCCAATATTAAAATGATAGGGGAGACCTGGGATGGTAGTAACACTTGCAATATTAAGTGTTTTCATTTGCATGACTTTGTGCCCATTTTCAATAAGATTTTTTTTTTTAAAAAAAGAAGTAACATTTCCACATTAAAATGATAGGGGAGACCTGGTGTGTTTCCATTTGCCTGATTTTGTACTCATTTTCAGTAAGATTCTGTAAAACAACTGAGTGAAGAAGTTGGTGTATTGATGAAAGCAAAATTCTGCAAAGTGGCATTGAAAAACAAGCAGTGCTATATAAGGCAAAATAATATGCAACATTTCTGTATTAAAGTGATAGAGGAGACCGGGGATGGTAGATGTACTTGGGGCATTAAGTGCATTTCCATTTGGCCAATTTTGTACTCATTTTGTGTGTTACTGTAGGGGGCAATTGTTACAGCGGTTGGGGGCAGTTAAAACACTGAAAAATAAGTCATATTAACTCACTTTTTTGTTTGTTTTTTTGTTTGTTTGTTTTGTTTTGTTTTTTGGTTGTGGTTTGAATTTTTTTTTATGTCAGGACTCGTCTGCATTCAAAACAAAAGTCTACTTCTGCAGAAGACTGGGCTACTACTGAAAGATTTTCATTTTTTGAATAAAGTTAAGAGTAATTTTACATTTAAATAAATACAAAAATTTGACTATTGCATACATTTAGTATAGCTTTATTACATAGACTATAGTGTTCCTAGTAGGAGGAAGTTCTATTTCAAATTAAATTTAAAAATGGAAGAAATGAACAGGAACCAGTTCCATTTAATCTCTCTGAACTGATCTTTGAGCTAGCTGTTTTTAAATGTGAAGTGGTGCCTACATTACCCACAATACAACTCCACCCACAACAGTTTGTTGTAGATTCGGGTGTGTTCTGTTAGTAGCAGCTAAGCCTCACTATCTTCAAGCAGAGATGAGGAATGTGCTACAGAGATCTGGTAATCTCACGTCTTTCAAACTCCACACACCCAGATTTTTGTCATTTTTAAACTTGTAGTCTTTAACCCCACCCATCAGGGAAGCACATTTATCAGACTGCACACAGCTCCCTCTGGAGACACAAAAGGCGAGGCAGTAGCACTCCCAATCACCTGTAAACAGACTTTGACGGGTAGAATCATACCTTGTAAGCTTGCCTTACCTTACCTTTAACTTTTTATTAAAGAACCATACTTTCTAACACAGTTGTCCATCTTTTGTGTCTACACAAAGAAATGAACAAGATGTTTACCTCAGGAACCCTGAATGCTGGAAATAACCCCTCCTCCTCCTAACAGCATTATGAAGTTGAAGCTCAGAAGGAGGAGCTTCTAAAAGAGAGCACATCCAGACTGTGTGTGCATCCTCTGTTCTCAAGACTTGATAGAGTCTGGATCTGAGCAGGGGGTGCCACTCTTTTGCCAGCCACATACACACACACGCACACACACATACACAAACACTCAAACACAGTCACACCACAGCATGCCAGCTCTGTTTTCTGAATAGACTTGGCAATCTGCATGGCTCCATCATCAGTAACACTTTAGTGGTCACAGAGAGCTCTTCATAAAGTCTTATTGCGGCTTTATTTATGGGCTCGCCGTCATCAGAACAATGAGCCCTTCAATAACACGCCATGGATAATTACCATAAAACAACGGCCATTATCGCGTTAATGATGTCGTTAAGATATGCGCACTGGGACCATCGTATGAGCGAATGAGGTGAAGTTGTGGGCTTGATGGACTCGGGGAAGAGTTTTCTGTTTGGCTTGGTTTATGACTTTATTAGCTGATGGTGCAGAGAAGAGGGGGCGTCACTTTTTCTAGCACATGGAGTTACAATAATGGGGTGAAATGAGGTGAATGGAGGCTGGAGTGACTTCTTAAAGAGTGCTGTGAGAATGTGATACAAGTGTGATCTCGCCCGACTACAAGAGGCTTTATATTACAGGAAATTTTGAGATTAGATTTAAAACTCTCACCAGAGCAAAGTCTAACAGGAAGCCACTGAACATTCTTAGAATTAAAGGTTTCTTAATGGGTTCTTCTTGAAGAGTCCAAAACTATCCATTCGCTTCTTCTTATGAAGACATGATTTGTCAATGGTTCTGTTAAAGAGAAAGAGTTCCATTAAGAATCGTGTTCAAAAGTCCTTTCCTGTGCCAGATGTCTTTGCCAGGCAGAGTAGTGACCTGCTACCTGACTGGACAAACACTACAGGTTTTAGAAAAGCAGTGTGAAGGTTGCAGTGTTTTAGTAAAAGGTCAGGTCGGGCTTCAATATCCTACTCTGAAGTCCTTGAAGCAGTAGGTCTTGTCTCCGTTCCAGCGAGCAGTTAGCATGCTGGGCATCTCACCGTGAAAGTGCTTCAGGGGGGAAAAGCATCATTACGTAATTCCAGCCAACACCTCTCAGTGCCAGAGAGGTGGCATTTGGCGAGACAGCGGCAGCAGTAAACCCCACCGCCCTCCCATCCCACCCCCCCTCCCTCCAAACTCTGCTGATGGTTGTGATCCAGAGAGCTCCGGGACAGGAGAGAGGGGAAGGGCAGCATGTCCAAGGAAAGGGAACTGATCCATGAGCTAATTTGGCGAGGGGAGAACAGTGACTCGTCCTATACAGAAGACAGAGCCAGCAGCTGACGGAAGATGGGTCCAGGGCGAAAGGGGTGGAGGACAGAGAGACGGGGCTCTCGGTCCTTTAGCCGCAATCGCTTGGAGCTACTGGCCCCGCTCCGTGTGAGCTCCCCAGCTGGCGGCAGAATTCGCTGATAGGAGGCCAATTTTACATTTGGCCGAGGCGTTAGTGAAAGAGAGAGCAATCAATGGACACAAATGCTGGGTGTTACTATTGTTGTACAGCTTTGTGAGGGCTGCTTAGGGTGCTGAAATGATCAGTAGGATACTTCGTGGTGTGTTAAATCCCATCATGCTTAGTTAAAATCAGTGTTGTACTCCAATTTTTGAAATTTATGATGTGCTGTGTATTAAGAATAGCTTTATAGTGCAAATGTAATAACAATAAAAGTAAGCTTTATCCAAGTTTAAAGAAAAATTGTTGCAAAATATCCTGTTAAAATAAAAGTTCAGAACTTATCGGAACTTAACAAAATGTAATTCAAAGTCATGTTACATTGTTAGGTTCAGTGGAGGCCAAATATTTATTTGCACAACTGAAATGTTGTGGCATAAAAACACAAACACAAAACTATTTGATCATTATTTCCCAAAATAACTTAAATTCAGGTCATTATTTTCTGAAAGTTTCTCATTATTTTGAGATGGAGACACCTGGGGCAATTGTGACAATTTTGAACAGAACGACAAGAAAAATAAACAAGGAAAAACACATATTTTTACTCTCATGTGTAGTACTATTTATCCATCTAGATTGTAGTTGCAGGGTGCAGAGATATCTGCTGTAGAGATGTCTGCCTTCTCTCCAATATAATGGAACTAAATGGCACTTGTGGTGCTCAAACCAACCAAAAAATACTCAACGGCAATGATGAAAAATTGTTGAAAAACTCAACAGCAGTGCTATTTTTTTTTCTACCGAACTATGCCAACTGTATAACTGCACAGAAGGAAGTGTGCATCTACTCATGGAAGAGAGGCATTCAAGGCAGGTAAACATTAAAGGCATCCTCCTTTAGCTGGATTATATGCAAGAAAAGGCAGTCATCTCTACACCTCCAAAACCACCACTCACACCAAAACTTTTTACATGGATAAATAACACTGAGAGGAAAAGTATGTACTTTTGATTCTGGGGTGAACTGTCCCTTTTAAGTGAACTTATGTGACTCTCGGTGGCCAGCAGCAGCTGTGGTCACACGGTTATGTGATCAAGCTAAAGCTGGATTTATTTTTGACTCAAGGGGATAACAGCAGTTGTGCTGTAGATACCTACAGTCAGAGCTGATGTGTGCTTTAATGTTATCCCCCACAGTAACTGTGTGTACATGAGAAAGAGTGTGAGCTATGCTGCAGTTTGCTATTTACACTTATAACTGCTATATTATGGTAAAAAAGATTGTGATATGCAGAAGGTGGGCAGTGGAGATGAGTTTGTTACATGCACGTTACTGTAAATAAACTTCCTTGCTGTAGACTTTACTTCATTGTTCGAAAAACACAAGCTGACCAATCACAGTTCTCTCAGGCTCTTAATGTGCTGTAGCCCAAATATTAAGTTACATTTCAGAAGAGGCACACGTCAGCTGTAGTGGCTATGTAACCCCTGAACTCACAACTGAAGCTTTACATCTTTAGCTAAAAAACTGAACTAAATGAACTGTCAGTTATACAGCAATATCAATCTAAAGTTTGCTAACAAAAGCTAACATTAGCCACCTTAAGCTGCTAGTCATACCAGACCAAATATGACTGTAGCAGCAGTGTATTGAATTTGTTAGTGTTTTATTTCTTCAATTAATGAAACATTTTATTTGCATGAGGTGGAATGTGTTATTCATCCTTGCTTCAAGCTTACTTTGTATCAAAATCCTAGAAAACAGCCTATTAATTAGTTTTAGCTTTGATTTCTGTGTATACATGAAGGATTAAAGTATGTAAGTTAATGCAGTGTGTTTTCTTTGGGGGCTTTTTGTAGTATGAATTCAATATGCATATGCTGCATTTTGGATGAATGTGATTTATATTAATTTGTCTTGTGGGCTGGGAACCCGTATGCAAAAGATACAGATGAATTTTACATCTTTATCTCTTAGCTGAAACTTGTAATTAATATACTGTATGACATTCAAGGTCATTAGTACATTTGTGTAATATTAAACGTATATATTACATTATAAGTCATAACTCTATATCGGACAATCAATTCACACATAGCTGATAAATATTTGTAATATCAAAAATATATGAGTTGGACAACCATTAGTGAAACTGGAATGTTTGCAAAAATCTTATAATCAGTCTAATAAGATATACAGTGTTTTTTATTTAACACAATCCAATCCAGTTGCAATTGAAGGCAATGGGGAATTCTTAATTAAAAAAATCTGTTTCTTTTCCACGTGGACATATTTGTATGCATGGCAATATAATGAAAAACCTTCATCATCATGCAATAAATTCCTGATGAAACAGGCTCATATCCTGATAAGTCTTATCAGATTTTATAGTGTGCACTGCCTGAATACTGTATCAGCAAACTAATATATTTAGAGCGCGCGCAGCAGAGATGGAGTTGTACCCATCATACCTTGTGAAACTTGGAATTCTGCAGCCAGAGGGATGGACGGGACATTGAATAATAGAGTGAGAAGCTGAAAATCCACGGCCTTGGCACACGGAGAGAAAGAATTATTGAGTGAGAAAGTGAAAGAAAAAAAAAAATCTCTGAGAGGTGTGAGTGTGGAGGGGAGACGGACCTGCTGTATGAGGGCTTTGATAGCGGCAGAAGAAGGGCAGCATGGTCAGAGCCACTCTCCTCCTGCTGCTGTCGACCCCTCGGGGCGCACTTGTCACTCTCCTTGACACACACGCTTTCACACACACACACACACGCACACGCTGCCATATAGCTGGGTTTCACTCTTGCCTGAGGCGAGAGGGTGAGGCTCAGTCGCCACTGGCTGTCTCAATAAAACACCAAGACACAGATATGGCCTCTTTTCAAGACGGCGCCTCTGAACCTACAACCGGCCGGCACCAGCCCCCCACACACTCAATGTGACAGATAAAAGTGCTAGCTGGAACCAGAAAGGGTTCTTCAGCTTGTCCTTATGGGAGAACCCTCTTTGATTCCTGCTAGAGCCCTTTCAATCCAAATAGGGAGTTCCACCAAAAACCTTTTTATATTTCAAGGGTATCATATGGACCTCACCCAGGGGATTCTACAAAGAACCCATTGGTATTCCAAGGGCATAATGTAGAACCCACCCAAGGACCCATTTATATTACAAAGATCATGTCTCAAACCCACCTAGGGCATTCTTCAAAGAACCCTTTAATATTCCAAAATTATTATCTAGAACCCATGCCAGGGATTCTACCAAGAACGCATTTATATTCCAAGGATTTTATCTAGAACCTACCTAGAGGGTTCTATCAAGAACCTTTTTTGTATATTATGGTAGAAAGAATCCCTGATAAACCCTTGATGAAAGATATTTTAGATTTTAACAATCCTTGAAGAACTCCTTCCTCCAAAAAGGGTTCTTTGGATGAAGAGGTTTCTTAATAGAACCCTGTCTCTTACAAAGAACCTTTGACAAATCTTTTCTTCAAAGTGGGTTCTTCAAGAGCAGTTGATTCTGGGTAGAACCTCAGCCCTTCAGGAAGAACCCGTCTGGAGCCCTTTTTTCTAAGAGTGCATCTACTCTCTCACACACACACACACACTCACACACACACACACACACACACACACACACACACACACACACACACACACACACACAGAGTGCTGGGTGTGAGGTCCGGGCAGGAAGCCTGGAGAGGATGGCCGACAAGCCAGAGGCTGAAATGAGCCAAACTCTGACTACACATACAGACTCCGTTTCCCAGGAGGCCTAGCTGTTGCAGCTGCCCCGGGCTGCCACCCCTTTCACCAAACACCCTGCCTGTCTCTGTAGACGACAAAGTGCTCGGCCGTCGCTGTCGCCATGACTACAAACTGCAAAAAAGCAACAACAACAACAGAAGCAGCAGCAGCGCTCAGGCCAGGCGTCCCGCGTGTAATACATTCATTTAAATGCCGTCAGCTGTGTAAATACAGAGTGGGAAATCAAAATTGCATCTGACAGGAGATTTAATTATATTTGACTGCTGGGCCATCGTTTTTCTTTTTTTCCCAGACAGTCTAAGCGACTTATGATTGCTGCTTACGTTCATTCTCTTCACCCGCCGTTTCCCTGGCCAAATTAAACCACACCACTCGGACTCACACAACCAGGGAACATGGAAAACCCACCAGGGAGGGAAAAAAGGGACTGTACCTCATATGAAAATGACTACGATGACTTAAAAAGATTTTGGGCTGAAGGGAGGCAGCTTTGGCCTTCCTTAATCTAGCTAGAGCTTCTTAGCAGCTTTTCTCATTGGCACGCAAAGGGGGGGGGGGGGGGGGGGGGAGTTTTAATGGTGTTTTAATTAAAGCTGCATTTGGCTCGGCTTACGGCGCAAGACGGTCTCTTCATCATCCCTCTGTGACTTCCCCCTCTGTTTTTATGCCACTTTCTCGCGCTCTGCAAAAAATATCCAGTTCAATAACTCATATCTGTGTTGCCACAAAGACGATGTAAGGGCTATTTTAGTTGTGCGCAATTACATTTTTTTGTGCTTAGACTTTTTTGATCATTTCTTAGCTCCAAATGACCCCTCAAAGGGATAGTGTGGATTATCTGAAGTGGGGTACTTATCCATAGTCAGTGTACCTATAATACATGGTGGGCAATACACCCCCGGTTTGGAGGAGCAGCAGGAGTACCGGTGTTCTGTTAATATGTGCTACCTATCCAGACTCTGTGTCAGGGTTAGGGTTACTCTGCTACCGATTTGTGCTGTGGTAGCATTTTTCAACAAGGCAGCATAAATCGCCAGAACACCGGTATGGGAAGCTAAGCAATGTACTGCTGTGGACGGGATCAGCAGCAAAACATATTTTAGACAAAAGGATCAATATCAGTTTATGTGTACACTGTACTTTGAATACTTTCATTGTTTAATCTTGCCATCAGACAGCCTTTTACAACAGGAAACCGCTGAGAAATACGCCAAAAATTGCTCTATCCATGGCAACCAGACTCCTTTAACAAAGTCAGTGATTTTACCTCCCAGGACAAGCTAGTTGTTCCTCTATCCATACCTTGATCTGCTAGTTTCTTTGTGTTATTGTGTGCCCTCAGTGACTAAATGAATCCTTTAAAACACAGGAGTTACACCATTATACAAACCCACTGAGGTGGTGATTGACTAGCAACTCCCCATGGTCTGCGAGGTAAAATGCCGGCAGGATGCCAACACCATCTACTGTGGGTAAAACACTGACTGACAACCCCACTTCAAAGAAACGAACAATCCCTTTAAAGGTGGATTTGGTCATCTACCTCCAAATTTGTCGTGGTCAATTACAGACAAGCTTGCACTTAATCCAGGGACGTGCATAGCACATTTGGTTAGCAGTAACTAACTAGGTCTGCAAACTGAACCTAACTATCTTCAGTTGAATCTTGGCTGTTTAATTGAGATGCAGTAACATTACCTTGTCCAAATCAAATAAATATGGAAGTTAGCATTAGCTCTTGGTTGAGACGAGATAAAGTTGCTGTAGCTCAATTGCTTGCGTTTTCACTTATAACCATTTGCATCCAAAAAGTTCCAGGAACAATGGAACCACAATTCCATTTGAATTTAACTCAGGAACAAATCAGTCATCAAAGTCTTGGTCTTGTCTCAGTTTATTTGCCTTTGATCAGTCAGGAAAGATCAACTCTACAAGCATCACCCACAGGATTGAGGGCTTTCTTTAAGCCTGGAACTACTGCACAGGAACTCAGTTTAGTCCTTAGTTCCTCTAGTTGAATTTAAATGCAGGTCCAGTTTCTGGGGGTTCCTGGGAAAGTTCTGGTGGAAACAACCTATTAGTCACTGCCATTGGGTCAGACAAAGCTTAAGGAGCTTTGGCTCATAACTCCACACAATGTGGTCAGCGTGTGTTGCAATGGAATGTCATCGTCTGCAAGTCTAATGTGCAGCTGAGGAACAGCACTTCAAATCTTGGCTCTGGTCAGAAAACATTTTTTTCTGCAGGATTGTTAAAACAGTATTTTACTACATCAGTCCTCTAAAAGAACATCACGTCAATATGCTCCGTCAGGACTTTTGGTGTCTAAGTATAAAGCTGTTAACTCATGACAGATCACTTCTCAAATATTAAGAAAACAGCAGTCTTCCAGAACTGTTCCTCTTGTTTAAAGAATGTAATATTTTAATTGCGTAATTTTGGAAAAGAATAACTCAAAATGCGACAGATGTTTTCAGCAGTGTGTCTCAATCTGCATTCATGAGCCAATGAAGAAGAGTTTTTAGGAGAGGATACAGATGAGGAAGGCTTTAGAGCGAAATCAGACTGCATTACTGCATTACATTGATGCATACTGGTGTGTTTTAGCAACTGTAGCGTAATAATGGTGATATATCACTAATTAAACTCTGTGTGTGACAGGATGGGAGGTGCGATAGGTGAGTGTGAGAGGGTTT
Source organism: Lutjanus erythropterus (assembly GCF_056507025.1). Classification (NCBI taxonomy): domain Eukaryota; kingdom Metazoa; phylum Chordata; class Actinopteri; order Lutjaniformes; family Lutjanidae; genus Lutjanus; species Lutjanus erythropterus. The sequence continues at coordinate 23,976,860 of NC_139339.1, forward strand.
AAGACCAGGTTGAGCTGTGGGTGTTTTAACTCAAGTAAGGAGGTCAGCAGAGTTCAGGAGCTTGTGCAGAGCGACTTGTGAGAGGTGTAAAAATCACCAGTTGTCTGTCAGTACAACACCTCCACATGAATGTGTGTGTTTCACAGGGAGTCTTGTGGTGATAAGGCCACTGCACAATGATTCTGGTCATCTGAACACAAGACTTCCCCTCCAAAAAGTTTTTCACGGTTTACAAAGATGGAGCAGTGTCACAAGAGAAGAGTCTGTCAGTCCGTCAAATTCAGACAATGTCAAATTTGTATCCTTAACTGTAAAGATGTAGTAATTGAGTAATACAGGGTGATTATTTTGTGTGTTTCTTGTGTAAAGGTGTTAAACAGCCGGTTCCCAACAGGTACTAAATGTTATCAATGTAACAACTCTGGGAAGTGAGACTCAGGTGCAGAGAACACACAGGAGGCAGAGTGAGGTTCAAATGAAAACCACTGTCTTTACTTAAGTCCAAAACAAGGCAAACACAGGGAGTCCAAAAAGGCAAACAAAAACAGACAGGGAAAAAAAGGCACAAAACTATAATCCAATAAATAGGCGAAGTCCAAAAGGAAACATGAGGCCTATAACCACACCAAGCAGCTTCACAGACAATAGAGACAATCTGGCAGAGACATGTGGAGCTGGTGGGGGTATAAATGCACAGGGATGGCAAGGAGGGTAATCAGGGGCAGGTGAGTGAGTGGCCTCAGGTGCAGTTGATGAGGGGCGGGAAAACACAGGAAACTGAAAAGACACAAGAGGTAGTGTTAAAAAATAAAACAGGAAACATAATAAAACCCGGAATGTTACAATCAAGGGAGAAGCTGCATGAGATTCGGCCTTGAGGTCATACTGAGACAACTGTATTACAGTTAAAGGTCAATTGTCAGTCTCTGAGTGCTCCATGATGGGTGACTTCGGGTAGAAATATGGCTGCTGAGCTTCAGAGAGCACCAAATGTGGATTAATCCACTGCTGAAAATAGTCCCCAACAAATTCAGTGTTTCTTCTCGCTATATACAGCTGTTGAAGGAAATAATTATAAGGCATAGTATTTATATATTGTATAAGATTTTTCTGAAAAGTGTTGTATAGACTCAGAATTTTCCCTTTTAATCATACCTTATGACCAACTAAATAAAGAAAAGAGAAATAAAAAGCAACACTATCCACGTCTGAACATATCTGAAGAAATTCATCTGATTCTGAAAAACACCATAACGTAGCATTTGAATGGTTTGTTTCATGTGTCTGTTAGTTGATGACTAGTGTGTTTCTAGCTAGCTGACACTGTTAGCTGGTAACTACTGTATTGTGAGCATTACTTGTCAGTATTAGCCATGATTGCAGATGTTATCTTGCAAGCTGTGACATTCTGACATTCCATCCTCGTGGGCTTGTGTAGAAGTAGTTACATTCAGGGGATCTGCTCCATCTTGCACCAAAAAAAACAAATAAATATAATTTTTGAACTGTCATTACATCAGCAACATAGCAAATTTGTTTATCAACATGTGTTTGTGATGCAAATTAATATTTTGCATTCATTTTCAGGCGTTTTTTAAGTCCTGACAGCTCCACTGAAACCTTCCATTTGTGTAACACCCACAAGAGATCCATAATAATAAAGTCACGCCTGGTATTTTTGAAAGCTTTGTGCTGCTGTATGTGTCTACATTGTACTATACATATTTAGGAATATGAACCGCATAAAGACACAGTATGTGTGCTATAGTGTGGGTGTGGAGTGATACATTGTGGGGGTGTGTTTATGCCATATTGTGCAAATGCACACATTATATACAGTACTGTATGTATACATGTTTGTGTATGCACCAGCAGGTTGTCTGTATCTCTATAAATGTCTTTGCATAGGCAGTAACATATGTGGGTGTTTCTATATCTGCTCTGTGTAGAGTTTGTGTTTAGTTACAGATTTTCATGTGTGTTAATATGCAGGTTGTGTGTGTGTGCGTGTGTATACATACATATATTAATGTGCATGCCTCTATGTGTTTGTATGTATTGAAAACCTGTTTATGCATAAATTTTAGTGTGCATGTTTGTGTGGTAGCTGCGAACGCTCTAAAAATGTTAATGTCTCCCACAGCGACACATACACACACACACTCCTCACTCGGTGTGTCTGTGTGAACTGGACGAGAGAGCTGCAGATAAATTGAGAACTATAGAGAGAGAGAGAGAGAATATGGTGTAATTGAGGTGTGTTGGGTTTCTCACATCATTATCAGTGTGCTGGAATGCATCTGCTACAGCGGGTTAGTAGGCGTGATGGCAAACAACACTTTGCGCCTGGTGATGATGTCATCAACCTTGGACCACATTGTATATAAAAACCCCTACAGGGATTTAGTGGAATCAGCTAATCTTTTCAATCATTTTTCAATTTACTTCAACTTAAAATTTCTACTATCTATTTTTCAGAACACCTCAGAACTTAACTTAATAAACATGAGTTCTTCTAACTTGAAATGAAGAGTTGAATATATGTACCATACAGAGTTCAATCAATTAATTGATGAAGTTTCCAAAGAAAAACATTTCCCACACTGAAAAAAAAGAATTATTATACTAAATAAAAAAAGACAGAAATTAGTGACACACAAATGAATTAGTTTTTTTTTTTTTCAAATCAAGTTACCAAGTTTTATTTATTTAAATTAATTCAACTTAAAATTGTCTAATATTCATTTTCAGAACACTGAAGAACTTATAAACATGAGTTTGTCTAACTTTTGACTTGAAATGATGAGTTGAATGAATATACAGAACAGAGTTCAATCAATTCAACTAATAAAACACTGATACATTGATAAAAAGAGAAATATTGTACTAACTCAAGAAAAATACTCCAATTGGTATTAAACAAATGAATTAGTTTTGTTAAATTGCAAGTTCATAAGTTAGATGAACACAAATGCTTTAAGTCAGATTAAGAATGTACTTAAGAAGTTGGCATTAATACAACTTAAATGTAAAGGAAGTAAACTTAAAAATTTAGTTTTCCAACTAATTTATTTGCTTTGCCAAAAAGTAAAATACTGCATTTTAACAACCAAAGCAATTAAAGTAAGCTTGGTGTCTTTATTAAATATAGTATTGCCTACTGTTAGCCTGACCTAACTTTAGTCTAAGGTAGCAATAGATAGTTTGGTTCAGTGAGTTTACAAAGTCAGGTGCACCATATGTTTAACATGCAATTATTAAAGCAGAAAGTTGAATGAGACACATTGAAAATATTACATTACTTCAGTCTTTAATGAAATACACTTTTTACACATTTCAAACTGAGATAATGTCAAAGGAAATCCTGTTTGTTTGTGATGTTGGTTCAACATAATATCTTGAAGTTATTGGACATCTTTTCTCAAGTGCAACTGAATTCACGTCAAGTTTATTTGACTTGAAAAGTTTACTTGTTTTGAATCATTTTAAAATTACCTCAACTTGTCTCAAAATGAGTCAACTTAAAATTTTAAGCCTTGACAATACATTTTTTAAGTTAAACCAAATATTTTTTACAGTTCATACAGGCTGATGTGAATTTGTCTTCATCTCACGTCTCTTCCTCTTCCATGAATCTCTTCTGGAATAAAAGATGTAGTGATATGTAACACTGTGTCTCACCGCTTCAATATTACATTGAATATGAAGAATAATTATTGCACAGGGGACATTATCATCATTTCTCTTATTTCTGCGTTCCGTGGCAGCTCTCAACCTCTCTGTCTAACTCAATACTTCATCTCCATATACCCGCCGCATTAGCCTGTTCACTTTCTCCAGCAGCAGTTGGGGATAAAAACCCTCCCCTCCTGCAATAAACTGATGTAAGAGAGGCTTTTCAGTGAGGAGAAAAAAAGCTGCACATCACGGATAGCTGTGCTGATTGAGAGTCATTTGGAGCATTTTACATCCACACCAGGGTCAAATATTTAGTGACCTTTTCCTTTCATTCTGCATCAAGAAGTTTGTAAAATATCCTCCTTATTAAGACATTTTTACGGTGAAACTTAAATCATTTTGTCTTTAAAGCTTGATTTTATTGTGGAAAAGTGAACACCCTGAAATAAAAGCAGATCGCTCTGATGTACTGGAACGAAGTGATATCAGTGATTATCATACGCCGTTTGAAGTTATTTTCAAGATGCAAATTATTATTTTAAAGCTCAGTAATAGCCTGACTTTGAGTTCAGACCAATACAGTTCAGATCAAATAAGTTGTTAGAAACAGAGGTTTTTCATTCTTTTCTGCTGTTATCTTTAGTTTAGTTCAGATTGTGTCAGATTGTGTTTTTGATGGTAACATTCAGTGAGCAGTAACACACTGCAGTAATGTGATCACTCTCAAGTAGTAGTCTGCATTATAATCTGTCAAAACTACTTTATTTTCTACTAGAAAAAGTAGTTCCTACATGAAACTGCTCACGGCAAGATCTGTGGAACATGTTGAGTAACCAAGTCATGACCTTTGGAAAGACTCAGAGGAAAGGAAAAGTTCAAATGAAGACCTCGTCTTTGTCCAGCCTGTCTCTCTTGGACATAAATTAGCTCAATTTAAGATCAGCATGAGATTTTGACCATTTTCTCATGCTTCTTAAATTTGGCCCCTGAGAAATAGGTTTTGTCTCGTCTGAGCCTGAGGCTAATTGGAATGTAACTTAAGATCTAAAAATGTTATTTTCTTTGTTTGACTGCAATGATCTTAAATTTGTCTTAAATAATCTAATAACGCTTGAGTCAGTGAGATCTAAAAGAAAACTTCCTTGTCTTAAATGAGATCCTGAATTGGTCTCAGTGGTCAAATTCAAGACTTCTGGCTCCATAGTATCCTCAGGGAGAAACCAATGAGACTCAGCAGAAGATCTGCTGCTTTTCTTTTGTTTTGCTCCTTTTTTTCCTTAAGAGAAAGACAAGAAGTAGTTTTAGGAGAAACAGATAAGTTTTAACAATTCAAAATAAGAATCTAATTTATTTCTCAGAAGATAGAGAAAAGATTCTGGGGAGATTCTGGCTTTGAGTGTTTCAAATGTATTTTTTTGGTGCTTTGAGCACCACTAGCCAAGCGCCCTTTAATCCCATTAAAAATGGTGAGAAGGGAGACATCTCTGTGGCCGATTTTGCCACAACTCTGCAACTCAAACCAAAAAAAAATCTAGATCGATAAATGGCACTATAAGCCAGGGGAAAAATCTGTGTTTTAGATTTCTGGATGAACTGTCACTTTAAAGTTGTTTAAAAGCTATGAGGCACCTGAAAGTAGACAAGAAGTGACAAGTCATGTAAGTTATTAATTACGCTCTGCAGTAATTGTTAAAGTAATTACCTTTTCAGTGAGTAATATGTAGTGCGTGATTAAATCTTTCAAGTAGTATCAACTTCAATACCTTTATTATTATCTTTCCAGTTGTCATTTTAATAACCCAGACTGGCTTCAAGGATCATTAAACACCTTTTGAAACTTTTCATGTATCTCAAATATCATGTGACTCTTTTACTCCTCTTCTATCTACTAGAGTCCCTCTCTGCTTCGTCCTTTTGGATGGGACTACATCTCTTTGTCTCTCTGATGGCCTCTTGCCCTGCATAGATGGAGCTCAGACACTCTGAGGCATCAAGGTTAATGCCTCTCCCCTCTCAGCATCTGTAATGCTTCAGAGAGGGGAATAGATGCGAAGTAAAGAGAGAGGACAGCTTGTTCACTTCTAAGTGGATGGGGACCGCTGCTGTAAAGAGGCCGGGCTCCGCTGCCTCACCGGAGGCGGCTGCGCGGTGCATGTGGAGTGCAGGGCGAAGCATGAATGAATTGATTGTCGTCCGTCATGGAGATTTGACTTCGGAGAAACTCAAGATTTTCATTGAAAGCGCTCATCTGCATGGCTGAGGTGATCTGAGGCGCGTTATTGCGGCCCTCCGTATCATTTGGATTTCATCTCCGAACAAGAAGCCTTTCAGGGAAACAAAAAGCCCCAAAACCCCAGACAATCAGGAGAGATTGCATAATGCTCATTTGGCGGGCGGCTGGGACATTTGGCTCTGATTTGGCTCCTCTTTAACCCGCAGAAAAAGAAAAATCAGCAAGGATTTGGGCTAATCCTCTTAGCCCTGTGCTTTCTCTCCCCCTGCCGACTGGAAGACGAACGTGAGCGCAGGCATTCGGACCCCCCGATTGAGCCAAGCCAGGCTCCCCCTCAACATATTTTAATTGTGAAATGGATAGCGCCGGCTTCCTGGTGACTTCTTGGCCGAGAGGCTTTTCCCATCGGCCTGCCAGGTTAGAGATCCTGCCCAAGGTCCAAGCCAAGCCAGCCGATGAGAGACAGCGTGATCACAAACTGCCTAGTTATTACCCGCTAGCTAGGTTCATCTATCTTTGTACAGATTTTCCCACAATCTTTTTGCCCATATTCATTTTGTTTTAACACAGAAGTCCAAAGCTGTAACAAAAGGCTCATATTAAGACCAGAATGCTCGGTTTCACTGCTTTCCTTTCATCTCTCTTTAATAATCTCTTCCTCTGTCCGCTTTCGCAACTAATTCATTTCATAGCTATCTGAAAGATGTGATATTTTCAATATAGCTGCTTTTACCATAACTCCCACACATGCAAGACCAAGAAAATGAATAGAAGCAAAGACATAAAAAGATGGAGAAATAAAGACAGGGAGGAAGTGGGAACGAGACAGACAGCTGAGGTTAGTCAAAGAAGTCAGTCAGCTGAAATCAAAGCGAACATCTCAACTTATTCTTTATGCGCATATTTGTGTGAAATCTAATCGAAATGTCCAGGGCTAACTAATGGATCATTGACCTCTCATTGAGGGGTCAATTGAAGCAACATCAATAGTAAGTGATGGTGGCATCAACTATGGGTTTTGGATTGTTGATCGGACAAAACAAAGCACGCAAAGACATAACCTTGGGCGAAAATGATTGATTGATTGATAGTGAAAATAATTGGAGCCCTAAAAACGTCACATCTAATAACTTCCCAGGGACAACCAGCGCCAGCATTAAAAAAAAAAAAAAAAACTGCATGTGAGAGTAGATTAAACAAGTCTTTTATCGACTCACCCTGCTTTCACAGAAGCTCAGGTGTGACATTGTGCAGAGCAGGACTCTTATTTTGTGTGGCTGCACTCTAGCAGCTGCATGTGAACTACTCACATTTTTCTACAAGGTTTTGTGGTCGAAGTTCGGCTAGACAGAGCTTGACATTCAAGTGTGTTGACCTCCATGATACACTGATCCAAGTCCAATTTCACATCCATTGTCTTTGACCTGTCTTGCACATGTGACACAGGTCCTGCTGTAGGATTGCTGATGTTTTATACAGATACACACTGCACAAAAAGCACTGAACTGCTGTAATAAATGGTTCATTACTACATATGTTCTGCTACATCTCTTCACTCGGCCACTTTCCACCCTAACCAAAGCCGACCTGCTGAACTCATGTTAGATAACTCCATTGTGGAGTCATTATTGCTCTAGTCTCTCAAAGTTTGTTGATGTAACGTCAGCCCTGTACTGTATTTTAAACCTTTGTTAAACAAGTAATAAACAACATGTTCTTACTCCCAACTCAACAAATACAACAGCTTTGTCAGTGACCCTATCCTTCAAACTATGATGCTGTCATCTGATTTCGACAGCACATCGAAGTGTGTTCAGAAATGACGTTGGACAGATACCTACAATGTCACAGTTTGAAGTATAGGAGCACAACGAAGTGTCACGGTGTCGAGCAGAGTAGCAGAAATATGACAGTATGGACTCAAATGCAGACTAGGAGGCAGAGCTGGCGCAGATCAAATGATTTAATGCTTAAAGTCAAAATACAAAAAGGCTTACAGAATGGTAGGCAGGCACAGGACAAAATAGTCCAAAGGCAAACAAATCCAGATAAGCAGGCAGGAAATCCAAAGTCCAATAAACAAGGCCAAAAATCCAAAGACTAAACAGAAGTCAGAAGAAGGGAAAACAGCTAGGCTGCTTGACGCTAGGACAAAGATAAACTGGCAAATAAAGGAGGGAAACATTGAGACTAAATACACAGGGAGGCTAATCAGGGACAGGTGACACTAATCAGTGATCAAAAAAGGCGGGAAAAACACAAAGACAGGAAGTAAAGCCACAGAAACAAGACGAAAGACAAGAACTGAGAAATGAAACAGGAAACAACTAAACTAAAGGAAAACCACCTGAACATATAAAATAATACATGATTTTCTACATCTTGATGTAGTCTGTACCAAGACCAGTATCAGACCTTAATATCTGTCTAACCCTGACACACATGCAGTTCACACATAGACACACACATGCTAATATTTTTTTTGTGTGTGTGTGACTCAGCCACCCCCAAACAACCACTGCTCTTCACTTCAGGTGTTATTCTTCCGATATTTCCAAGTTTGAGGCGCTGGAGCCAAAATGAATTACCGCACGCCGGCCCAAATGACACAGAAAGAAAGATAATTATGACAAATGCTGTCTCTCTGCGTGTTTGCTATTGCAGCCCCCAGCTCTTTCCTCTGAATTAATGAAGCTCTCCACACTCTGGCAGCTTGTTGTCCTCTCTTTAACTTGCTCAAAGTCCTTTTAAATCTCAGTCCGTGTGATCCGACTGAGCAATTTTGACTCTTGAAAGTCAATTTTTCTTTCTTTCTTTCTTTCTTTTTTTTTGGTGTTAGTCCCCTGTTTTTACACTGATATGAGATGGAGGACACTGACACTGGACACCAGGGCAGTGACTTGGCATGCAGCCTGGACACCCACATTTAATTGCGGTACTTGACATCTGTATTCTTATGCTAATTCCCCGATCAAGGGGTGTTTAAAGCACTATGTTGACATCTTGCTAACCTCTACCATTCATTATCATTGTATCTGTATTACAAGTATTAACTAGACAGTCATACAGTTACAGTACAGGGCAGTTTTGTACCTTCGCATGATGTAAAATGACATAATCCGAGAATTAGAGGGCAGTAACCCTCGACAATCCACTTCTATTTTAGGTTACTGCATATGTCAAGTCAAAAGTTCAGGTCTGTGTGTGCACTGAATGAAGCGCCCTGCTACATCTGCAGTCTATTAAGCCTTCAGCGCTACACCTTGGCCTATAAATCTCTGCTTTCTTAATATTCTCCAGTTTGTCTGGCCTCTGACCAGAGCACCGTCCCTACCCTTGATGGCCAGACCCAACTCTCTGCTGACTCCTAAGCATAGGCGGGGACCAGAGGTTGGTGGGGTGGGATGACGTGAAGGAAGATAAAAGAACATGGAATCCAATAAAAACAAGCCATGGATGAGAGAGAATCAGGAGCTGACGCAGTAGTGTTTGAGGAGGGATAGCAGAACATGCTGGGATTAAAGATGTGGAGAGATCCAAGAAGACATATTAAGCCTCATTAATGATTTGTTTTTGTAGAGTTTATCTAATTCCAAGTTGTGATTCATGTAAAACCCGTGCTGGTGACGCTGGTTACATCAATTCTCCATTCCTCAGTCTATATGTTATAGAATTTGTTTAATGATTTCATCATATTCCATGAAGTGAAGTATTTAATCTCATTTAGGGATGAGATGATGAGAGTGATGTTATCATCCATGTCTTTACACATCTATTTTCAGCATGCACATCTAGTGACCAGTCATATACCACTTACATCACAAAAGTATGACTCTTGTACACAGACCAGATATCTCAGTTTGACCTGGACCACCACGGTTTTTAAAATTAGGTGTCCTAACAGACACCTGTTTTCAACATTCACGACCACATGGTCCCTGTTTTCACTACAGTTATAGAGGCTATGAAGGTGCAAAAGCACACACTTCACCCTCAGTTTAGTATTATGTGGTCTTTGTTTAAGTTTGAATAACAAATGCAAAGCGCAGGGCTGGGTGAAGCTGAATATAGATCAGCAGGTGTGGTGATCATTAAATAATCTCACAAGAGCTCTGCAGCAATATAAAGAAACTGATTTGCGAGTTGCAAGTCTTCTTTGATTTTGTCAAGAGTTCACACTTCTGGTAGATACTATCTCAGGATACTGAAGTCACAGTTCTTTATAACAGCTGGTAGTTTCACAGGCGACAGTAAACAAGATTAAACACCACCAATCAAATCGAACATTTTAAGTTAAATGGGGTCTTTAGAATCAGTGAAAGCAGGGAGTTACTGTCGAATCTTTTGGGAAGTTTAGATTCAAAGTCATGATAGAAAAAAGTTCCTGTATTGGAGAGGCTTCATCCTTGAGGGATTGCACATATACTTTATAAATGTAATAAATTATACTACTTCTTGTACACTTGTGGGATTTTTGGTCTCTTGCCGAGGCAAAAAATTAAGGTCACTGAGTCTCCAAACACATCAAGATTCATCCTGTGGATATCATATACATCCACAGCAGGTTTCATGGCAATCTGGACAGCAATTGCACAGAGGGACTAAAATTCATTACAAACATTGCCATCCTTGAGATCTGCTGCAAGCAAAGCAAAAAGCAAACATCCCCTCCAATATGATATCCATATGCACATGAATCCGCTCTCCAAACTTCATTACCCCCTCCCCCTCCCTATCCGGCGTCGCTACATCGTCCCCAGAGCCGGTGTGTTCACCTCCCAGTGACCCCCTCCAACACACTTCCACCAGGATCCTAATCCAATCAGACACCGCGGGCATGTCGGCCCACGGCCCTCTCACCTTGCACTCAGCCCAGACCCATCCAGCCTCCCTCATGGGTGCTCTCTGTCAGCCGTGCTGTGAAAGGCTTCTTATTTCAAGGCTACAAAAAGCCTCTTCATCCCTAACTAAGAGAGGCAGAGCGATGGAGAGGGCACTCAGACAGGCAGAGTGTCTGTGTGTGTGTGTGTGTGTTTCTATCCTCCTAAAGTGTACCGACAAGGCCAGGACAACGAAGGAAATTTTGAACAATTACAAACACAAGCTTGGTTTATATGGACATGTATTACTCAGTAGGTCAAGCCCTTTTGCAACCCTTTTTGGTTCCTAGTAGAACCTTTTATAAGGGTCCAACTTGGAACCCCTTCAGAGACTACCTAGAACCCAACATAAAAGTTTATGCCTAGACCCATCTATGAAAAATTTCACCCAAAGCCCCTTATAAGAAGTTTAAAAGTAGAACCCTTCTATAGTGCAATCGTTCTTACCATAACCCGCTCTGGATGTTCTATCAAGGGCCTGTTTACCTTACAAGGGTGCAAAAAAGAACCTACCCAGGGGTTTCTACCAAGAACCCTTTAATAGTCCAGGGATTGTATCTACAACTCATCCAGGCGGTTTTACCAAGAACCCTTTCATTTTATGTCACCGATAATCCTTGACAAAGAGTTCTTCAAGGATTTCAACAAACCTTGCAGAGTTTTTTGGATGAAAAGGGTTCTTTGAGAACCCATATTCCAAGGGTTTTATCTAGAACCCAACCAGGGGGTTCTACTGAGAACCCTTTCATTTTATGGTACAAATAACCCTTGACAAAAAAGTTCTTTAAGGATTTCAACCATCCTGGAAGAGTTCTTTGGATGAAAAAGGTTCTCCAAAGAACCCTTGATGATGATTCTTTATTTAAGTGTTTTATCTTGGACCCACCCAGGATTTCAGGAGTTCTTTAGATGAAAATGGTGTCAAACTCTTCCTGTAAAAAGGGTTCTGCAGAAGCAGATGGCTTTGGGCAGAACCTCAGCCATGGAGGAAGTATCCTTTTGGAACTCTTATTTCTAAGAGTGTACCTGAGTAGCTGTGGGTGAGCTGAGGTCAGCTTTTGTTGGAGTTATCTTTGAATCTGGCGGACAGTCCGCAGGGAGCTGTGCGAGGCAGCTGAGGCAGAGTTCAGGGACAGAGTCAGACTGTCAGTGCAGCTCCCGGCTTAGATACTGAAATCAAAACCCTGCCATCACAGGAAGATAAAGAAGACATCAGTGTGAGCTTTTAGATGCCTGAACTACTGAAGATGAGGTGGAAAAAGCTTTAGTCCATGTTTGAGGTGACAATGTGTTCCCTGAAGAAGAAGTCTTAAATACTGATCAAAAACACTTTATTTAAATAAGTAATAATGGATCTATGGATATTATTAAAGACATCTTTCCGTCATGACCTCTCAGAACTGCTACACACACTCAAATCCCAGTTGTGATTGCTGTAAAACTACAAACTGTACTTGTTTGGTCTCTTTGTGTGAAAAAAAGGTTTATGACATGACGTTAAACATGCATTCAGTTCTATACACTGGTTGTAATAGACCTGAGATACCAATGTTCAGTGCAAATGCAGGTGGAAAGTTTGTGTCTGGAGAGATCAGATTGGCATACAGACCTGGCCATACCTAGTGTCGTAGTCAGGATCACCTCAACTAGGACATTTAATAGACCAAACAACTAATCAATTAATCAAGAAAATAACTGACAGATTAATCAACAATGAAAATGCTCATTAGTTGGAGCTTTAGACTTGAGAAAATTCTGTTTGTGGATCACCCAAAGTTGTAATGAGATCTGTCCAGGGTTTTGCACTTGTGATTGTCCAATATTGATGTTCTTCTCTGGAAGTTGGGTTTTGTTCATATGTGCAGTTGGTGGTTGTGATCTATGCATAAGTCCATGCCAATACATCCTCATACCTAAATGCCAGAATAGGTCAGTGGTCAGTTACTCCCAAAATGACATATATTACAGGTGAAGAGTACTTGCAGGCTTACCTAACCTTAACTACATTAACAGTAGCACAAGTAACACAACTCACAACATTACACACAGTTTAGTTGTAAAATGATCACAGTTTGGTTAGTTTTAGACACAAAATGGACTTGGTTTGGTTTAGGCAGTACAACTAGGCTAGGTTTCAGAAAAGATCATGTTTTGGGTTAAAATCACTATTCTTCATAAGTCACGTGATGAAAATTATGTCACTACGCACTACACCGTTTATGTTGTAGAGCAGTTGTAGTTTGGTTAAGTCTAGGAAAACATTGTGGTTTGGATTAAAATAACTACGTTTTGTATGTCGTGCAACTTTAAGTTACTCAAAACTCTACATTTACTTTTTGCTTCCTTCCATCCATGTCATCTCCTCCATATGTGGACTTTCTTGCTCCTTATACTTTTCCTGTCATGCTCACTATGTCCACTTGAGGGCACCACCAAACAACAAACTAACATATTTGTCGGATAAAGGCACGGTGTTCTGGTGAGGTTGGGCTGTCCATGCAGCCATAAGTTTAAGAATGAACATGGATGTCGACAAAAGGCATCCTCACAGACGTTGGCAGATTACCGCATTCATGCCACAAAGACTGACTGATACTAGAGATCACGATTCAATTTCCATCCCCTGCCAAAGGTCCAAGTAGGTTTCAGCAATGACTGAGAGCTTTATCTAACAATAACCATAAAGTTTTAGTTTCCTGAACCTTAATCATAGGGATGATGGATCGGCTCATAGGAATTAGATTGTAATAACTATGTGGCTCATTTTGAAATGCTCCTACAAACAATTTAAAATATGTTGGAACAAAGAGCGCCTAATTGAAATGTGTCCTGACAAGTCGACAGAAAGACTAACATCCTTTCCTCTGCATGCTCTGATCAATCTGCATTCCATTTTGAATAGACTGACCCAAAGTTCAAACTGGATAAAAGACGTATCAGTTGAAAATCCAAATCAGTTAATGACAATCAGATGATGGGAAGTCTCTGTGACCCGTTTTGATCTCTGGGTCTCAGCCTTGTGTGTGACTGCCAAAATAATTAGCCATCTTGTGTACGCATGTGTGTGTTTGATATCAAGTTCACTTCCAAACCATATCAACTCCTGGATTGCTTTTAAATTATTTATTAAAGCAATGTTCCTCATGCCTGTAGGTGCAGTTTTATTGGTCCGACTCATCATCAAAGACTCATCAAAGACTACAGACCCCCATGAATTCTCCTTATACAGTAGTCTGTATGTACCTCTTCTTGCTGTTGTTGTTGTTGTTGTTGTTGTTGCCAATTATTCCCCCCCAGGGATCATTAAAGTTTCATCTAGTTCACATTTTACCGACCGGTCTTCCAAAACCCCAAAGTCTAGGAAGTAAAGAGATGGTGAAAAATCTATACTGGTACATATCAAGACAAGCAAACTTTGCAAGGGAGGGAAAGCTCGCAAATTATTGACCTGTGGTGAAGACTTGAAACAGCTGAATAGTAGCTTGTAAACAGATATTTTCTCTTCTTTTCGCTGTGCCTGAGAAGCTTGCAGGGAAGAAACAACTACAGCTTCATTACAAGTTTCTGAAATCAGATTTGTAGGAGTTTAAAGTCTTCTGCTAAGAAGTACTGAGCACTTTTATTTAGTTGTGTTGGGTTCAGATCATACATTGGCTCAAATCACTTTGGATCTTTTGAGATGTTTGAGTCGTAGCTAATGGAGCAATTAAATTTGCTGCTTGTCAGGAAGGAGTGAATACTATAATCTGAGGACTGTAATTAGGAGCTATTGCTGACACCCCACTCCTGCTGCACCGAAGCCGCGCTCACAGCAACATCACAGGCTCAAACACTCCGTCCACACTTCCTAATTCTGAGCGGCTGTTGATCGAACATGACACAGCGGCGTTGATTGAAGTGTTGTAGTAGGCGCTGCTTGTTAGTTATTCCGCCTTTGTGTTGAGAAATGAGGAGAAACGGCTTTTAAATGAAATAGAGGCGTGCATCCATCATGCTCCGGAAGCAACAGCCCAGCGGGGAGAAGATGTGGGATTGATTTGATTACCTGCCACTTTAGCCACACAGGCTCGGCTTGATGGGAGGACCTCGCCTGGGCAAGCAAGGCGGCCCCGAGGTGGAAAGTATCCTGAGAAAAACAAAGCTTAACCTTAACCTTTTCAATCCAAGACCAACAATTGTGTTGTTGTAATACTCCCATATATCTTTGTCAGAGTCTTTTATTAACTTTATAGATGCATTGCACCTTTTTTCCCCAAAACAATTCAAATACTACTCATGTTAAAATCATACTTGATTTGTAATAGATTACATGCATCTAAAAATAAAATTTCCAGCATAAATTGAATTACAAAAGATCACAAACCCAACTAAATCAGTACACTGTAAGTCTATGGGCTTACAACAGCGTAAAGCTAACCTATGATCATGTCAAATTACTCACCTGTCACTAACCTTCATTGCTGTAGAGGGTCAACACCTAGCAAAAAAATAATAATAATTTGTACTAGCTTCTTTGGCAGGTTGGGCCCCACCCAACCCAGCATTGGGTCTGCATATATATTTGATTTGGCAGGATTTTATTTTATTTTTTTCACTCCCAATGCCGTTCCTGTCACAACTTTCCACATTTTTCCAGAGTGGATCTGGGGCATTTGCAGATGCACTAGGGGCAAAGTGGGTTTAAGTGTCCTGGACAAGGATACCAGGCCAAAGTGGGGCTCAACTCTTTATGATCTTCAGACGTTAAACAACAATTTATTTGTATAGTTCCCGAGATCATAGTATAGCATCGTGTAATATGTAATCATAATCTGGTTTCTTTCATGTTTCATTCTACCCACCAATGCTTTCTTAGAATCATATTTGTTTTACTTTTAACTATAATCTTTATGTAAAAAAAATTATTTTGAAGTTTTCGATTATGTCCCCCATTTGTAGCTAGCTCAGTGGTCTGAACCACCTATGTCACTTGTCTGTTATGGGTTTGATGTGTGCCGATTGTGTCTGTAGATGAAAGCCAATCAGAAAAGACTCTTAGTGATGATGTAACTAAAGTTTTGTTCCATAAAACGCCTGATTTTAGAATGGAGTTTGGTTTATGAGCCTGCTCACTCGAAAGGATAACATGAAATAATGAAGCTGACTGAAACTTTAAAAGTCTGGAAACACAACATAAGATAAGATCCAGATTGTAATGGAAGGGAATTATCCTTTAATGCTGTACACACAAACACAGAGCCCACACATCTGTGTTCTCACGCTCACAAGGTGGTATGGCTGGTCATTAATTCACAATTAGAGGACGTGTGAACGCGGGTTAACACAAGCAAACACACAAACACACGGACACACACACACCCTGTATATTTGTTTAAAGCGTCATACACCACATACAACCAGCCATGCTGGTTAATGCAAATTCACACACACTTTTACATGCACACCACTCGCCTAAAGCAGCCTGACTTCATTTAACACCTCAGATGATTTAGAGATCAAAGGGAAAACAAAGTGCCCGCACACACACGCACGCACACACACACAAGGCACACACAGACGCACACACGAACAGCAGAAGTGAACTGACAGCAAACGTCAGCTAATTCCCACTTCTACTCAACTCCACCAGTGAGAGGCTTTTATTAGTGAACCATCACTTACTTATTACACACACACAGACACACACGCACGCACACACGCACACACACAGACACTGTATATGTGTGTCTGGAAACATGCGCTAGGCTTCTACTTCACAGACAAGTACATCTGTTCATTCCCGTGGGGATTTGCCTCCCGACACACACACACACACACACGCAGGCCAGGGATTCACAGGTGGTCGTGACTGTCCGTTTCCGTGGAGACACATGGAGCTGCATTAATTGGGTTATTTACAGTCAGCTGTACAGGGAGCAGATGATGTGTTTGTGGGTTCACAGAGCCGTCGCTGGTTTCAAATCGCTGTGGGGAGGATTGTTGTTTCAGAGAACAGGTGATAACACACACACCACAGGTCATGGCTAACAGAGGACGCTGGGTAAAGAAATAACTATTTGGAAAGTTGAGATTTCCTTGTTTAACATGCAGCAGAGGGGAATTTTAAAAAATCAAGTTTAGTCCTTTTTCTGTATGTGAATTAGGCTTTTGCTAATCATTGGCACATTAAGAACTAAAATATAGTTAAAGACAGAGTGACAAAACCAAATCCACAGCCCTATTTTATTGTAAAACTGCATGTAACTTCAGCTGGAGCTAACACAAGTTAGATAAATTATGTGGTTATCTGTAGGTTTGTTGCCTGTAGCTACTAGGAGGTTTCCTTTAGATACAACCTAACAAGAAAACCCGTTTGCAGAAATGCAAAGAGGGAATTTAGAACCAAAAAGACCTGACTTGATTCAGCTGCTGACTTTATGTGAAGTGAAGAGGAAGAATGCCTGCTAGACTCTATTAAAGGGAAAGTTCAACCAAAAATGCAAATTCAGTCATTATCTACTCACTCTCATTTTTTAGTCATTTTTTACTGCTGGAGTTTTTACAGGAAAACAGAGTTGCAGAATAAAGAACAACAATGAAAGTGAATGGTGACCAGTTTCCAAATGTAAAAAAAACCCAAAAGAATAAAAAACATAAAATGCCTCCATACTGCTTATCTGGTGTAATCCAAGTCTCCAAATGACCCAACATGCCAAGTTGACTAAAAAAAACTTACTTACACCATATTTTTAGCCTGAATCTTCACTGTAGATCCTTAGCTTAGAGCCACATTCACGTGCACATGCACACTGTCTGAACTGGGAGTGTGTGGTGCGCTCGTGTGCTGTTTTCCTGTGAAACTCTAGCAGCGTTTTGTGGACTAAAAATCTAAACCCGAACTTCAATCAGCATTAGGGTGAGTAGATAATAACTGAATTTTCTTTTTTGGGGTGAACTATTCCTTTAATATCCTGATCAATTTAACTGTTGTAAACAAGTACTTCTTCTAAAAGATCATTATTTCTTACGATTCATAAACAGACACTTACTCATCCAGGGAACGTTCAGCAGTAATTTTGAACTATACTTAAAATGAAAAGGGCAAACAAATAGTTATTCTTGCCCAGAATATAAATTAATACTCTAATGACATATCATAATCATTTTATGATTCATTATACAGTAAATATATATTACAGATTTCTCCTTTAAGATTTTTTTTGTTTGGTGAAACTATTAAACCAGCTTTGAAACCAAAAAACGTCAAAGTGACAAAGAAATAGAAATAGATAAAAGCAGATCTGCTGTTTCAACCAATCACATTATTGTGGATAATCATGCGTCGGATCTTTTGGATCTTCACTGGCCTTTTAAATTATAAAATGAAGGATGGCTGAATTCCATTTAGCTCTCATTTATTAGTGTGGGTGATTGTTACACTTCTCTGTTTGTATTCTTCTTCAAAAAGTTAATGATTCTATGATTCCGTTATTGTGAAAAGTGACTACAGCTGTAGTCGTCCTCTTTTCTCTTTTACTGTAACCGTCTGGTGTGTGTGTGTGTGTGTGTGTGTGTGTGTGTGTGTGTGTGTGTGTTATGTGCGCACACACTGATGCAGTCATACTTCACTGGACTTTCTGCGATTGAGCCTCAGACAGAACACACTGATGGAATTCACTTAACCTTCCTGCCCAGTCGCACCTCCTCACCCTCTCTACATCACTCCCTCTGTCTCACACACACACTGTCTGCCTTAGCTTTCCTCTCTGGCCCGTGGTAATCCTCTCACCTCAGCTTTTATCTTCAAGTTTTTGATCCTATCCTCTGCTGGTGGATACAGTTTGACATGCGACAGAGCTATTTAGCCTCTCCGTGTTGCTGTTTGATTTCTTTTACAGCTCCCAGGAGGGATGCATCTTCTCCCATCAGGTGATGTCACTTTTGATTTTGCGCCAACAACTCTCTTATCTTATTACTTCACGCAGCAGAAAGCTCGCTGTCTGCAAATTCGGGGCATTATATTTCTACTCGCCCAATGAGGAGGCAAGTGTGCTTTTAAATGCAATTACACAAATGAGATGACCACCTACGTTATGCTCACGGCCGGCAAGCAGCAGCAGCGCGTTCAGCCAAGGACGAGCGAGCGAGCGTGGGCATGTTTTGAGTCCAAATGTGCTTTCCCCAAGCATTTCCCTGCAACAATGAGCAAGCAAGGTGATAAAAAGGCACTGGCTCGCCCACCTCACAGTGCTTTCTGTGTAATTGGAGCCAAGATGGTGTCGGCGGCAGGTTGTCGAGTCCGAATGCGGGCAGAGCTGGAAGATCTCAGCATTGCAGACAGCTCCATGATAAGACTTAACTTGGAAAAGGACTTCAAACGTTTTTCTCCTCTTGTGGAAAAAGATAAATTTCACACACATGTGTAGATGAAATGTTAACCTGAAGAGGAGTATGGTGTGTTCTGTGTACAGTCAAATGAGCACACGGATCTCATTTGTCTTTATTGTCTCCCTATTTCCCTCTCTTACATCTTCTCCTCGTAAGTGAGAGGAATTTAAACTTGGCTGAGGAACACAAAATCAAGAAAAGCATATTTAACGGTTATACTCTTGAAATAAAGGTCCAAAAAAAAAAATCTTGCTGAAGGGCTAAGGTTTTAGCCAGAATCATTTACTTCTGAAGAACCCTTTTTTTGAAGAAAGGGTTTGTCAAGAGTTTTTTGTAAAACTAAGTGATCCATTAAGAACCAAACTACCATCCAAAGAACCCTTTTTAGAAGGTTTGTCAAGTGTTTTTGTATCGTAATATAAAAGGGTTGTCTGTAGAATGCCGTGGATGGGTTCTAGATAAAACCCTTATAATACAAAAAGGTTTTCGTGGAACCCCCCCAGTGGGGTCTACATAAAACAATTGTAATATAAATAGGTTATGAGTAGATTCCTGTGGGTGGGTTCTAGATTAAATCCTCGGAACATAAGAAGCTTCTCCATAGAACCTCCTGGGTGTAATCAAGATAATTCCCGTTGAATATAAGAAGCTTCTTTGTAGAACCCCCTGGGTCTATTGAAGATAGTCCCCTTGGAATATAAACAAGTTCTAAATGGAACCCCCTGGGTTTGTCGTTGAAAGAAACCCATATAAAAAGCCTTTCATTAGAACCTCCAGATAGGGTTCTGGGTGGAAGCATTGTATGTTAGAAAGGTTCTCTGTAGAACCTCTCATAGGGTGCTTTGGATGGAACCTTTCACAGATGGTTCTAGATATATGTCTTTATGTTGGGCTCAAGGTCAAACTCTCTGAAAGGGTTCCAGTTGAAAAAAGGTTCTAACAGGAACCACAAAGGATTCTCCTAAAGAGAGACAAGCCAAAGAACCCTTTATGGTTCTAGTTAGCACCTTTATTTCTGAGAGTGTACCCCCTTTAGACTATGTTTTATTCTTGTTTTCACTCATTACGCAGAAGAATGTGAAACATTTTGCTTTTTTTCTGTGAGTCCCTGAGATCCTCAGATGCTTCTGTTATCGTCGATCCTAGATCTAAACTCTTTCAAATCAGGGACCCTTTGGGCGATGATGTTTAAAGGTTAAAAGACCCAAATTTTGTTCTTGTGATTAAAAAAAATCTATGTAGTATAAATCTCTCTTAAAATGAATGACTACGTACCAGGAAAAGTACAGGCTGGCTTTTTAAAGAGGTAGTAGAAAGTAGATGCATGACACAAGCCAATTATGTAAGTGTTTGCTTTGTCATTATTCAAGTCTGTGTTTTTTCCGCTTGTAAATTCATTATTTAATCCAGATGATGATGAGAATTCCTCTGATGTGTAGAAATAATTTAAAGCCCAACCAATGTCACAGCTGTTTGTGCCTGACATGCATTGATTGATTTCACCACTGAGCTTGAATGCAAATGACTCTGAGATACAAAAAAAAAACATGTTTATGGCTGAAAGACAACAGACATGACGGAGCAACAACAACAGCTGGAATGTTATAAATAAAATCTTGAGGCTAATTAGGCTATAGACTAATCTATCAAATTAGTTTAACTAGATCAGTGGTGTCTGTGTGTGGACATGAGTTAATTAGCCTAAGAATGATTTTCCCTTCTTAAATTGTTTAAAATGAGGCAGCCTTGAAGAAGTGAAAGTATCCAGTATTCTGCAAGCAAAAAGCACACATTAGAGAAAAGTTGTGTTGGTTCTTTTTTTGCCTTAGTCATTTTATAATCCCTCAGATTTATTTTGGTGCTCCTTTGGAACAAAATTACACCTGAATTGCAAGCAAGCACTTTGGCAGACCTGTAGTACTGTGGTGATATTGTATTAAAAATCAACGTATCCTCATTCCGAAATGACAGAACAGGTCGTTTTCCAGTGACTCCGGAAACACCATAAATGACCTCTGGAGAAAACCAGCAACAGACATACCTGCCATTCATTGTACTGGCCCCTTGTCACAGTGTGGTTAGGTTTAGGCAACAAAACTACTTGCTCAGCCTTAGGCCCCAAAACTAGTTGTGTAGGTTTTGACACAAAAACTACTTATTTAAGTTTAGGCACCAAAACTACCTGTTTAGGTTTAGGCAACAAAACCGTGTGACTTGTTTTTGCCACTAAAACTACCTTTTTAAGTCAAGGCACCAAAACTACTTGATTAGGTTTAGACACTAAAACTACTTGTTTAAACTTCAGGCACCAAAACTATATAGTCCTCTGGGGTTAGGTTTCGGAAGGATCACGGTTTGATTAAAATAAAGTGTTGCACAAATTAACAAATTAACTCTACCAGAAATATGGTTGTAATAAGCTTGTTTTCTGGTGAGAGCAGGCTGTTAAAAATGTCTGGCTACTCTCTCAGGAAGCCTCTTCCATTCTCTCACCAGAAAAAAGGAAACTGAACTGAGTTCCTTTATGATGAGATGCAAAAGTCAGTATGTCACCTGACACCCTCCACAAAGTCAGTTTATCAAAGCACTTGCGCTGTGCGAAGTCCTCATTTAGATGCACATTTGCATGTATGGCCCCATGAACCTGGCATCTGTCATCATTTCCAGTTAATCTGTTTAGCATCCAACAGTTAAAAGTCTCGGGAGACTCGTCAGCTGCCTAATAATCCAACACCATGTTAGGTTAGCAGTTGGTAAAGGCTTGGTGATTGTTTGTCCTCTTTCTTGCTTTTTTCCCTTCTTAAAGCTTTGTGGCTCTGAGGATTCTTTGGTTTTTAATGAACTGAAGAAAAATCCTGAAGTGGCATGTTTGTGTTAGCTTGTGGACTGAAATATATGCAACTGGACTGAACTATTAAGAACTGTTTTTTCCGTTTGTGCTCTAATATAAGCTGAAATGAAAATTAAACTGACGCTGTGGGTAGAATTAATTTAAATTGGGTGTTTGATTCTTGCAATTAATTATAAAAATGTTTGTTTTGTAGAAAATTAACCAGGATACTTCCTTTTTCTTTGTACTGGTTTAAACATAGTCAAACCACGACATAAAAATGAAGCAGCAGTCAGCAGTTGTCTTTTTGATGTTTTCCTGAAAAGCAGCCACTAATAAATATAATTCTGGCTGTCCTTTTTCAGAAGTAATATGTTCTTAGGGAGGATGTTGGGTGGATGGTTGGGCGGACAAAATGTCAGGCTTTGACAACAGAGACTGTGGTTGCATCCTTTTTTCTACCAGCTGTGAACATTAGAATCTTTTAAAAATGACCAAAATCTTTTCCTGAACTTATCCAAGTATATTTGGGGTGCTTTCACACCTACCTCAATTGGTCCGGAGATTTGGACTGCAATCCAAAGTTACAGGTGTGCAACCTTTCACAGTCCACAGCCTGGACAAAACAACTGAACGTTAGGTGGTCCTGGTCTGGATCATACTGAACCATGGTTAGGTTTGATTCTGTGTGAAAACATTATTTTGGATAGTTCAGATTGTTCAGACTTTTGGATAACTGGAAAAAGGAAATAAAGACTTACATGAAAATAGGTCTGGACCTTGGTCCAGACTTTCAGGTGAAAGACCCTTAGGGCGCTTTCACACCAACCTTTTCTTTGTCCAGACTTTTGGACTTCTAGGTTGATCTGAACCAAAAAATATAGGTGTGAAACCTTGCCCAGACCCCCCAAAACAACGTAATCTTGGCCCGAATTGAATTGAACCATGGTTCTAGTTCTTAATTCTAGTGTGCAATAAATATTTTTTGGATGGTTCAAACTTTTGAATCTATCACAACAAGTTCAAGCAGGCTGTCAACAGAACTGGAAAAAGGAAAAACAACACAAAAAGTGTTGCAATTGCACATGGAGAGTGGGAAATACATCAGGTCCAACAACTTTATAAAGAGTCAGTTGGGGAAAAACTCACTGAAATTTTAACACTTTTCAATTATTTTCCAAGAAGTTGAAAGCGAGAGGACCTGCATTGAACTGCCAAGATGCTGACGTTAGACACAAGCCAATGTATAGCAGGATGTAGGTATGTCTTGTATAGGTCTTTAACCTGCTCGCAAAATGGAAATATGAAAGATTGATCTTGGTTTGGACTTTCAGGTGTGACAGCCAAACCTTAACAAGAGTGTTGGCAGATCAGACAGCACGTCAAAAATATTTTTGTAACCATCAAAAGTGTAGATTTGGAACACCTTCTTCTGATGAAGGAACTTGACATCCGGGTTATGTGAGGAAATGAGTTTCCAACAGGTAAAGCGAGGATGCAGCCAAGGTCCTAAACGGGAATCAAAAAAAGGTGGTTGAATAAAAAAAAAAAACTGAACAAGAATACTTTCTCACATTTTTAAAAGCTTTTTTTAAAGACTAAAAATCACTGTCACCGTCGCATGAGAAGAATGAGGAAAGTCTTGCGTCAGAACCTTTGTATGTCAAAATAAAGTAAATGATATAAGACTTTCCTCTTGCTTCCCACACAAGAGGGCCCTGGCATGTGGGTAAACCTGGCCTCACCAGTTTCACAGCGATACAATGACTTTCTTTTCACACCATTTTCCTCACATATATGAAATGCCTTCTTTCCGCTGTAAGGCTCCTGCCACCACCAGCACCCCTGCTAGCTTTGGGTCAAATCCTTCCAGCACCATTTTAATGATGTCTCCCCTTCCTTCATGCTCAGTAGGGATATTAATAGTAGAGGTTAGTGGATTGTACACTGAGAACCACACAATCTGCTCTTGCTGAAGGCAGGCGGCTGCAATAAAGATTACCCCATGAGTTAGGATTGCTTTATAGGCCTGTAAACACGTTCATTGCAGTGCGGCTTTCAGACATTTAAGAGCCATCTCGGTTGCATTTTATTTATTAAGAGGTGGATGTCCTTCACGGTGATGCATGTTCGCTTTAATAGCCTCAGATGGTTGTTCTTTTGCAGACTCTTGTTGCAGATTCCTGGTGGGGGGTGGCTATTTATTCAAACTGAGATGAACCTGATCAGATTACAACACCAGGAACAGAGAAGGGTAATACTCAACATTACAGTGCTTGTAATAAGTGTAAGTTAATAGGTAATAAGGCCCATAAGATGCCAGTTAACATTAATTTGTGTTAATAAGACTATATAAGTGTTAATAATAGCATAATAAACATAATACCCTCCCCCTTCTCCTTTCTCCCTGCAGGTGTCACTGTCCGCAAAATCATGGTTAACTGTTTAAACAATAAGCTTCATTCACACTTATGATCTGGTAAGCCCCAAAAGCATTAGTTAACTGTTAATAAGTGCGTAATGAAGGTTAAATTAACTTTAATAAGCATTGTTCACACTTTAGATCCCTTACCCCCCAAATGGATTAGTTATTTGTTAATAACTGCATAATAACGGATTCATTAACCTTAGTAAGCTTTGTTCACAGTTTAGATCTGGTACCCCCAAAATGCATTAGTTAACTGTAAATAAGTGCATAATGAATGATTAATTAACCTTAATAGGCATTGCTAACAAGTTTGAAGTGCTTATAAATGTCTTTAGTATTAGGCTATTATTAACCCTCATATGGTCTAATTTATACATATTAATGTTAATAACCATATTCTATCATTACCTGTTAACTAACACTTATTGCAGGCACCTTAATATAAAAAAATATATGGTATATTGTTACAGATATGTGGATAGTATCTGATTTTCAACATACTGTTGAAAAGCTAAAGCGAGCTGAGTTAATGTACTGTGTACAGTCTCTATGTGTGGGGGGGATCCGTGGGTGTGTGTCTTCAGGGGTGACAGATGATTAGGAGATGTGAAGGCACTGCAGTGTGCTCGCTCGGCCCCCTGGGAAACTGTTTTCTGTGTGTGTGTTTGTGTGTGTGTGTCTCTCCTCCATCTCTTTGCAGGATGCAAACAAAAATGCATCCAGCAGTAGAGGAAAGCCAGACTGTTTGTATTAGACTTGCACCGATTTCAACTTTCTTAGCCGATTCCGATTTCCGATTTTTGAGGGGTCTGACCTACCAATTCCGATTTTGGCTGGTTCCGATTGTCAGTCTTTCTAAAAACTGTAATTGACAGCATTCACAAATATTTTAGCAATTTTTCTTGTAAATATGTTCATAATATTATTATTATTATTATTATTATTATTATTATAAATATTAATTGAATACTTTCTCCAAAATCACCCAGATTACAACCAGGCCTTATTATAAATTTATATTAAGATTATGAATTGGGTGAACGTGATCTCGCGAGATCATCTCGCGGGATTTCGCGGGACGCGATTTCACGTGAGCTTTTGTGGAAGCGGATGTAAACAAACCGGAGACTAACATGGGGTAACAGTTTGAAGTAAAACTTTGCCGTGAGAAAAACAGACATAGAAGTTAAAGGAGTCTGGATGAGAAAATGTTTGAGGAGACTCATCAACACAGGTTGTTTATTCTTCAGCCAGAACAGGAGGTGAGATTTTAACTGTCCCTCTGTGAACAGCAGTCTGCTGCTAGCTTGCTAGCATTAGCCTGAAGTGCCAGAGCGTTTAGACATTGTCAGCTGTTCTGTCTCGTTGTAGACTGTCTGTCTTCTCTTTATCTTGTTCTTGGAATCTGTCGCTGACACCAGCTTCAAGCAAGCATGTGTCTTGAGTGTGTAGCTTTTATCAGCGCTGTGTTGACGTCACGGTCAGTTTGTCTGCTGCGCGCATGACGTGACCATCGTGCAGAACATGTGTGTGACAATAGGTGCGTTCGAGATGAGCCAGGCCTGCGCAGAATCGATCAGCGGCGGTCGGCGCACAATGCATGCAGGTTAGATTTGTGTCCGACTTGATCCCGACTTGCTCTGACGTCATGCACACGTGGGCAACGATAACCTCACGAGATCGAGGCGGCCGCAGTTTGTAGAGCCAGGCGCCGCAGCTGCTCTCCACCGACTGCAAACGCCTGGCTGTCACCTGATCGACAAGCTGACAGGCTCTGATTGGTTCTTAACTTTGACAACAAACACCACGTGTTGTATAAAATACTAATTTTCTGTGTAATTGTAATATTTAATGCTCGACATATCAGTCTTCTGTTCTGCAATGAAGTTTTAATCTGTCAGCAAGCAGATATTTAGTGTCTGATAATAATAAAGGTTATATATATATGACTTATCAAAAGAACACTTTAGTGCTTTACAAGGCAGATAAAAGAACAGATGAGTCAAAAGGAGGATCTCTTCTATTTTGACTTCAATCAGCGATCAAGAACGCACTTTATTTCTTCAGCTATGATCATGATCTGCAGACTACAGGTAACCTACAGGTGATCTAACAGGATGTTAGTGTCTCTTCCTCTAGTATCTCCTAAGTCTGTTGAAAACTGTCCGACTTGACTGCAGCTTTTTGTCTCCACCTCCTGCTGCGGCCGCCTGATCTCGTCTACTCTCCAGGCGAGGCGCAGTTCATCTCGAACGCACCTAATGACGGGCACAGAACCGGATTTGTGACGCTGACCGGCCGGTCACCGGTCAAGGCCAGTCACGTGAAAACCGGCCCGATTCCGAGCATTGGCGATTAATCGGTGCAAGTCTAGTTTGTATTATAATGCTAATTCTGCTTGTGTTTTCTGCCACCACTGTAGGTTTTGATAGACTAACATAAACAAATTTGTTGCTGATGCTGATGTTCAATGTGTGTGTGTGTGTGTGTGTGTGTGTGTGTGTGTGTGTTGATGAACTCTTTCAGTGTGTGGTATGACGGGTCGCTGATGGTGGCTAATATTAGCTCTTAGCAAAACTTACATTGACGTCACTGTGTAACTCACATAACTCAATGTGTTCACAGACTTAATGACTCTAGTTCTTGTTTTATTGTTACATTATGTTTTTTCTACTCCTTAAATTTTCAAAAGAGGCTTGTTACTTGTTTTGTTATGTTTTAATGCATTTGAGGGGAATTATTGATTATTTTTATTCTGCATCAACTTAGATGGGTGGAACAATAACACATAGAAAAGACAAGATGTAACAAGGCACAAATCACTTAAAAGGCATAACAAGACAAAACTGTATAAAAGATATAGCAAGAAGAACATACATAAAAGACATAACAAAGAGAAATTATGTGAAACATCTAACATGTAACAAGACAAAAACTTTCTAATATGTAACAAGGCAAAAATAACGTAAAAGGCGTAACAGGGCAAAAAAGTCACAAAAAAGGCATCAAGACAAAACTACGTAAATTATGTAACAAGACAAAACTGATGAGGTTCAGTTAGCTTTTTACAGAAACAACTGGTAAAAATGTCCCTCAGAAAGCAACTTTTATTTCTATACCTTTTTTTCCCCACAAAAGTATCTGTACTTCTACTTGAGTAAAGAATGTGCATACTTTTGCCACCTCTAGTTTTTTTTTTTACAGCTCCTGAAAATCTGAAACTTTTTAGAGATTAGTTCTGTACAAAGCCTGGTCAGGGTGAAAATCATAACAACTGTAAGGAACTACCACCACTGATTTCACCACCCGTCTTTAGCTCCAGACTTATCGACAGTCAAACTAACAGCAATCAGTAGTGGCTGATTAGTCTCAGGGTCTTGTCAGAGTCGGTTACTGTGACAAATTGGTTTGTCTTTGGGTTGCCTGGCGGACCACCTCCCATGAGGCCTCACCTCTGACACCCAGGCATGTGTGGGCGTCTGACGGCCCTGTCAGGCTCCTCCCTCTGGGGGTTAAAGGTAGCAGTGCTGAGATTAAAAAAGAAATGGGGACAAAGAGTGAGAAAAAAAATGCGGAGGTGTCACCTGAATCCGATAATTGCCAAAAAATCTTCCAGACAGACAAAATGACCACAGATGCTTTTGGGCATTTGACTGAGTTGCTTTCTGAACTCATAAAAAAATCAATCCTGCTGCTCCTGAATTTCTTCTGCAAAGCAAGGCTCACTATCCAACTAATCAGTTATAGGTCTCTGGCCATAAGTTATACATACAGAACAATCCTACAGTACATCAAAAGCACCTTTTTCCATGTCCTTCATGTTATTGTCTTCATGCTCTTGATCATCGGCAGCGAGGCAGCGTGTCGAGATGCCCCGCGGCAGTAGAAGAGCTTGTTCCCAGCATTAAGCCACAGATAGCAAGGGGGAGAGACCTGCTGGTCTTTGAAGTCAAGACCCTGAGGGCGATATCAGGGTTAAAGGAACTCTGTTGTTCTGCTATCGATCCATCTTCTAGGTAAAGAACCAAGTTTGAACTCCCCCTGTTTGGATGTACGCCTGCACAACCTTGTCATATTTTAAAACATGTAATTTTGTTTCTGCTTTCGGGGATTTAAGGTTCAAATCAGCCCAGCAGTTCATGTCAGCTCACTTCAGTTCCAACACAGAAGGAAAAAAATGCCACCCTGTCTCCGTCCTCTGGCTCTGGTGGTTCTGGACGTTTGGACATGTCCAATAAAGCTGCTAGATGCAGTGTCCATGTTCCAGGTTGTTTTCAGGTCATAGTGATTTTGAGGCCTAATTTATATACTTAGCAATGTTTTAAGTCATTCATATTTGTCTGGGTGGTTAATAACACGTTTCTTTTGTTTGTCAAACTCCGAACACACATTTACTGTACATTTATTTACACAACCTTTAACCTTTGATTTGCATCATATTTGATACATGAGTTTCTAAGACCTCTACAACATCAATATGATCAATACTTTCCTGAAAAATCTATACAATCTGAGGCATGTCTTCTGCCCTCTGGTGGATTATCAGTGCACTGCAGGCAGCAGCTGGAGAGTGCAAAATCCAACATGGCTGCCTTCACGTAGTGAGTTGCGTGTTTTTGGTAGGCCGATCTTTGCTAATTTTGAAAAAGAGTCAGTAAGATTAACAATTGTATTGTAAAATAAAATAAACTAAACTAAGAATAAAATGTCAGCTTCAGATGAATTTAGAGTGGAAATTTTAATATTTATATGCATTTTTTTACATATGCAACCTGCTGTCATTATAACAACTTGTGTGCTGGAAACAGTTATGAGTAAGTGAACACTGCATTATATATTAAATTGACCAATTCAGATTACATTGATGAAGCTGTTTTTGCCAACCAAAATGCAAATATAATGGTTCCTGTTTGAAGAGTCAAAGAATTTCTGGCAATTATTTCACGTGTCAGGTTTTACCCAAGGTTATTTAATTAAATCCAAATCCTTGATATTTTTTGCTTTATAAGTAAAAATCTTTCCAGGCTATATCTAGAATTCCAACCCCTTTCTTTCTTTCTTTCTTTCTTTCTTTCTTTTTTTTTTTTCACCTTTTATGGAGAATCAAGGCGAAAGGGAAATCAATGAAGCTTTGTTTTGTCTTGTACAGTATAGTCTAAAAGTTGCCTCTTCATTATTTGTTCCCAGGCACAATTTGCAAGAAAAGAGTCTCCTGGTGGTTGTTAAACAGCCACTGTTTAGCGGCACAAGCTGAACTCTGCAGCACAAGCACAAAGATCCTTCAGGGTCGGAGTCTTATAAAGAAAGAGCCACAATTGCTACACATAACATTCATGGGTTCCCGGAACTCATTCCCGAGACATATTCAACATCCCTTCAAACAGAAAGCAGCATCTGTAAAGTGGTGGAACGGGCAAATCCACAGTCATCAGCAGAAAACATCAGTACAATAGTAAAAATAATGATTGGCTGTTGGCACACGCTGTTTTTATTTGGGGAAAAACATGCACTAGAAAAACACACAAAAGAAATGTATTCCATATGCAGATTATTGGTGCCATCACTGAATCACTGCTCTCGCTTTTAGATTAGTCACATTCGATCATATCCAGAGGATAAAGACGTCTAAATCATAATGCTATTCAAATCATTTCTCATAATTATAGCTTCATACCTGAGTGTGATGCTCCATCCTCCAAGATTAGTCACTGCAGCCAAAGAGGACAGCAAACCATCTCTCTATTTTTTTTTTTCTGATATGAGAATCTGCAGCCTGCACTTGGTATAACTGACCATTTGTTCGCTGTTAGACTCATGCTAATAAGTTGTGTTTGTGACAGTACATTAGCATGAGCAGCAGACAGAGCTATCCATCACGCGGGACCTGCTTGTCCTCTTGTCAAATGTTCCAACAATTCACAAATAGAAAAAAAAAAAAAAAGAAGAAGTTTTTATGCAGTGGCTCTCTCATTCTTGAGAAGTGGGACAAAATGTATTTTGAGGGGTTTTTGATTCTTCAGTTGTGCTGAGAAAATATGTTTTAAAGATCAAATTCTTGGCTTTTAAATGTTGTAACAGGCCAGCCTCCTTGTGATTAAAATTTGATTTAATGTAGACGTCAACTCCAACAGATCTGACAGAGTTGACGTCTTACGGACTTGACAAAATGTAGATTTTTTTCATTTCACCATTTTATTTCTTTTTAAAGTCGCTCAGAGTTCTCTTAATGTTATAATTCTTATTTAGCTGTGATTTATAAGGGCTACAGAGTTGACATGTTGTGGTTTAGACCCATCTGATAGCAATATTTATTTAATGTATTTGTCAAGGAACAGAAATTTTACCAGTGCTTGAGCAGTTTTCTCATCTTTTTTAAAACCAGGAAGTGAGGCAGGGGTCCTTAGAGTATAGTTAACCTTTTTATGCCTGATTAAATCATGTAAAAATCTGAAGGAGTTGACACTAATCTGCGACACAACTTTAAAAAGCCATCATTTTCTTATGAAAAATCTATTTTAAAACAAAGATGATTATAATAGGACATATTTACTCATGTTATCATTAAATATTTTTAGTTTTGGATTTTGAAGGATTTTAATGCATTTTTAATTGTTTTAAGTTGTGAATTCAGTTGTGTTTGATGGCTCTGGGCAAATTATAAACAACAAAATAAACCATAAATAACATATATTTCATTTATTTAAATCTTCAAATTATACTGTATATTTTTACCAAAACATTGTAATTTTTTTGTGCCAAATCTGAAGAATTGTTGATTCACGTACTGTAATGAGGTGAACTGTTCCTTTAAGGATGAAAACAGCAATAATCAAAACCAGTGAAAACTAATCTTTCTCTACAGCATTCTAATTGCCGAATTTATGGGTAATACCTCTAATATGCGAGCATTTTGTCTCTCTTTAATCATGTAGATAAGATCAGTAATTGGCTTTTTGTGGTGAGAGTGATGAGTATTTTCCAAAAGCCCGAGGAAAGAACGAGAAAAAAAACATCTTTTTAGATTTCCAGTAAAATCAATTAAGCTGGAGAGCATTCGTCTTTGGTCTTTGTAGTTGCTCTGTTGTGCCTCTGCGCCTCAGCGTGGTTATGGAGAAACAAAACAGAGTGTTGAGCGGGTGATGGGATCATTTGTAGAATAGATGGATTGAAACAGCAGAGAGAGGAGAGGCTCTGCTGATCTGGCTGTGAACATCGTCGTCTGTTTAAGGATTCACAGCCAAGTTCAGTCGGAGGATTTGCTCCTTTTTATCTGCTCTCTCTTCCTCACTCCGCACATAAAACACAAGATCTAAGTCAAACGGCACAGATTTGACTGCACCCAGACTCAGCAATGTTTCATGTGAAGTCTAGGCCAGTGTGGCGTTCAGGGTGCATGTCCCCAAGGGTGCTGATGGGGATGTCAGCTAGATAAATGTCCCCATTTACTGCCCTTCCTCCTTCTATTCAGCTGGGACATGGGCGCACAGAGGGCGCAGCGTGGGTGTTACGGCGAGGAAAGTGGCTGGTCGGAGGCGGTGGTGGGGGGGGTGTTTTATGGTGCCTTTGGTGTCTCCGCCGAGCCGAATCCAGCCAGCAGAAGTGGTTGAGTCAGAGCTTAACCACATTAGAGCAGGAAGAGTGAGGAGAAGCCTGTAAGAAGTGTTTAATCTCAGTCAGGAGGAACAGAGGTAGAGAAGGGGGAAGATAAGTGGAGCTGCTAAGTGGACTTGTCGTATTATAAACACTGTATATTGCTCACATTTCACTCTGTGCGTTTACATGCACTTAATTGTCAGCTTTCTGCAAAAGGAACCTGATTTCTTAACATCATTTAACTGTGAAACCCGGTTTCCTTAATCAGTGTGACGGATTAAAGGCTGCTAAGGAAGATTTCTGCAGGAGAAACCTGATTTCTTGACCATATATGCTTAAATGGGTTTCTGACAGGGGTTTATGTGTGCGTGACAAAGACTTAAGACAGGGACAGAAGCACTGGGATGGCAGTGGAAGCCCATTTCTGCTGAAGTGCTAAAAAAAACGATGCTGTAAGTCATTATGGGCCCTATTTTGACATTCTATACAGCATAGTCTAAAGTGCATGGCACACATTAATTTAGGACATGTCCAACTCCACTCTACTATTTAAACGGTGCATAATATGAGTGCTAAGTGAATCGTAAGGCCAAAAAAGGTTGTATTTAGTCTTAATTTATCACTGGTGTGTTTTAGGCAGCCCATCCCCACCAGAAAAAAAATGTGCTTGTTGGTCCTAAGTGCAGGCAGCTTATTACGACTAATATGTCTGTTATATATCCATTATGTGGCGCCCCCTAGTGGATGCAATAAGTATGACAGGAGACGTATAAAGAGTGAGAAAGTCTGCACTTTGAAGGGGGGGGTGGAAGTCCTGTGTGGAAGTAATTTTAATCAAAACCATTATCTTTTCCTAACCCTAACCAAGTAGTTCTACTGTGACCCTGTCAGATTTAAATAATCAGTGAAGTTACAGCTGCTGTGTGTAAATGTGCAGTGTCTTTTAATGGGCAGATGCTTCACTCTATTTCATGTCCCTGCAATCATTTGTTATTAATCGGAACATTCATTTTTATGATCTGCAGTGCTCTAGAAGCAGAGTGTATGCACACTGTTAACCTGCCTATGTAGTCTCATTTTACTAAATGAATAATGTACCCTTTAAATAACAGGAAAATACTACACCATTGACTTTTGAACAGTTTTTTGTTGGTCAATGGCGCATTCGGCATTGGTCAATGGCGCACCTGACCACACCTCATTTTAGGACCCACATGCCCATGAGCTCACAGTTGGGCGCAAGTACATTTGCTACCTACACAACATGAGTGCTGGGCATGGATATGAACCTGTGAGGTTCAGAAAGTTTCAATGACAGCTGCAAACACAGGCAAAAGATAAAGCCAAATAATGAGAGAGCATTTCAAAAACCTGAGGTACTACCTTAAATGCAATTCTTTAGACCCTGAAAGATCGAACAAAATCCAAAATCTTTTTCCACTGCATTTGCATGTGTAACTTTAGTGTCACAGATGAATCCCCCTTTCTTTAATCCAGGGTATAATTATAATTATATTGCAATAATAATATTGTATTATAAGTAAAGTTTTGGAAAGTAGACAACTTTACAATCTGATTATGATCGTTATAATATTCAGATGTCTCTATTTTCACATTCAAGGATCCTGGATGTGAGCAGGAAGATTGAATTCTCTTCAAGGATTTTAGTTTGTACTGATTTCTGTTTTCCTCTTTGCTAATTATGCTCACTGGGAGAGCCAAAGAGTTTTGTCGACGGGATCCAGGGAGTGGTTATTTCTCCTGGTAATCTGTGTTTTATATATATACATACACACACACACACACACACACACACACTCTTTTTATGGGTGTCATTAGCAAAACTATTCCTTCACTTAAGAGAACATCCTCAAAGATTTGCACACAGGGTGCAGCTACTGGCATGTGAAACTTGTATTTGTATTTACGTTGATCTCTAGTCCTAAAGTTTCAGCACTGTACTGCAAGTGAGTAATTTATCACGTATTACTTCTGTGATGGTCTCACATAGCCTGACGTCCACAGTGCTGTGTCAGCGCTGGTTCCACATATTATCATTCCGCTATAGGGGGAAAAAAAATACTCTGTCTTGTTTGTACTTCTCAAAACCAATCACATTCGTCTTTGGCAGTGCAAATCCCAGGGTGTAGTGATGGTGCCTCTGCAAAATATTTATTTATGTATTTGTTTGTTTAGTCAACAGGGAAGATACATATAGCCATTCTTACATCTACAGCTAATTTGCAGCCCTTGTGTTGGCTTTTAAGGAACAAAACACAAGATACAACACTCAAACAGGCATGAAAACTGACCAACAAAACAGACATCTCAGCAGCTCAATCCCCACAAAAGGAAAGGTAATGGCTGTTAGCTTGTTTTCATTTGTTCCATTAATAACCAGGTTAGCTTGCTAGCTCAGTCCAAGCAAAAGAACAGGTAAAACCTGCTAGATTCATTCATTTTATTCATTCCATTAGTGACCAGGTTAGTTTGCTTGTTCGGTTCCCACAAAAGAAAAGGCAACACCTGCTGGCTTGTTTTCATTTGTTCAGTTAGTGTCCTGGTTAGGTTTCTAGTTCAGTCCACTCAAAAGGTAACACCTACTAGCTTGTTTTCATTCATTCTGTGAGCAACTAGTTTAGTTTGTTAGCTCAATCCTCTCAAAAGAAAAGGCAACATCAGCTAGCTTAGCTTGTTTCCATTAGTTCTGTTAGCGACCATGTTAGGCTGCTAGCTCAATCCCTGCAAAATGTTACAGCTGCCAGCTTGTTTTTGTTTGTTCCATCATTGACCAGGCTAAGTTGCTAGCTTAGTCGCCACAAAATAAAAGGTAACAGCTGCTAGCTTGCTTTAATTCATTCCATTACTGACAAGGTTAGATTGTTAGCTCAATCCCTGCAAAAGAAAGGGTAACAGCTGCTTGTTTCCATTTATTCCATTAGCAAACAGGTTAGGTTGCCAGCTTTGAGGCTTTTGTTTCCCATAGTGACAAGGATTCTAAAATGGCAACATGTAGATAGTGGAAAGCCGCCTGATATATGCAGCCAATGGTAGGCTTACAAATGGACAGTCAGACTCTTTCTGTGATGGACTGCAAGGGAAGTGTGGAGCACAAAATATATGACAGCAGGAAACTGAGGACGTTGGAGGGACAGGGCTGTGACTGAATGCCTTTCACCAAGTGCAAACACAGCCTGTGTTGATATAAGCGGGCTGACTGCCGTCCATCGAGGGAGACCTGGAGGCCATGGCAACCTCCATATGTCTTTTTATCGTTCTTTTATTCAGTGCTTCTTGTCAAAAGGACCCAAACAAATTGTCATCAAAGCTGACAGGACGAGGCCAGTGACTCAGCGTAGAGCCTCAGAGAGAGGAGGGTCAGAGGTAAAAATACAACTACGACCTCTTACAAAAGCCACCTGCTGAATTTCACCATGCCTCCCTCTTTTCTGTGGACTAATTAATGCATCATATTGTGTGATTTTTCTCTGTACAAACAGAAAAAATAGAAAAAAGAACACATGGGGGACTTCCATAAGCAGCTTCTCAAATGGCAGCAGCTCCCTGCTCCTGATAACTATGCTCCAGTGGTTTTCTGCACTTCAAGAGACTATCCGCTACTGTGAAGTGCCCTCACCGAGCATGAATCACTGTATCCTGGCTAACTGCCTGCTCAGACTACTTGCAGTGTAGGAGGCACTTCCAGATGCAATTTGCCAATTGCTGCTGAGGCATCAGTGACTAAGCTGAACAGAAGTGTAGCCCACATATTCCCACCCTCTGCTGCCAGGTATTGTGATTCTAATGCAAATTAGCTAATTTACTCTCATCATACCATATGAGCGGTTGCAGCATAAGCAAAATCTGTTGCAGAATGGACCCCTTTATGTAACAGCGTCCGTGACTGTCAGCTCTGATCAGTTCCACTTCTACAAGTGTCTGCTCCTACCCTTTACAGTACGGGACAATACAGTGCATTTATTCCAAATCCTTTCTGCTGAATTACACATGACGGTGCCTTAAAGGCCCTCTGCTCCTGCGAATAGCTCTTTGATAAAGAGATGCCAAGTGGAGAGGCTGGACTCCAAATCCAAAGGGTGCTCAATAGTTTATCAGGAGACAAGATAAAGGAGGGGAATGCTGATGAGTAATTAGTGGACTCTGATATTCACAGAAGTAGAAGTTGCCCAGCAAAAGCATCAGTTCATGTAAATTACCAAAAACACACATCTCCTCACTAATCCCTTGTGGTATCCTAGCCATGCAGATAGTTCATAGAGCATAAGCTTTGGGTAGCAACCAAAAGACGGAAAAAGTTGAAACTAGCATCACAAACAGTGTTGCCAGAGTGGGAGGTTGTTCAGCTAGTTGTTAGGTTCTGGGCTGCATTGTGTGGGTTTGGGCTGGTAGTCAGGATTTGGGTTGGTCTGTTAAGAGTTAGGGTTAAGGTTAGGTAGGGGTTAACACGTAGCACTCTAATTAAACTCTGCAAAGGGCACAGACACCCGAGGACCATAAGTGTTAGATATATTTTAAAATTGGCCTTTATTTAACCATTATTAATGGTTAAAATCCCTTCATACAAAACTAAGTACAGTAAATTAAATAAAAGGTTTAAAAAGATCACAGGCACAGGTGGGGGCAGTGGGAACATCACTTCTTAGAAAAATTCCCCAGACTTTTACGGTCTCCCCCGGCTGTTAAAGTTAAATAAAATGAAGTCTGTTAAAACAAGCGTTTTTCTGTAGGGAAAAAAAAAAATATTTATACATCGAATTAAATGGAATGTCTGGCACATTCACCTGTATATATATTTATGCACTAAGGGTAAGTAAAGTGCTTGAATAAAGTCCTTAAAATATTAAAAAACACAGGTAAAAATGTGAAACGGTAAGTGCTATAAAAAGATAATAAAAACTTAGACATTAAGAAACACACAAGACCAATTAATTCAGTAAGTAAAATATAAGAACATCACTAATATCAAAGAAGTAAACTAATATATTGTAGGACTATAAAAAAGACACACCCCTTAAATAATTAATGTAATAAACACTCATAAAACATTAATTCTGAGGTAATTATTTAAATTCTTATTTCAATAGAATAAATGACATTAAAAGGACCCCTATGTATAAGCAGTTACTGTAGATATTTACAATTATCATATTTATTACTATTATCATCAGTGTTATTATTATTAAATAACACCGTGTGCTAAAATTGAACCAGTGAAATGGTACAGCTGTGTACTAATAAAAAAAATCTGTGTACAAGGTGAGTAAAACCAAATCAACACAACACACTGTCATTAAAAACAATAATTTAAAACAGCCTTTCAAAATTCGTCAAATCTGATGGCAGGTGGGCACATCAAAATAGAAATAAAAATAGAAAGAAATAAAAAGAGAGGTCACTGCACTGCAGAGAAGGATCCATTAAAAACCCTGTTGGCTGGGTGAAATTGATCCATTTTAATATTTTTTGTTTAGACCAGTTGGAGCTAATTTTTTCAATAAATGGATCCATTGTCTTTCTGCTGCAGTGTTGTCCAGCTTTTATTGGACAGGGTCAGAGTCAGGTTCAGGGCGAGGGTTAGGGTTCATAACTGAACACACCCAGTCACTCTGTCATTATTTTCACTGTAACAGAAACCTCTCTGCTTGCAACATTACAACATCATTATTTGTACTGTCAAGGTTTGTTGCAGTTTAGCAAGTTAGATAAAAAAAAAGTTTTACATTTGTTATTAAAGCTATCCCTTTATTTTTTCTTTATTTTTAAGGCAGAAGGCAGATATAACCAGTGCCTTTTACAAGTGTATAGTCTCCCATCTTCTTTCAAGTGCGCTCGTGAACACTTTAATTAACGTTTTACTGTTCTGACATAATGAAAAAAATGTTATGGATGCCAATACTATTGCTATTGATTAAACATGTATTTTTTTTTTAATTACAGATCAAATTTCAGCTTTTTCTTAATCAATCAAGTAACAAATTTCCTAAATATTTCACGGACTGCTGTGAGTTTGTTTAGACTATATAAGGGAAACAGATCATTTCTTGATCATCATTTCTTGAGCCACACTGCATTGACACACTGTATTAAAATAATTCAACAGTTGCATCTCTTTTCAAAAACAGTGCACCTGTTACTTCGAATAATCCACAGACTTCACTGACAGAAGTATCCATCTGGACTGTTTCTTTGATACTTCTAATGAAAACATGCACAATTGCGTGGTTTCTCTTCAGGCTATAGTCCGTCATGAGCCTGTGAACCATAATGTCTCTCTGTAGACATTGGTCACAACTCAAGAAAGGGCAAACAAGTGTGGCTGACACCTCTGTTTCTGCCATCCCAAGTTCACTAGTCGTCTTTTTGCTGTCCCTATTGACACAGGTTCACACTTTGCTTTGCATCGCTGCCATTTTCTGGAAGCATTCACAGCTAAGGAGCATTCACACTGGCGGACTGAGTGTTAAAATCTGTCTGTGTTTGTGACTGTCACAACCACATCACGGCAGGGCCACAAATGCCTCGAAAGGACAGGGCAGGCATCATGGTGGTAAACATTC
Organism: Lutjanus erythropterus; assembly: GCF_056507025.1. NCBI lineage: Eukaryota > Metazoa > Chordata > Actinopteri > Lutjaniformes > Lutjanidae > Lutjanus > Lutjanus erythropterus. Next base: position 24,015,447 of record NC_139339.1, read on the forward strand.
CCATGGGCATTTTTGACCAAAACAAGGTTTTTCAAAGTTGCTTCTCCTGTAGCTTCTCTGTTAACAACATGTGGTAGGCCTCTGGAAGACATACTATATCATCCCACATTCCACTCTGCAGTCAATAAAGCCCAGCTTTGACACAATCAGGCCAGAGCAGATGGCCATAAAGCCTTTGTCCAGGGTACACCTGAGACTCCCTGAGCTTTATCATCCATAACCATTGCACTGCTGTAAAAAGTGGGGAAAATAAACAGATAGATGGCATGGAGGAGGTGCCTGATCTGTTAAAAAGAAAAACAGCTGCAGTCAAGCAGAATGGTCATTTTTAAAGGTAGATGCGAGCCAGAAAGAGGTCAGCATTGATGACCTGTCCATGTGTGAAGCAGATGGGAGGGCGCTTTCTGTTTTTAGCATCATGCACTCTTATGAATAAAGGTGCTAAATAGAACCATAAAGTGTTCTTTGGCTTGTCCCCACAGGAGAACTCTTTTTGGTTCATGGTGAGACCTTTTATAAGTCTTCCATGTGGAACTCTTTCAGAGAGTTCTACCTAGAGCTCAGAACCATCTGTGAAAGGTTTCACCCAGAACCCTCTATGAGAGGTTCTACAGAGAACCCTTCTATGGTTTCTCCCAGAACTCTGTCTAGGGGTTTTATCTAGAATCTTTCCAACTTCTAAATGTGCTAACACAAACCCAACTCTTTTTTTTCATCTATCTAACCCAAGGGGTTCTACTGGAAACCCTTTTATGTTGCAAGGGTTTTATCTAAAACCGACCCAGAAGGTTCTACCGAGGACCTTTTATATCCCAAAGGTTTAACCCAGGTGGTTCTACCAAGGACCATTTTAAATTCCACATCTGGAACTCTTCCAGAATGTTCTACAGAGAGCCCTTTTATATCCTGAGTATTTCATCTCGAACCCACCCATTAGGTTCTACTGAGAAAGTTTTTAAATTCCAAGGGTTTAATCTATAACCTACACAGACTGTTCTACTGAAACCTGTTTTATACCAAGTAACTTTTTAGAGTTTAATTTAGAATCTACCCAGAGGGTTCTACTAGAATCTTTTTATATTATAAAAAAACAGGGAGTCTACTGAAAACACCTTTTATATTATTGTACAAAGAACCCTTGATAAAAGAGTTCTTCAAGGATTTCAACAATCTTTGAAGAACTTTTTCCTCCCAAAAGGGTTCTCTGGATGAATATTGTTCTTAACTGAACCTGTAGTCTCAAAAAGAACCCCTGACAAACCCTTTCTTCACCAAAAAAAAAAATCTTCTCAATTTCAAATGGTCAGCATCTCAGGAAGAACCTGTTTGGAACCATTACTTCTAAGAGTGTACCACACAGGTTCATTGTGTCAGCATCACAGAGCCGCATCATGGAACGAAATTCCTGCATGTTTGTCGTTCTAAAGCATAAAATGTGAACACACTTGTTGAAAGCTCGATCCGTCAGGTGATATTTATGGTGCCTTGCTTTTAAGCACTGTAAATCAGCTTTAACGCTAATGGCGGCCATCTCCCAGCAGTATTTTTTAACGCTAGTCATGGCAAGTACCTTTGCTGCAATAAATCAAACTCTCCTACCTCCTGCTAATTCCATGCTCTTTCAGAAAGAAAGATAGGCAAGCTCAGATCGTTATGATCACTCATCACCTGAGCTTTAACCTGCTCCGGACGAAATTTGGCACAAATTCTTCTGGGATGCAGTTAGAAAGATTCTCTTGGCAAAGAAGCAAATTTGCCTCATGCCTCATCACTCTTGTCAGCTGTGTTATAATGCATTGCAGATTTTCTCAACCTTGTGTGTCTGTGGCAGTGCAGCACGTTGCAACGGATGATCGAAAGCCATGACACATTCTCCGCAGGCAGATACGACTCAATCCTCTGTCTTGTCAGGGGACTCTCTGGCTCTCTTCCCGATCGAGCCCCCAGTTGCTGTTTGGGCTCCCTGGGACGTCTGTATGTAAGCCAATCACTGATGAGCCTCGTCAAACCTAACAGTCTGGCCGTCTGGCTGTCTGGGCCTGACTCAGACTGACAGCATCTGTCTGCCTCAGCAATCGGCTCCCCGCGGAAATCAGACCTTCAGCATGTCAGGACGTATCCAGCTTCTGTGCATGTCCTCTGGTTCATCTTTAACATGCAAACCGATGTTTGAACCCATTTCAAAGTATTAGCTTAGCTCTTGACAGCAGATATCTCTTGACGTGCATGCACAGTTAGCAGAGAAATGCCTAAAGGACACACTTCTATTTCAATCTTATGCTGAAGATCCAGAGGACTTATCAGAAATTCATCCTTATCATTCACTCTTAGAAATAAGGGTTCCAAAAGGGTTCTTCCTGAAGGCCTGAAAACCTTTTTCGGAAGAGAGGATTGATAAAACCCTTGACAGACTCTGTCATCAAGGGTTTGTCAAAAGCTCTTTGTATCATAATGTAAACAGGTTCCCTATAGAACCCCCTATGCAGGTTCTAGATAAAACCCTTGGAATATAAAAAGGCTCCAGATTGAAACTGGATAAAACCCTCAGGAGATCCTTTTCCACCAACATGGACCCAGCCCCATTCTGGTTCAAGAACTTTGAACGATTCTGAGCATTTCCACCACAAAGAAACCAGCTTAGAACCTCTGTTGATAACATCTCTGATTACAACGGTTCCACTCAAAACAGATGGAAATACAGGCTGGTTTACTAGATAATACCCAGGGAGGGTTCTGGATGGAACCTTTACACCATAGCAGGGTTCTCTGTAGAGTCTTTCATAGAGGGTTCTGGGTGAAACCTTTCACAAATAGTTCTTGGTATAATCCTTACCCCTGACAAGTAGAACCTTTAGAGAAGGTTATACCAGAAACCAAAAAGAGTTCTCCTATGGGACAAAGTGAAGAACCCCTTATTGTTCTAGTTAGCACCATTGTTTCTAACAGTGATCCCAACTCTTCAAACCCTTTTTAAAGTAAGGGCTCTGTGTAAGACAAGGTTAAGAAGTCTTTTCATTTAAAGAACCCTTTTTGGGAGAAAGAGTTCTTCAAGGATTGTTCAAATCCTTGAAGAACTCTTTTGTCAATGGTTTATCAAGGGTTCTTTGTACCATAATATAAAAGGGCTCTTAGTAGAACCCCCTGGGTAGGTTCTAGATAAAACCTTTGGAATATAAAAAGGTTCTCAGTCAAACCCCCTGAATAGAACGCTCAGCCCTTTTCCACCATCATGGATTAGCCTCTTTCCAGTTCAAGGCACCTAATTTTGCACCATTCTGAGCATTCCCAGCAAAAACAAACTGCTTTGGAACCTGAAATGTTAGTTCACAACCGGAACTAAATAATAGCAGGTTTTTCTTGGGAACCACAGTGGGCGTGTCATATTCTACAAGTTGTTGTGCATTGTATTGTGCCCTCTATTGATAACATCATTGACTACAATGGTTCCACTCTAAACTGGTGGAAATGTGGCCCGATTTAGATAGCACCAAGGTTCCAAGGATTTTGAACAGAATTAGAAGCTCATTTGGTTCAAAAGGGGCCAGGGAAGGTTCTGGGTGGAACCATTACACCATAGGATGGTGTCTGTTGAAAGTGTCATAGTGGGTTCTAAGTGAAACCTTTTCGAAAATTTCCTTTGTGACAAGCTGAAGAACACTTAATCGTTCAAGCTAGCACCTTTATTTTATTAGAGGGCTCCCACCTTTTCTACATTTCGGTATTCCGCCTCGTCACACGTTCCATTGACGCTCTCGATCTGTCTTCACTGAGACGTCAGGCGCCGGGAGCAACCTTGACATATTAGGACATTAAATCTGAATCAGCACCTGTCGCCGCCCTAAAGTGCTTCCACATTCTCTGTTTTCTCAAGCGCATCAAGGAAAATACAATTTCACCCGCACTGTCTGTCTCTGTCACATCCACTCTTGCAGACGCTTCCATGTCTGCCTTCCTCTTCTCTTTCCTGTCTCTTGTTATTCCGCTCTTACCTCAGTATTCTAGCAGTTTAAGTCCTTCCACTGTTATTATTTCGGCTGTATGGCCTCCACCAAATGGCTTGTGTCTGTGGCAACTTGTTTAAATCTTTGTGTATCAGAATTGAACGTTTCCTCGTCCATGTTGTGATTGTGATGGTTGAAGGCAAGATTCTGGAAGTTATTTTCCTGAACTGACTGGCATTGACACATCCAATTGTAATACTGTTTTGTACAAATTGTACAAAAAAGGGTAATTCTTTCTGCATGTGCCCTGCTGCCCTACTTTTCTGCTAATATGTAATTTTGCTAGGATTGGGGGCTACATTGACTTTAATAGATTAAATTTTAGTCACAACCCTTCACCCCTCTCCTCCTCCCTATGCTCCGCCATCTCCCCTCTCATCTGCTCCCCACTCTGTCTCAAAGTAATTATTCCTCATTAATCTACGATAGCTTCTTACCAGTCTATTAATCCAAAGGTCTGGATGGCAGACAGTACAAAATGAGCTCCCCTATTAACTCAACATCATTATTCTCGCCATATAAGGTGCCGGGACTGTTGACTTTCCACGGCAACCCTCACCCAACCCCCTAAATTAGCCTTATTAGTGGTGCAATGTCTCACCATTGCCCTGTGACTCCTCCTCTCTGCTTGGGAATGTTTTTTTTTTTTTTTTTTTTTTTTTGGTGCACTTTTTGTTTCACACATGACTAAACACAATCATTCATATAATAAATGTGGCTACTAGGCAGGGTTTTTGAAAAATACACTGTTATCAAAAAATGCTCCAAAAGGGCAGAACCATTTGCTTCAGAAGAACCCTTTTTTTTAAAGTAAGGGTCCACCCAAGGTTCTTTGTAAGACTGAGGGTTCCGTTAAGAATCATTTTCATCCACAGAACCTCATTTAAAAGAACGTTATTCATGGATTGTTGAAATCCTCAAAGAACTCTTTTTTCAAGGGTTGATGTACCATAATATAAAAGGCTTCTTGGTAGAACCCCTTGGGTGGGTTCTAGATAAAACACTTGGAATATAAAGTGGGTCTCAGTGGAACCCCCTGCGTGGGTTTCTGGATGAAACCACGGGTGGGCAATTATTTTTCATGGGCAGCCACATGAGAAATTGATCAGCCTGCCTTGGGCCAGACACAAATGATATAAGGTCCTAATAATGGACCCATCTCTAATGGAATAGTCAGAAGTGTTCTATATAGGGTTCTTCTACTGTTGGTCACCCTTTCTGAATTGTCGTGTGATGAATTGTGGGCTAATATTTTGTTGGCAATGTCCAAAACTTGATGTTTTACAGTGTACCATGCATGATACACACAAGTAGTAGCAGCAAAAATAGAAGAACAACATAAACAACATGGATGTACAGCATTGAGTGAATAAAGTTATAGTTTAATATAAAAGATCCTGTTCTTTATCAATACCAATGTACAAAGAACTGACCCCTTTCAAAATAAAGGTCTGATAATGGTTTAATGGTAAGCAAAATGCTTTTTACTGTCTTTGCTACATTTTTAATTTCTCATATTTCCATGATGGCCTTGCAAGCCACATGAAACTTTTCAGTGGGCCACGTCCAGCCCCCAGGCCATATTTTGCCCAGATCTGCCTTAGAATATAAAAAGGTTCTTGTTAGAACCCCCTGGGTGGGTTCTGAATGAAACCTTTGTCATATAAAATGGATTTTGGTAGAATCTGCTGGGTGGGTTTTCGATAAAACCACTGAAATATAAAAAGATTCTTGTTAGAACCCCCTGGGAGGGTACTAGATAAAACCCGATGGGTTCTAGATAAAACCCCTGGACTATTAAAAGGTTCTCAGTTGAACCCCCTGGTTGGGTCCTTGTTAACACCTTTAGTAGAGAGGGTTCTGGGTGGAACTATTACACCAAAGAAGGGTTCTCTGTAGACCCTTGCATCAGAGTTCTATGTAAAACCTTTCAGAAATGGCTCTAGGTATAACCCTTTTTGTTGGGTATAGGTAGAAGGTAGAATATGTTTGAATATATTACACGAACCGACACGTCAAAACCTGAATGTGTCTTTAGTCGCTTCCATCATTTGACCAAAACTGCCCCACACCTTTGGCCTTTGCCAGCAGATGGATGTAAAGAAGCAGCCTCCATGGTAACAGACTCTTGGTAGTGAGGGCTAATGAGGATAGAAACATGGGGCATGAAGTGTGAACAGTCAGCGTCCAGATGTTGAGATGTGTTTCTGGGCATGAGGCCCACCCCAACCCTGGCCACTCATTACACTCCTGCTAACGAAGCACTATGAATATGTAATAGGGAGAAGACTTTGCAGACCTCTGTGTTAAACAGAGATGATCACTAGTTTATACCTGACAATGTCATGTACACAAATACATAGGATGTACATATACATACAGAATACTGTGCTGTGCATTGGTCAGTGCATGTTGGTGAAATAATGCGATCAGTTTACAAAATTCAACAACTTGGAGTTTTTACTATATCTTACAGAAAAGGCACAGTTCCTTCTGGAGGGCTGAGATTCTACCCAGAACCATTTGCTTCTGAAGAAAAGTACCTTGAAGAATTCTTTCATCAAGGGTTGTTTTGTACCATAATATAAAAGGGTTCTCAATAGAGCCCCCTGGGTGTGTTTTCAATAAAACCCCAGTTCTGTTCAAGGTCCTTGGACCCTTTTCATATTTCAAGTGCTTTATCTAAAACCCACCCAGGGGGTTCTACTGAAAACACCTTTATATTCCAAGGGTTTTTATCCAGAACCTTTCCAGGGGGTTCTACCAAGAACCTTCTTGTAATACAATACAAAGAACCCTGACAATCACATCAATCATGAAGAACTCTCTTCAAGGAACCAAATGATTGCTACAGTGGACCATTCTATTGTTTGGTGTTTCCATGCAGTATCCTCCCAGGCCCTTTTCACCGGATAAGCTCTGGTTCTTGATGTGGTTCTGTTTAAAATCAATCCCGCAATTCCACCAGTTTGACTTGAACCACTGTCATCACAAGAGGGCGCTGCACAATGCACAGTGACCTGCAGAATATGATACACCCACTCTGGTTCAAAAGGAAAACCTGCTATGTTTTGGTTCCAGATAGGAATCAAGTTTTAAAATCAGACTATTTTTTGGAAATACTGGGTGCTTGAACCATAACAGGGGCAGTTCCGTGTTAGTGGAACAGTTACCTTGCCGCAGAGAAAGTGGCCATAAAAAAACGATTATTACGGCTTAAAGACTCAGCTATCGAAAAAGGACATTTGCATGAATATCGCACACTTAAATTCTTGAATAGCTTGAATTTGATAGTTTGTTGTGTTTTAAAAAAGTTGCTCTTTGCAGCCTAAAGCAGTTTCAAGCTACTGTAAGATGATTTTTATACATTTACTGGCATGAAATGAAACTAGTCACTGCCTGCAAGGTAGGAAATCCATCTGAAAACTTGGGTTATGCTTCAAAAAATGGCCAAATAAGGCAAAGCTGAGTCATGGTTATGGTCCTTTAAAATATGTGTTTGACACTGAGAGTATAACACATATGAATTCACACTCAAAAATACAAAATGAATAAAATCCTCCTGACTCATTACGACTGATTCTGACTGCTCAGCGTGGTGTCTGCACTCCTGATGATCCAGTCTGTCAGTGGACCTCTACAAACCGGGCCTAGCAGGCCTTCACTCCATCCACAAGTGGGTTTTTGAGATAAGCACCCGAGCTCTGGCGGCTAACACAGCCATCAGCACTAGATCTGTCCGTGTCCTCCAAGTGATCCTGGGTTAAACACCGCGCACAGGCCGGAGAGGAAGATGAAAACACTTGCCAGCTCACCGCGGAGAAATAGCTCACCCCTGCCATGCCACTCCATTTTCTCCAGCTGTAGCGGAGCACTCTGGGAGAGCTGATTGCTGAATGGCTTGGCAGGGCTTCGGGTGTGTACGTGTCTCATTGTGTGTGTGTCTGTCGGTGGTTGATGCCCCACCGCGCGAAGGAGTAAATCCTCTCATCCTTAACCAGGCTGACGTGCTAGCTCATCATTCTCTTTCATCAAGACCTCTTCTTCCAGGCTCCCTCCTGTTGAACCTTCAAGCCTCGGCTAAATGCTGCAGCATCTCCTTTCCTGTGTGCTTCGGATTGCCTTCAAAATTAGCCCCAGAGAGCTGTCAAAAAGCCGCACACCAGAAAAAGCAAATGCAAATACAGTAGCTTTAATATTTGCTTTTTTTTTTTTTTTTGTTTACTCCTCAGATAAATTCAGTTTCAGTCCCACTTTATCTTACAGTACACTAATAAGACATAACGAGTCATACTTTGTAGCAAACTGGACAAAAACTAGAAATAATATACACTTTATTGGACAGTATTTATTAAACCCTTTATTAGATGTTATTAGACTTTTGGAAAGGGAAATTTGGGCCACATTTCAACAGAACTGTACTGTAATCTAAATTGTATTGTTCCCTACTTTTACGCCCTTATTAGACTTTATTAGAGGGTAATTACAAGCACATTACAACAGAACTGCACTGTAAACTAAAGTGTATTATTTCTCACTGTTAGACCCTTAACAAACTTTCTTGCATGGTAGTTTGAAAAATAAAGTAAAATAAAGTGAATTCACAGATCTGGTCCTTGTCCATTTAAGAATAATATGTGAAGCAGATCTACCAAGTACAGGTCAAAAGTATGGAGATAGAATAACTGCACAGACATACTTATTGGAATGCTGTAGGCAGATAATGTGATTTGGCCAAAGCACTGGTCTTGGCTACTCTGCTTGTTGTTTGGGACCATATAAAGAAATTTTGTCTCATGAAGCATATATTTGATTTCACTTTAGCGTACAGTACAGTTCTGTTGTAATGTGTGTCTAATTGCGCTCAAATGAAGTCTGATAATGGTCTAATAAAGCATCTAATACACCCTAGTTTGTGTCTAATTTGATACAAAATATGGTTTGGTACGTCTTATTAGTGTACTATAAAATAAAGTGCAACCTCAGTTTCTTAATCCGTCATAATCAGTATTTGCAGTCTTAATCTCCCTCACTTACATTACGTGGTTGGGGAGAATGTTTCCTGTATTAGCTGCAGAAATTTGAGACATTAATTATCCATAAGCGGTCACCTTTTTTCAGCCTTGCTGAGCTGCAACCTGTGCCGTTATTCAAAAGCTGTCACAAACAATCCCCTTCACTCTGCTCTGTGGCTGTGACTGAGCTGGACTGGAGAAACAATCCAGCAGCTGGCTATCAATCTCAAACACACACGCACATACGCACACATATACACAGTGGTCCGTACCTGCTCTTAACGCTGCCAGATTTGAGGATTGGCCGGTACTTCATTGCTACCCCGAGGCTGTTTTTGCATCGTCGTGGCAATGACAGGTTGTCCAGCCATTTCTGATTTGTCACTGAGCTCAGACCGCGGACCACAAAGTGGTAATATGATGAACAGAGAGCCGAAACAGTGCCTTGAGGGCAGTTTGAGAGAATAAGCAGGTCGCCTTTTCCCAGGCCTTTTTGCAGATTTAATCTCCTTCCGTCAACGCAAAGGCTTTTCAGGGAGCTGCTGTTGTTTTAATATGCAGGATAGGAACAGTTTGGCGAAATGGAACCAAGAAAAGTAATAAAATATAATGAACTATCAACATATTGTATGTGCACCAGTGTTTTTAGAGGTCCTATTCTCTGAGTCATTACTATTATGTCTTTTGCTATTGATATGGTGCAGATCAGGAAACCATTACAAAAGGAAATGACCACAAAAATGTTGTTAAAAATTTCCTGACAAACTGCCAGAGGTGGAGCCAAGTCATTGTTTTGCAAGTCCCAACTAAGTCTCAAGTCAAGACTGACAAGTCCCAAGTTAAGACTGAGAAATCTCAAATATAGTCCCAAGTCCTGAACTTTGATAGTCAAGACCTAAATAAGTCGTTATGCAACAGTTTCCAACCTCTTTAAAATATTGAAAAAGTGTTGTTTCTAACTGCCAGATGTGGGACTAAAATCATTGTTTTTCAAGTCCCAAGTAGGTCTCAAGTCTTCACACTCAAGTCCCAAGTCAAGGCTGACGAGTCCTAAGCTTTGAGTTTGAAGTACAATACAATAATTACACCATAATTCCAGTGTCATAGATTTACAAAGTTTATTAGCTGTTAAGCTAATGCTAGCTAAGCATAAGCTCACTATGTTGATATTAGCCTCGCTCCACTGTGTCATTTCAAATGTCAAATGAAACTGGAAGTTGCTGTGTCTCCGTTTGTAATTCTCAACTCACACGTTTTGCAATGCAAGTCATTTTTTGTTGACAACTTTCTAGTTTTTGTGTGCAAGCAAAATTATATTTGGTATCATTTTTTTCCAATTGGAGCTCAGCAACATAATGTTACTGTGATGGTTTCTTTCCTGGATGCTTTTGGATTGATTCAAACAAAAGGAATCTTGGCTAATTAAGTGTCAGCTTTTTGGTAATAAATAGCATTAACGTTAGTTGACTCTGGAACTCGGGGGAAATTAAGTGATGGGTGGCACACTTTTTAAATAGCATGCTTTTTAATTTGGTCTTGGGTTTTGACAAATCAAAAGGCTCAGGTCAAATTGAAGTCCACTGGTGTCCAAATAAGGTTGCAAGTCTATTTTTTATTTTGTCAAATCAAGTCTAAAGTAATTAACTGCTACTTTTTCTCGTTTTTGTCTTCCCGCATTTAGGTCTACTGATTACGGCACCACCTACACCAAACTCAACCTGATGCCTGGGACAACCATCGTGGTGACCAGCTTCTACATCTGCCCGACCAACAAGAAAAAGGTAGGAGGACGTATCCATTAATGAGCAGAACACTGTGTTTTCCATGGGCTGGCTGAAATCTACTGCAGTGCTTCTCTTCTAAAACTGACAGTTTTAGAGGAAATGAAAAGCTCTGCTCTGGCGTGTTGTTGAAAGAGTGAGCTGGAGGCCTAAATGAATATTTACACTGGCAGGCTGTGTTGGAATTATAAGACATCTAGTTAAAGATGTGTGATTTGAGAAAGTGATATAAAGACAAATGGCTGGTTAAAATTAGATAAGACACTCCAGCATTGAGGCAAAATATTCATTGATATTATGAATATTGAGTTATCAGAGTAAAAAAAATACTCTTTTAAACCACCTTAAAGAGACAATTCTCCCAAATCCACTGCACTGGCACAAAAGAATCTGCAGCAAGTAAGAAAATTTCTTTTCTTGTGTCTTGGATGAATTGACACTTTGAAATTATTAAAGCCCCTTTATGTAAGATTCAAAAATATATGATGTTGTGGTCTGAAACTGGTAGTATAAAAAACCTTTGTCAGGTAGAACTTTGCAGTGAAAACATTAACTAATACTCCTGTGTCAACTTTTTTTAACTCTCTTCAAAATCTGTGCATGGCAACTACAATACAGTTAAATAATGTATATGTAAGAATTTTAGTTTAAAACGTTCAAAAATTACCTAAAATCATTGACAGAATGTCATGTATGTATTGTGTAGTGGAGATATGAATGATAACCAGCTAGCTTTGGATTGGTTATGTAATATTGCTTTGTACCTCAAGAGGCGATAGTGAGTCACTGTAGTGTCCAGTTTCCCCTCTTTTGCCAGGCCTGGCCCCTGGCACCCTAGGACTGACCATGTCGTAATCTTCATTCAGGCCTCCAGAAGTGGGCACTAACTGATGCCCAAGCTTTCTATTGTCCCTTTCCCTTTCCTGAACCTGCTGTGTCTTTGTTGTCCCCGGACTTAGAGTCCTGGTCAGAGCCGCTGCAAATCACCTTGGTACTGTACTCCCTGTCGTCAGTCTGGCCTCGGTTGGTTGGGGAGGCTGCGTTTGGTCCAGGACTGGCTGTGCTCACTGGCAGTCCGCAGAGCCCGGTTCTGCTGACCACTTACCCAACTCTGGTTCTGGTGTCAAACCCCGCTGGTTCCCCCTGACCAGGGCCTGATAACCTCCTCCAGGTGGTCCAAAGCTCATACATCATATCACCTTTCTGGTGATATGCTGGCCCAGTTCTTACATACTTTGTGGCTCCTTTAAGGTTAGGTTAGTAAATTATGGCTAATTTATGTTTAAAATTAGGTAACTTAAAGGGGTACGATACTAATTTTGTACTGTATTTCCATAAAGTTGGGGCACTTACCAGAGATAGATTAAGAAACTGTCAGAATGGAAGCAGCACAGGCTCAGATATCCTGACATTTAACACTTAATATGAGTCATTCCCAAAAAACCTGGATTCACAGAAATAACTCTGATGATGTCACTGGTTCTCAGGCTACTTCTGAGCCACAAACATTAAACAACTGTTTTTGACAGTTGAGCAAAGTTGCTACGTTGGTATGCTGAAAAGAAACCTATATTTCCATCTTAAATGAGCAAATTTAGCAAAACACTAGCTAATTAGCAATCATTCCTTTGCAAGTTAACTAGCCTTGTTTTGCTAACATTAAATGACTTGTATGAGCCTATACTGTAAGTCGCTTTCACAGAAAAAGAGAAAGTTGACTGAGGTACCTAGTTTGATCAACTGTTATTGGAGCACAGAGCAAAAAGGGATTGGACATAGGAAAGGTCAAATGGTGGAGTGCATGTTTAAACACTTTAAGATTGTGGTTAGAAACAACAGCAAACATCAAGTGCTGGATTGCACCAGGATGCAAACATCAGCCCGCTGTATGAAAGTCCTATATGCCCATCCACCACCCAGACCTCCAGGCCCTTATTTTCTGCTTTGCTACACATAGCACACGCTACTTCCTCCTTCCTACATTGGCACTGAACCTTAGCTTTCGATGCTGCAGCCAGCCATCCAAAATGAACGAATAAATAGGGATACTGGGCTGAAAAAGACACTCTGACAGGAACACACAGGGTATCCTCCTACACCCCGTGGCTGCGACCCAGGGACACTGGGAATGAATAGGCTGAAAGCAACAAATCGAATGCACCAATTTTCCCTCGAATTGTCTCATAAAAAGACAAAACAAAAGCCATCACACATAATTTGAAAGGTGCATAATGACACATAGATTCTAAATCTAAGGGCTTTCATCATGGCAAATAATATGTAAGCAAGTGCCTCAAATGCATCCTTCCTCTGGTTGAGAATTTTTGTGTCAGCGCATGTGGTGCTTCTACATGCTGCTGATCTTGAATTGCACTTTTCCCAATATCTTGATATTTTTGCACTCTTGCACCACTCCCACACACACATTCCAGTTATCCAGTCCACAGGCGGGTTCTGAACTCCAGTGAATTTCAAAAAAGCATGCAGCTGATAAGCTGAGGCGCGAGCCAAGAGGTACAGTAGGTGACTTAAGCTGAGATACGACTGGATTGCCAACTGTGGCGGCCTGTCTAATTGGCAGGCGTTATCGCCAAGGTCCAGGGTTCTTCCAATCGATGAAGAGATAGAGGGAGATTAGATGTAGTCACTTTTCTCACTTTCTGCTCCAGTCCCCCACTCCACAAATGTCTGCGCAGGATCTGCCATCTCATCTTCTTCACACACACACACACACACACAGGACACACACGGGATAGTAGAGGCCAGACAGCGTGAGAGCATTTAATTGCATGGGAATGGAGTCATCTTAATTTCCCTGAGGGACAGACAGAGAGAGAGAAACAGATAGAAAGAGAGGGAGAGAGAGTGACTGGCGGTGAGAGTGTGTGTTGTGACAGTAGGATGTCTGGTAATATGAGCTGGGGATCAAGCTGCTGCTTAAACACACCTCCAGGCCTGGCAGGAGGGGGGTGATGGAAGCTCAGGTTAGCTGCTGCTTGCTGGAATCAGTGTGTGTGTGTCGTTGCTGTGGAGTAGGTGTGTGTTCTTGTGCGAATGGTAGTGGCTGTAGGTTGGGCTCTCACAATAACTGCAAATATGAAATATCACGGTATTGACAAGCCAACCACAAGAGTTGGCAAGTACCGCTAAGTTCATGTGTTTTCTTCTTGTTCTACACTTTGGTGTGTGTGTTAAATGAATGAATCAATGCTTCAGAAAATTTGACAACAGCCTATGGGGGCCAGTAACAGGTCAAGCTCAAAGACAGATCAATACCAGCTGTCCGTGACCTGACTTCAAACTTAGAACCTGCAAGTTTTGTCATGGTTTATGCTGTTATTTCAGAGGTTAACCCAAAGGTAGCATGTTGCAGCTAATGTGAGTACTACCATGTACTGATGGGTATAAACTTGCCATTGAATGACTTGTTTTATTCGACATCGCAGCATCCGTTATCTGTCTTCTTTTTCTACAACTGCAGTTTGGCATTACTCTTGGGCTTACTGTGTCTTATTCTGGCTGTGTTGAGCTGCTGACAGGACACCATGACACGGCTAACACAGCAACTTACAAAGTTAGCATGAAAAGTGACAAGGGAAAAGATAACGCTCCAGAAAAACATTTATGCATCTGGACTAGTCTGACAAGTTGTGTCATTCATAAATATGTGTTTGTGTGTGGACACTGGATTCCTTTTTGTTGCTATTAGCTGTTAGTTTTGGTTAGCCTGCTGTTAATATGGCTACTATATCTTAGCTGCTAGCTTTTGTCAGTCTGCCCTTAGTGTGGCTATTACATATTAGTTGCAAACTGTGGTTATCTCACTGTTAGTGTGGCTATTATATGTTAGTTGCTAGATTTAGTTAGCCAGCTGTTAGTGTGGCAATTATATCTTACAGTAAGTGCCAGCTGTGGTTTGTCTGCTGTTATTTTGCTATTATATGTTATATGTTTTAGCTTTGGTTAGACTGCAGTTAGTTAACTACTATGTAAGTTGATAGCTATGGTTAGCTCACTGTTAGGGAGGCTATTATACATTAGTTGCTAGATTTAGTTAGCCCGCTGTTAGTGTGGCTATTATATCTTAGATGCTAGCTGTGGTTAGTCTGCTGTAATTGTTACTATCATATATTAGCTGCTAGCTTTGGTTAGCCTGCTCTTATGGTGGCTATTACATGTTAGTTGCTAGCTTTGTTTAGCCTGCTGTTAGTTGGGTATTACATTTTAGTTGCTAGCTTTGGTTAGTGTGCTGTTAGTATGGCTAATATATGTTAGCTGCTAGCTTTGGTTAGCCTGCTGTTAGTGTGGCTATTACGTGTTTGTTGCTAGCTGTGGTTAGCCCACTGTTAATGTGGCTATATGTTAAATGCTAGCTTTTGTTAGCCTGCAGTGTGTGTGGCTATTATGTGTTTGTTGCTAGCTGTGGTTCGCTTGCTGCTCGTGTGGCTATAATATGTTAGTTGCTAGTTTTGCTTAGCCTGTTAGTGTGGCTATTATATATTAGTTGCTAACTGTGGTTAGCCTGCTATTAGTGTGGCTAATATTGGATATTGAAAATATAATCATGGAAAAGAAAGCCAGAAACGCACAATGCCACAGCTAATGTTTTGTAATTATTTTTTTGTGTCATTATCCGAGAGGTGTGTGTAAACAGCAGTCACATTTTATTTTTGTTTTGTCAACTGATTACTTCATGTTTACACCAACACACACATGTCCAGTGTCCATGAATGATGACGTGACATGCATTTTCAGGCATGTTAGTATGGACGAAGATTATGTATGAAATGGTGCCAAAACACCCGTCTGGACGGAGATGAATGTAATAATGTGGATGTAGCCTGTGTGTGTTGTTTCTGTAGAGTAGTCTAGGTGTGTATTCTTATACGAAAGGCAGTGGATGTAGGCTGTTTGTGTGGACTTTGTGTGCAGAGTTGATCATCAAACACTTTGATCCTTCTAACTAAATATCAGTATGCAGCCATGTGTTTACTTCCTTCTTTTCAGCTTCCAAATTATGAGCAATCACGTCCGTTAGAGGCCCCCACACACATACAAACACACATACGTGAGCGCACTATGATCAATACTGCTAATCACATCAGAAAACAGCAAACGGGTGGGGTCTGTAAGCTCTGTGAGGGGATTACACACAGTGTGAAGGGATCACACGGAAAAGGTGTGAGGGGCCGCGGGTAATCAATAGGACTTGAGGCAATTAGAGAGAGGTGAGTCTTCAGACGGAGACAATGTCACCCTCTCTTTCTCTCTCGCCATCGCTTCATTGAGAGCTCCATTAAAGATCCGCTCAAGACCCCTTTGCAGGAGAGGGCTCCCGAGGACCCTTGACACACTTCAACGCCAATGGAGTTGTAAATAAACTTTGAGACCGGAGGCTCAGCATGCTCTCCCTCAGCAATTTTCTTTAACAGTCGTCTCTAGAGGCCTGTCAGCTGGGCAAGTGTTTGCACAAGTCCTTTTTTTGTTGTTGAGTGCTGAGTGTGTGGTCTCAGTGAAGGTCTGAGTATATGTTAAAAGTGATTTTAGACCAAAAAGCTTCCTTTCTAATGGTACTTACCTGCTTGATCTTTGACAGACATCATAGAAATAAGGCCAGGCTTCTGTTAGTTTGGCTACATGTCCACAAAAGAAGTCCTATAATATATCTTTCACACATTTGTACTGGATCATCAATGTCAAACCAGACCCGGAGCTTTTTGCACTGAAGGGACTGAAAGAGACTGTCCTCGCAAGAAAAGTGACAGAATCAGTCAAGTCATGAGAAGATCAGGACAGATTGACAGGTCAACAAAATGAAGGAACTGTAGAATTTCCAAGTGACTGTCAACATTTTCAACATGCAGTTTCCTAACCTTAACAAAGTACCAATTTTACCCAGACTACACTATTTTCCAACCTTAATTAAGCACTTTTTTTTAACCCAATCCTCAGTGCTCCTTCACATTCAAAGGAAACAGCTGATGTGGTTTGGCCATCTGATTAGGATGCCTCATTAGGTGTGTTCGGGCAAATCCAACTAGGGGTGGACACAGAAAACAGATTACCGGGAATGCTTCGGAATTCCATACGAAGAGCTGGAAAGCATTTCTGGGGAGAGGGATGTCCGGAATACCCTGCTTAGCCCACTGCCACCACAACCCAACCCCGGATTAAGTGGAAGAAAATGCATGGATGAACAACCCTGCCATAAACCTAACTGAAGTTTAAGCACAGCGTTGTCACTTCATAAAAAAAGTTTTGCTAGGCAGGTGCATGTTTTGTACTCCTACCCAATCCAACCAGAGGTATGCGTACCTCAAACTTCACCAAAATATACTAGAAACAAGTCAGACATCATAAGTCAGACACTTTTTGTATTAATATCTCTATTGTGAAAAGGTTATCCATCCATCCATCCAGCTATATCCAACCATTAATCCTTCTGAGGGTCACTCAAGATGACGTTGGCTGAGACAGAGGGTAGACACTGGACAGAAAATTTGTCCTAACAATATTCAGATTTGTATTATTATTGTGTTAATTTATATTCAGTCTAAAATTGATTTAAAACAACACATTTGGGACAGCCAGGAGTTGGTGAAGGGGGAGCTAATCTTACTGGATTGTGTGGATATGTTGGACAAAGAAAGTTGGGAACATCTGATATAAAGTGTCGGCGTCTTTGGACTACAGGGACTTCTTCATAGTAAAGGTTCTCATTATTTGTCAGCCACAGTCTCAACAGTGGAGTTTCACAGTATTGTGCAGAACATCAAATTTTGGGTGTTCATGGCATTCCTGCCTCCTGCTCTCTCTCTCTTTCTTTGTCTTGACCTCCTCTTGATGTTCTGCATGAATCAATAAGTCAAACAATATCTTTGAACTGAAGTGGACAAAATAATTCAAAGCAGGGATCCAGTGATTAGTAATTAAAAACTTGAGTCTACAAGTTTGCATGAAGAAATGGATGCTTTCTGGTGTTATTTGGCATTGTTGTACCTTCTGAAAGAGATAGTTCTTCCTGTTATGACTTGTACCTCTTTGTAGCAGAACAACTGGCAGCATCTAGCAAAGCATCATAGAAAACAAGTGCCGAAATATGTTTGTATAGAATTATTTCAGGTATTGAAGCTATTAGAACACATTGAAACAATTCTGTGGATTTCCTCCAGTGTTTTTCAAAGACATTTCTTGGCCCATTAACGGCTTATCCAAATCTGATCCTGTTTTCAATGCTATTTTTAAAAACATGCACTCTGAAGAAACCTCCTGAACGTAGCATCGCTGCAACACCACTCATCTGGGGCTTATAACATCTCTACCTCAGCAATTCTCTAAGCAGCAGGGCATCACCTGGAAAAGTGCCTTCAAGCTCAGAGGGCATCAAAGGCAAAATAACCTCTCAAGCTGGCACCCCCAATTATGTCCTCGGCCACTAGTCAGCATGGCATCTCCTCAGGGAGTGTCGCTCCTGATTCCCCGCCTGATGTCAGACTGAAGAGTCAATTTTGATGAACGGGGAAGTGTTTTCTGCACTATAAAAAGGGTTCAAGTGGACTGTTTTAATTTGATAGTGCTTGCAAGAGTGAGGAATGTTTTTAAATGAAATTAGAGCCTTTCCAGTGTCTGGACCGGTCTTTCCTACATAGCTCTTTGAACTCTGCATAATTTATTAAACTCTGGTAAAATATTGTTATTATGAATTTGAGTATGTAATAAAATGTGAGCAGCCACAATTCAGTAATCCAAGGTGATTGTGGAACATTAGCATTCAACTGTGGCGCTTTATGTGATGTAGCCACAAATCGCAATCAGCCACAGAAAGATCAGGATGTTATGTTGTCCTTATTTATTGAAGCACACCAGTCATGTGCACTTGCATTTACTGAGACCTTAAGACAAATCGGAAAGGACAGAGAGGGTGGTAGAAACAAGGAACAAGCAAAGTTCCAGTCCCTAGCCAGGAGGGACTGTAAAGTTAAAAAGTGAAATATCACAAAATTCACTCAATAAGTACAGCACTAACAGCACCGATAAAATTGCTGTAGGCAGAGAGATACATCAACTAAAGTGATAGAATCTGTCTGGAGGATGGGAGAGTTTAAACATTCTTTTATACATAGAGTGAAGGGGTCAAACGTAGAGATAACGAAGTGGCTTAGAGCATCTGCCTTCGCCTTAACTGCCTCTTTTAGTGCCCTTATGCAAATACTTCAAATCTTTATCTGCCTTTGAAGTTTTGAGAAAACGGATAAGTTACAAGATCAGCAAGGAGGGTCTTAGAATAGGATGCAGAATAATAAGTAAAGACTGTTTTATACTGTAGAAGTTTCTCATATACTCCCCCAGTCTCAGAGGTTGTGGTTTTAATAGCTTCATTAATTCCATCTCACAGCAAACAGAGGAAGTATACTGTATGGATAAGTGGGCCAAGACAAGACTTGTCAGGGATCCTTCACCCTCGATATGCAGTCATCACAATTTCAAAGTGTTAGTTCTGGTTTCTTTGGGTGTTTTTTAAAGGTGCCATGTATTTGTCCTGATGACCCATTATTGCAAAACCCCAATAGACTGAAAAATGGCCCATTGGACCAAACAGCCTATTTGTCTGACAGCCCGTTATCACCAAAACAAACACTTGTTGCTCTGAAAATGTGTACGGTCTCCTAGCATTTGTTCTAATTTTTAAAGACCTTACACCAATTGAGATTTCAAGCGATTTTACTGTTATAGACTAATTTCCAGTATCACAATAAATCAGTTTTTCCTCAATTGCTGTGTGCCCTCATTGGATTTAAGACTAACCTAACCCTACCACTTAAATTTGTATTTGTGGAGCAATAGGCTTTTGGTTCAGTGGAACAGTTTTCACATTTTGGGTTTTTTAGAACAGTGGGCCATCGGAAGTAAGAGTGCTGGTGTCTTTGGGTGTTTTTGAGGTCCCGTGTAGTAGCTGATGGCCCATTAACCCAACCCCCAACAGTCCAAAAAATGCCCCACTGGACTGGGCCCATTTGTACATCAGCCCATTATACAAAAATACATGGTCTCTCTGCAGCTATTAGTTCAATGCCTACTAGTCCTGTCCATGGTGATAAACTGGCAGGTGTTTTGCCCTTCATAGGATCATTCTGGCCTTACACCAAATGACATTTCAAGTGATTTTATTGTCACAGATGAATTTTAAATGTTGGAAAATAATCAGAAGAGTATTACTTCAATTGCTGCGTACCCCATCTCCCGAATTGTTGGGGTTAACCCTCAACTAACCCTACCCCTACAGTGAGCTTTTTTGGAGCAGTGGGCTTTTGGAGCAATAGTTGGACAGAACAAAAATGGGCTTTCAGACAAATGGGCTTTTGGACGAGTGCTGGTTTCTTTAGGTCGCTCTGAGGTGCCATGAAGTTGTTCCGATGGATTAGACCAAAAAGTGTTTTTTTCCAGGATTATGGGCCGCTGGACAAATGGGCTTTCCAATGGGCCATTTTTCAGGCAGTCCCCAGTTTCAAACCTACAGTGGTTGTTTAGAGCCCCCACCCTTTGGAATTTTCCACGTATGTATGTTTTGTTGAAAATTAAGAGCCAAGACCTTGTTGAAAGAAACGCTTGATGATGTGTCACCAAACCATTGTGCATGATTGTTTAAATTTTCTGTGATTAATGGATTAAGTTAAAATTCAACTCGTACAGCAATAACTATTTCAATGCAACCTCAATGCAGTTACTATGCAAAATGGAACCCAACCAATGCTGCAAAGTAATGCCTCCTTGGACTGCGGCAACAACAAATTGACAATAGTTTTGAAAATGCCTTCAGTCGCCTACTGAGATGGAAAAGAAGAAAGGCAGAAAAAAACAAAGCCGAAAAGAACAAAGTGAAGGGAAAAGATGAGTAAACACAGACATGAGTTAAAAGGTTTCAAAAAGAAGAACAATGGGAAAAAAGAGTAATAGACTGAATGATACTGCAGATTTGCTGTCAGCTTCTCAGTGATTGGCAGTTCAAAGAGCTTCAAAGAGAAAAGCTAGATATTCAGATGTGGTCACATTATGTTCCGATGATATCCCTATGATGAAGAGCAATTTTTTGTAATTTCACATGGACTATCCTATTCTTTAATGTGATTGACAGTGAAATAGCTGTCGGCTTGTGACTGTCAACTGTGTCCCCTGCTTTCCATAAGAAAAAAAAAACTATAATGGTAACCGGATGATTTTTTCTGAAGCAAATTTGCCTCCTTTGTCCAGTGTTATCATAGAGGAGAGGGCCTTGAAAGTAATTATGAACAAAATGACGGTAAAAGCTATTCAACAGTAACAGAAGCCACTCTGCTAATGGAAAATGACCTAAAGTAGTAGATGGTGGATGAATTAGTCAGTAGGAGATTTTTTATGCATTCTACCTGTATTTATTAAGTTTTATGACATGGAAGGATACTCAAAAGAACTTTTAATTTAGCTCATGCACATTAATACCTCTATCCTTAAATTTATTAGATTAGATTAACCTTTAGCATTTATTGTCACCCTTTAGGAAAACATTTGTCTTCAACATTCAAGGTGACACAGCAGCACATGTATACAATCAAGCCACGGGTGTAACGCGTTACTGTAATAACATTACTTTTTTCAGTAACTAGTAGTGTAAGGCATTACTCGTCTGAAAATGGTGATATTATTACAGTTTTCCCGAGCTAGTTACTTGCGTTACATTTGCCAGTAGCACCATCACACACAACGCACACAACACAGAGAACAGAAGGGAAGGGGAGGGGTGCGTGAATGGAACAGTGATTGGGCTGGGTTTGGCACGAGGTATCATTTACCATCACCGATTGGTCGACACCCAGCAGCCGGCAGCAGAGCGGCACCCGCAAAGACAGATGGGAAAAAATGGAAGCGTCAACACCGGCAAGCTCTTTTTCAGAGGAATGTTCCCAGCAGCAGAAAGCCAGTTTCGACGGGTGGAGATTCAGTCATTATTTTGAATATGTTCAACGGAAGGAAAATAACTTGATGGTGAAGTGCACACTCTGCCCGGGGAGAAAGCTGCTCTCCACTGCTTGTAACTCTACCTCCAATTTGAAGAAGCACCTGGAGCGACAGCACAGACACCTAGATCCATAAACACACAAAGTCCTTTGGGTGTTGCTTTGGATTCAGTTGGAACCAATTCCGTTTCATCTGGTTTGAACTCAGTCAATCAATCCTATACCACTTTTGCACAAATGCATGCAGCTTGTGTAAAGCTTGTGGCATTGTGTAAAGCAATACCATCTTACAAAACAGCTAACTATAGGATGTAACCCAGTTGACAGACATGACCATAGATAGAGGACGATTCTGCAAAACTCCAGACTATATTCAATGTCAATGTTTTTTTTGTTTGTTTGTTGTTGTTTTTTTTTGGTCAGTGTATGCTTTTGTAAAAACTATTTTAAAACTTTTGTGTATGGTAATTAAGAGCTTTTCACACTGCACTTAGCCCAGGGCTAAAAGCATTCTTACAACCTTCTTAGCCCCAGGCTAAGGGAGTCGTTTGCTCTTTGGTATGTACACTCTCCCACTGGCATAATTTTGTCATATTTCAAAGTGGTCTAACCCCAACTATAGCCTAAGGCTTGCTGGCCCCACTCCACAACAAGGTTAGCCCTGAGTTTGCAAGGTTAGCCTCAAAATATTGACTAAACATTGGTCTGAAAGGTGCCATTATAAAACAGGGCTAAAGACTGTAAACGAGGCACACTTGGTTGTGGTTAATGAAAGACTGTGGTTGCAGTTAATGAAAAACATTAAATCGAAACTCCACGATTTTACATATGTGTTGGGGAGTTCTACCGCAAGTATCTAAAGCTGTTGAGGCTCCATTAGCTAATACTAAAATAAGCCCCCAGATTGCTCACCCAACTGTTGGTAGTCGTTTTCTGTTGTAGATAATAGGCGCCAGGGTTTGACAAGGCAGAAGAATGTATTCAATAAAAATGTCTCTAGCTCTGCTGCATCAGTTTTGATCCTTTAAAAAAAACATTATCAGTCCAGCATTCTTACAGGAGTGCAAAGCTAATAAAGTATTCTATTAACTCTGTGAGAAGACACAATGTGCTTCTAGAAAGTCAAATTGCTACACACCCATCCACCACACTGAAGCTGGTATTATACATTTTGCATCCACAAGTGTGTCAGGGTTGTAAATGTTGTCATCAGAGGCTACATAGGAGCTGTGTGGCCATCTGTGTATCCTCTATCTGTTGTGAAGATGCAGACTTGTCCATGTGGCCATTGCACTGATCCTGCAGACACTAATCTACTGTGCATCTACTGTGCAACCAAAGAGTAAACTGGACATTCATTGTATTGATAACTGTCCAAATTCATGTCCATTTCTTTACGAATTGGCACTGAACCATGGTATTGTGCGTTAATTGTGAGGTGTAAAATTGTGTAATGTGGACATAATTCATATGGATGATGGGATGCCAGGATTCTATGCACTGTATCTGAATGTAACCAACAAAATCGTGACAGAACCCTAGCTAACTGACTGGCTAACTATGCCTTAAATCTCAATGCAGCCAAACTTTGGCTGTATAAACCTAGTGGAAGATCAGACCAGTGTACAATGCTATGACTCATGTAGCTGCTTAAGAGATGATACTGTACAGTGTCACACTTGCGTGTTTAGTGTGAAAGCAGTATCACGCAGATATGTCAATGTCATCATTGGACAATTCATTTAGTGTGAGCTGTCACTTGCCATTTTTTTCAAACAAAGCTTTCAAAAAGTCCTCTTCCATTTTGAAGTATTTTTCCATTCATGCCGCTCTTCCCATTTCAGGGCCATTTCGGAGATGCTGACACTTAAAATATGACAGGCATGGTGTATCCACCCTTTTCTGTGTGATTAATCATCAATAATTCAGTAGGTTTACAGACATGCTTTGGTGGAGCACTTTGCTCTCACCCTCTGAGGGTTTAACCAAGTGTTTACCCATCCTCTTTTGGAGAAACTGGCAGTGTGAAAACACTTGGAAATGGAAAGTTAAGCTACTCTCTTGTGTATATGGCTCCCATACTAATGTCGCTGACGAGCAGAGTTGAGCTGCAGGGCATCAACAAAAATTGCAGGTTTTCCATCTTCTTGATACAAAAATAAAGACATGCAAAGTGACCTTTCGACACAGCTTGACACGGAAAAGCATGTGTTCCAGGGCTGAAAGCTGCTCCAGCTAAACCACAACACAGCCACATGAGAGCCTGCCATTCCCCCGTTGTTTCACCTCCTCCTCCCTCTATCCCTGCAGCCATGTCATTTGTACCGTAGAGAAGCAGTCTTTCCTTTATCCTCTGCCCAGACACTGATCTGGGACCTGTGCACAGGCTGATAAGGAGACCGGAGCGTATGGTGCAACCATGAACTGAGGACAGTCGGAGGCGAGGTTAGACCAGAGAAGCTAGCGCTAATACTTCCTGGAGGGTTATCGACTTTTGGTTCCACTACAGAGGTTCGGTCCACCCACGCAGTCATATGGAAACACTGTTCTACTTCTGAGTCTGCACGCTTCATTTGAAGCATCAGGAAGGCAGGTGCTAGGGCATGACGCTCAGTCAGAGAGGCAGGAAGCAACTGATTTGGAATAAGAAAGAATAGTTTACAACATACAGTCACAGAGAAAGGTTCAGTTGTGGACTCAAAAACATGTAAGAATACACAATGCCACAACTCATACAGTTTCTCTAGGAGTTGTCTTTCTTTCAATCAGAAAATCAGACACAGTGTGAGGCAGACATAATGGATATAAGGCAGCAGACATATGATACACCAGATGTTGTGCACTAGTAGTTCAATCTCACTGACTGAGACTGAACTATGAAGATGTATTAGCTATAGGAGAAAACACCTGATAACGAACCTGAAATTCAAAAGGAAATTGCATTGTATTATTTTTCACATACTGTATCGTAAAACAGGATGTAGGGAAGGTGTACCCTGGCACACGGTGACGGATTGGCCATCTTGAAATTGGGCAAATGCTAGAAGGGTCGCCTGACTATGGGCTGATTGGGCACCTCAGAATAGGTCAACTTCAGCTTCAACTTTAAACTTGCTGACATGTTATGGTTGAGCTGCACAGAAGAGAAAAACACATACATGCTGCTGCCTATTGTCAAGACACTGTTAGCTTAATTACCTACATATATAGCCAACCTTTTTTCCTATCATACCAGCACTAGATCCACAAGCCAGATTCTTTTAAATGTCCCCACTTTGGTGCACTTTGAACTTTGTAACACTGCTTTTTGTTTTTAGGCATGGACTGAGTTGCGAATTACCATTTCTTTAGATGCGATCCCATCTTTGAAAACCTTGAAAGGTCTTTTACAAACTGTCCTGAAGGAAACATGTTGGCATTTAACATAATCTTTGACCTCTGGTGAAATGTGATATGGATAAAGCTGGTATAGTCTATATGTGTTACTATTTTTCTTATATGATTTTGCATGTCCTGCCTTGAGCAGGAGTCCCTGGAAGAAGAGATCTAGCAGGAAGTGAGACAGAGGTCCTTAGGGTATAGCTACCCTGTTTTATGCCTGATTCAATCAATTTATTAATTTTTTTTTCTGACAGAGTTGACAGAAGTTGGGTCACAACTTTAAAGGGACAACATTAACATAAAAAATAAAGAAGTAAAGAACAGTAAAGATAAATAAATCAGCCTAACACTTGATTGGTAATGAAGGTGACAGGGTACATACACCAGATAATTGAAGGATGGGGGTCAGTTGGGGCCTTTTTGCCTCAGGGTCACCCAACATGGTTGATCTGGCCTTGTTGCTGTCTTTACATTGACAAGACATTGCCCTTGACAATGCTGATCGTGGCTTCAAGAGTCCACTGTCACAACGCCTTCTCCTCTGTCCACTCTGTCTCTGACAAAGCACATTCCATCCACAGTGTTCCTGCCACAGGTCCCCACAGAGCATGATAAATCATATTGGCACAGTCTATTCAGATTATAGCATAACATTAGCTGTGATCATCTTTGACCTCGCATTGATTGCAGCTATTGACCCATATGCTCCGTCCAGCTGGGCTCTTGTGTTTGTCCTCCTGTGCCACGGCAGAGGCCCACAGGGACCGACGCTGCTGCTCTCAGCCCTTCACAGACCCGGGCCCTAAATGGATTGACCTGACCTGGATCCACCAATTCGAATCAATAGGCAGCAAGCCAGAGCCATTGACTCGCACTGCTATCTGCTGTCTCAGCCCGCAGGGAGACCGCGGCACCGAACTATCCGTCATGCAGCTTTTGAAAGATGTAAATGCTGCCCTGCGCTTGTGTCTGAATTTTAGAGCCGTATGTGTTTGCTTCAGTCTGGAGTTTAATGGGGCTTGGTTAATATTTCAACGCAGCAGAAGCAGACCGAAGAGAATATAAGAGCCGAGGAGACATCAGTCTGCAAAAGACAAAACTGGAGGAGGAGAGGATGAAATCAATGTTTTTCAGCTTTTTATGTGTCACATAATGCGTCATGAAATTTATAAATTAATGTGACATTAAAGATAATTTGAATCAGCATTTGTATGCCGTGCAGAGGCAGCCACTGCCAGAGAAAAGACACATCAGCTTTGACGTGGTGCTTTAACTGGCCTAGTTGTTTAAACGTGGGGTGTCTAAAAATAAATATGACTCCCTAATCCCTTTATAATGTCCCTTACTGATTAAAGCGAGCCAAGTTTAGCTCCACAAGATTCAATTTTTGATGCCTTCCAGTAGGTGTACGTTCAGAGGACTGTCACACAGGCAAAACACATCAGCCCATATTGGAATTTTGATATAGGTGCATCATACTGTAGGCGCATGTACATGAGCGCACAGTTATAGTTAAAAGTAGGGGTGCAAGACTACAATGACAGAAAAAATTTCATTAACACCTGACAGTGCCTTTTCTGGCTTATAGAGCCTCCAATCATAACCAATAAAGCTGCTCTTTCACTATAATGCACAGTTCATATTGTGCTCCTATATATTCATAAGTATCAGTTCATTGTTCTCTGTACCTTTAAGCAGTTTGACCATTTACTTCATACTGCTGTTAGAAATTAACAGTACAATAAGCTGGTAATTAGCCTGATAAGCCACCATCTGTAATCAATACACACACTATTATACCATTAATCAAACCAATAACTAACAGCAGTCAACGTCAGACAACCTTATCATCTTGTAGCAGTTACCTAATGTTTCTGTAGTCATGACAAAATGTTAAAAAACATTAGCAGCTTGAATTAAACTAAACCTCCCTGTGCTCTCTGGGGGAAATATTGCACCAAACTAACTTCATTAAAAAAAACACACAGAAACACAAAATAAAAGGCATCTCAGTTTTCAGGAAAATATCTCAATGCCTTCATGAGTTATTGCAAATTTTAAAAGAAAAGCTATTTCATTAAAAATTGATTCTCTCATAAAATCAAAACAGATTGATATATCAAAATTCCTTTCATAACTTTAGACCGCCAAAGTCTGCACTCATTTTCACATTGATTGGCCCAATAGTCTGGGAGGAGTTAACAAAAAAATAGTTTTGTTTTGGTTGTTCTGAGAAAATTGAGAAAAAGTCATAAAAGTTGACACTGTAAAAGCAGAGGACCAATTGAGAAAAGGTTTTAAGTCTATGTTTTTAAGATAACTGTGAAAATATAAACGTGTTTGGTAGAGCCCCACCTTGAGGCCAATGAGTGACCTTTTCTTTTGCCTGAGTAGTGGGTGATACCATGGTTTTTCATCTTGCAGTTTTTGCTGTATGAATGCTTTTAGCACAGAAAAATAATAAAGAAAGAAAGCAAGCAACACTGCTCAGACCCCTAATTATACCAGTCCATTGCACTGTCCACTTTACCTGGAAGTGGATGTAATGCTACATTGACATGCTTCTTGCATAGTGTCATTCCCTCTTTGTGAAGTCCTTCCTCTGAATTTGTTGTGTTCATGAGCTTTCAAGTTGTAATGTGGACAGAACATGGACACTACAAAGAGTACATTAGGCTTGTTGTACTTGCTATAGCATGTGAGTAATGGGTTCACTGAGACTAGCACCCAAGTGAAAATTCATGTTACTATTCAAGTACCAAAATTTTCCTTCCAAGTTGTTGTTCCTTGTAGGGTTGTTCATGTGAATTTTCACAGTGGGGAACTAATTTTCGCAATTATTCCGACACCGCATGAATGCAGAATTAATTTCCAAACAATGCATCCAGGTACAGATCACGTTTGTCAAGTTTAGTTCTTGGATCAGTCTTTTTTTCTCCATGTTTTCTCTCTTTTTCCTACCCGTCACTCTGTTTCTTGACATTCTGTCCCTACCCTCACCTCTTGCAACTGTTTTTCTCCTCTTCTAATTCCCACCTGTCTTTTCCTTTCATATTTAATATGGTGAAATCTTTCTTTTCTACCATCTTTTTTCCCCCCTCTTTATCATTATTATAGTCTTTGTCCTTTTCTATTTCCTTTGTTTCCTTTCTTGTCATGTCCTGTCTCTCTTGACTCCCCAGCCATTTTATCCTCTATTTTTCTCTCATATATAGTGACTTCTATCCTGCAATGGCACCATCATAAATATTAACACCACAATAGCTGCTATTTATATTGCAATTGCCCTCCATCCTCTTTGCTCTCCCTCTCTATTTTCTTTCCCATCCTTTTTTCTCCCTCTTCACCCCCACCCCTCCTTCCTCCTCCTCCCTAACTGTGGATGAGAGACCATGAGCCAGACGCTGGAAATTGATTGACCACGATCATGCATGTGTGTGTGTGTGTGTGTGTGTGTGTGTGTGTGTGTGTGCGTGAGGAATAAAAGAGTCTGTAGACAAATGAGGAGGAAGAGGCAAGAGGAAGGAGCAATGGATGAATTATGCTGGAGGCGGAAGAGGGGTGACTGTTAGAACCCTGCGGCCTCTGCTGAATTTGAGTGTGTGTGTGTGTGTGTGTGTGTGTGTGTGTGTGTGTGTGTGTGTGTGTGAGAGAGAGAGAGAGAGAGAGAGTGTGTGTGCTACTGAAGTAGGAGTTTTACAGTGGTAAAGGACATAGGGATGAAGTGATAAATAAGTAAACAATAAAAGAGTAACAGAAAAAATGGACTAGCATCGTCAACAAATAATATGTTACTGTTATAAAACTTGTGTGTTCTTGTAAAAGCTCATGTGTATTTGTGCCCAAACTACACTCTTAGAAATAAAAGTCCTAACTAAAATCATATAGGGTTCTTCGAAACCCTTTTTGGTTCCCAGTAGAACCTTTTACGGAGGTCCAACAATGGAAACCGTTAAGGGGGTTTTACCAAGAACCCGACATAAAGGGTTATACCTTAAACCATCTGTAAAAAGTTCCACCCAGAATCTCTTATGAGAGGTAACCCTTCTGTGGTGTAATGTTTCCATCCAGATTCATCTTTGGGGTTTGTACTTAGAACCTTTCCATCCTCTAAGAATGCTAACCAGAACCCACCTGGGGATTATACCAAGAAACCTTTTATGTTCCAAGGGTTTCATCTAGAACCCACCCAGTGTCTTCTAACGATAACCCTTTCATATACCAAAGGTTTTATCTAGAACCCACCCAAGGTGTTCTGCCAAGAACATTTTTATATTCCTGGGCTTCATCTAGAACCCACCCAGGGTGTCCTATGGAGAACCTAAGGTGTTCTACCAAGAGCCCTTTATATTCCAAGGAGTTCATCTGGAACTGAACCAGGATGTTCTACTAAGAATCTTTTTGTATTCCAAAGATTTCATCTAGAACCCATGAGGGTGTTCTAACAGGAACCCATTTATACTCCAAGGATTTCATCTAGAACCCAAACAGGGTTTTCTATTAATAACCTGTTTATATTCCAAGGCTTTCATCTACCAAGAACACCTTTATATTCCAAGCATTTCATCTAGAACCAATCCAGGATGTCCTATGGAGAACCCAAGATGTTCTACCAAGAACGCGTTCATATTCCAAGGGTTTTCATCCCAAACACTCTATCCAGAATGATCTACTAAGAACCCTCCCAAGGGGGAATCTAAAAATCCATTTTATAAGGTTTTCACCAAATAACCCTCTTTTCTTCTGGGGGTTCTACAAAGAACCATATTGTATTCTATAGATGGGGCAGAAATCATCATCTATCATTTTAACAATGTGTTACAATTACCAGTGTTTACACTGAGAAAAAGGGTTCTTCAGAAGGAAATGGGTGGAAGCCTATCAGGAAGAACCTTTTTGCAATCCTTATTTCTAAGAGTGTACAAATTTGATGTATTATTCTGGTTGTGTGTGTGTGTGTGTGTGTGTGCTGGTTGTTGAGTCTCACAGCCCTCTCTGAGGATTATTCTCTGCACTTGAGCTCCAGCTACACTTCATAGCGAACTTGTGGAATAAATCCATAAACTTCAAAGGGAAATGTAAGTGTCGAGGTAACATGCAGACATACAGCTGCAGCTAATTTTAATCCCTTGTCCCCAGGCAGGTACATTATTCGTTAACTACATTAGTCACATTTATGATAGGATTTAGACATTTTGAAGCGAGACTCTGGTTTTATATATTGTTTGAGTCAAGCAGTTAAACTTTATTTTGACTTTCTATCTTCATTTTTATCCATGTACAGGCTGGAAATGACATCTGTCCAAATGTAATGCTTGTCACTTTGGATTTGTTTCATTGGGCTTGTAGTTGTGTTGAGGATTCAACAAGACCTTGATGTGTTTTGCTGAAACTAAGTGCAAATAAGCTTTTCTGCAAGGAGGGGATTTAAGGAAAAGGCAGATGTTGCATCAGTCTCACAATGATGCAATGCTAACTTTGACCAAAAAACATGAGTGCTTATTCTTGGTGAAACACAGCAAATCAAGCATCAGACAGTGTTGGATATTTGTGGAAAAATAAGTCAAAAGATTTGAAGTTGTTTAGTGGCAAATACACTATTTTCTACATAGGGCAACTAAGGTATAGTGTAGTTAAGGTTAGGGAGAGATTAAGAAATGTCACTGTCTCACTGTCCATCCACCACCTGACCTTTGCATCTTGACCCTACGAAAGGTGTTCTACCAAGAACCCTTTTATATTCCAAGGATTTCATCTAGGGGGTTCTACTGCCATGTATCCTTATTTCTAAATGTACTAATTTGTCTCAGTTCATTTTTCATAGTGCTGACCTCTAATTTAAGATAAAAATAAAAATATTAAAAAATATTAATGCACATCACTTATGATTGTGACAGACAGACACAATGTATCACACTGATTTTTATTGAACCTTGTTTTGATAGACCTTTATTTTGATAGATTGGAAGAGATATGCAATGCATTGTGGGATAGAGAAATCCCGCTAGTAAACAAGCAGCGTGAGGCACAGACATGCACATGGTTTAAACTTCTCCCGTGTCCTACGCTTTTCTTACACCTTCAAAAGCAATTGCTGTAAGTTTTCTTGTTGTTTAATACCTTAGTTAAGTGATTATCCAAGTGATAAACTATTAATTTCTACACATTATGTTATCCTATTGATGTGCAGATTGACATTAACAGATTTTTAATTCTGGTGTTGCAGTGATGCTAATTTACAATCATACATGCTAATGTATGACCATGTTAGCATATTAATTATTTGTAATTCTGTTCATGGTTAACATTAATTTTTATCGCCCCCTTGTGTTGTAATCATAAAGTAAGATTATTTTACCCAGCTAAGAGAAATTCTGAGTCTTGTTGTCAGTTGTATATATTCAAACACATAACACAGACAGTACATTCTTACTTAAAGGAGCTATATTTTAAATTTTGTTTAAAACATTTAAAAATTAACTAAAATCGAAACAGAATGTGAAATTACAGTTTTGACTTTGTGTCAGAGACATCTATGTCCATCCATCCATCCATTTTCTGTAACTGCATATTCCGGAAGCCTATCCCAGCTGACACTGGGCGAGAGGCGGGATACACCCTTGACAAGTCATCAGTTCAGAGACGTCTATGTTTCAGAGATATCTACTGGAGTTAGCGCGATAGCTACAGCCCTTCCTGTCTTTGAAAACCACCTTGTACCCCAAGAGGTGATAGTGAGTCACTGTAGTGCCAGTCTGTCCCCAGTGTAACAACACTAAGGACCAAGGGGATTTTCTTGCCAGGTTTAGCTCCTACACCCAAGGGCTGATGCCCGTATAACCCTCCCTTGGACCTCCAGAAGTGGGCGTTGACTGGTGCCAAACCTCCCACCAGAGTCATGGTTGGATCTGCTATAACCTTTGTACTGTATTTCCTGCTAATTGGACTGCAAGCTAACGGCAACTACAGTTATCAGCAATTATAGGTTATTCTGGTAGTATGCTGCCCTCTTTTTGTTGGGAGTGTAATTACAACAGGTGACCAGTTCTTGCATATAGAATATAGCATAAAGCTCCAGTGTACAACACAAAGTCCCTGTTCCAAAATATAAGTCTCTAAACCAGCCCTGATGACATCACCATGACATCATCAGGGTTATTTTCTCACTTTACAAAGCTCTCCAAGAGCCACAGAAGACAACAATTGTTTTCACAGGCTGAGTAGCACCTCCCTTAACTAATAAACTGATCTTTAAAGGGATATTTCACATATTACTTACAAACTGTATGAACGAAGAATGAATATGACACTGGCTATCAAATGTTAAATATCATATCAGCAATCCCTGAGATTTTTATTTTTGTTATGAGCTCAAAATCTTCCAATATGTCTACCACCTCGTTCTAGTTATTCCTTAGAAAATATATTTTGCTGCTCATAAAACTCTGCTGAGTGTTTTTCTCATACAGTACTATGTGTGTTTATACCAACTTGTGTTCTTATAAGCTGACTGTAGGTTGAGTTCATTCATATTATGTCAGTGATAGAGCAGCAAAGAGAACATAAATTCATATGAGAAAGCAGCAAATTATTACTTTAACAAAGAGACAGTATTGTGCAATATATCAAACACCGCTTACAAAATACGTTCACATACACATTGTCATGACTGTTTTCTTCTATTTGTACCTTACTTCCTCTCTCTCTCTCACACACACACGCACACAGGTGCACACACACTCCTCTCATCCACACTCAAGCCAATTCTCTCATTCAGAATCTTTCTTCTCTGTCCCCTTTTGCCATCTCCCCACATCTCTTTCTCAATTTTTCACTTATCTTACCCCCAATTCCACGGCAGGAGAGGGGGAGAACAAAAACTCAGGGTGAAAGAGAAAAAGAGGGAGAGACAGGGAGGGGGGTGGCGAGTAGGGGGTGGGGTGGGGAGAAGTGATGAAAGCCAAGATCTAAAACTGGAAAATTGATCTTTTTCTTCAGGACTCCTCTTCTTTTGACTGCAAGTGGCGCTGAATATAAATTGATAAATTTGCCAGGCTGTACTTGCTATGACACCCAAGGCAAGCCAGGAAAAAGATATGACTCCCCAGCACAGATACAGAGAAGGTAGAGGAGATCTGAGAAGAAACTGTGTCAGAGCTAAATATCTGGGATTACATCTGTCACTAATACAGGCTGTTGGAAGGTGAAAATCCATGAGTTCTTCACTCTTTGCTTAGAAACCCGTATTTACTTTATAGCTGTAGTGTTGTTGTTTTTTTAAAGTCTTTCAAATCCAAAGGCCTGTGCCTGGTACAGAACTCCTACGTTTAAGTGAATACTCATGCAGTATATCTTTGGAAAGCTAAGATTCTTATGATTCAATAGACGCCAACCGTTGCAAGATACACTCTCAACAGCACGTACAGTCAATGCCACAGTTTTACACAAGTAATCAATAAAACAACGGTCTTGTTACATTGGCAAAGATCCAGTCGATGCAATCCCATAAAATATTTAGTCCAAAACACACTGTTAAATCAAGAAATCTGCCATTGCATTTCAAAGCAGATGTCCTTATCGTCCATCGTAACTTGACATGTAGATATAAGCAGCATTATGGTATCAACATGGCATCTCACTTGACCCAACAGGAGTTTCTGTGTCTTGTCCCCAGCCTGCAATAGCCAACAGAAGTCCACACTGAAAGGAAGGAATAATTCCTGTATTTACATCTACCTCAGTGAATTAAAGGTTTACTTAGACCAAACCAGGGTTGGTGATTGTTGGAACAGTGAACAGTGAACATTTGAATGAAATGTGGTTCACAAAGATAAGATACTGTTTCTGTAAATGGAGCCTGGTGGCTTTGGCTACAACAATAAATCATCTGTTTCTGGTTAAACAAAAAAGATCTTACTCTTTACCAAAAAGGTCTATCTCTGTGGGGATCCTTTCCATTAAGTTGTTAGATGCTTAGAATAAAAACCTGAACCTGTCCATTGCCCACAAGGATTACATTGCAGCCTGTTTCATGACTGATGACTTGCTCAATGCTGGACCTATTTCAAAAGTCACTTAGTCACAAACATATGGTTACAAGTTACTCTTATAATATGATGCTTTAGCAGTCTGTGTTTGAAAATCAAGTTGGTAGAGAACAGCAGTCTTTTCAGCACAAATATTATCAACAAAAATCTGGACTGCAACTTTGGAAAACACCCACTTCCTTTCCAGTCCTTCTTTCCTTTTTGCAAAGATCAAGGACTGCAGATTTTGTCTCCCATCTCATATTTTCGAATCGTGTTGTGAATGGATGTCTTTGTGGTCAACGTTGCAACGTCTCAGTATACACATGGACGTGACTTGTTCTTGGATAGACTTGAAAATATGTGAACGTATCCTTTAAAGAGCTTGGTGGTTGTTAATCCCCTCTGTGACTTGAGCATTCCCTACTGTACTCTGTGCCACATTACTGTGTGTTGTAATTTGAATTAAGGAGGTATAAATGGATCGCTGTGGTAACAGGACTACCTGTTGCTATGTTTTGACAGTCTGGTCAGTTGTTGCGACATCTGGGCCCGAGAAAAAGAGACATCCAGCTCTCTTTCCTCTCTATAATGTGTGACAAACAGTATTAAGTGTGCAGGAGCTGCTGATGACTTAGCAGGTGTTGAATTAGTGAGAATTAGCAAGCTAGGCGAGTTCAAACTTAACAGCATGATGGGTCACCCCAAATGTTGGGTGCTGCAAAGGAACAGATGTCTTTAATCTCTAAAAGTCTATAACCAACGCTATGTGGAGGTGTTGAAAATGAGATAAAATGCTTTGTATCAGGATGATGTTTTCCAGTCAGTAGCACACAACAACTATTAAAACTATGTAAATGATTACACCCAGTTGTCTCCAGCAGGCAACAGATGGTGAAGCACGTACTGCAATGCACCACAACTGACAGATGCGACAAGCGGAGATTTGCAAAGTTGTGGTTTTTGTGTAGTATAATGTAAGTTTTCTTATCTAGATGTATGCAAAGTTTGAATGAAGTGTATAGTCCAGGTTCAGTTTTCTGTAAGATGCACAGAAGCAGGTGTCCTATGTTCACCTAAATGTATAAACCTAATAAGGAAGCAATAAAAGCAAAGATGAGTTCAACCTTCCCGGTTAAATTGTCATTATCATTGTTATTGTTTTAGAACATTTTTAAAATGTATTAATTTAGAACATTACAGGCAACTAATCAGCTTTACAAACATATAATAGATATAGAAATCTCTGTTTTTTCGGAGAATTTCAAAAAGCTGAAACTCTGAATAATTTACACTTGGGGATCAAAGGTTGGAGCCTGCATGTCCCAGTGGAGGTTGTGTCTATTCGGAAGGTTAATGGTTTTGCCAAGAGATGATTAGATCGCCCCGAGTAACTGAATTTAATTCCAATAAGTAACCACGGTCATACTCAATTTCTCATGTTTTCAACATACCAAATTTCTTGAAAGTCTGTTTGGAATTAAGCCAGTTACAGTTGATTTTGAGCGTGCATTGAATGTGGCTTCATAGTGGCGACATACAGCAGTGGCTGGGCTTTAATCATCTTGTACGATGCCTAACTTTAGTGGATCATCTGCAGGTGCTCCCGTTCAAGATGAACCCCGACTTTTCAATGGATATCAGTTTTTGAGCCACCACAAAGGCCAAAATCTGACTTGCAACAGTTTAGCAGGTAAGCATTGTTTTTACCCTGGCAGTTGTTGGCCCCTACCAGCCAGTTAAAAGGACTGAATAGTCAGCAGACATTATAAAATAGAGCAAAACACATGTACATACACCACCCATTGCATGATCAATGAAAAACCTGCAGTGTCAGTATAGTTTGCACTGCCTTACACAAAACAGGTTAATCCATCCAGGGGATGGCACAGCAAAACGTGGTATAATCTGGACCAGACGCGTAAACACACAGGTTCATACATTCATCAACAGAGAAGAAAGTGTTTTGGGAATTGCAGTGAGGTTGATTAGCCACAAACCTGCGTGTTTTTTTTTCCCTTATAAAGACCTGCCAAACAAATATCAGATAGAATATATTTACCAGGGTCAAAGTCAACTTTCACTCTCGTCTGTCCCAATCGGTTTCACAACAAGTATCAAAGCAGCGTTTGATGAAAATGTTACGCTGACAGCACAAAACACGAGCAGTCAGTCAGTTGCCAAGCCATGCTGTCAATCTGTTTCAAACAAACAGGTGATGGCTGCCAGAAAACCTGTTCCACTACCTTGCATAGTGTCAAATAGATGTTATTTTATTTGTGAAATAGCATTTGAATGTGTCGGCCTCATGGAGGTGCAAACTCTGCCATATCGGCCTCAGACAACACACAACATTACAGCAGCCTGTTCTGCACCACTGTACATCCATTGGAAATGATTTCCTGGCTTATTTCCTCTTATCCTTCCTGATCTGCATTTAAAAAAATACATCCACCGCACACATGCGTCACTTTGTCTCCAGAATCGGGGCCTTGAAAATTGCCAATTTTCCCCATCGCGCAGACACACAGCGATACTTCATATTCGCCTCAGCTTTGTCAATTTGTTCCTCTGTGGCTCCGGCTAAAATGCTCTCGTAGGATCAGGGAGGGCGCGGGGAATGACAAAGTGCATTATGGTTCGATTAGAGCGTCCAATATAGAGGACCTGTGTTGTCATTTTGTTTTCACTGCTGTCACTCTGGGGCAATTGAATGTGACTTGAAGAAGTGAATAGAAAGGAAAAAAAAATCTTTCTAAGTAACAACTACAAGATCTGAAATACATTTCAAGGTCACTGATAGTAAAATATGATGCATACCTTCCTGTTTGAATGCTTTGTGATATTTTTACTTGCATCTTTGGGATAATTATAAGTAGTTATCTTGCATGAAATTGTGCAGATTATCCAGATACCAAGAACAATTCCACAAAGACATGAGTGCTTTGGATTTTCAGTTCTTTAACACTTCAAACTAAATGATGGCATGTCCCACCATAATTTGCATCTGATTGGGTTATCCTGATTTTTTTTTTTTTTTTTTTGGTCTAAACATACCCAGTCACACCCCTCATGCCTAAACCTTCCCATAACCTAGCCAACCCAAAGGACCCAAGCCAATGAATGAGCCAACGAAGCCAACGAGTGCTAGCCAATAAGTCAGAGTGGGGCAGGTCTTAACTTTGCTCTCCTGGGGAAAAAATGCAACTAGACAAGGCAAACCTTCCCATGTTCCCGAGTGCATGAAAATATGATTTCACAATGGATTGTTCCATTCAGATGTTAATGGATCCGTTATCAAACATTTTATATACCTGATTTTTTTATAAGGCATGAGAGATCCATGGAAAACCTACAGTATAAGTAGATTTCCCTTTTTTAGCTGACTGTTGCTGGTTAAATTGATATACATCACCGGCGGCAGATTATATCAGCTGTAAAATGAAATATTTGGCAAGCTAGTGAGGTATAGTAGGCTGTTATTTGAGCATGTCAGATGCATTTATGTTGCCTGTTTCATTTTCATGTTGTCGTGACATGGGTAACCTTGCGAGAAACCTGGGTTTGCAAGATAATGAGATCATATGAGAATCCATCTTGCCTGGCTTTAAAGTGATACCGCACCCAAAAATGAAAATTCAGTCATTATCTACTCACCCTCATGCCAATTCAAGCTTGGGTTTAGTTTTTTAGTCCACAAAACACTGCTGGAGTTTCACAGGAAAACAGCATTGCTGAATCTCCCAAATAATGGAAGTGAATGGTGACCAGCTTCAGCCTGAAGTAATGTTCACTTGTGCACACACACTGTCACACCACACACAGCCAGTTCAGACAGTGTACATGTGCACATGAACGTGGCTCCAGGGAAAGGGTCTACAGTGATGATTCAGGCTAAAAAACATGGTGTAAATGTCTTTCAAATCAAGCGACATGTCAGGGCTTCATGATGCTTGGATTTCACCAGACGAGCAGTAAGGAGCTACTTTGTTTTTTTTTTTTTGGTTTTTTTTTAGCTTTTTTCTTTACATTGTTCAGTGCATTCTGCAATACTGTTTTCATGTGAAACTCCAGCAGTTGACCAAAAAAAATAAACCAAATCTTCAATTGGCACAAAGGTGAGTAGACAATGACTGAATTTTCATTTTGTTCAAAAACAACAATGGCGGCTCCTAAAGACATTAGCGTAGATGCTGCTATGTGATCAGTTTCATCAGAACTGTCTGTGAAGAGTCTCGGTCATTCAGGTCTTGGAATTCTCTGGGAGCTGTGCGAGGTAACTGGACTGAGGAAGCCTATTGGATTAAAGGTCTTCAAGAACCTCAAGCAAGTCCAGTTGCCTGCGTACAGCTCCTAAGGCCCTTTTCCACCAAATTAGCTCTTGTTCTTGAACTGGTTCCGTTAAAGATTCTTGGAACCTTGGTACTATCTAGCCACATAGCCTGCTTTTCCACCAGTTTTGAGTGAAACCATTACAGCCAAACACCATCAAGAGAGGGTGTTGCACAATGACCTGTAGAGTATGACACACTCTCTTTGGTTCCCAAGGAACCAGACATTTTTTGGTTCCAGCTAAGAACCAACTTTTTAGGGTCCAAACCAATGTAGTTTTGGTGAAGAGGTTTTACTGAAGAATTATATCAGAACTTTAGAGTATTTCTTCATTCAAAGAAGAGCAAAGACTGTCACTGAAGTCGTTTCTAGATCAAAAAGATGTTTTCACTCTTCTCCCGACACACTTTGGCAAGGGTTTGATTAACCAGCTGGCTGCTCTCTCCTAGTACATCACTCGGTTCGTTGATCTGATCTGTGGTTGGTTCATTCAATCAACTTGAAAGTACCTGCCCTTTTCCTTTGCAGATGTCTACAAACCATCTGGCGCTTGAGGTTAACAGGTTGGAATATTGATTTCTAAAACCCGTAGTGTTTCTGCCTTCTCAGCCAACAAAAAGTGACTGTTGACATCCCAGATGTTGAAAGGTAAACTTAATAGAAGTCAGTAAATGATTTGCATGGTTTCAGATTCAGTTAATGAATTCAGTACTGAATTTGGTAAAAGGCTATCAAACTAAGGCTGAGGGACTGAATAAATAAATTGGCTGGCGGTGATTGGCTGAGTCCAGTGCGGTTGGTGATTGATGGAATAGTGGAAAGCCAAGGTGATTTTGGTGAGTTTTATTTAGTTTTTCTAGTTTGAATGACATGTGTTTTGAGATGAGTTAACAAGCAAATATAAGTGTGTCTTAGTTAGCCAAAAGAGATAAACTTGAATTCAGAAGGTGCGTGGTTGTATTGTTCTGTATAAAAATGAAAATTTGTGTCAGAATAATTCTTTTTCTTGATACATGCACACATGCACGAATATATCAGATTTCACCGGTTGATAGGCTGACAGTTAGAAAGTTTTAACACTGTCTGACCCTACATTGAACCTCATCCCTGGGTGGAATTGCAACACACTGTGAAACTGAAGTATAGATCCAGGTTTAGGCTAACAAACACACTTTGATGTCCAATCTTAGCAGTGATGGTGAAGAGTTTGGCAGAAGTAGAAAAATAATCATCCATCAGTCATGCATGTGGTTAACAGGGTAGTGGATCTTTTCTCAGAAGCACACACGTGCTTACCAGCAAGACTCTTATCTCGCCAGGCTCAGACTATCACTATGTGCATGTGAATCTAAGTGTGTGTGTAAACCAGACAGGGCTGTCTCCTCCCAAAGCCAGGAGCAGACAGCCCGAGCAGCCTCGTGACAGCTGTATCTACAAACTCTGCTACATTTGGTGCCATCTCCTCTGTGAAATCCACGTCGGCTACATTAGAAACATCTTGATTTTTAAGTCATGTTTCCCCTTTGATTGAAAAAGAATAAATGGAGCAGCTGTTGGTGGAGCTTACACGCTAGTTTGCATGTGTTGGCACCACAGAAAGTGCAGTAAGGGGTTGCCAATATGAAGTGGAGAGGACGTTCCAAATTCTAGATAAAAAACTTAAGTTTCCCAGTGCCTCTCCAAATGTGAAATATTCATATTTGTTAGGTTCAAATACAGACTATGCTACCCAAATATGGTGTGAGTGTTTGGATGAATGTATCAGCTAAGGGTGATTTTCAAGTCCATTGCCAGTTGTTTTTTGGGGGATGATTTTCTAAGGATTTCAACCCTAGTGACTGCTGGAACAGTGGACGGACAAGTCAAGGTGCTTTTAGCAAGTTTTATTTAGTTTTACCAGATAAAAAATTAAAGTTTCCCAGTGGCTCTCTAAATGTGAAATATCTACATTTGTTAGGTTCAAATGCAGACCAGAATATAAATATTTCACTGTAAAAATAAACTTGGTTTTAGCTTTAAAAAGTCAGTGGGTGGATGGGGTTTGAATTTGCTATAATGCAAAATGAGGGTTGGGCGATTGGACAAATATGTCAGCTATGGACTGCCTTAAAGTTTTTAAGTTGATTGAATTTAGGAAGACAAGTTGAGGGTTTTTTGTAGTGACTCAAGACAAATCTTTTCTGGACAAATAACCTTTAACTCTGTACAGTACATTCATTCGATGCAACATTTCAAGTCAAAAGACATCAAGTTCTAAGAACTTCCGTTTGTCTGAAGTATTAGTGGGTTAGAATATATAGAAATTTTAAGTTGAATTCACTTGAAAAAATAAAATATATATATATTTACCTTAAGTTAATAAGAAAAGATGAGTTGATTCCACTAAATTTCTTTATGATAGTTACCTTGTAAGACTTGAGTTGTACCATATAAGCACGCAGAAAAGGTCTAAGTCCTAATGCAAAAGACCTGCAGTGTGCTTCGTTATGGATGGATGTATGGATGGAAATTTGCATTAACGCTGCAGGCCAACTTCTTCATTTTCTTTCCTCATCCTTCTCTCTCTCTCTTCCTCCATCACTTCTCTTCTGTGTTCCCTCTGTGTCCAACTCTCATTCTCTCTTTCTTTCCTCATTTTACTCCCCCTTACTGTCCGCTTTCTCTTTGTTTCTGTCCATCATCTGCCTTCTTTCTACCCTCACTGTTCTTCTTCTTCTCTATCTGTGTGTATCTGTGTGTGCGTGTATGTCAGTTCTCCACATGCCCCTCGTTAGTTCCCAGCTATCTGTGTGCCACGGGGGGAAACGAGCGCTTATTATTTTATCACGTTGTGTGTGTGTGTGTGTGTGTCTTTTTCAGGGTGAT
The DNA here is from genome assembly GCF_056507025.1 of Lutjanus erythropterus. Classification (NCBI taxonomy): domain Eukaryota; kingdom Metazoa; phylum Chordata; class Actinopteri; order Lutjaniformes; family Lutjanidae; genus Lutjanus; species Lutjanus erythropterus. The sequence continues at coordinate 24,056,839 of NC_139339.1, forward strand.
GCGCTTGGAATAATCTGTCCATAAGACGATGGAGCAAAACTAGATATAATTGGGACCAGACATGCAAACACACACATAGACAAAGATGTTGCTATTAAAGGAATTTTACTGAGGTTACATACGTACGTGAGTATGTGTGTGTGCAGCGTTGCCTCGGACGTGGATGTGAAAACCCCACTCACCTTCACCTGTCAGTAGTGACTTGCCCACAGGGCTTTTTCATGTCTATTGCATGTGTGTCCTCAGGACAGATCACTGTGGCTCCTGCAGTTATCTGTGGGTTGACCTTGACTGTCAAGATTAGAGTTGGAGTTACTTAAAGCTCCACTCCAGTGGTTGATAGTCAAATGCAATCCATTGCCATGGCAACCAGACTGGTCAGCATCATGGCGAGTGAAAGCTAACTAGCTTACTCTACATTCCAGCAGGGACTTTCAGCAATAGGTCCGTCCTTGCCCACATGCCTCGCTTGCACGGCTCACAGGGACACCCAACAACAACACTGCTCCACCATTGTGGGTCAGGATGACATTATCAGGTGGACAATGTGTCGTCAGAAAGACTTTCTACATTGTATAAGGGTCTATTTTAACCATTTACCATGGTCTTTTCTTAAACCTCCCAAAGCAGTTTTTGTGCCTAAACCTACCCAAACAGTTTTTCAGAACTACAAATAATAAATCAACCGGGCCTAAAAAACATAGACATAGAGGGCTACTGTGCTGAATTAAGTGCGCATGCACAAGAATAACACGGATTTGACAAACTCTTGCGAGATTTGTACTTGTCCCTGTACTGTGACTGGCTAGTTCTCGTGGCCTCGACAACACAACCTTGTGATTACCAGAAAGCCTTTCCACGTTTTGAAACGGTCTATCTGAACTGTTAACCATGATCTTTTCCTAAACCTAGCCCAGTAGCCTTTGTGCCTAAATTTACCCAAACTGCAACTAAAAACTGACAATAAACAGCTAATGCTACATCCTTGCAGGGACACGGGGAGTCAAGTCATTTCCAGTTCATGTCATGTCACCAGAGAGGAAGCAGTGACAAAAGTAAAACATTAAAGAAGCTTGACCATGTGCCTCCACAAGCTTGGAGGATGACATCTGTAGTCATACATCATAGTAATTTTTTAACATGGAGCACAAATTGCGTTATTTTTCCATTAATATCTGCAGGATAGTGTGGTCAATCAAATAGTCAGGAAGTTTGAAATATCATGAGAATGCCAAAATACACTGGAGTGGGGCTTTAAAATCCCCCCACACACAAACACACACACACCTGTAACAGCATCAAGCAGTCACTGGTCACCTTGGTGATTTCAGAGAGAAAGAAAAAAAAAATCCAATGGTTCTCCTTCTTTATACCAGGCCTTTTTTCAGCTGCAACAGCAAACGCTTGCCTTGTGCTGAGACAGGGCTGAGGCCAAATCAATATATCGACTGGCCACACATTAGGCCAATAATTGCTTCTTATTAAAAATAAACCACCAACCCAGTACTGTCCACTTCCTCCTTGACCACAGTCAATCAATAGTTTCTTTATATTGTCCCTTCTGGTGTGACTTTCTGCGATGGCAGGATGTTTAAAGGGTTCATAACTTGTAACTAATAATTTTTTGATGGTTAATGAATCATTTATTTTATGCTTTTTTTTTTAGATCAGTTACAAGTCATTGATTGCTCTTTGGTCAATTTTTTGGTTGTTAAGAAGGTTGTGAATAATCTCCAATCGACCTTCTGGAAAGTAGAAGCAGAGCACCGACTTTAGCTTTTATTGAAATCAGAAGCTTCTGAAAGCATGATGTTAATGTTTTACAGTCCATAATTGCAGAGATTCAGGGGAAATTGAAGGCATTTTGTTGCCTTGAAAAATGCATTTTCTTTTCCACCACATTGTACTGTGTAGTACTTCACTGACTTTTGCTAAGAAGACAAAAAACAGGGAGGCAATCAGTCAAGAGGAACAAGAATGCCATGAAAACACATAGCATTAAACACTGTTTCCAGATTTAGCTGATTGGGTGGATATAACTAATAAACCTCTTAGTGTTTGCTCACAATAAATGCCATAACTAGTAGAGTATTAGTAACTAGAGTAACTAGAGTACTCTTCTAATTTCAAATCTTGACTAGTGCACATTCATATACAATTTGCACTGTACCTCTTGGAATGACAATAGTTTTTGGTTGTTGCTGTTTATGGTTTGTGTTCCCACATTTATTAGCATTTTTATTAAGGCACAAAATTAATCCCATACATCAGTACCAAACCAAGCGTTGCAATCTCTCTACCTTATGTGACATTGTGTCCAATTTCTTTCTTGTTTGAGGTGGACATGGAAACTGTAAGCCAGTTTCCATGTCCACCTCAAAAAAGAGGTTACATTACAGGGTTTAGATATCATGGATGTACAAATACAGTTTCTAATGAACATTACATATTCATTTATTAGACATGCCAATCTAGAAGTTGCTTTTTAACATTTACAGTTGCAGGTATGACTCTTTATAGAAGAAACCCTTCATCAGTGACTTAAAAATATTTAGAACATTTGGATAATTAGAAAGATAGAAAGCCTTGAGCATTAATTTATTGATTACAATAATGGAATGCAATTCCAGTGGCTTCATAATAGTTTTTATCTCAACCCAGTTGGACACGGTTGATGGAGGCCTCCCCTGGAGCCTTGTTCCACTCGTGGTTTCTGATGCTTAAAAGGAAGTTTTTCCTTGCCTCTGTCACCTTAATAGTAATATAATAATAGCTTTATTTGAATAGTGCCTTTTAAAAACAAAGTTACATAGTGCATTTGTAAAAACAAATGTCAAACAAAAGCCATACGTTAAAATTAAGTCTTGAGAAAAGATTTAAAAGAAGATACTGAGATATGTCTGTGACTGGTTGAGATTTTGGAACCATCAATAAGGAAGACCTCAGGCAGCGATCACGCTCGTAGGGAGTTGGCAGATCACAGGCAGGAGACTGAGAATTGAAGGTTTTAAAAACAAGCAGTAAAATCTTAAAATCAATTCTAAAACTCACAGGTCACAGTCAAGGGAAGGAAAGGAAGGAAAAGAAATGACCTGATCTTGGTAAGCTGTCTCACTTGAGCGAAGCAGCATTGTAATACCTTGGTCAAAAATGACCAGTAGGATGGTTTTTTTGATATTATTAGATAATGCATACAGACAAGAGGAGAGATTGTTTACGCTGCTAGTGCTGGGGCCAGAGGGGGTAGTAATAATACTTGAAGTCCTTCAGCTAGCTGAAACAGGACATGATATGCAAGACATCAGTGGTATCAGACCTGAATGGGACATACACTCGAGTGTCATCAGCGTAACAGTGGAAATCAATACAAGGTTTAAGGCAGGGGGAGCATGTAAAAGGGAACCCAAAATAGACCCCTGGGGCACCTGACAAAGAAGAGGAGCACAGGAGGAAGAGGAACAGAGAAGAACCTGGTTGACAGATATAAGACCTTAGTATGGTCTACACATACTCCATATGAAAGTGCTCTATTAATTACAAAACTTAGAAATGCTTTATAAAATAATATATATATATATATATATATATATATATATGTATGTATGTATGTATATGTATATATATATATATATATATATATATATATATATATATATATATATATATATATATATACTTTATTTTGTTATCAGATGTCTTAGCAAAGAAATTATTCCACTGTGACCCACCCTTGATCTGCAGAATTGCTCTGTTTTACCCAGAGTGCAAAGGTGCAGGTAAACCAAATGAAAGGAGAAACTTTAAATAACAGTTCTGAACCATCTTGATGTGAAAGTGCCTCAACTTTTGAATGTAATTCAGGCCAGCACGCAGGGCAGCATTTGAGACGGACAGCTCGACAGCTTGCAGACGGCGCCTGAAGCCAGTCATCCATTATGTTCACACTCAGCCCACCGGTAACCACCTTCACATACAACAGTTTGACATTTCTCAAACGGACTTCACGCTCAGCAGTGACACCATACTGTCACTTCAGCTTAGGCTTCTGTTAAGTCTTTGTATCACTCCCGGGCCTTTAAAGTTGGAACAACAGGGTGTGGTGAGGAGAAGGAGAGAAGACAGAGAGATGAAGAGTGGGAGAAGGGAAGTAGAGGTGGTGATGTGAAGCCACCTCCCCAGACAGAGCTGGGGGATTGTTGGGGAGGAGGTGCAAAGCAACAAGGAGGTGACCTGTCAGTCTAAGTGTAGGGAGAGACTGATATAGATGACAGGTTGAAGGAGGGAGGAGGAGAGAACAGGAGCAACGGGGACTTTGAAACAGTGAGAAGGATGAATGACAAGGAGAGACTACAGAAGTTCTTTTTGTGGTGTGTGTGTGTGTTTGAGCATTGACGCAAGCGTGTGTTTGAGCAAAGGGCAGGCTCAGGTGTACTGCTCTTTGAAGGCGTCTTCCAGATTTCATTCAGAATTTGGAGGTGTTTCCTCTTTTGGTTTGTTTTGTTGGAATGATACTATTAAAAGTCTGCTGGCATCAAATAACCAAGCCGAGACTTGGTTTTCATTAGAAGTTGAAACTAATTTTGAGCCAAGCACATGAAACAAACACAGCTGGAATACAGAGCAGCAGTTCGTCATGCCTGGGGAGCCAAGCGTAACAAATGAAGTGAGGGCAAACCACACTCTGGCTTGATGTACATATTAGTGACTGGTCACACCAGGAAGTGGAAGAGCAGGATACATTAGCTGGCCCTTGCGAAATTAGCAGTGCTGGAGGCTTGGTGAGGCAGTGAATACATGGATGTAGTGGCTGTCATTGCTTGTGGCTGGTTTTGATTGTGGCAAAGTGGATATGGAAAAGCAGTTTCTATTGGTATTACTTCACATCTGGCAGAGCAGGGAAACATACAGTTTGAGAGCATGACATGGTTTCCCTCATTTTGGACTGTGGTTCCCTGTGTTCACAGAAAAGTCACCTTGTTTTCTTTACAAGCAAATCCATCCATTCCTGCCCTCTCTATGTCTTCCGTCTCTTTGTGGATCTTATACAGATGCAGAAAGGTAGCTTTTGGTGTCTGTATGCAATGCAATGCAACACAATGCAACATGAAGGTACAAGAATGAATTGATGGCTCAAACAAACACAGTACTTTCACCGAAGAGGCCTGGATTCGTGTCCCATCTGTAACCAAAAGTCAACGTTATCCAAATTTTTAGGTTACATAATGTATCTTAAGGTAACATAATGTAATGTAAGGGAACGTAATGGAACAGCAAGCATTTGGCGACAGTGTTGAAGAAAAACTCCCTTTTAAGAGGCTAATTTAAATGTATTTTATATCATTGTTATGCTGATGATACCCAGCTGTTTGTTTCTTGTGTGGCTTGACTGCCAGTAAGGGCTGGATGGCTAACAACTTTCTCCAGCTAAATAAAGATGGAGCAGAAGTCCTTATCATTGTAACACATAGCCTAGCTTCCACAGTTGCTCAGTGAATTGGAAACAATTTGTCAGCTGTAGAGTCTAAATTAAAATCTTCTGATTAAATCTTTGACACGTGCATGTTTTCCGCATTTAAAAAACATTTCCAAACTCAGGTTTGTAGTATCACATCCTGAGCTGGAGAGATGATCCAGCAATTACCTTTTCACCTGCTCAGTAAGTTGTCTCTGGACCTACGAGTGGCCTAAAACGCAACTGCAAGGCTGTTGACCAGGTCTAGAGGGACGACTCACATCACATCATCCCATCAAGTTCAGGGTTCAACTTTAAGGGTCTTGTTTTTACATTTAGATCCCTGCATGGTCAGGGACCCAGTCTAGCATCTCTCTCTTATATCACCAGTAGGTCACTTAAGCCCTCAGATCAGGGTTTACTGGTTATCCCGTTTACTCGACTGAAAACAAAATGTTATCGTGCCTTTGAACTGGTGGTTCCGACCTTGTGAAATGTTCCTCCTGTAGACATATGTTCCACATATGTGGTCATAATTCACAGGTATCGTCTGGTAAAATCATGGTTGGAGCAAGCTGTTGCTTCACTCAAAGCCCCAGGTTTGCTTTGGAAGCATATCAGCAAATCTCCTCAACTACCAGTCTCACCCTCATTGCTGTGTGCTCCAGTTGCAAAAACATGAAGCTGAAGGGGAAACTGAAAGAATTCAGAAGTGCTTCTCTCTCTGTCTCAAATATATGTGAAAAAGCCCACAGGCAAGAGTACCTATTCCTCTTTGGTAGAATGAGAAACCCACAGTTCGACTGAGAGTTTTGCTAGAGGGAGTTATTTTTTTGTGGTACATTTTCTAACCAACTCTGGAACTTAAGAAAGGAAAATGTGATCCAACCATGATCCCACCCAATTCCAGGAAGGAAGCTCTGGATTAGAAGTTCAGCAAGCTGTGATTTATGGATTAGGGACCAGATTAACCCTGATAAAAAAGTTCTGTCTTGCAGCACATTTCTAACCAGGAAGACGGAATGCACTTATGAGACTTTGATTGTTAATTTAAAGCAAAATATGACCAAACCACTAGTATAGACACGGTTTTCCCTTGTCAGAAATGTATTTTTCCAAACTCCTGAGACCTCACAGCCAAAAGTTTTCACCTTGCATGTGAAGAGATGATAAGGAACTGCTATAGTGTAGTAGTGAATACTAATCGTGCTTATCAAGTCATCAGTATGACAGTCATATCTCCATGTGTCTCCAAGTTTTTCCTCTGTTATGATTTCAGATAGAATAGCCAATCTTACAATTCTGTATTTTTTATACTCTGCCTTAAAAGCTTTACGTGCCATGGGCTCCACTGAAATTCATGATCTTTCTTGCCGATTAAAATTAATGACTTCTCAGCAAGGTGATGATTGATTCATTTATTTCTGGGGAAATAAAGTTTTTACAAATAGTTCAAATTTAAAGACAGTTGGTCCATCCATACATTATTTATACTGATTCTCCGTGGAGGGTTGCTGGGGTTGGAGCCTATCCCAGCTGACACTGGGTGAAAGGCAGGGTACGCCCTGGACAGGCTGCCAGTTCATCGCACCTGTGAGCAATTTTAGAGTCCAAATTAAGACATAATTAATTAAGACAGTTTGTTAAAAGAAAGTTCAAGGGTTTCAAGGCTGGAGTAACAGTACCTGTGCACTCCACTAAACAAACTTTGAAACACTATTAAAGGACTATAATTAACCACTGACTGACCAGAAAAGAAATTCACAGTTTGCAAACTATCCCCAGACAGCAATTGTCAAATCATAGCTTAGCATCCACAGGAAAGTAGACTTAACCTAGGTAAATAAGGAGTCTGGATGGTTGTTTCTTTTTACCCTCTCTAAAACTACAATACAATAGCACAAGTATAAGAAATGGGTTAAGCTGTGTATTTGTCCGCTCTAACAAAAGCTGCAAGTTTTAGTATGTCTAGCTAACAAACTTACTATAACCAAACTGAATGTTATGTTCAAGGCCAGCTGTATTTAATACTACTAGATTTGGGGTTTACAGGGTAAGTAAAACAAGCCAAAAGAAGAACAGGACATAATGCACTGTTCATCAAAAATAATGCCATTTTAATAACAGACCCTTGACTTATTGTTCTTTGCACAACTCCAAATGTTGAACGAAGTTGGAAGTTGTTGAATCTACATCTGTAATTTTTTTAACTGCACAATTTGTTCACTCCAGTTTGTTTTTTTGTTGACCAAACAAAATCATGTTTGGTATCTTTTTAAACTCAATAATGTTACATTAGATTCTCTCTTGCAACCTAATCGGATGCCAATTGCTTGTTTCAAACAAAGTGGATCTGGGGAATTTGACCCGCTGAGAATGAATAATGTTAACAGGAAATGTCATTGTGTCTTGTCACGTTTTTTATTAGCTGTTATCAAGTCATCAAATTTATGACTCAAGTCTGACTTGACTCCAACTCACAGACTGAGTGCACATGTCTGTTAAAGACGCCTTAGTGAGCTGTCAGTTATTGAGTGTTGCTATCTTTATAAATCCAAAATGTCCTCACATGGCTAGGATGAGGCAAATCCTTTTAAGTGAGCATCAGGACTCGGTTTAGTGCTAACATCCTCTAAAAAGCGATACAAGTGTATTTGTGTCATGTTTTATACATTCATATTTTCCAGATAGAGTGTGTTAGTGTGTTCAGTTGCTTTTTCCCAGACTTGACACACGTGGCGCAGGCGGCTCGACTGAATGGGGGAATAAATAAAAAGGCAAGTGGGGCCGCTGTAGGATGGCGTGAAAAATGGTCCAATTTGTTGTTGAGCTGAAATCAATGGGACAAGCCGAGGTGCTGGGCTCTGCCGCCGCAACAACACTTCTCCCACAGCTGCTGCCTCTCGTCTGCTCCCTCCATACACCTCTCCTTCTCTCACCATGCTCTTCTCTCTCCATCTTCCTCCAGCTCGTTCCACAGGATTCATGCTGAACGGGAAGGGCTGTGCTCGATGACTCTGCTTTTTCTCTCTCTGATTTATCTGATTTCAGCTCAGCGCCTTCCTCTTGCTTTGATCTTGTTTGCTTTGCCACCCTCCACACCGACCTGATCTTTCGTGCCAATCAGAAATGCGTCTCTCTGTTCATTGTAAACATTTCAAATAAACCCAGTACTGATTTCCAACAATTATATGGAGAGAAATTCATCACAAAAGTGCCAAAAGATCATGCAACATTTCAGCACTAAAAGATCAGAATTCTCTTGCTTTGATCTCATTTGCTTTGTCACTTTCACATCGACCTGATCATTCATATTAATCAAAAACATGTCTCTCCTTTCATTGCAAACATGTCAAACAAACCCAGCGCTGATTTCAAACAATTATACGGGGAGATATTCATTGCAACAGAGCTAAGAGACCATGCAACATACCCGACCCTGAATACCCTGAACCAACAACAAGTGTTGCAGGAATCAAAGGCAGTGAGTGGAACCTGTCTGGTGGGCCAGTGGGCCAGTTCAGGTTTTTATTTATTTATTCATTCAAAGCAACAAAGTCTCACTGCTTTTTGGAAGGTTGCTAAAATTCAGGCCTGAAGTGAACAAAACCCAAAAAAGAACAATCATGTGTTTTGATGGTAACCCATGAAAGATCTCGCTAGAGTGATCACGTCAACCTAAACCATGATCTTTCCAGAACCTTAACCAAGTGTTTTTTGTCCCTAAAGCTAAGCAGATCTTAACCACAGTTATTGTTGTCACATTATAAAACATAATTAGTTTGTACAATGTGCACAATGAAGAAACAACACATGCATATCTGCAAAAAGTTTTGTAAATCCAGGGATACATTTTGTACTGTTGCTGCAATGTTAAGTGTTATGCTCCACTTCTAAACGTCAATGCTTGATAGTTGGTGACTCTGACTCATGTTGCTGTCATTCTCTGCATTCTTTCTTTATTCATTCTCAGTTTGCCCAATACCTTTTTGTACCTAACCCCAGGTCTATTCTGGACTAGTTCTTGCTGTCCAGTAGATAAGGCAGATAGTCGTAGATAGTAGATAAGGCAGACTGGCAGATAGCTGACTCACCCAAAAAGTTAATAATTCCTGGATGGCACTGATCAACACGAATGGATGATAAGAGTTTAAGGGTGCATTTTTCCATTCAAAAGGTCATTGGAGGAGCAAGTGAGCTTAAGAAGTGAAATGAACAGGGGGATCAGAGAGACAATGAAGAAAAAATCCCTCCAGATGCTCTTGCAGAGATTCAAATAATTCACACCCACAAAAGTTTCTGCTGTAATTCTGTCTCCTCCATTTCTCATAAAATATAAGACACATAAAACTCTCACAGATTCTGTTTGAGGCAGTGGGAACTAAAAGTGGATAAAAAAAACAGATGCTCAGACTTCACGGCTGCATTGATTCTGTTGTTTAAATTTGCATCAATGATGATCATGTCTTATGTTACTGAACTTAAATTTTGTGGCCAACAACACAACTAGTTTTTATATACTCCTGACAAACTTACAATGAGTACAAGTACAAGTTACATGAGTATGAACATGCAGTACATATGGAAGTAGATTAGACCTGCCACAATGCATAGCAAAGTGTAAAACTTGAGCCCTTTGCTCTTCTAAGGGGCATAAGCAATTGACAAATGTCCTCCACTTCACTTTTTTGTTGGCGGTTCTTTCAAGATTACAGTTAAGCCCACTCCCAGACATTTCCACTTGGACAGGTCCTCTCCAGCTGTTTCTGGTGCGACCTCTTTTCCTTGTTCCTTGGGGGCCCCATTTCAGGGCTTGTCAGATGATGTCTGTGGCAGATTTTCTGAACGCCACTGAAGCCCCTTTTCCATACACATATACTGGCTTGGCTTGACTCATTTTGACTCAGCGCATCAGCCCCGCACAGCAGGGATTTGTGTCTCCATTAAAACAGGTCTACCTGGTTGAAGATATGTCTTAAACTGATGATTTTCTATTAATTTTCCATAATAAAAGTCAGCTGATATTTTGTTTTATTAGGAAGCAGCAAAATTAAGTAATGTTGGATTTTTTAACAGCAGAAACTTAACACAATTTGGATGAAGTGGAAAAAGAACATTTAACTGTGAAATAAAGCAGTGACCTGAAAGTACAAACAATGACACGAAATGCAAATCAATGCAGTATGGTTTGACTTGGCACAACCAAATGTGACATTAGAAAAGCTCTAGTGAGGGGACAGACAAAACAGTCCTGGTCCTCCAGGTTGGGCACAGGGTTAACCACCCCACCTTGTAAAAAAAAGTGCAGGTTACAGAAAATTTTACTTCGGAGTGCCCAACTAAAACCTCAATATGATGGTGTCCCCCAGCCTTCAAAGGGCTCTGGCAGTTGAACAGCATCATTAATTCCCTTAGATCCAAATTTATCACAAGGGTCAAGGGAAAATAGTCCATTTGTCCACATGGGCTTGCATTTGTGGGTTTAAACAAAGTTAGAGAAGAAAGTCAGTGGGGAAAATAGAGAGTCAAAGATAAACTAAATTATAAAATATGAATATGAATGAACGGACAGACTTTACTTGAAGGAAGTGCATTTAAATAAAGGCTCCGAGTCTAAGTTAATGTATTCAGCATCACAGGATCCCCAATTCTGTTGGTACGCTACAGAAGTGACGTGAGGCTAAGCAGCCAGACAGTCCAATTAACCAGAGTCAGTGGAGTGATGAAGGTCTCCTCATGCATACGATGCATCTGCATTATTACGGCTCTTCCTCATCATTGTCTCCCTGCCTCTGTGTCTCTGTCTGTGCCTATGTTGCATTACACTTTCCCATATGAACTTCTGTATGTACAATGCATTCGCGACCGGTTTCACCATTTCGTTTTGATGGTATGAGCGACCACCGCAACCGCCCAACACCACTAATGAGGTCCCATGATGCTCTGCCAAGCCAGTTCTTGCAAAAAATATGGGCCTAAAGGTGAGAACTGATTGGCTGTTGAAAAAACATGTGTTTGACCTTCTCCGCCCTTCTTGGTGCCTCGCCATGACCTGTGAGCTGATGGGGATGAAATGAAATCTTTACAGTGACCATTACTGAAAGACACCATTAACTACTGATAGCTACATTATTTGCAAGGGGATGTAATTAGGAATTTGGATTGAAATGGTTTAATTAAGCAAATGGGACTGGGATGGAGAAACTTCCAAAGTCAGCTAAAGTTTTATGTCGTTTTCAAAGGGTATGCTTTGTTCTAACACCTTGAGAAGTGTCTTTTATCACTCAAAGCATTTGATAGAGTTGTTAATTTTGTTTGTATGTGATGCTTGCATAGTTTTACGATCGAGGCTCACAAAAACGCTTGGATTTAAAGTCCATCGGCTTTATTGGCCCCATCTGCATTATATTCCAAAATGACCTGTCGTTGCAGCCTGGGCTTTCCAACTGCAGAAATAAATAAGAGCCAGTGATTCATGTGTTTGGGGAGTCGTGCTAAGCTCTGGGCTCGGAAGGCTTCGCCTGAGATCTGCAAACCAGACGGAGCACATTGCATTTCCTTTGCCAGGATTGAGAGATGATGAACGACGCGATGAAAGAAGAATAAACATCGTGGCAGGGGAGGGAAGGTGAGGCAGATGGAGCGTTTTGCCAGCGCAAATGTAACATTTGCCATCATGAGATTGCTCGGAGAAAGAGCAATGGGGAGGAGAGAGAAATGAGAGAAAAAGAAAGTTGCAGAGACAAAGTTGAGCGAGATGAGAAAATGGCTGGTATTCTGCGGCTGGTAGGAGAGTGGCGATGACAAGCAGCCTCATTACTCTCATTTAAATGTCAGCGGCTGAACCTCAGCTCATTTGTTTTGTGGCCGTTTAAAATGCTGTCCCATGGGCTCTGATCCCTTCGCCTCCACTGCTTTAATTGAATCAGATGATAAACAGCAGAAGAGTGTTAATTTGCAAGTGTGAGGGTGTGTGTGTGCGCGTGTGTGTGGGTCGTTGGCAGAGGGAGATAAAGATGATATACTGTATCCGTCTGCGGTGTGTGTTAGTGTCTCTTTTGTGTTTGGGTGTGTGACTGCGAGTGTGTGTCTTAATACACAGTGGAGCTGAGACTGGGTGTGTGACTGGAGGCCACTGCCAGTCTCACTGTTTGGTGAGTGATTGAACTGGGAGTAGGGTTTAGGCTTGTGAGGATCACTTTAAAAATGTATTCCAATACAGTTACTAATTACCTGTTCATCAGTGTATTCAGTAACCTAATCCAAGTATCACAATATTAAAGTAATGTAACTAGATTACTTTCTGTGACTTTTGGATTACCTCTAACGTTAGTAAGTCAATGTTAGCAGTTGTTCTGTGTAGGTAACGTTAGCGGTTGGTCTGTGTAGCTAAACTTGGCTGTTAGTTGGTGTTGCTAATGTTAGCAGTCAGTCTGTGTAGCTAAAGTTAGCGGTTGGTCTGCGTAGCTAACGTTAGCTGTTGGTCTGTGTACCTAGCATTAGCAGCTGTTCTGTGTAGCTAACATTAGCCATTGGCCTGTGTAGGTAAAGTTGGCTGTTGCTCTGTGTAGGAAATTGTTAGTTGTTCGTCTTAAACCTGAATGAATGTTGCTTAAAAGATATGAGTTGATTAAATGGTATTTGTTATTGCCAGCTGTTTCTGATCTGAATAAAAAATCAGATACAGACCTTTGAGTATTTCGATTATTAACCCCTGCTCTGAAGAATATTAAGAATGCTGTTTACAAAATGTTTTCTGATAAAACCACTGAAATGTTTAGTTGTAACATACCAATATGTGAGAGCAGTCAGAATGTCTTCAGAGGTCACAGCAATATCCATCTAAAGTTTGCTAACATTAGCCACCATACTGGTCATACCAGTCCCCAAGTGTACTGAATTGAACAAAGGTATTGATTGTGAATTCAGGCTTTCATTTGTATGAGACAACTTGTATTATTTAGTTGAAAAAGTATATAGACTCACTTTAAAGTGGATGCCACTGAACAGCTGACAGTTCTCCTATTGCAGTGCTTCTATTTTATCTGATCAAAAACAACTTTACCTCGTGTGTCCCTGTAGAAAAGTTCTATATCAATTATTCAAAATGAAAGATGAATCTAGATGACAAATACAATGTCCCATTAATCACATTTCTTGTAGTGCTCCTTCATATGAGTGTATGTATCACATTTGTAATATTGAGCATCAGTTGAAATGGCACACAGTGCAAATCAAGAACAACTGTCAAACATGTTCCACCACTGACTGAGAGTTCTAGCAAATCTGCCTTCAGGCAAGGAGGGAAAAATGTCATTTTGACATGCACATCTTACCATTGGAGACACCTGTCAGACAGATCATGTATTTTGCACGCTTTTGACTTGCCTTGAATTGTTAAGCTAGATATTACCTGCTGTTACAAAACAGAGATGTACGCTGGAAAAGTCTAAGTGGAGATCATGTTCATGTCTCTTTTTCTCACTTAGCATTTGTTGGGTCAAACTAAAGGTCAGATTTAGCCCTTTGGCTCATCTTGTTCATGGATTCTATAAAAATGAATCCATAACTCACACTTGGATTATATCTGGTTTTCATTGGCTCTGACATTCATTATCCATCATGTAATCGCTTCTCTGTGTGCATTAGTGAGTGTGTTGTCCACAGCTAATCCCAAATACTACTGGACCGACCAGCCTACTTTTTTTGTTGCACATTCATGGCCACACACTGAAGGACCTCAGAGCTTTACCTCGGGCAAGCTTTTTTCTTTTTTTAATGACTTTTATGTTTTTATGGCCACAGGCATTATATTTTCAGGTCATCCCATTCTTGTGAACGCAATATCTCAAGAACACTTTGAGGGAATTTTGTCAAACTTGGCACAAATGTTCACTTGGACTCAAAGATGAATTGATTAGATTTTGGTGGTTAAAGAACAAAGGTCACAGTGACCTAACTGAAGACAGTTTTGGCCAAAACCCAAGATTTCATATGCTAATAAAAATAAATATGCACACAAATATCTAACATGATAAAATGATGGGGTGATGACATATCCAAAAGGTCAAAGGTCAACTTCACTTTGACATCATGACATCCAGTTCTCTATCAATCCTCTGTCCTTCTCTGTAAAAATAGTCTCTAAGTGAAGACAGAATGTCTCTCCCTGGAAATTATTCACTAGAATCACACATGAATCCTGTTAACTTCCATTTTGCCAAAAGATACACTTAATACCTTTTATTAAATTCCTTGAAAGTTGCAGGTCAATATGGTGGTAAGTTCCACATTAAATTCCCGTCATACAACTGCAGTAATTCTGTTTTGCTCTGTTTTATATGGACAGCACAGACAGTGACAGCAAGTGATCAACAGCTGCTTCAGTTTGACATCATGTTTTAGCTTGGGACTGTATGTGGAGGTCATGTTAATGTTGGCAGAACTTTGCAAACCTCCACCAGTTAGATCTGGCAATATGGGTGGCATTGCAGTGGGTGCTTCACCATTAAATCCCTGGTGGGGATCTGCACCCTACTTAGTTTTGATTATTTTTATGGGTAAATCAAGTGGAATACAGTCCAATTATCCTCATGCATGTTGCTCGCTGTAGTCATGCTTTTACTGTGAAAGGCTGAATAATCACTATCTATGGCCTTTGGATTCAGTGTGAGACTCTGCTGCCAATGAGTAAAATCACCATATGAAAGATATTCCGTGATTCGCTTTGCCTATCATGATCTCCTGCTATGCAAACCCAGGTGGTGTGAACAAAACAACTGGCAATTTGTGTGAGGTGTGATCTCCTTCAAACCCGGTTTGTTGATCCTCATTTGATTCAGTATTGCTCCGTCAGTCTCCAGACCCATCGCCATGTTTTATTGATGCTATGAATAAATAAGCAAATTAATAATGAAACAGAAGTATGCTTTTTTTAATGCATCGGTGCGCCACGGCTGCTGTTTCTTATGTGTGTAAGCGTGTGTGTGTGTGTGTGTGCTGGCAGGGTAATGAGCTCAGGGATATGCTGCGTGAACAAGGATAGAACGGTGACAGCATATTGAATGGAGATGAATGTGAGCTATGAGGATGACTGGCAGTGCTAACAACAGAGCAAAGTGAGACAGGCCTCTGATCCTCTCCACCTCACAGCTCAAACAGGAGCCGCTCGCTGACAGCCACACAGATCAATAATTCACAGCAATCAGCTCCCAGACATTTCATATTCCCTTTAATTGCCTCTTGATTTTAAAGGTACTAAAAAAAGAAGCTAAATGAACAGATTTAAACAATGTCGGAAATATCTGAGAAACTTGGTTGAATCAAAATTAGATTTAATAATGTACTTTAGTATCACATTAGTCTCCAGTGAAATTGAGAGGTACACGCCCTCCATTTCTAAACATTAAAATCCGAAAGAACCCAATAAACTCATCATCAACCCTTTTTTCCATGATAATGTTTAATTGTCAACAGCAAAACCAATTCAAATGTTAATTCATTTGTAGTCTGACTCACCAGATGTACTCTGTGAGTATAAACCTGCCACTGGATGGTAGAATGATGAGATGAGAAATTACGACACATAAATTGACTTTCCCAGTCTCACAACTTTTTACTAACATCAACATCAAGACCAATTTCAACCCAAATAGACTGATCACAAGGCATAGAAAGGCAATTCCTTGGTTTATCCATCAGAAAACAAGGCAAGAAGATGAACGTGATGTAAAAGATGTTACAACCAAAAGCAATGTGAGACGTAACAAGACAAAAACAACAAAAGATGACAAAAATGATGTAAAAGACCTAACGAGCTACGACACAAAAGCAACAAGGCAAAAATCTGTAAAGGACGTCACCAATGTAAAAGATCTTACAAGACAAAAAATGTGAAAGACCTAATGATGAAAACAACGTAAAAGAAATAACAAGACAAAAACATTAAAAGATGTGACAAAACTGAAGTTATTTAACAAGATGAAACTACGTAGAAGATGTGGCAAGACAAACAATTTAGCAGGACAAAAACAACGTAAAAGATGTGAAAGACGTAACAAGACAACAACAAAAAAGATGCCATAAGATGAAAATGACATTAAAGACATAATAAGATGTAACGACAAAAGATAAGATAAGAAGATAAGAAAATTACGTAAAAGAAGTAACAAGACAAAAATGATGCAACAAGGTAGAAACACCCTTCAGAGGTAAACTTTTTACTTTTATACTTTTAGTGCATTTCAGAGCCTGTACTTTTTCACTTTTACTTGAGTAAAGACATTGAATCAGTACTTCTACATGATTAAAGAATTTAAATGACATAATTTTGTAGATCCATGAATCTTTTATTTTAGTACAAGACCTCAAAGAACAACTATAAACTAAATTCAGCACAAAGACGAATGGTGGCAATGATGGAATAACTTTGCTACCAATGAGCTCTTGCATCCTGGGGTGGAGGTATGGATTATGAAATGGTGAATGAGCCGCAGCACCACCATTAGTATTTGCAAATGATCAGTGCAGTGAGAAAAACATTAGCTTAAATGGCCCGCTTTATTGCAAAGGGTGTGCTGGCTTAAATAGACTGTCTTAATGCAAAGGGTCTATTGGCTTAAGTAGATTGCTGTGTTGTAAAGGGCATGTTGGCTTAAATGGACTGCCTAATTATAGAGGATGTGATGGATATATTCAATTTATATATACAGTGCATATGTAGAAAATGTCATTGGTGAGTGCAGCAATGAGAGTTTTGATGATCTTGATGCAGGCACAGATTAATTTTTTCTATTAGCTGTGGCAGGAGGCATGTTTTCAGGTTGTCCATCCATCGAGTACATATTTAAAGGCTGTCCCATTCTTATGCATGTGATGATGAACTGAACTGATTAGGTTTTGGTGGTCAAAGGTCATTGTGACCTAACAAAACACATTTTTGGCCATAACTGAAGTATCCATATGCTAATTTTGCTAAAATTGTACATAAACAGGGTAAAATGAAGTCTGACATTTCATACCCATCCATCCATTCATTGTCCATAACTGCTTCTCCTGACAGGTCGCGGGGGGCTGGAGCCTATCCCTATCGATTAATATATTATGCTGCACTGACTGTGGGAGGTCACGGAAGTCCCTGGAGAGAACCCATGTGGGCACAAGGAGAACATACAAACTCCACCCCTGCCACAAAGTCCCCAACCCCTGATCTGGCTGGGGGATTCAGACTCAGGACCTTCTTGCTGTGAGACAGCAGTGTAACCACTGCACCACCCAGTTTATACCCAAATTCACTGTGCCATCATAATGTTCCACAGACACACTTTTCTGGCCATTTTGCAATCCCATAACTCAGGAAGAACAGATTGTGACAATATTTCACATTGGTGAATTGGTGACACTAATCTAAATCCATAATTGAAACTGCAGTGTTGTCGTCCAGCACAAGTTCATTGGTTTTGCTGAGATTTAGCTTCAAATATTTGGTGTTGCACTGTTTTACAAAGCTCTCAATCAGTCCTTTGTAAAAAATAGTCTCTAAGACTGGGTTTGAATCGGAGTTTAGTAACACTTGGCTTAAAATGACTAAGATTCAAAATTAAGCAGAGCTCTGTTGCGATTAAAAAAACAACTGTTAAGTAAATCCAAGTTAACAATGTTTAACCAAAATTACATAGGTTTTATACACCATGGGGATGTATGCTTGCCCAAATGAAAATAACCAAATAAAAAATAACAACAAAACAAACAAAATGTTATGCTGTTTACTAGCTAGCTAACAAGTTAACGAAGTGTTTCATTCTTTTTCTAGATGTTAAAAGTTAACACAATGTCACATTTTTTTTCTCTAGCTTAAAAATTTAGAAAACTTTACATTGTTTGCTAGCTAGCTGAAAAGTTTACAAAAATTTCAAAACTTTTGGATGTGGAAGCTAAAAGGTTAACAAATCACTACACTGTTTACTAGATGAAAATTTAACCAGATTGTTTACTAGCTAGCTAAAAATTAGTTTGCCTACTGGTGATGGCTCAGCAAGCCCTATTTTCTCCACCTTTGAGAAAAACTTGTTTGTTGAATTAGTTCAGCAATAAGGTCAAATAACAGAAGAGTAAGAAACTTAAAAAGAAAGAAGAGTCATAAAACTCAACTGGGTTGTTAACGTTCTTCAAAGAACTTGATATGTTTTGCTCAATCCATCTCAAAAAGTCAACCATTTTTTAAAAAGTTAAACCACCTTAATACTTGACCATACATATATTAACAGCATCATGCATATTATTAAAGTAAGACATGGATGGTTGGCAGAGGCATATAACCACGAGGAAGTAATTCTAGTCTTGTTGTTAAGGACTGTACCACCTGAACAGAGGTGTGCTCTCTCTGAGTACATTTTGGTTCAGTTTAATTGGTGTCCTGTGCTTTCTGGTGGAACTAGGTAACTCTAGTCTTGTTACAGGGTCAGCTGAGGTACATGTAACTTTACAGATTGTGGAGGATAGGAAGAATCATGTATAAAGAAGAGGAAGTTGAGTACTGCTACCATGAGACCTCACTGCATAATAAATGTGCTGCTGTCTCTGTCCAGACTTCAGTCCCCGCTGGGATGAAGCCTGACGCCCTACACAACTCCCACCAGCACACAGCTCTGCAGTCTAAAGTTCCTCTTTGATATCCTTCCAGGTTTTTGTTTTCTTTGCTGGAAAACAAGTTCTCTCAGGTGGAGGGACTTACTGGAGCACTGATTTTGTTGTTGCTTTGTTTATTTCCCTGTGATGGCACCATATAAATCGTATTTATGCATGTGACAGACGATCCATACACGTGCCACGGCATTCTCCTTCTTCAGAACATCACCGAGACACCCAAAAGGCTCATTCTCAGTACCCATCAAGGCAGAATCAAATCAATCAGCATTTTATCAGCAACACCAAACGCCGCTCAGGGTGTTGTTTCAAGCTGGAAGCACTGATAGCTTCTCTAGGGCTCATTTCATGGTCGGTAAGCCTTTGCAAACAACAGACAGTATTCATGTTTGCAGTCACTTAATTACTGCTTTTGTTGTCTGATCACTAAAGGCAGTAAAGTGGGAAAAGCCAACAGCATGTAATCGGAGTTTAACAGCATGTGAACGACTACAACACATCCCAGATGCCCTTTTTTCAATTAAGACACAAGTGAACACAGATCAAATGTCGACATGTGTAAACATGTCAGTACCAGTGTTTCTCCTGTCTGATCAATCAGTCAGCTATGATTTACACAGCACTGGTTAAATAAAAACATGGTAGCCGTAGATCACAGATTGAAACTTCATGTACAGAAATCTGCAGCAAAAAAACGCCCAGTTTCTGCAGCGTACACTTGGTTGTGTAGAGGCACAGCAGCTGCAATCTGTTCTCTATACTCAGCCAGAAATGTTTATCAGTACCTATGGCCCACGACATAAACAATGTATTTACACTTGTAAGGGTCCTTTCTATACAGTAACCCTAGATTTGTGAAAGTCTCGCACATGCACGCTTGATTCAGCACAGACTCTGAGAGGTCAGGTAAGAGAGTATGAAGAGTAACAAAGACGGAGGAGGTCATGGTGGATGAATGGGTCTAACACAAGACTTTCGCTCTATCTACTTTATCTACTCTCCTCCGACCTACCTTTGCCTCTATCTACATATCTACCTACTCTACCTATCCTCTACAAACCTACCTCTACCCCTGCCTACCTACCAAGGTACCTACCTACCTACTTGCCAATCTATTTACCCTCTACCAACCTATCTCTACCTCCCTACTCTCTATCAACCTACTTTGTTTGATGTTGATATTGCTGATGTTTGCAGTAGGTGTTGTTTAAATGACTCATTATTTATCTGATTAACATATGGTGCACAGTGACTGAGATATCTCTATCTACACTCTACCAACCTGTCTCTAACTTCCTACCTACCCAAAATCTTGGGTCTTGATCTTAGAATGAAATACCAATGTTCTGAGTTGGAACCAAGCTCTGATTGGTTGCTTTCACTGTGCAGTGGATAAATGGTTAATGGTTTAAAGGCATCAAAAGCTTTGAACCTGTTTTTTATCTGCATATTATCTGTCTCATGCACCACTGTCGGGATATAGTGACAGTTTCAGCAAATATGACAAAAGGTTATTTCTAGAAATTACCAACTGCAGCTTTAAGTAATAAAGTGAAATGAAATGCCCAGGCGGTCTGATTATCTTCTAGCCTTTCTAGTTACCGAGCCACACACCCTTTGATTCAAGACAATCTTTATTTAACAAATGCAGCAACTTGCTGCGCTGTAAGCCAGTTCATTTATTGCTTACATATGATGTATTGACTCATAACAAGCAGTGATATACAGCCCACTTTAAGCTGTGCAAAGCATTCATCATTAGATTATGCTGTGATGTGTGGTGCACACACAGAGAATATGTTTTCTTGCAGGGGTGCTTTGAATCACACACACGTTACTACAGGTCATCAATCTCATGCCCTTTGATGTGAGTAATACAGTAATGTCCCTCAGTTCATCCTACATGCCTGCCTCCATGTTAATTGATGTGAGCTTCCTCACCGCTCACTGCTCTGGGGCTTCCCTTGTTTCGGAAAAACTAGCAGGGGGTCGATTTAATGATGCTGATTTATGTGTGCAGGGACGTGTGTGTGTGTGTGTATTGGTACATTGCAGAAGGACAATCCTGAACAGTTTATTCTGACATCTTTTTCCCCTCCTGAGGCCCAGCTTGTCCCATGTGTCCCTACAGAGCACCCGTACAGGGTGTTGGGGATGATTCTACGACCTGGAGTTAAATTCACTTTGCCATTAATGAGCTCGCATTAAAAAAAAAAAAAAAAAAAAAAAAAAAAATAGGCTTGACTTTCCAGTCAGCTTGACCTATGAAGTCCCCATAGGCTTCTCATAAAATTACCGTCCAGTCCAACTCATCTTTGTTAGAGTCCCGCATTCTTCCTCTCCTCCTCAGTCTGAGCTTTAATAGCTGGACACTGTCATTTGATACATTGCCAAAGCAAAACGTGCCTGAATGAATTGCTGAGTCTGCAGGACAATAAAATCTAACAGGAAGTAATTACTGTAGATATCAAGAATGTTAAATTTCTTTCAATGTTGCCCATATTCCTTGAAGGTTCAATCATTCTTGCACTTTAATGCATTATTGGTAAGTTAACGCTGATGAATTAGTACAATTACCTCAAATAAATGAGACCATTGTTGAGCCCATTTGTAGCTTAATGCCGCTGGTGTTTACCGTTGCTTCCCGCCCCAAAGATCGTCATTCATTTTCTCATTGCCTTGGATGATTAACTTTTTCAAGGGACTTTTCCAAGAGCCAGGCAAATCAGATCTGATCCTCAAATCAGACAGACCTTGTCACTAGTGATCAGATTGGATTTGTGTACTCAGATGATGTGAACCTATCTGTGTGGTTGCACTGTTAAGTTGTAGTGCAGAACTCCTCTGTCGCAGCAGACAAATTCAGCGAGAAGGGGCTCGAGGCTGGGTGTGGTGTGGCCAATGATTAGTCTGTGGTTGCCAGTGCCACCACAGACTAATCATTGGCCACTATACACCATACACAGGCAACTAGCATTGATTTTATTTCATGCAAAACATACAAAGCAAGAACAAAGTTAGGTAGCTAATTTTTTATGCTGAAGTTAGATTAACTAGTTTTCAAAGGTGAAAGTGAAGACACAAAATCTCTGCATTTTGTAAAACTCATTTTTTGCTGTGATGCTACTTTAGCACCCAGAATGTTCCCTGAGTGAAAGAACTATCTTACTATTAACATACCTCTGTCAGAACACATCAGTATGATACATGTGTTTTTAGATCCATTGCGACTTTCACTTTCTGAGGATATCATTGATATTATCTCTATTATGAAAAAGCATCCATAAATCTGCTTAGAAATCATATAAAAGATGTTCCTTATAACTCCAGAACTTGCCTGAAAATGATCACATTTTTAAGTGTTCTTTGGTATCAAAGTGGTCCAGATCTAGTTTTTCATACATCAATGGGTAGACTGCAAACAGGAGCTGCTAATAGTTTGCAGAAATGTAAAAAAAAAAAAAAAGTATACATCTCACATTGTCAGACTTTGAAAGCGTCTGCTGTGGAATGTGACAATGTCAATCAAGGAAGTAGATGCTTGAAGTAACTTGCAACTTGTTTTGTGGTATGAAGCAATCTAGCAAAGATCTCTCACAGTGATAGCAAACTTTCTGTCTCGGTGTCTCCATCTGACAATATGAATGCAGCCCGTCTGCCCTGGGTTGCCAGGTCTCCTCATGTCTATTTTCGTTCATATATAAATCTGATATATACTGACTTTCTGCTCATTGTCAGTCACTGCCAATCATTTCTGTATGTGTCTCTCTTTCACTGGTCTTTGAGGTCAGCCAGGGTTGATATCTGAGCAGTAGAGAGAGTGTGAAGGAAGGAAGTGAAAGAGCGAGAGAAAGAGGGGGAGAAACTTAGCGGAGGCTAATGAGGCTTCATTAACTGTAGCTAATTGGTGCTTTAACCTCTGGCTGCGGCTGTCATGATGCTTCTCTTTGCCAGCAGGGAGACTCATGGGAATCAGGGCAGAGCAGACGTTCTGTCCTCCGACGTTCATTTTCACCTTCCCTTCTTTTTTGACACATTAAAAAAAAAAACAACAGTATTTATCCTCCGCCGGGTTTGACAGGCGCCAGTCAAACCGACTTAATTTCACCGAGTCAATGTCAAAACTTGGGAAAGGTGAGCAGAGGTGAGCAGGAGGAAAGAAAGAGAAGGAGGTGAAAGAGGGCAGAAAGAGGGAGGGATGGAGGTGAGAGGAGTCTGTTAGGTGAAGATGAGCGAGGTTTGAGTTTGCATCATAATGACAGCGAGCCTTTTTTTCCCCTCCCGGGCAAGGCAAACGCTTAATCAAATGCAAGTGAAGATCCTGGCTTCAAATTGATTTTTGGTCTCTCTTGCAGGCCGGCGGGCCAATCAGCATAGCTGAATGGTTTGATAGATGGATTGGGAGACCAATAAAGGAGCTGCCAAGGCACAGAAATATCAGAGATGAAAGGCTTTTTACTAAGTGCCATACCTTACCCATCTCCACTCTGTGCTGCATTTAAATAAAAGATGCTACAGCCCACATAAAACTAAATACATTTAAACACTTTTTTTTTTAAATGTTTTTTCCTGATATTAACTGATTAGCTGTAAATTAAACTTTCTGAAAAGTAGCAGTCCATGGTAAGTGATTTAAAGCTGTAATATGTATCATTTCTGCATTAAAATGTTATAAACATATGACATGTTATATTTTTGGTTAAGTACGTACATTATCCCAAACATTTCCAACAATATTCAAACACAGAGAAATATGTCATTTATTCAAGGTAACGGTGCATTTCCTGCTAGCTGTTGCTAGCTAGTTGCTACTGGAAAACATGGTATAGATTAATCTGTTGAAGTGCCAGAAATTAACAAGCCTCTATTGCTACGGTGGCGTCTCCTTACAGTATGAGCGCGAATAAATCCCAGCCGTCATACTGAGTTTACAGTTTTATACTTTTACACTTACTTTTTAAACAACTTACTTTTGAAAACAGTGTCTGGGAAGTCTGGAAGAACCTGTGCAGTTCAGCTGCTCCAACAGTGGTGTCAAAATTCAACTTTGGGGTCGGGGGGGGGGGCAGAATGCCAAATACAGCTGAGTGCTGCTGTCTGAGACCAGAGACTCCACAGAGGTTCACTGAGTGTACAGAGGACCAACATGTCATATCAAAAATATGTACATAGAGGAACCTTGTTCCTGAAAATCTTCAATACCTGATGAAAAATGTGAATTCATATTCCTATTCATATTTGTAATATATATTAGACAGTGCATCATCACTCAAATGTGGTGGAGGTGGTCCATTTTTTTTTCTTCATTACCCATTTAAATATATCCATTATCCATTCAAAGTATACTAAAACAAACATAAATAACAAATTATAACACATATCAAGTGAGACAATCAATTTTCTTACACATAAAACGTTTTGAGTTTCATAAGCGATGAACAACATGTCAAAATACCTACAAGACAGGATAGGTTGATTGCCAATGACTCCCAAAATGACATATAAAACTGCTGGAGAGAACCAATGACAGGAAGCCTCATGTTACGCACCCAAACTACTTGGTTAGGTTTAGGAAAAGATTTGGGTTAAAATAAATATGTGCTGTTACATTACAACGTAACTTGAAAAACTTAAATGCACAACATGTACGTTCTTCCACTCTCTCTCTAAATTTTGTCATTGTTGGTGTATGTTTTTATGATTTTTTTTTTATTGTTCCTCAGCAACTCTATTAGTATTATTTATGGACTATATTACACATGACCTCCTTGGCATCATGAGTTTTTTTTTTTTTTTATGTAATGAGCTGTTCAAACAAATTGCCCCTAATGAGATTAATAAAGTTGTATTGATTGAATTGAACTAAACTGGGAACTGTGGTCTTGATTAATAAACAACCACCAGTGCAGATGAAAATCCATCTGATGTGAGGCAGAAATCATGTTTATAGATTTCTTGCTCTTTATAGCACTCCAGTCATAATTACTATGATCAAGATGATCATGATGTTAAATATGTGGTTAATGTTGTTCAAATTGTTGTGGTTTGGTTATGTCAGGTTTAGGAAAAAGTCACTGTTGGGGTTATAAGACGCGTTTTGGGTTGCGTTGTAAGTAATGTAATACATTTCATTTATGATACATTTGGTCACATTTGCAGACTTCCTTCTTCTCTTTCTGATGTATCCAATGTATCCCGAGTTTTTGGAAGTGATAACTACTAGCTAGTTGTTATGCTTTTCCTAACTAATAGGAAATGAAACGTTAACAAAATGTATTCCATATATCTAACATTTTTAGACATTTTAATGCAGAAATGTCACATACTATAGCTACACATGGCTAACATTCTAAACGCTTAGGCTTAAGCACCAAAACTTGGTTAGGTTAGGTGTTCCACTGCATTGCATTGCACATAACTAGTAATAGTAACTTTAAATTAGTTAACACTTGTTGCCACAGTGTCCACAGTCTGCGGTGTTTAGCAAAACATGCACATATGTTCTTATTTTAATAGTATAAAAGTTTATTAGCATGTGGCTAACCCTTTACGCTGAATCTGCACCCCTGCTCCTATTCATCATTGTCTTATGAAAAAGCAATTCTTCTTAAACAATTCTTTGTGCATGTTTCCCTAAATAAGTGAATGAATCAGCAGCTTTAAGAGACAATGAACTGGCATCTGCAGCTGCTAGGAGCTCTGTATTCCACTAACTGAACAGGAATGCATTTCTGTTGCCTGCTCTGCCATTCATTTGAAAATCCATTTCGTTGAGCGACCACATTTGCTTAATTTAATTCACAGTATTTAGACCGTAATGATGTCTGACTGTCTCCACTGTTGTAAACATCATTGGCAAACAATGCATGATTACAAAGCTTTGCTTTCCTATTATGAATATGTAAATGTTATGAATGTGCCTATGTGTGTGTGTGTGAGTATAAATGAGTTTCTAGTACTTACTGTTTGTAATGACTGTGACAGAAACTGGAAGACAAATGGGAAAGAGACTACTTCTGTTATAATGGTGCTGCAGTTTATATAACATATTATATAACTGTCAAGTTAATTAAGATAACCTTGTATACTTACCATAAACAAACAGCACTATAGTCCAGACGGGTGTCATGATCATTGAATTGTTCCTTAGTTCTCTGTAGGATAAACTTGCTGGAGGTTTTATTTTTTCTCACTCAACTTTAATATGCCACTGCCTGAGACCCAATTTTCTTATACAATGTATTTGGGAATATTTTTGCTGTACCTTAATAGCAAACAATACGTTATTGCAATAGTGTGCAGTTTTTGCAGGTGATTTGCATGAAAAAAATAGACTTAACCATTTTCATCTAATGAGAAATAATCCAAAATATGCACATCTGACTTTGAATTTTGAATGTCACTACCATAAAACTTCTCAAAGAATTATTACACATACTTTTTTTATATAAAAAAATTACCCTTGCATAAAGTTGAGGTACTCACACAAGAGAGATTTTAAAATAATTGTCCTGATTTTTTATCCAGAATACTGATCAATACTGTGTGTACTATTGGAATTGATATTGGAATACTCTCATCTTGTCTCATTCCTTACATGTTCAATGATATGATTCATCTCAGAAATTTTAAAACAGCTAACAATTTGGTGCAATACAATTCAGCCCTGTCACATACAATACGAGACAATACCATGTGTGAATCTTTACATTTTGATTCTATTAATGCTACATTTGTAGGGTACTATTAGTTGCAAGAAGAATTCTGATAGTTTTACTAAATTCAACAGTAAAGACAGAGAAGTTAACATTTATTAAGAATCTCATGTATAAATGAGAATCTGTGAACAAACTTTAAAACTTTTTAAAATGCAGTTTTGTAGTAAGATGAAAAGCAGTTCTGTTTCATATGAAGAGTGCTGTGCTTTTGATTGAATTTGACCGTGTAGAGGAAGTGAGGTGTGGACGAACAGTGATGCTACGTGTTGCCTGCTCCCAGTGACATGACGTTTCTGGGAGACTCTTTGCAGCAGTGTTTCTCCTCTTTCTTATAAAGCCCAAACTTATTCCACACTTGTGTGTTATGACAGTGTGATGGTGCAACGTCACTTCTTTCACTGTCTGTTTTGAGGAAATGAAGTAGAGAGACAGGGGAGGGAGGTGGGAGCGCTTGTTTTTTGTGAGTGAGGCAGCAGGCGTCCAGGGAGAGCAGTGCAGGCAGAGGCAGAGAGGAAGGGGAGAGAGAAAACTGAGGAATCTTAATTGATGCCAAAAATGAAACATATGCGCGTCTGAATGAGATGCATCAATACGCTGGTGCTGCATCCATTTTTTTTCCAATTCACATTTGGCTTTTTACCAGAACAGGCCGTCTGAATCAATGCATGAGTGAATCATCACAACCCCTAGTATTGTGGGCTGTCCTGGTAGGTGGATTGTCTTTACATTTGTTTCTGTGTTCATGTCATGCTTTCAAAAAAAGAAGAAAATATTAAGATATATAAAAACAACTAGATCTGTAATGTATATGTATTTACTTACAGTAAAAACCTAGAGAAAAATGTAAATTATTCAAAATAATGGTGCATTTCATTTGGTCACTTGTCAACACCCATCCAGCATCCACTAGCATTAACCTGGTCTGTGAACATTATTTATGCCTGAGTCACCACAGATAGATTCTTATTGCCGATGGTGGTTGTTTAAACAATGAAGACAACTCCCATGATCCCATGCTGCTTCACAATGTCATTAAACCATGTCTTTTGTTGTTTTGGATTGATAGACCCCTAACAGCAGAATGTACATACTGTCTTTTAAAAGTCAAGAATTAGCAGCATTTTTGTAGTGTAGTCCTCGTTTCATCAGCAATCTATTTGTTCCTAACTCCATATGGAAAAATCCCGTAATATTCCAGTAGTTTTCATGTTTGTCTTTGCATCTGTGCCTGCCACATAAAGTACATTTATATCCACCCATTTTTATCTCTATTTTTTAACAATTTGTAAAAACAAAACAAAACAAAAAAATAAAAATAAAATCAAATAAAAAAAAAAATGTAAAAAATGAACAAGTGGCTTTTCAACAAAATCCGCATCTGTTTTGTTATCACATTTTCACATCCTTCATTGTCACAAGTCACAAGGAAAACAGAAACTAACATGTAATGAAGCAAGACCCACCGGTGTTCCAGTTTAATGAGTGACCATGTCCCAACTGGTGACTCAGCAAAATAAGTCATAGTGCTAGTGACGGTGTTGCACCGTATTAAGGGAGACAACTTCCTGTTTTTCTAAAGTTGGGTGGAACTCGTCCCATTTGCCCCTCTGGGATCAGCATCCAAGATTCAGTATAAAGGACAGTAAAGGAGTCAGTACGGTCTACCAGTCTTCCCAGCAAAAGTCTCTTTTTTCCTGCCTGTTGCTGGTGTCTCAAAATAAATCATGATGCACTCATGTTAAAAAGCACTGCGTCAAAAATTACAGTTGACAATTTTGACACAGTTTTTCATTTAAAAGTGAATGAATTATTTATTACGCCTTCACGTATCTTTGAAATATAGTTGCATCTCGATTAATAGTGAATGAAAGTCAGACAATTCATAAAGTAATACAAAGAGATGCAGAGATACAAAATCATAGAATGCTGCAGTAAAAGAGAGATGGGGGGGGGGGGTTGCCCTTTATTCGTATTAACATGAATCATAAATTACCCGCACAGCAGTATCTGTCCTCTTAATTAATTTCTTTGTTGAATCACAACACTGTGAGTCAGTGTCTGTCCCGGCTCGATAGAACCCTACTCTGACTCTTAATGTGCGTTTTACAGCCTCTGTGTGTGTTTTCTCTGGTGGAAAAGGTCACCGCTTCCCAATTAAACCCAATCTCCAGACACACAGCCGCCCGCCTCAAGGCATGTAGCAGCTTCCAAACCAAAATATAACCTCTCGCTTTGAGCAGTGGGGAACTGTGTCAACGCCGCCGTTCGTCTTTGTTCTTGGGAATTTGTGTCAGTTCTTAATAATCTAACACGAGCTCGTGCCAGCAAAAAACAAAAAGCAAAGGAATGAGGAAAGATGTCATCCCAGTGAGTGAGAGTATTCCAGGGGTGAAGGATGTACACAATATAAAATTGAAAAACAGAATTATTCTAGTTGAAGCACTGTTTTTTAGAATTTTATTAGTAGCTGCATTAATCGTTATCCTTCATATTAAAGGACTAGTGTGTAACATTTACAGGGTTCTATTGTTTTGTTACCTTAGAATGAGCCCTTTGTATCTCCAGAAGCTGCAGGTCCTTTTCCACAAGGTCAGCCATGTTACACTGCCATGTTTCTACAGTTGCTCAGAACAGACAAACCAAACAGCGGCTTTAGACGTGGACTTTCAAATTTTGCATATTTATAATCTTATAATCTACTTTAATCTACCTGCCTAGCTGGTGAACATAGTGTAACATACAGCTAGTTTTCCTGGGGGCTGCTGGAGACCAAAATTATATTCATACTTGTTCCGCAAATAACAATAAACACATATGCAAAATAAAGACAATACAGATGTCTTTACATGGATAGCCACTACATATTAATACTGACACTGCTAGCAGTATCAGTTTGCTCACTTTTATTTTGATGGAAGTTTGTTTTCTTCATTACTCCTGTCTTTCTGTTCTGGCCTGATTATATGTTTTGTTCTAATTTTGTTTCCTCATGACATGATGCTTCAATGTTCAACTAAAGTCCTCAGCATCAACATGCACACAATCAAGGCATATATAGACCTATTCTTGTCCCCCACTACTGCTGGTGGACTAAAACAGAGCTGATGAGAGGCTCTACTGTTGTTTTAAATACAATAAATTGATTGTTAGTAGTGTATTTGTAATGCTGAAATGTAAAATGTCAAAATTACAGATAAATGTCAGGGCTTGGGGTATTTAGTTTGATTATACCCCTCACTGTTATACCCCAGATCATAATGTAAAATGACTAAATCACTAAATGACCCAACTGTGAACCTCAACAGCTAATATGTGCACTTTGGACTGGCCTTAAACTTTTCTGTTTTGTAACTATTGATATTTCCAGTCACTTCCAGACTGCCCTCAACACATGAGCAATGGTGGATGGCACAATTGATGAGCATCTCAGCCGGGAAATCCAGGGAAAGCTAAAACCAAAAAAGCTGAATGTTTTTGTTTGGTGATCGATTGCCTGTTCTCTGGACTCTCTTTTTGGATCTCTGCTCTAATTAGACAATTTGTGTACATTGTGAGTGTTTGACTTCATTGTTGGTGCCAGTGGCAGGCCACCTTTGATCAATGTGATGAGTTGGGTGTGCCAGACACCTGTCAATGCTATTGCAATCCCTACTGGCTGCCAATAAAAGCTGATAGACATGTACTGCTTGTATTATACCTCTTTAAAATGCAGAAGTTGTGTGATTTAGAAAGGGGTGAAAGTTTAGCTCATAGGACATGAACTGCCCTCCTTCAGTGGTTTTTCATTGATAGGCCCACATCACCTCCAGTGACAACTGACATTCCAGGTGCGACCCCCTCTGCCTTTACCTCTTCCTATAGGTTGATGGTAACCTTACTGCCCACATTGGGTCCGTTCTCCTCAGCCAGAGCTGACACTACACTTAGCAGCTTCCAGTAATGACCTTGTAGCTTGCTGTAGGGCCCACCCTCGAACTCCCATCTGTTTCAGAAAGTTTATTTTATCATTAAAGCTCTGCAGCCCACTTCTAATGCTTGTACTTGTGCTCTCCAGCCCTGCTGCCCTGCTTCAGCTTCAACTTTTTCCGTATGTTTCATCCACTATAGTGTCCCAGGACAGTTAGCTGTGAGGTAGACCACAAGAGTCACATTGCACACATACCAGTTGAGGTCAGGGTGGTCAAGTCGTCCATGAAAGCCTGAGGGAAAGGAGGAAGTCGTTCTCCAGACTTAAGGAATTTTCCTCTCACAGTCCAATGATTAGTTCCATTGGCATAATAAAGGTTAGAGGGGAGATGCCTGCCAATAGTCCTACTTCCAAAGGTTGTCATGCTATAGTGTATTGTGTTATGGCTCATCAGTTGTTAAGCCAAGCTAAAGTCATCAGTCCATGGCCTTGACATAACAGCACTTAAAATGGCTAAATATTGTGTCAAATTTGATTCATTTTAATGGATTTACCATGATTAGTAGATTCTCTAAAGGTGGTAAAGTAAATCAACATTGGTAGTCTTTGTCTCTGACCAATGGCAAGCCTTTTTGGGAAGGCTGACCTCTGAGGGAACGGAGAGCAGGTAAATCCAAAATAGAGGAAACTGTTGTAGCTCATTTGCTTGCCACAAAGACTCTAGAAACAAAGACTTTGCAAAGTCAGACTAAATTTGCTGACTCTTTAAAGTAAATGAAAAATTTCGTAGCAACTTTGTCTTTTTCGTACTTCGCCTTGACTCCTAAAATCAGCCATTTTTCATTCCAACCTTCCCCAAATATAAAGCTGGGGGTTTAAGGACATGACACAGCGGCCACTTGTGAATAATAGATTGTCGCCTTCAGACAGACCTCAGACTGTTTTTGTAAGTGAGAGTTCAGGCTTAGAACCAGACACACCATTGTCCCGAAAACCTCGGCGTGACCCTCCCCTTGCTTCACACCCCTTGTCCCCCTCTGCTTTTGCCTTCTGAGACTGCTAAAACAGAGGCAGTATGGTACAAGGTCACTTGTGTTGTCTTAAAATGCACAGTAAGTAATGGAATTGAAACCATGTGCAGGGTTGAAATCTTTGGTGTACGGTAAAGTCAAGAGGACAGAAGTTGAGAGCAATAACCGCAAGCTGAAACTTGTCAGTTTGCACCCCTGCTGTGAAAATGTGATAGCATAAATAAACTATGTAACACTCCGCTCTTTAAACAGCTGTCCATGTGCTCTTGAGTGCAGCACTGAGCCATTAACCTCTATAGACGTTCGGTTAAGTGAGAGTCGGTGGGACTTTTTTCCTCTGTGCAGCAGTAAATGTTTGTAACAGTGGGTTAAGTAGAGGTCAAAAATAACTCATCCATCCACAAAGCTACTTTTTGCTTTGTCAATTTTCAAATCAGTCCTGACAGTACTTGTGTGCTGCTCTCTGAAAGGGACGGCAATTATTTATGTTTCTTCCAGAGCCTCTTCTTTTCCCCGTCTCTTTCTTTTACATTTATGAAGAGGACTCCTTCATCTCTGGATTAGCATACATTCTTTCTACAAACTGAGGCACTTTCAACATCCCTACAGAACAAATTTATATCTGTAAATGCCCATAACATAATTCTTTTACAGTGCTCCTCCAATGGAGCATCCATCCATCCATTTTCTTCCACTAATGCAGGGTCAGGTGGAGGTGGCAGCAGGCTAAGCAGGGTATTCCAGTTGTCTCTCTCCCCAACAATACTTTCCAGCTCTTCCTAGAAGATTCCAAGGTGTTGCCACGCTTTATGAGATATGTAATCCTTGCAGCGAGTTGTGGGTCTACCCCAGGGTCTGCTCCCCAACCTCTAAAGCAGATGTCTCTAAGGCTGAGCCCAGCCAACCCTACTCATTTCAACTGCTTGTATCAGCGACCTCATCTTTCCTGTCACAACCCAAAGCTTGTGACCACAGGTGAAGGTTGGAGTGTAGATCAGATGGTCAATCTGAAGCTTTGCCTTCTTGCTCAACTCCCTTTTCCAGTACAATGCCCCCATTACTGCTGACACTGCATCAATCCACCTGTTGATCTCACGCTCCATTTTCAATTGTTCTAAGGTAGATACAATCAACAAATTTGGAAAACAGCAAATGATGAGCAGAATTATTCCTGCAGTAAGAAGTTGTTCTAAGAACCTCTAAAGTCTATGTATAATGAGTTGATCATGTTGGTATACAAAAATCTAAAATCTAAAATGTTTGTGTTATCAGCAACAAAAAAGATAACGTGGTTTAAACCTGAAAAGTTTTCATCAAACACAGCCATTCCTCAGTTTATCAGACCACAAATCTGGCAAGAATTATGTTGGTAAAATTAACGATGCTTTCAGACTGGATTAAAAATCATACTTCAAACATGGTTGAGTAAACTCAGTTAAGTGAAAGTGAATAATAGTTAATAATTTGATATTTTCAATGTAAGCAATTAATTTTTAAGCACCCAAATAATAATTAAAATCATGTTCATGGCTCACTGTGAACAATTTTTGAAGTGCAATTTTTCTCAAGAATTTGACAATATTTTATGTATTTGATCTTGTGATACTCTTGTGATACCCACCTCAGGAAGTGGTGTGAGTTACTGGATCAATGCGTCATTTACACTTGTACTTGTAGCGCTCTCTGTTTGTGATCTGATGACCCAAAATACATTTTAACACTAGCACAACCTCTTCATGATCATCGATATGAAAATTGTTAAAGTCACCGTGCTCCGTCTCATATTTCATCATGTATGGATTGATAACAAGTGTGACCCAGAGACTTGCACGTGCAGCTTTGAGTGCAAGGCTCCTCTACGTGCAGATAGCTGCTTCTCTCAAATGACAGAGGCCTGGAGATTTTCCCTGACAGGCAACAGAATGGCGGCAGCTCGTGTTCAACATGCGCGCAATGAGGCACAGCTATTTGAAAGGCGAGCAGCGCGCCCCTACAGTGGAGTGTTTGTGTGGAAGAGAAAGAGAAATATGACCCGGGCGCACACACAGCTCCCTCTGCAGATGTAAATCTGACAGGAGAAGTGTGTATTCAGACACGCCACAGCTTCCGAGGAGTGTGATAAGCATACTCACGCTCACACGGCTAGGGGACAGAGAGAGCTCCAGTCAATGTTTGACCTGTGTGTAAATGTGAGCGTATGAGAGGAGGAAGAAGAGACCGGAGGTATTTCCCAGCAGTGCTGATGTCTGCAGGCCGCGGTCGGGCGTCTGTCTGGGGATCAGGCTGCATCACATATTTACTGGGATTATCGTAGAGCTCTGCATCTGCAAACACCACTTTGGAGTAAATGACAGATACATGGATGTGTTTGGAGCAGTTCAAAGGTAGCTCAATGTTGGTGTGAGAGTTGATGTGGTTTGCTGTGTACACATGCACAGAATCTACTCTCTACTCAAGATGCACCCGAACAGTCAGCAGTCAGAGTTTTTCTCAGAACTTTGTATATGTTCATTTAAAAAATCCAGGGTACAGATTTCTAGCAATTGTACATTTAATCATTATTTTGTTTTTTTTTAGATGGTTACAGATTTTTTTTCTCTACCAAAAGAAGGCTTATATGGCTTACATTAACATTGAAAAAATATTTGTAAATATTTTTGAAACTTTTTCACAAATTAATTAATAAAATTATTATTTTTGCATTTTAAAGTGTAATTTATTATAGGTGTTTTTAGTCCATTTATTCTTTGTGAAGGGCAGAAAAATGATCCTACTGATTTAAAAGTGAAAGATTCATTAGTTTTAATATACACTGAAGTAAACACTTTCATAACATTTTAGTTGCCATTTTAATACATTTTATTTTTTTACAAAACGTCCCATGTTTTGGTAGTGACAATTTTAGAAGTTATATTTCAGCTAGTATGCAAACAACATCACATGACAGAATTTTAAGTGACATGGAATTTATACAGAAAATACTTTTGATTTACAAAACCGGGCTAAACTGTAGTTTGTTGATTTAAAAGGGAACGACTCATTAGTTTTAATATACACTGAAGTAAACACTGTCACAACGTCTTAGATTATTTGATATATTTGATTTTTGACAGAACATCCCATGTTTTGGCCCTGACAGTTTTAGAAGAGTTGTATGTCAGCTGGTACTCAAACAACATTAAATTAAAGAAATTTAACTGACATAGAGCTTAAATTAAAATACTTCTGATTGACAAAACTGGGCTAAAATATTGTTTATTTCGTTTAAATACAGCTGGTATCAGCTGGTATTTGTCACAATACAGAATTTTATAGTTTACTAAAATACTTTTAATTTGTGTTTATTTTCCCCAAACAAAGGATTAACTCTTCACTTTTGTCATCATGTATCGGTTTCTGTGGTGACAAATGTCGAAGACGCTAATCAGCACATGTTTAGCTAGCACAGTTCTGAACAGCTACACACACATAAAAACTATGTTTTCTGAAATAACCAAAAAACGAACCAAAAGATGGTACTGACATTCCTTAAAGTAGCACCTTGATTTTCAGACGTCTGAACACATTTACTTAAAAATGATGGGACTGATCTCCTCACTCATTACTCATTCATGCTTTGCAAGGTACATGTTTTTGATAACGCTGCTCTGTTGGTGTGTGATTCCCAACTTGACTGGCTGATTGATTGATTAGCTGTTTGTGTAAATTGGCGGGCAGCCCCTCCTCAGTTAGCTTCCACCGCTGGGACTGATTGACGGGTGGACACGCTCAAGCTAATTAGGACTGGCGGTAATGCGTAGAGATGATTGGCAGAGGTTTTGCTAATGGTGACAGGCTCTTATCAAAATGCACTGGTTCAGGGGGGATTACAGGGTTTATCATACATTTTGACTTCCCACTTACCATTTTTGAACACAGCATTGACATGTTATCACACTTTTAATGGCTAACGTGTTAGCAGACAGTTGCCTATTTACACATCCAACAGACACAGTGCAACATTGGTGTTCATTTGGAGTCATGTCTGAATGTAAATATTCACTCCTCTAGCTCTCTGTCCCAGACAGATTGGGACCTCCGGTCACAAGTATGTTAAATGTAGCTGGCAACCAACTTTGCCTGTCTGGTGTTTGGTGTGGGGTAGGGAGTGTACAGAACTTATCAGAACTTTTTTGGTGAAAAGAGCTGCCTGCTAAGAGCTGTGAGACCAAACTGAAACAAGAAAAGTTGCAAACCAAAACTATGAGCGACTGGGTGTCGCCAGTGTGCAACATACAAGTACAATAGTTTTCTACAGTCTTCATGATCTTTTTTAGTTTTTGGTTCTTAGATGTTTGGACTGAAAAAAGAACAGAGAAATCAATGGGGTGCCCTCTATTTTTAGGGTGGCTGCCCACCATGTGTCGGAAAGACTTGATGACATACACACATGAAGTAAAGGTTTATGTCAGTAAATCACCAATAAAGACGTGTGCATTTAGCTGGATTTACCTGCTTCCATACCTCTCTTTCTTTTAGTCCCGTGCCTCTTTTTCACAAGTCAGTAACATAACTGAATTTCTGCATCAGTGTCTTAATGAACACTCAGATCATAGAGAAAGCTTTGATGTCCTTCAAGTGAAACAGGGTAAAGTAATACCGAGCTATAAACAAGCAGCACAAATAGACTTTTACTGCCCTATCCTTGGTTGATGCCACATTTAGTGAATGTTCATGGGTGTCGTTTCTCTCATCCAGTATCTGATGCATCAGTCTTTATTGCTTTGTAATGCTGATTACAGTCATCATAACACCCTCCGCCTCATTTGCACATTCTGACTCACGCAATGAAACACTCTTTTCAAGGTGTTTTATTAGTGGCCAAGAAAATATGATCTCATCAACCAAATGCCGAAGCTTTCCAGTTGCCCCGTATCTCATTTATTGTACAACTTTCTCCTGGAATAAACTCTTTCCAAGGTGAATTAGATTTGGTATTTTAATTTTTCCATAAAGATGTCCATTTGTGGAGCTCTTTCTGCAAATTGTTTCAAACCAACCGGGACCTAATGTGCAGGCTCAAAAACAGGTGAAGGGATATAGCTTTTGAAGTGTTTATTTGTGAATGTCATGAAATAGGAAACCTCAGCAAAATATAAGTCACTAGCAAGTGTCAAGTCTTTGCACTCGAGTCCTGAGTGAAATCCCAGGTCAAACAGGCAAGTCAAAAGTCCTAAACTTTGAGTTTCAAGTCCAAAATAAGTTATAATGCAAATTAAATGAAATGTCATTTTGACAGCAGTCTTGACTTACCATTCCTTATGCAGCTTCCAGTGTTGAATGATGTTGAAAGTCAAGTCCCAAGTCAAAACAGGCAAGACCCAAGTCCTAAACTTTGAGCTTCATGTCCCAACCAAGTCATAGTGAGTTTTAAGCCTCATTGATTTACAAAGTTATTTGGCTGTTAAAGTAACATTTACTAAGCTTTAGCCTACTAACTATGTTAACATTAACTCAACTTACCGTCCTTTATGTGAGTTGGAAGTTGTATCTCCATTTTTTAAACCTGCATGTTTTGCATACTGACCACTTCATTAATTTCTCAATGTTAACAAACTCATATTCTGTAACATTTTTGCCAACTGGAGTTGAGTAATGTAGCATTAGTTCTTTATGGTTCTCCCCTGGATCTTGATGGAATGCTGTAAGATTGTTTCAAAGTGCATCTGGTGAATTAAGTGTGGACTAGCTCAATAGTGTTAATGTTTATTCAGGAAGTGTAGGGAAATAAATTAATTTGTGGATTTACGCTTTTTAAATAACATACTTTTTAATCTTTGAGCTTTGGTCATGGTATCAAGTACTTTAGAGCCAAAGTCCAGGGCTCAAGTCCAAGTGATGTCATGCTGTCAAGTTGTTCATTTGATTTTGTCAAGTCGAATCTAAAGTCATCCAATTTGTGACTCGATTCTGACTTGATTTCAAGTTTAGACCACTCTAGTCCAGCTCTAACCTCTCTTTGACCCATTTATATAATCCTGTTTTGACTGAGCAAGCTGCTGAACATGATTTGATCGTACATGCAGCTCTATTCCTGTGATTTTCTTTTCAAACAAAGGTGGCAGACACTGTATCGGTTTGTCTCATTGTCATGTCACCAGAGGAGGTGCATCAGCATTTAGTTGATGGCAAGCTTTGCCTTTGTTAGTTTGTTTTTTAAACCTGCAAAGCACCTTGTTTCGCTGTGGATGCCAGACGGTACAGCGAGAGAGAAAAATGAATAGCAGAGTCTAGGCAGCCGATAATAGTGTTTGTTTGATCAATTTCACATTTCTCTCCCCCTGGGCATACTGTTGTTGTTGTTTGTCACTATCCTTCAGCAATGAGAGAGATATATTTCCCCTCAATGCAACCTGTGCTAACACAGGGCAGACTTTTTTTTTTTTTTTACTGTTATTGAGAAAACAGTGGTATCTATTTACTGTGGTGATAGCTGAGCTCCATTTGCAGGCTGAACTACACCTGCAGCTTGCTATAACAGTATTCCATAGTTTAGAGAGGAATGGCAAGATCAACTTGTTAGGGGAGCCAAGGGCAAATATTTGTTGTGGGACCCATATGGTATCCACCTCCATGCTCTGTGCATTGCATATTCCACCAGTTCACACCATGCACAGTGCACACAACAGGCTACACATAGCAGCTTTAGTCTTTGCCCAGACATTCAGAAAACAACAAGTACAAGCATAGTATCTCTAGGTCTTACACCATATTGGATGATTCTACAACTCCAGTGCCAGTGCATTAAGAAGTGTCCGCTATAGCATGTTGCAAGGCTGAAAATTAAGATGTGGAGCAGGGTTTCTGGGATCTTTTCACTTGCCTGATCAGGCTAGTGTGTCTGAAATCTACTTTCCCCTATGCAGATTAATTAATTTATTCGTGATTATCCAATAACGCCTTTGACAAGCCATGTCGGTGTGGAACTGTGTACCCAGGTCAATTCCGCTCTTCTATTGAGGAGCAATCGCAGTGGAGTTCTCAGTAAACAGCTGCATGTTTTTCTGAACATGATATGCTGTGGTAATCAGTTTTGCGATGACTTGACTTGCCTCAGTGTTTCATACAAGCACCTACAAGGCCTCGGAGGAGGGGTTGTCAGCAGTCTGTCTGTCTTAGCTGTGATGCAAGACAGATGTTGTCGCCTCCTGTTATGGTTTCCAGCATCACTTTTTGGAAACTTGACATGCCTTTGACTCACAAGTCAGTGTCTAAACACTCACCACTCAGTGGGGAGTGGGAAGAACCTCAGTTTTTGTTACTAAAACTGGGTGGAAACAATTACAGACTTTAAAAAAAACCCCACTCCATTACTGAACCATTACAAAGTCTTGGATGGCCCTTCACATTGGGGTGGTGACATTGTGTGCTTAATACTGAAAAGAATGGAAATAATTTCCAGTAAGGCAGGTCATTTAAAAACCTGAGGTGGGGGTTTGTTAGCGGCTGTGTTCACTGTCGTCCTAGCAACTATCTTGCCTTTAGAAATCTCCAAATGATTGGTAGGTGGCAAGATCTCTGATCTTCCGGTATTGTGAGACTTGCCTTTGAAAGAACATCCCGTTTTATCCCCGTTTTTCATCCCGCTCTCAAACTCGTGGCACATTGTGCAGAAGTTGGAATTTTGCCCACATCCTCTAAAGCCACCCAACTATAGTTATGTTTCCAGGATAACTGAAACACACTTGTATTTCAGCTTATAAACATTGTCCGTCCTCGCCACCATTTTCTTGCAACTGTCTCGTCAGTATTGCGCAAGTGCAGTTCTCAACAGAGATGACAAGGAAGCAAGATAGCTCACTCCTTAGCTATTTCCATCATCACCTCCCCACTGGGCAAATGAGTTGCTAGATTTACTAGCCTGGTGTGGCATCTTACTGGCCCTGGGCGATCCTTATTGTTGAGCCCTGTGAAGGTTGGGTGATGGATGGGTGCAAAAAATGTCTTTTTGCTTGTTATCCACAGACCTGTAAGTAACATTTACCATTTTATTAACCACAACTACAATATTACCCTAATTAGTGATGAATGGTCCAATGCCGGAACGCCAAATCGTGCCAGATTTTGTGTGTTTAGTTAAAGAAGAGTATCCATCAAAGACATCCCAAAGGCAGCATTGAATGTAGACCTCTAAAAAGTATTATGTGTTTATCAAAAGCCTGATATACTGTATCTTTCTCCTCTGTGCTATAGAGCTCCATTGTTGCCCAAAAACTATTAAAAACACATCAATGAGTCATACTGTTGGGTGACATGTTCCTTCATACCATGGACACACACAATGAAATTTATTTTGACTAAATCCCACATACACCGTCCTGCTGCAATAATCACTCTGTACTGCACCAAATGTATTCATTCGTAGCTGAAAATAGCCCCAGTGTTTCCTCACTTGAGTAACAGTTGTTACAAACTACAGTGCCCAGCTGGTTTAGGAAATTAATGAGCGTTTTTTAAAAAATGAAGTTATAAATTTGTGAACCGTTTTACACCGTCAGTAGGGACCTCTGGCTTGGAGCCAAAGGCGGGGATGTGCTAATAAAGAACAAGTTTGTACCAGAGGTTGAAACACCGGCCACCGCAGAGAGGGGGGTGATGCAACATCCTTTAAATATGGGGATAGCGATGTACAATTTCATAAAGTCTCTCTGTGAAGACATTCACAGTGTTGGACTTGATTGCAAATGTGAAAAGTGACAGAAGATGTTGAGCACATGAATGATTGAATAAGGACATTCAAACCCTGTGTGAAGTGGGTGTGAATGTGGGATTTGTTGGATTGTCGGTTTTGGAAAGTTCACAGAATGCGCACCCAAAAGGTATGGGGAGATCAGTGTACTGTTGCCTTAATGCCACACATGGTAGGAGAAAATGAAACATACTGAGAGACTGACAACATTGTTGCTTTTGATCTTTTCACAGGATTTGTTGACTCAGGATGAGACAATAAGGAAATTTCCCACCAGTTAATAAGTTTATGACAACATGGGTGTTCTGATGGTGCTCATATCTTTAAGTATCTTGTATCTTAGCATTAAGTATGCACCAGTTATCATGTCAGGTCCTTGTCAAGGCTAGCTTGGTTTAACCAAGTTAGCCTTAGTTAGCTCCAGTTAACACTACTGTGATAATGTATTGAACAACAGAATACTCACTTGTAGGTCTTGCTGCACCTCAGAACTCTAGTAATAATGTGCGTCTGTATAATTACCTTTCCAGCATAACAATATCCAGTTGTCATGGAATCTGATTAGCCTTCAGCATTATATTTGAGTTCTGACTTCTGCTACTCTGTGCTGTGACCATGCTATATGGAGCAGAGACATAGTTTAAAGCTGTAGTGTCCATCATCTGACCAGGGCTTGATAACATGGTTAGGTGGTGAGAGTGGTGGGCAAGCAATGCAGTGCAAAACTACTGTGGCCTGCTGTCGGCAACAAGGAAGCTTAAGCCTTTAAAGTCTAGATTTTCACAACATTCAGTAACAATGCAGAAGTTAATATTCCACTTATGTGGTTCAAATGGTCTAAAAAGTTATCAATTAATCAAATTCCTCTTGGGCAGTTAACCTTTATAGCTGTTTGAAATTCAGCCTTTGTATAGTCAGAAAGACAGTGAGGCATTTTGGGGGGAGAAAATCAAAGAAATAACCCTTTTTGATAATGAAAATACTCCATTTCATAACTTAGAGTCGAACTTCTAAACTGAAAGGCCAAATGTAATTGCACAATCACGAGCTCCGCTGTGATTGATACTCTGAGATGTAAGCAAGACCGGATGCGGCAACGATGGCAATTAGATAAAAATGAGAGAAAGAAGCAAACTACTGTGAGCTGAATTATTAGCCATTAGCGTTAGCTGAGGTGCCCATTAATCTGGCAAAGTCAGCTCAGCTCTATGCGAGACAGGGGCATGGCTCGTTAAATCAACATGTCTTCATTAGCTGGGGTTTCATAGGGCCCACTGGAAGCATTAGAGCTGTGATTTATTTAATTTATAGCCATTGTCCTGATTTGGAGATGGGTGATTTTCTGTATTGTCTGTTAATGTCAGTATAAGAAAACATTTGACGTCTTTTTTTGTGGGCTTGTTTTATCAAAATAACTGCCAGGCCATTGGAGATGACTTTGCATGCTTATTAGTGCAAAGATAAAACTAAACCATTACCCGAACTTCTCTGGAACTTTTCTTCTGTTGGACAGAATCAGATACTTTAAGAAAGGCCTCAGCTGTGATCAAAGCGGGATTGGCAAGAAGTTGATGAGTCAGGGCAACTTTGGGAAAT
Organism: Lutjanus erythropterus; assembly: GCF_056507025.1. Taxonomy (NCBI): domain Eukaryota; kingdom Metazoa; phylum Chordata; class Actinopteri; order Lutjaniformes; family Lutjanidae; genus Lutjanus; species Lutjanus erythropterus. The sequence goes on from NC_139339.1 coordinate 24,098,915, forward strand.
CGCTGAGTCAAACGTCAAACCGCGGCTTTTGTTTCAGCTCTGTACTTTAAATATTTATTGGGCGGATAAAGCCATCCATCCTCTCTACAGCTGAGAAACTGCTAAGTTGTCATCACAGAGGCCTGAGCTGCTGCTGGGAGAATGAAAGCAAGATCCTTGGGCCCAGATAAAAGAAACACCTACCTAACATTTTGCCTTTGATTTTTTACCATCTCTTGCTGATACACCACCATACCTTGTTTCCATGGGGTGTTTTGAGTCAAATGTTACTGGGACAAATCGATTTGTCAGTGTTTTTACAACTAAGTGCTGGAAGATTGTGAGCAACCATTTCTACTGTCTATCCAGTTTCTATCTGGTAAGGTCCAATTAGTTTAAATACAGTGGCTCCACTTAAACTTTTCACATCATTCACACACATATCTCTGTAAAATAATATTAGATATGATTAGAATCATATTCAGGATATGATGTGAAACCTCAGAAACCTGGTTATTTATGACAGTCTGTCATTTCTCTTCGCAGTTAGTATAATCAGGATCTAATAGGATAGAATTTATTGATGTCTAGGCTAGATTTTATGATCCAATATCTATTGAAATTCTCTCTAGGTTAGTGCGCACATAGCCTACAAAAAGCATTCATTAAAGTTAGTGGCGCAATTGAAATAGATTTAACTAGGAGCAGGTCTGCATTAAGATAATACAACCTGCACCACACCTTTCCTGTTATGTTTTCTTATGCTATTTTGTATAATGAGCTGTTTGGCAGAAAAGACCTGGATCGTAACTGTCAAACATTAGGCCTCTAAAGAATGCCATGTCAATGCATAACACTGTTTACCTGAAAACAACACCTGGGTAATACATTATAACCCTACAGATCTCCACAGCCAGTTGGTTACTTGATAATCTGTTTTTTTTTTTTACGTAAGAGGCATCCAGGTGCAAATGCATGCATTTTACCTTCAGTTTAATATTTTGCTTAAACAGTTTAAGCAACAGATGAACTGGGCCTGTGTCACACAAACATACACATCCCATGGTTCCTTTCATGATAGTTATATATAGTAAAGACCTTGCTGGAGAAACGTCTGGCTCCACATTGACTCCACTCTGCTAGTTGCATCTGGCAGCTGCGGTAGCATTGCAGTAAGTGCTTCATCATCTGTTGCCTGACAGGGATCTGCACTCTATTGAGTGACCTCATCTAATTTCTACTGGTTTGATCACCATTTGAATCACTGGAAGACATTATTCCTGTCAACACCTTCAGATATAACACCCTTCGAAGATTTTACACTCCAGCTCAGATGCACCTACTCCACACATACCTTCATGTACATTTGCGAATTCCCAGCGACAAACACCTCACACAAGGCGTGTTTTACGTGTTGACAGGCTGAAATACCTTGCAACGCTTGAGCATACCTCATACGCGGGCAATTTATTGGCCCTCATGCCTGGCAGGCCAGAGATTAATGAGCTGTTTGTTGGGTACACACATTCTCCACGCCTGTGTACTCCCAGACCGCATGTTTCCAAGCACCGTTATTGGGTTTTCTCACTTGGTACAACGGCAGAAAACATTTCGCCAGAGTGCTCAGGTGAGATATTGGACCTTTACCTTCTCAATTTTTTTCTCTACTTCATCTTGAGGAGAATGTGTTCATACTGTAGGTCGCTTTCATCTTCTTGGTCAGGACGGTCACGCCTTTTGGCATTGACACTCAAAGGGGCGATAACAAGGTCTGGAAATTCACGGTTGGGTTGTCGGAAGAATAAAATATGTTTTTGTGAGAAGAGGAGTAAGAAATGAAGGGGAGAGAAAGTCAGAGCTTGATGATTGTGATGTCTGGTGGCTTGTGGGATTTGTGGGAACAGCCCCAGAAATAGAAGACAATCAATTTGTGACATTTTGATTCAGTTATTTTAGCAAAACAGTGTTTTTCAAATGGCATTTTGAGCCACTAGATAATACTATATTTTCCTTCTCCGCCTCGTAAATCAACTTTGTTGTGCGGCATACAAAACGAATCAAGAGATTGTTCAACTTTTTTTTCTTTTTGGCTTTTGAGGGCAAGTGGTGGCTGTGTCCTGTTAAATATTTCAGGACTGACAAGGCTGCTTGAGAGAGCTTATGTGACGAGGAGAAATGGAGTGACTGTGGGAATGATGGAGGCAGAGGATGGAGATGGAGGAAGGTGACTGGTGAACTTTAGCTGAACTTTGTCTGGGTGAATTACAGTGAGCCAAAGCTGGCTTATTCCCTTCACCAACCACATCTACGCCAACCATATCATGGATGATTTGCTCGAAGTGTAGTATTTTTCTTCCAAACTTTGAGAAAACTTGAGTTTCTCTGTACAGTCTCAAAGGTCATTGCACATAGTGACAGATAATAATATTTTTACTTCAAAAGCTTAGATTTGTAGTTTTCCATTTACTGTGAACAAAGAGTACATTTTAACCTTTAGCACTTGTTTGATGCATTTTCCATTAAAATAAACTTTTGGTAAGATTTACAACTCCTTAAGTTTTTTTCTGTAGTGAACACATACCTTGTATTTACATTTACTTCCTGTTTTATATGATAGGTATAACTTTGCATGATGAGAACAAGAGATGCTACAATACCATTTATCCTTCCTGATACAAATTCCAATATCAAATTTTTGCATATTGGCCAACACAGATTACCCACCCAATACTAGTATGTTAAAAATAAAATTTTTGATATCTTTTTGTTAAACAGCTGTATATTTAATATCTACTGCTGTGTACTTAATAAATTATGTGATGTTGAATACTTAGACACATGTACTCACAGATACCAATTAGAACATTTGAGACAGTATTGGAGGACAACCTGAATGAGAAATGTAAACTCCAAACCTATCCACCCCAAATGGTAAAAACTGAAAAAAAAAATTAAAACAGAAGGCAAAAACAAAAATTTGCTTATGTGGTTTTACATTATAAGAGGAGGAGACACCCTCCCACATACACAGTCGGTGTGTCCATTGCTAGCTAGCTTAGAGCTAATATGCAGTAGCTGTTTGGAACAAATAAGCGCACACTTGAGGACAAGGTGCAGGTTTGCTGCTGTTAACGGCCTTTACAACGTGCAACAATAAATAAGAATTGTGTTTTCATTACCTTAGAAAGAGTTGTTCATGTTGACAGAGGATGCAGGTGCTCTTCCAAGGAGACCACCATGTTGCACCACCATGTTTCTACAAAAGCCCAGGACAAATAAACTGAACCGTGAGATACAACTAAATCCTACACACTGGTCCTTTAGGGTAAATTTTGCTGTACAGGTATTGTTGTTCACATGTAGTCACTATAGAGGTTGGGCTGTGCAGTGTTCCACCCCTGGGTGCAGGACATGGTGTGTGTTCATGTATGCATGTGCTTGTGCAGCTATCCAACAGTGGACCTCGTCATGGTTACTTACTCACCAACAGGGGACCACCAAGCCAAAGGGGGACATTTTAGAGTTGTGTTTGTGTGTAGTTGTGGGTAGGGTTATGGGATGGGGGGCTGTTGGCATACAGATATTGGGAGACAGATGTTGGGAGACTCTTGGACGTACAGTCAAAAAAAAGTACTTTAGTACTCACATGTCAAAAGCTGTCATTTTTGAGTAGCCTAGCATGTTGTGAAAATAGCATCAGAAGGCAGGCCGTCACTAAGACATAATGCCTCCTGTTATGAGCCTATAAGTTAATGTGGTGAAATCAAGATCAAACCCAGCCAAAGGTTCATATTGGTGGTGATGACATATGATGGCAATGAAAAAGAATATGCATGAGTCTTGCTGTGTATTTGACACAAAGATTGCAAATGTGATGATGAATGCCAACATTTCCCTATATTCCATTCTCTTTTCATATATCAAGAATAGAAAATGAATGCCACATCTGCTTTGAGGGCTTTCTTTTCTTTTTCCTTTTTTCTCTGTGACATCAGTCTTGTCTAGTACTTCAAAGAGTTTATACTGTACTATTAATGTGAGACCGGGGATTCATGAGGGAGGAGTACTTTGCCTGCTCAGTAACATTCACATTATATTACATTGTAATGCAATGTAATGCAACTAGATGGCACTCGACTTGTGGTACTCAAAGCGCCACCACCAACAACAAAATAAAAAAAAAAGAGAGAAAAACTGGACCAGTGTCTAAATTAATTAAATTAGTTAATTACTGAACATTTGTAATTGATCGGGTACTCACAGCATTTTATTTTAGCCAGCATTTTTTAAAATCTCCAGGCACCACCCAGTTTGTTTTATGGCCAATGCGCTACTTCTATTTTATTTTGTTAATGAGGGAAAGTAGAAGAAAACATGAATTAACAAAGTCTGCTGTGCACATCAGGTTATTTAATAAAGGACATTTTTCAAGCTGTCATTTCTCTTTGTTTTTTCATATTTTTTTTTAACTGATTTGAAAGTAAATTAATCAAGATTTAAATGAAATTTCTCCCAATAGTTTCATGTTTCTCAAAAGTTTCAAAGTTTCCTTTTCTTAATCTGAAAAGTAGCCATGCAGAGATGAGTTTTTCTAGGAGTGAGTCAGGGCTTTTCCGCTCCATTTTGCATGTGGATGAGGCATTGTTGGGAGGTGTTTTATGCCTGTCTGAGTACACTGCAATAATTCCCATTCTGCCCCGATAAAAGATGCCAGAAAATCCGCCCCCTTCCTTTCCGTTTTTATTGAAAAATATCCCCCTGTCGGCAAATCTTCCTCTCCCACTTGTCTTTGTTTTTGACGCACACCTCTTTAGGAATTTATCCCCTCAATCCTGCCTTGTCATATCATCCCTCTGTGGCAAAGAAGCTGTCACAGAAAAAAAAAAAAAAACAGCGTAATCTAAAGCAAAATAGCTTGACTGCAGAGGGAAAGGGAGTGATTCACAGAGACACATACATCTCAGTCATTCATTCACTTTGCATCTCATCTCATCTCATGAGTGTTCAGCACTTATGGTGATGAATAGCAGTGATTCTCCTCTCCGCGGCTTATGGCTGCTTCAAACCATCCGCCGCGCGAATATGAAAGATCACAAAAACGAATGGAAAACCCTCACTCGTGTCTCAGGCCTCTGCACTCTCATCAGTTAAGCTATTAGCCTAAATACACAGTGAAATCAGGGGCCCTGTCAGGTACGGCTCCTGGTGAAGGACATGTCGTATAATACAGCAGGCGTGATGGACTGGGATTGCTGCTTCATCGACCTCTCTCAAATGGGAGTAATGGCTAATGACTGAGGCAGGCGACTCGAGATGCAAGGCTCATTGCGTTCCAGCGAGGCCTTTCAGCATCTGTGTTTCCGCCTACTAAATACTATTCATTCCTACCGGGGTGACAGGTGCTGTGTTAAACTCTTCGGGAGGCTGACATATGGATGATTCCATCTCATGGGGTGATTTCATACACAGTTTGACCTTCAACTAATGATTTTGTCTCTCTTCTGTCTGCTCTTTTACATGTCTGCCCTGTCCCCGACCTTCTACAACATTCTTCAGGTAAGAGCTCAGGAGAAATCTTTTTTTTTTTATTATTAAGGTTTCCAGGTGCTGATGCAAATATGATTCTGTTACTGGTACTTATGCACCGTATTTATGAGGTCCATAACTTTAGCATCTTAGAAAATAGCAGTGTTCATTGAAGGTATGGACAGGGTTTAAACCTGTGATCTTGGGTCACAATGCCGTTATGTTTTCTGTGGTTACACAGTCTAAATATTTTATATCAATGAGGTTATCCTGACTACTGATGTATTCAGTTCAGAAATGCAGAATTCAAAGGATGCAACTACTGAATAGGATCACTGCTTTATGCATGACTGTGAAAAAGAGTTCTTGATCTTGGACATCATAGTTTGACCAAAGGAAAAATGCTGTTATGTGAAGATATTTGCTGAATGTATAGCTTAAAGATTGACGAATGGTTCGCAAAAGGAAAATATGATTATGGACACTACTGTGTAACATAAAGAGATGTTTTATGGGGGAGCAAAACTTAAGCATTTTGGGAAATGGCCAAGTTCATTTGAAGGTATGGACGTGGCTTCAATTGATGATCTTTGGTGATAATTCAGTTATATTTTCTGTGGTGTCAAAGTTGATATTTTTGATGTCATCCTGACAGTAGACCACTGAATTGGATCACTGCTGTATGTATGGCTGTGAAAGAGCGTTCTTAATCTTGGAAACTGTAGATTTTGACGAGAAAAATGTTATGTTAAGATACTTGGAAATTAACAAACATGCTTTTTATGGAGGACCGCAACTTTAGCACCTTGGAAAATGGCAGTGTTCATTGAAGGTATGTGAGGAACAATTCTAATATGTGGTTTTAACAAGGTCATCCTGAATGTAGCTTACACTACAGTCAGTCAAGAAATGCAAAATTTAGTAGATGCAGCTTCTAAATTGGGTTGCTGCTTTATGCGTGAGCGTGAAAGGTCAGAGAGTATCCATTAAGATCAATCAGGACTTTTATTGAAAATAACTCTAACAGTTGGGTGAAATTATTGAAAGTTATGAACAAAATAACCAGCACCAGTGCTGTCTTTTCCCCGGGTACCAGTTGTCCAACTACATCAAGTAAGTTTTCTGTACTTTTAGAGCTTTAGGTCCACTAAAGGACTCCCCTCTGCAGGCTGCCGCCCCTGGAGGATCTGGCCCGTTACAGTAAATATAGCACCAAACTTAACAGAATAAAAACTAAAATCCCAGAACTTTGAAGTCTGATTCTAAACCCTTTAAGCTCCACAGTCACAGATGAATTCTGAACCTGAGTCATTTATTTTACACCTCCTGTGTCTTGCCACCCGGCCACAAGAGCAGGGAAAAGCCCTGGTGGTGATGTAGGCTGAATATTTATAACACCTAGAAGGTAGAGGGAAAGGAATTAATGGCTATAGTTGTCGTTTCGATTCCCCTGCACCAGCCTCTAGTGTTTGCTCTATTGCTTATGCGAGGAAACACATCCTCTGAGCTCCTCAGTAAGAATGATAAATTTCATCATTGCACACAGGCAGTAATCACCGACTCCAGAACTGTGTGCTTTCATCACTCCTAATTGGCTAATAAATTACCTCCACTGATGAAAAATGGCGTGTGTGTGCAAACTTGTGATCAGATACACTTTGTCTTACAAAGTAGCTCAAGTTGCGAGCGTAGGTGGAAGGAGGAGAAGGGCGCTTTCTGAAAATTCATAAGGAGGAAGGTTTATTTAAGGGGGGGGGGGGGTTCACCATTGATTGATAAAACGCAACGAAGAGTGAGGAAGGATTATGAGATTTATGAGATCTGAAGATAAACCGCTGCGTGTTTAATTTAGGGGACAATTAAAGCGACATATCACTGGTGCTACACCACTGCACATTAGGCTAATCCCCATGGAGACTGTTGTAATGTTTATTTAGACACCAGCCCCCCCGAGGACGAGGACGTGCAGAGGGATTTGTCAGATGACGCGTCCTGCTTGGTGTGTGTTTGAGAGAATACTAATGCTCACTACAGGACATCAAATAATGCAATGTTTGTTTAACTGGAATAAATAGAGGAGTGGATGTGTGGATGCATAATTATTCCACTTTTTGAAGGTATTTTGCTCTGGACTAATATCTTCATAACACCAGCTCATCTAGACAACAGGCAAACAAAACCTTTCTTAGAAAGGCAAGATCCGCAGAGACTGATAACATTTTAGCAGTTTGACTTAGATGAAGTATGATTATCAGTGGACTTAACACTGTACATGTGGAGATAATAACTTTAATAAAATCTGCAATTATGGGGATGAAGGCGATAAACTAGCACAGCTGTGGAAACAGGTATTTCCGATTGATGGAAAGAAACCCTCGGACATGTGTTAAGAACCTATGTGCAGAGTCCTGCGCAGTTCCAGTTTTGCAAAACTTCCCCAACCCGCACCTGCAAAGAACCGACCCATTACCCGCAATTGTCATTTAATCAAATCTGCACCCATAGAAAAAGATGCACATTTATCATATCATATCACTTGTGTTCTCAACTTTAAAAGCATAAATAGATAAAACAGACTCGAGGGAGACTCACAAGATGAAGTTCAGTTAGATTGTAGAAATGTCCTTCAGAGGACAACTTTTCACTTTACACTTTAAGTACATTTCAGAGCATATACTTTTCTCTTTTGCTTGAGTAAAAAATGTTGAATCAGATTTTTTTTACATGAGTATCTCTACTTCAAGTAAAGACAGTGTGTACTGTTGCCACATTTTGCCTTCCATTATTTGTGGAGAAACATTATTATTCATCTGGAGTCATGTTGGTGTTCACCTGATGAAGGCAAGTTCAGTATATTCACTCTCTTTTTGCTCTGATTTTGTTCTCTACCAACTCCTGAGGGAAATATCTGGCTCTTTGCTCCTAAAAGCTCCACTATCTTCACCAGTCAGTCTTTTACTTTGACTGTCTGCTGTTTGAAGCTGAGCAGGTAGTGTGCAGTGAGGTTTTAGATCTTTTTGTTAAAACCAGCTGCCTACCGTGGCCAGAAAGTATGCAATGAGAGCAGTGAGAGCGAACCAAAACATTAAATCTACAGCCAATATATATCCATGCACATGGAGAACTAAAGAAGAGTTGCTTTAGAAAGAGTTTATTCATCGACTTTTATTTCTGAGTGTGTCATCTCGCTGCAGGTGATTTTTCTGCCCGCTGTAAATCTTTGTGTAACAGACTTTTCCCCTGTCTTTAACCACTGACACTGGTGTGGGGGGGTTTGATTAAAGGCCTCCCCGAAGAGTTATTTAATTCTCTTTCTTTCTTACTTTATGTCTCCTGCTGCCTCTCACATTTTCTCACATCTCTTCTTGATGAAATGAAACATGAGCCATCGCAAAGTATATCAGCTGTAAACAAGCAAGCTAACCGGGCTGTTAGTGCTCAAAGCAGAGTGCTAAATGTTGCTAATGGCATTCAGTGACACATTTCACAAAGCCAGGGAGACACATTACATTTTAACCATACATGACAAGGATTTCTCTAGAACTACTCCTGCAAAAACAAATGTCAGAAAGGAATATACTCATGTCAAATTCATTTCAGAAACTGGGAAAGATGCACTTAAAAATGTGTGATGTAAATGCAGTTTGGTGTTCATGTGTTTTGGCCCTACTGAGAACCTTAGAAACCCCCGGAGAACAGAGTGATGAGAGTAGAAACAGAGTGGATCTAGACTGACTGGCAGCAGGCGAAAGGCCGTGCTTTTACCTCCCCACCAATTACATACCCAGCAGGTGACTGAACGCTTAGCTGGTAATCCTTCCCTCCTTCCATCGCTCCTTCCTTCCGTCAATCCCACAGTTCATTTATCCTTCACTGCTGCCCATCCCATTTTAATTTTGCTCCCTGCTATTAAGACCACCAAGGCAGGTTGAGGTTAACAACCCCCTGAGTTGGAGTTCATGCTAGCTTTGGTCTGTCAATACTAGCATGTACTGTACACAAGCATCCTTACTGACATGTTACAGATGTTCTGCTGTACTGAACAGCTCGGACTGCAACTTCTTCTTTACATCAAACGGATTATTAGTTTATGAAATTTGCTTTTATATTCATAGATTTGGCCACCGACCCTATCCGTAGTTTAGCAACATAGAAAAGACATGTCAGATGGGGCTATAAACACAAGGAAACACTCAATCAGACAGATTTTCAATACACACCCATCTAATGCTGCGATTCGTTGAAACAGAAGTTGATAGTTTCCAGTCAGTATTCCCAGCTTCAAATCTAAACATGTCCCAGTGCATCTGCTTACAAAATCATGGATGTTCTCAACAAAGGCATGTTTCTGAACTTCACAAGCATCTACAGCAGCTGATTTAAGAGATGAACATCCTTTACATCGTGGTCTAGGTGAATACTCTTTTCTTTCTGGCTGTCAGGTGTACGTTCAAATGATTCAACACACATGTAGTTTGGTTATAACTGAATTATTCCTTGACATGACAACAATAAGCTCTTGCTTCGCAATGTTCAATTCTGAGTGAAAACCTTTCACCAAAAAATCTGTGAATGCTTTTCATATTGTTGGCAAATGACCATGGTATAAGCAGGTATCAACCTGTAAGTGTGCGTTAAATGCTTTGAAATCGTTTTGCGTAGGGTGGTTTTTTGCCTCCATGTCATGCCCTCAAACCATTACATGCACGCCTACTTGTTTATTATCCCTTACTTAAAAGATACAAGAAAGTTTAAATGTATTAATGTCATCATCAGAAGCTGTAAGTGTGTTGCTTTGTCCAGACCTGTCCACAATCACTACAGATGCTGATATTCTGTGCATATGTGGAGATCAAGCAGAGTCCAGAAAATACTAGAAATAGAATCAAAAGTGTCTGCAGCTGTCAGTATAATTGAGTCTTCACTGTTCTTCTTGAGTTTCCGACTGGACTGACCGTTCCATTGCATGTTTATATTTCACTGCTTGTTTCCTTTTCCAAGTTTTGAGTCAAAAGGGATTGAAGCATTATTAATGCAATATACTGGATGTCTAGCTAGCTGCGCAGCTACGTCCATGAAAATGAGATGAGAACTCCTGTACAGGTTGTTCTTAGTCAACTTACAGAAATAACTCTTAATTTTTTTCTCTGAAGTAGAAGCTAAAAACTATGATGGTTTCCAATTCTTGAAAAAGCAGGAGCTACTCCAACTAAGTTGTTAAAAAGGTCCTTTGTTCCAAACGCACCTTACGGCATGTTCTTACATTCTAGCAATGTGGCAGTAAAGTCAGTAAAGTGTATCTGATAGAAATTATGGCCCAAACTTCTTATGTTGGCATAAAATACTTGTGATAAATGTAGGTTTCAATACACATTGCTTGTGCTTTCCATTCATTTTGACTAATGATCTTTGCTTGTAGAAGTTCTGGTGGTCAGCCTCCTCATCATAAACACAGTGAAGCAACAGAATGAGTAATGGTGCATTGATTTTGTATTTTTTTTGTTTCAGCTATTTCTCATAGCAGAATATAAAGCAGTTTCAGTGTCGCCCTCTCTGATTCTTAGATCTTTATTCACTTACCTGTTCTTTTGAATTCAAAACAAATAGAAACGTGTGCAATTTATTCTTTTATTTACTGTTTCCCATTCACATATGACAGCAGATTCCTGTAGTGTTATTTCCCTCCTTCTTCAGAGGTATTCTGGGGGCTGCAGCAGGAGACCCTTGCAGCATTCACACAGAACAGTAGTTGGCCCGGCTTCCGAGAGGCCCAGTTTGATCCTCAGCTTGTGTTCTTCCTTTAACACGGATAGTCCAGGTCAGTCAAGGAGAAATCCCCCGCCGCCAGGCTTCTCTCTTCACTCTGTCCTTTATCTGATGTCTCTCTGTCCTCGCCGCCTCACAACCAGAGCAGAACACAGATGTGAATCGCCATCATCGTCCTTGAACACTCTGCTACACACCAAAAGAGACACGAGAAAGGGATGGTTGTTATATCAAATCCTTGTCGAGGCAAGTGGTCGCTGCTTTTCCCTCAACACCCCCAGTGGGCAATTTGTTTCTAAGGTGGAGTGGTGCTTTGTCAGTTTTCCCTCACAAAGAGGATAAATCCCTCTCTCAGCTCCACTCTTCAATTGTTGCCTTCTCACATCATACAAAGTTTCTTTAAAGAGCCAAAGCAAGCTGGTTCCGAGTGTGCTGGCATTGTGGACGCACTCCCTCCATATCCCCTCCAAGCTTTTCCCTTTGAGTGGAAACACTGTGACAGTTTGTCACAAAGAAATAGCAGGTGGAGTCATTTCAAAAGAAGCCTTTTAGAGTGTCTGACAACTCCTTGTTGTGATGAGTGCTAGTCAGACACATTTTGAAATTAGCAGGAAGCTAACAGACCCAGCATGAGTGGAGACTAAGCTCTGAAACATGAAGCACAGCTTGATGGTATTATGAATTGTGAAGGTCTCTGGAGGACTGGCCAGCATGGTTAATGGCGTTTGCTGCTGAGACTGCGCTCCCCAGGAAAACAACAGCGATGGTAATTTATTGAAATACTTTTATAACACTATAGCAACCAGTAGTCATGTTTTTAAACAGATGTCTGCATATGAATGCAGAAGCTGTAGGCTGGACCGGTGTCCTGTCGATATGGGCTACCTATAGAGATGTACTATTTAGCTGTTCTTTGGGTACAGGGGTGGAGTTAGGGTTACTCTGCTATTGTTTATTGCTACGGTGGCATTTTTCATTAAGGCAGCATAAATCAACAGAAAACTGGATTGCTCTTATGACGACCAGGCAATTGCCAAGGGGCACAGAATGTCTGGTTAGATCACTTACCTGTCCATCCGGTGCTACATGTTGTAGCTGACAGACCCTCCTGTCACTGGTCAGCTCAAATAATACAACTTCATTGCATTGTTTAATCCATATGCCTACATATGGTGCAGTAGTGGTGCAATGGAACAACGGTTGTGAAATGTAACCAGTAGTTTACCACCACAAGTATTAATTCCTGAGCTTCAGTGAAAATACCAGACAAGATGCATACTGTGTTTCACTGTGAAGCACAACACTGTGTACACCTGTACTGAGTAAAATCCTGCAGGTTTTGATTTCAGACATTTTCACTGGCGCAGCTGGGGAATTGGGCAGGCTGTCATCACAGAAATAGATTGTGGTATTTATTGTAACTTAAGCAATATCTGCTGTCACTTTCCTCTGACACACAGCTCCTCTCAGCTCACCGGAGCAGCTCTGTGTCTTCCTACCTTTGAAACAGCCTTCTGTGTTGATTGGCTATGACTTGTTAAGTGTCACCAATTTCATAGTGCTGTGGGTGGGACATAGTGTATATAATAAGCTGTGATATGGATGATAATATACTATAATACAGTAGAGTTTAAAGTCATTAAAATGTACTTGATGATGATGTCTACAAAGCAGTCATAGTCCTGGAGAGGGGTACTTGAATGCTGTTGCCCAAGGGCACAGTGCAGTGTTAATCTGTAGGCAAAGGAGAAGACTTTGGTATCTGAAGTGTCCTGAGTTCAAGTAGTATTGACAAGTCACATTTGAGTGGGCTTCAGTTGCATGCAGATAAACTGTCGGTGTTAAAAGCAAAAGACGTGGAACACATAGTCCAAAATGCATTCTTGGAACCCATCGTATATTGTCTGATTACAACTTAGTTTTTCATTAGCTTCTCAGTCTAAAGTGGCTGGCTGCTACACCAAACCTACACCAAAAAGCCCAAACACCGGACATTTCCCCCAGAGGCTAAATTGTTGTCAAATGATAGCCGATCGATTCCTAGATTGATCGATGACTTTCTTGTCATTAATGCAAAGGTAGTCCACACATATCAAATCCAAATAATTTCAAATCAGTTTAGCTGAGATTATATAAAATTTCTTTGCACACCTTTTTTAGTACAGTTAAACTGGACTCATGTTCAGGTTCATTTCCCCCCTCATTGTGATTGATTTGGGCAGGATTGAACACAGTAATCACACTCAGATTCGGTCCAAAACTGCGCTGAGACTACCTCCTCTCAAGCACATCAGCGTAGTCCCACATAAACTGGAGTGGCTCATTTGCGGTCAAAATGTGATCCAACCTTGACAGCGTGAGTCAGCTACCAAGAGTATTTGTCAAGTTTGAGCTAAACATCTCTTTGGTTTAACATATTGACAGTTAGCATGTTAATGCACATGCTAAACATTAGCGCCTCTGTTCTGCACTGTTGTCTGATGGCAGATAATCTCCTTTTCAAACTACGGAGCAATTTTCAAGATGTCTCCTTAAAGTGCATTTGGCATTCTGCTGGAATAGTTTTGGTGACTAGTACTGCCGACATAATTTCTACGGTTATGAGCAAACACCAACATTGGAAAATGTATGTACTCTCTTGTTCCTGCCCCAGATACATCTGACCAATAGGTGGAGCGAACATTCTCAGATAGTTTTAGTGATGCATTTTGGTTTGCTTAATTTTTCGACTGATTCGGACCGGAGCAAAGAAACTACAGGTGTGAAAACACCCCAGATTTTGTTGGCTGAGAAGGCAGAAAAACTGTAATTGAGTGAGTGGCAGCCTAATTAGTGACTAACAGGCTTCATAACAACCTCTTGCCAGAACCTGACAATGGGAAAAGAAGTAAAATATGAAATGTTTATTAAATATATGAATCTGACTGGGACATTGATTGAAATAAACGGTAGTCTACTTACTTTTGCACCCATTATTACTGCTTTGAAGCCCTGCACTGAAGCACATTTATTATCGAGAATGATTGATTATACAATCCAGAATTCATTCCCCCTTTTTTCATGTTTTCCCCACTGTTATCTGCATTTTTTATAGTTATTCTTGCTCTTCCTGTGTATAAAACAAACTAACATCCAGTATCTCCCTGCTCCGGCCTTGTTTGCACTGCGTTGAAGCCCTCCTCCTGACAGCACTGCTGTTTAGCCCCTGATCGATGTTTGTTTTTCTTTTTTTTCTTTTAATCCAATCCCAACCACTCCCCGTGGCTGTGACCTGTTACCACGGTAATCAATAGCCAACAAATTTTGCACCAGCGCTGAAGATGCACCAGTGAATTAGTGCAATTATAGTGGAGGAGGAAGAAGGAGCAGGCTGGAGCAGAATGTGAAACAAGTGTTGCTCTGGAACAAATGTGAGAAAGGCTGAGTCACTGCTGAGCTGCTTCTGTTTAGTTGCAGAGCAGACAACTTTATGTTCACCATTTCATCATAAAAGCCCTAAAGTTAATTCTTAAAATACCAGGTTGAACTTTATTTTACAGTACATTAATAAGACAAAAACAGGAAATAGTTTAATAGTTTAATTTATTAGACAATAGTAAACAGACCATTTATTAGACTCTTGTTAGACTTTATTAGAAGACAATAAGGAACACATGACAACAGAACTGTACTGTAAACTAAAGTGTATTGTTTTCCACTGTTAGGCCATTATTAGACTTTATTAGAGGGTAATTATTAATGCATTGCAACAGAACTGTACTCTAAAGTGTGTTGTTTCACACTGTCCTGCTGGAATAATACACTTTAGTTTACAGTTCAGTTCTATTGTAACATGTTCCAAATAAAATTCAGTGTGAACAAATCCCATTTGTCATTTCCCTTGTCTCATGGTGGGGATGGTGAAGGATTCCTGTTATGTTGTTTGAATGTTACACAATGAAGTTGTAACGTACTGAACAATAAAACCAGTTGTAACAATGGAAAGACATAAACAGCAGACTCCACTTATATCACAATATTTGGTTGTTTTTTGTAGATGTCATTTTCAGTCTTGCATATGGAGGTTTCTTGTGAGTTCCTGGTTGCAGAAGTAACACCTACATTTTTTTCTACATACTGAAAACATTATGCATCAGTTCATTTAAAGGGATTTGCTGAGATTAAGGCAGACATCAGCAGAGAATAAGATGAGCGTGTTTATATATTTTAGTGGCAGATGTGAAGTAAATTACATGGTTTGTGTGACGATATGCTAATTCAAATTATCCCCAGCCTGCCTGCTGCGAGGAATACAATCATATTCGACATGCATGTGAATGAATCACATGTTCACAAATACACACACACACACACACACACACACACACACACACACACACACACACACACACACACATGTTCACAGAATGCACAAACAGAATCAAACTGCAACACCTGATTCTGTTGTCATATCATTGTTGCTGCACCTGTTGTTATGTCACGACAATATTCGGACTAACAAACAGAAGCGTCACGCCTTTTCACATTTCATCAGCTTTTTGCCGTTTTGTAAAGATTTCCCAGAGTGAGCGGCTCACTGCATGGATGAAACAGTATCAGTAAAATAAAAATTAAGAATGCAAGTCCTGCAAAAATAATCCAATGCACACTGTAAGGTTTGCACAAAATTAAAATGCCTTTATTTTGCATTCCAAACAGTGTCTTCATTAGGGTCATTCAGGAGTAATTTGCTGTAATTTGCTCAATAATGAGTTGAGTGGGAGGGTAGTTCCTTGTCAAGGTGTAAGCCTATTGGTGAAACACCAAGGAAGTGATACAGCATCATCAGAAAAAGGAAGGAGGAAGAGGAAGGGAAAAAGAGGAAAAGGGGAGGGGGAAATAAAATGATAAAATAAAACTAAAAGTAAAAAGTAGAAAAAGTAAAAAAAAGTATCCACATTACATCTACCTTATTTTTAGTGATTTCAATTTACCGCTACTTCTCTTTTCCTCATAATTTTACCTTATTAGTACTTTTCAATTCTGTTTTCTTCTTCGTCTCCACCTTTGTTTTTTTTTTTAGTTTGATGATGTATCACTTCCTTGGTGTTTGACCAATAAGCTTGCACCTTGACAGGGGACTACTCTCCCATCTGACAGTTTAACACAGCATAGGTGTACAAGTTACTCCTGACCGACCCTGATGAAGGCCTCTGTTGTCCGACACGCTTTGGTCATTTTTTAGTTTTTGAAGGCGACTTGCATTTCTGATTATTTACTGGCACTGTTTCACCCCTGCAATGAGCCCTTCACTAGAAGAATAAGCACAGAATACCTGAATGTGCCTGTGTGTGACCAACAGAAAGACCCAGCAGCACTTCCACTGTGTTGTCTTCGTTCTGCACAGTGTGAGTTTGAAACTGAACCTGGTTGATGCAGACCAAAGAAACTCTGTTATGGTGCTGTGTTAATCAATCATCTGTTGAATCCATAATTAAATATACTCTTAGCTTTCAATATTTAATATACAATTAAGGTGAATTAAATTAATATGTATCATTTATTTAAACTGGGATGTATGGTGCTCAAGCTTTTGTTTGAAGAAAGCAGAAACATCACAACCTATTAGTCATCTAAGGGTCTTGTTTATAGTAAGAACCTGAAAATGGGATGAGAGGAAATGTGGATTGAATTTGACTGAGATACGATTTTATCTGCTAGAACTGATATAATGCGATCAGCCAGATAATTTCAGAAACAATCTTGGCTGAGTGCAGACAATCTGGCACATTTGACAGTTTGTTTCAGTTCATTTCGGCTGGTGTTGAAGTTGCCACAGCAAAAAGAAAATTCTTGATTCACTTCACTGCTAACTCTATGCAGACTACTCACACCTACCTTCTTTGTTCCAGACACTCAGACTTTTCAGTCTGATCACCAAGATTACAGGTATGAAACCTCCCACAGACCACGGTCAGGACCAAGAAGCCAAACCTTGATCTGACAAATAGAGGTTGTCTCGGTGTGGATGAAATTAAACCATATAGGTTTGTTTCTTGTTCAATGCAGCGCCATGGCTGTGGAGGAACATTGTGTCATACTAACTATGGATAATATTAATGAAATCCAGTCCTTGTAGCTTCAGCTGATAGCTTTGGTGGTTCAGTGGCTAAAGGTTTGAATAGAATTATAATCATGTGGTCAATCAAACTAAAAGACTCAACAGTTCAGAGTTGACTATGGCTCAGGATCAATACCTAATCACACAGAAAGATTTGCATTCATGCATCATATTATTGCCGACATAAATTGACATATATTGTAAATTTATGTATATATATTCATGTCCTTAATTTTGTTGTCTTGTTTTTTGTAGTAGTGGTATTTGGCAGAAAATACTGGAACCCAATATTATTGGCTATCATAGCTAATATTTGCAAAGATAATATCAGTATGGTAACAGTGTATAGATCCTGTGGTTAGTGTAACCTACAGTGAGTACACTTGACAGTTGAGTCTTTGTTGAGGAGATCAGAAGCACAAAAAAAATGTGTAAAGCTCATCTGGATATGTGGGGGTGCGCTTTTGTAGCACGTGATGTTCTGGATCAGGTGCCACATATCTTTGGTGTTGTTGACCGTGAGGAGAATCTTTGGACATATTAGGACATAAAGACTGGGATGAAAATAAATGGGTTATATAAGGTGAAAATGTAGTACTTATTCATTTGAAGCTAACAGCTAGCCTGCAGGTCATCTTGCCATCATCTCCTATGGAAATAGGAGTGATTTCTTTTCCCTCTCTCTGCTTCTGCCTCCCTCTCCCTCCTTATTTATTCATTTCTGAGCTCTTGTATGTTGAGCTCTCACTCTGCAGTTGGAGTACTGTGACAGAGCTGTCACCTCCTGCTGCACTCACTGCTCCTGATATGAGAGTGACAGTTAAATGGCTGTAAAGTATATATAAATCTTGACTTCACCTCTGGCTTTATAATGGTTCTTGCCTAGTGTGTGTGTTTGTGTGTGTGTGTGTGTGTATTTATGCATGATGCCTTAAAGGGGAATGTTGTGTTTACTGTCAGTAGTAAATTACTGTATTATGACAAAGAAATTCAAGGGCATAGCTGCCTTTAGGTCAGTATTTTCTTAATTCTGTAGTGTCTCCTATGATGTGTTTCGTCTATTTACATTTTAATTTCACTTCACATGGTTGTACAAGTTCACTTTTTTTGACTCATCCATTTTTCATGGAAGTTCAGGGATGCCAACATTAAAATAGATAATTAAATGTGGTTTAAATGTTTTCCATTTGTGTACATGATGTATTACAATATTAAAGTGGCTACTGATCCTATTTAGGTCCCTTAGTAGAAGAACTAGCATGGCACACATTTTAGATTGTTTGGCTTTTTAATGGGTAACATACAGCATTTGTAAATCATGTTTCTGGCCACCCTTTTTGCTCCGTTAGTGAGGTGCCTGTTGCATTGAGGCCCCTGAGGACTATTTTTGGAGTACTTGTCCCTGATGTTGAGTGTCACTAAGGGGCTGCAATCACTGCTGCTTCCTCACACTCATTCCATGCTGCTTGCCATAATATTGTATTTTATTTTGCACAACCAATCAGAAATAATCTTGTGTCTCTCTCAGGGGTCCCAACCCCTAGGCTGACAACACTGAAGTAGAACACCATTCCACCGTTGTGGTTTCTTACTGCGGGATTGGTTCTGAAATGAAAAACGAAAATTCAGCTTGATGCATGCTTTTTAAAATATTCTCATTTTAATATTGGCTGCCCTGAGCCTCCATACTGTAGTGCAGAGGATCACTTTGACTTCACTGTCTTTGTTTACTCATAAAACTCATAATATATTCCTTTATTCATGAAGAATCTTCAGCATCAACAAACAGCGTTCTCTCATACAGCCCCTTCATCTTTCCATCTCGACTCGCCGTCCCTCCCTGCACTCACATAAGTGCTCACACGTCCCCCGCCGTCTGCGCGCCTTTGGATTTTTCATCAGCTGAAGATGCGTTCCTTCCCCGTCTCCCCCACAGCGTGTACATTATTCAACGCAGCAGCCCCCAAATATAACCCAAGGGGGGGATTCACCTCGCAGATGCCCCCGCCGTCCCCTGAAGCACCTCGGCGGCGCCCTCCCATCTCAGCCGTTTAAATCTTTCACAGCCTGACGATCACTTTTCCCCAACAATAGGGGAACAGGCAGGGTGCGGAGGGGGAGGGTGACTGGGATTCCAAACATTGGAGGGAATGATAAAGAGAGGGGCTGTCATTAGGGAGCTCATGGCAATCAGAGGAGGGAGGAGCTCTCTGCCATCTTGACGCGCATTTTGGGAAGCTCTCTGTGGGACGCCCGCTTTGATCACTATCATTTCCCCAGTGTGTAGTGCAGGAGCACGCATGTGTGCCTCAGCGCTGGCAACCAGTGGTTAGTCAATGTGCGTGTTTATGCTAATGTACTTTTGTCCTCTGAGTTTTTAAGCAACTGTCAAGGTGTTTACTTGTGTTTCATCCTCCAGACACAGGCGAGAGTTTGTTCGAGCCCACGCGTACGCCTTCGCCACGCTGCCCCCCTGCTGCTCGCTGTTTATTTATAACCAGGCAGCATCAGTAACAGCAGGCTGCGAGCCCGGAGTGGGTGTTGGAGGGGCCAACTATCATGTCAGCAATGGGTCTGGCTTAATGATAAGCCTACATTGCCTTGACTGCGGGATCAGCGCAGATGTGTATTGAAATTCCTATTTACAGACTGTAATCTTGGGGTTGAAGGAGAGTGAAGGAGAGCAGGCGGAGGCGGAGGATAAAGAGAGATGAGAGGAAAAATGAAGATGACTCTGCAGGCCTGAGGTTTTTAGACTTTTTCCAGTAGAAAATAAGGAAGAAATACAGTATGATTACATCTGACACCAAGGTGAAACAAATGACTGCAATGTGAGGAACTTTGTATTACCAACCTCTTGATGGAAAGTGCTTTCCCTTATTCTGTCACATATTAAGTCACAATGTTGGATGTTCATATTAAGCATGGCAAAGTTTCAGATAATGAGGTAAAAGAATGCTCCTTTGCATCAAAAGGAGCCAGCTGAGGTGGTTTGGTCATCTAATCAGAACGCCTCCTGGAGGCCTCCCCTCAGAGGTAGAACCAGAACTCGCTGAAGGGATTACATATCTCATCTGGCCTGGGAACGCCTCAAAGGCCTCAGGAGAAACTGGAAAGGGTTGCTGGGGAGAGGGATGTCTGGAGTACCCCGCTCTGCCTGCTGCCACCAAGCCCCAACTCTGAAAACGTGGACAAATGCATGGATGGACTGATCTATAGGTATATGTAAAAGTAATCTCTATGAGCACAAAGCTAAGGCTTCATTCTTCTCTGAATACTGTGCTTCCAAAATCTTTTTCTACTTTTATGACAAGCTTAAATAAGCTTCTCGCAAATTTCTCTACTGGTCATCTGCTTCAGACACAGCATGCCCATGAAGTACTTGAATACGCACATCTGATTTACAGCGGCTCCAACCAGGCAGGGGGAAACTTTATTAGCCAAAGGAAATTGCTAAAATTACATCAGAAAGCTTAATTCATGAGTGTCTCAGAGCCTGCCGACTATCTTGAAGTATTCCATGATCTTATTGCACATCTGCGGGAAGGATTCAGGAAGACAATAGCCAACTTGTGATAGTAAACAGGATGGAGGGTGTTTGAAAAAGAGATTGTTGAAAAATGAAACAAAGCTACCCCAGAAATGTTGAAAAAAGGAGGAAGCAGTAGGACACTCAAAGATAATACCCACCACTGCCACAGCCTGCTCATCCTGCCGCTGTCTGGCAAGAGATACAGTAGTATCTGCTGTGCCACCAGACTTCAGAACAACTTATTTAAAAAAAAAAGTAGGAGAACAAGGGACTTGGAGGGCTCAATGCCTGTGGTTGCCACAGGTCCCAAAATAACTAAATCCACCCCTGTGACCAGGACTTTCTTGATGGACAAATAGCTTTACTTGCCACAAAAGCAACCCCTAACTACTGTTAACTGTAAGTTACCTACCCAAGTTACTTTGCCAAATTTGTTAGCTCAGTTAGTTGTGTCCTACTAGCTGACACCCCCTGCTGGGTCCCCCAGCCTCAGGCTTGAAAACCTCTTCCCGGTGGTCCAAAGCTCCTGTACTAAAGATCTAAAGATGAACACTCCTCTGGTGCTCCATGTTTCCAGTCTGCTGATAGGACTGCTAGCTGAGCCAACTGGCTAATGGTAGCCACAGTTAGCAGCAGTTAGCAACAAGGACTTTAGCAACAAATAAAGCTGTCCATCACGAAACTCACTATCATACATGAAACATGATCGAGTTTCATCAAAATCATTTAGTAAGGTTTTAAAATTGCATTTTTAGACAGTAATCAGTCAGACCTGGTGGGCTTTCAGAAGTTGACCAATCAGATGCAAGTAGGCTTTTAGGGAGGGGTGCCTTAAAGAGACAGAAGCTAACAAAGGGTGAACTGAGGGCCAGTATAAGATAAATAAGGAAGTTTTTGAACTGTTAATCATGCAAAGCTGCTCTAGTGGAGTCCCATAATAAAATTATAGAGCTAAAAATGAGCGTAGCAGATCACCTTTAGCGACTATCTGACACCTTCTAGTAGTTATATCAAAAAGACACATTGAAAGACAGCACTCAATGTCCAAAAAATGTATATAATGTATGTCATGGGAATAATTTGAAAAATGATACAATTGCATAATAATTCTTTGAAGCGGGGGCTTGCATGGTTTGTTGACATGCTCTTAATTACTGCTGAGGCTGTAGAAACACCAGAGGATTACCAGCTGATTTACTCGAGACAATCAGATGGGAAATCCTTGACAGATCCCGATCTAAATCTGCCAAGGATTTACTGATTGAATCTACAATCTCCGCCAATGGCCAATAAGTCCTGGGTTTACCCACAGGGTCGCTTCAGGTTCCTGAAAGTTTGGTTGAAGTTTCGGTCATCGCTGAATAACATATATTAGAATAAAAGAAAAATAAAAGCCCGCTCTCACGAGGTTAAGCTGCATTATCTCGCCATTTAACAGTATGTTAATGCACATTGGACGTTCTTGCAAGGTCCTGACATCGGAAGGATTATCTCAGTAATCCTGTTAAGTGTGTCATGCCCTGTCCTTACTCTTCAGTGAGAGCAGATTTATTATATCACTGTAATCCGTCACTTTGTATGTAATGCAATGTAGTTAGGAGTTCTAGTCGGTGAGAGTGGTGATTCCAGACCTTTATGGCTTGTAACCCCATTAGGATTAAGCAGTGTCTACTCATGACCCTTCATTACAGGTCACACATGATTAGAATATTGTTAGGAAGCACCTGCTTTCTCTTAACATCATTTTGAAAGTTTTTCTTTCATTTTGTTAATCTTTTTTGTAAAAGAAAGAAAATGTCAAGAGAAAGACAGATGTTCTATCTAAAAACTTTTAGTTTACATACTGTCTTTGGACTCTTAAGGACAAGGATGTCTTTTGTTTATTGGTGAAAAGAGATTTTAAAGAAAAGACAAACTGTAATCAAAGACACAACCTTCTCTTTCGGAGTTTGTGTCCTTTCGTCCTCTGCCGCTGCTTTTAAAGAGGAAGCACGCCTCACCACAACCACAGGCTGAATGTCAGATTTAATTGGATAGTGGTTGTTTGATCCAATGAGATGCAATTCGGCTTTTCGTTAACCTTGTCTGGTCAGGAGCGCTCACCTAATGAGCCTGTTTAAATTGCGATGCTGGACAGAGTCTTAGAAAAATGAACAAGTTCGGGATATATTTACCCAAAACATTACATATGATGACACTATATTTTTATTAAAAAGTTAAAAGTCAAGAAAAAAAAAAGATTTTTGTATAGCAGAATAATGCTTTTTTCTTATTTTGCTACAGCCTGGGAACCAGATGAATCTACAAGCTCATGTTCGACAGATTTCCACTCACCCTGGACGTGGTCTGGCCGTTCACAAGTGTCTCACACACTCTCTCTCTCTGAACTTGCGTTGGACAAACAGTTAGTGGACTGAAAACAAGATCTCCCTGCTATTAACCACTCGTAAAAAATTCTCTTACCCAAGAGAAGAGTAAAATATTCAAATGAGAATAACAAAATAACAACAAATCAAGGATACAGACAAAAATCGGCACAGATTGGGAATGACAATGAGGCACCATTTTTTCCTATTATAAGTCAGTGTACCATCAAAATGATTATAAAGCTGTTATTGTAAGATAAAATAGTTACATAATGGTGCTTTAAGCAAATCTTACCCCATGGAGGCTGCAGCGGTGGTGGTTTTGGACCGCGCTGACAAACAATGTCGTCCTGCCAACATGGACGCCGGATACGAAGACGCTCACATGTGTCATCAGTTTTGGAAGGCAATGACAAACAATCGATCTGGTTGTTTAGTCTGGAAGACATGTTGGCAGCTTTTCTAGTGCGTCTCAAGAACTCTAATATTCTTTGTAGGTTTATGAGAAAGTTGTGGGAGACACAGTCAGATAGGGAGGAAATAAAAGTGTAATCTAGTCACCTTTATTGGAAATCATTTGTTTGCTAATTACAGTAAAGAATGGAGGCTTCTGAGGTTTTGATGTGAGTTCATGTAAGGGCTGTTTACATAATCCACAACGCGCTGTACTCCCTCCTCATAATTCCCACCATTCTCCTGTGATTCTCATCTGATTTCATTGTTGTGGCTGTCTGTAAGTTATTCCCTTGATGCATCGACACACACACACACACACACACACACACACACACACACTCACAGTCTGAGCTTGTCATCCCGTGGCTAGCTCTGTAATGAGAACTGACCCTGACACAGATACGCTGTCATAGCCACATATTGTACACCGCAGCCTGCTCTTCATCCGTCTGTTGTTCCTTCTTCCCATCCTCACCTCCTTCTCCTCCTGCCCACTCTATCATAAAACGCAGCGACGAGGATTATGCAGCCGTGAGATTTCTCCAGGACAACTGTGACGACGACACCTCCCCCCCACCACCACCAAACCTCATTTCACCTCCTCTCATCTTCCCACCATCTCTCCTCCAATAAACCTCGAGGTCCGGCGGGAGGGGGCTACGGGAGGTCACAGCTGACTTTATTAAAACATGGGTGTCTATTAATCTGCGGCTCAAATCACACCGAGAAGGAGCGGGAGGAGGACGGCGGGAGACAGAAGTATAATAGAAGAAGAAATGGGCGAGGAGAGGAGGAGGTGGTGCTGAAGAAGAGAACAGAACAAGGACAGAAAAGAATAAAGCTTCTCGGATAAATTAAGAAGAAAAGGAAAAGAGAGGAAAAACTAAAGAAAAATTATGTATTGAGGCCACATTTTACTGCACTTAAGTCAAAGTACGCTATTGTATGCAAATGCAATTATATCCATGCATTTGCATAGATTCATGCAGCCACACAAATAAATAATCTTCTCTTATTTCTATTCCTCTTACGCTCATTTTCATTCCTTTGTGTGCACAATTTCATAACTCATTTCAACAAATTAATTGTCACTACTTTGCCCACAATTTAATAAAAATAAAAGCATTGCTCAGTTTAACTTCCTCAGCGACCAAACTAGTTTCTTCTCTCAGCTAATTGAATTTATTTGATTACACAGATTTGTTTAGTTTAATGAGCATGATGTTTTTGTGCGACACAGGTTTGCTTTTCTTTTTTTTTACTTGTGTTTATTGGACTTTTGCATTTTACAGATCACAAAATGAACATATGAATCAATATAATCCCTAGACTGACATAATCACAAGGAAAATGTTGCACTGTAAATGCATCATTTTTTTTAAATTCTGAGTTTCCTGTAATTTACAGGGACAGTTAAGTTTGACTGACAGTCTCTTAACTGAAATGAAAAATGTGAAAGTATTTCCACTGATGGAGTTAGTGCTGTTAAAACTGAACTTACAAGGGAGCCATTATAATACAGATAATTCACTGCGCACATTTGCTGTGTGGCTTTTTTTTATTTACCCCCAGCTATTAGGTCAGACCTTTTTTTTAAAGGCAGTTGTCCTCAACAATGCTGTCCGAGCTGTCCTTAGCTAAGCATGCTATATGCAGCTATTTACACCAATATATATAGACTAGCATGGCAGAAACAAGCACCCTAGTGTCTGTAGCCAACAAAGCTATTTGCCCCATATGGCAGACTCAAGGCAATGTTATTTGCACCCAGCGTTTAATAGCCAGTGTGGTCATTTACACGTGTCATGTCGATAGCCTAGCATAGCAGAGACAAGCACCCAGAAGTCTGTAGCCACCAATGCTATTTGCACCTTGGGTGGAATAGCCAATGTGACTATTTACACTCAAGTGTATATAACCTAGTTTGGGACAGACACACGCCCAGGTGTCTCTCGGACTGTTTACACCCAGATGTCTCAATCATCCAATGCTATTTGCACCTGGGGTGTTAATAGCCAATAGGCCAGCTATTGTGGCTATTTACACCAAGGTGTATATTACCTAGCACAGGAGAGACAAAACCCTGGGTGTCTACAGCCAACAATGCTGTTCACACCCAGAGTGGAATAGCCAATGTGACTATTTACACCCAGGTGTATATAGCCTAGTATGGGAGAGACTGGCACACAGGTGTCCATAGCTAACAATGCTCCTTACATCCAGGCTGTAAATAGCCAATTTGCCTTTTTCTAAACCTAACCAAGTAGTTTTGTTGCCAAAACTTAACCAAACTTAATACTTAAAAAATAATTTGAAAACATCCTGAATATAATAAGATATTCAAATTAAAAGTCGGCACTCGAACCTAATTCTCACATGGTTAGGATTACAACTCCAGTTTCCTGAGGGGCAGTCCTGAGTTTAACCCATTCATCTAACACAACTTCCTGTCTTGGCCCTTAAGGCAAGTGTCTGTTGAAACTGAATTATTTAAATAAAGAATCACTATATAAGTAAATTGACTTATTTTATTTGAGAATTCATACCATTTTAAAATTGACATGATTTTTTTGAATGTCTCTTCTCTAAAATTCATGAATGGCTTACAGGCACATTAGAATGAAGGTTCATGGGGGAAACTATAGACTTGCGGGGTAAGAGAGAGCTCCCCTCCTGTCTTTGTCCTGTTTAAATCAGCGACAGACGGTCGGTGTCAGGCCGTCAGCTGCCATTTTGAGTGAGGGCAGGAAGGCCAATCTGCCATAATGACTGTTTGATGATGAGTCTATTTAATTATCATTAGCCTGATCACACAGCCCCTGTCCCTTTATGGATCCCACTGGGGTGATAAGGCAGGTTTGCCTGGGAAAGTGCTGGGAAGATAGGACGGCAGACAAAAGGAAGGGGGAGAGACAGAACAGCAGAAAAGAAATAGAAGGAAAAGAGAAGAAGAAAATTGAGGCAAAGGAAAAAAAATATGAGAAGAGGAGAGCAGGAGACGATGGAGGGAAGGAGAGGAGAGGAAAAGAGACATGAAAGGGAAGGAGACAGGAGGAAATATGAGAGAGAGAAGAAGACAGGAGGATGAAAGTAAAGAAAAGAAAAAGGAAAGAAGGATAGGATAGGAGACGAGAGGAAACAAGGTGACATGAAGAGGTGAGCAGATATTGGAGGGAAGAAGATGAGGAGAGAAAACTGTAAACTCCAATTCATTTAATCAACTTAAAAGTTTATTGTAAACAGCTTGCACACAAAACCATTAACGTGCACAATAAATAATTCTGAATTAGTTAAATGTGAAAAAAAAGTCAGTTGACTGAACTTAGGAAGAATAATTACTTTGCAGTCTTTGTTGAGTTTTGTAAAACCAATTTAATTAACTGAACTGAAGAAAACATGGTCAATAGGCTTCTAAGCTGAACCAACCAGAAATGCAAAACATTTTTACAATTCTTCTCATACTAAATCGTCTTTTTTATACGTGAACGCAAATCATTATTTTTATTAAACAACTTGTCATTTCAACATAAAAACATTGAGTACATATATTTACAACCATTTTAGTTCATCCAACTATCAAAGTATGCAATGTAAATGTGTTATTAATTGGTCTTGAACTAATTAGGCTTCATAAATTTTAGTAAAATCAAAAAACTTTTTGACTGAACATAAAAAAAGAATGTCAATCAGGAGAATTTTAACTCTCACACAATGCATGCTGGGCAGTCTTAATATGTTGTGCCTGCACTCTAAAAAATTGACAATTTTTTTTTACAAAATTATGTGTTCAAGAAAATAATAAGTTGCTCTAGTTATATGTTAAGATAGCACACATTTGTGTGCAGCTTTTGTTGTAATAATGTTCATGTGTGTATATGTATATGTTTTATGTTAAGTAACGGAGATTATTAATTTAATTGAAAAAGAAATTGCCTACAAGTTTACAAGCACTGCTGTACAACATTGTTTTTTTTTAGCTTGTGCAAATTTAGCACAAAATTAGGCTGTGTCTGCTTTATAAAACTTTAACATGAAAACATAGGGTAATCTAAGGAGAATTTTAACTCTCGCACAATGCATGCTGGGAAGTTGCTAATAAAATAAAAGTTGCTTTGGCTCATTTTTACTAAATTTGTTTTATTATGTTAAGTGAACACAATTGCTTAATTTTATTTAACAAGAAATTGCCTACATGTCATGCAAAAATAAGAACACTGAGTGTATTTTACAACTTCTTTTTTAGTTTTTTAACTATCAACATATATGCTAAGTACATAATACATGTGTTGTTAATTGGTCTTGAATTGGGCTATATTGTCTTTATACATTTTAGTAAAATTAACAGATAACTTGACGACTTCACATAAAAAAATATCATTGTCAAAAGGGATGAATGTTTGTCAAAGTTCATGACAGTCCTGAACATTTGTGTGGACTCCACACTACAAATTTGTGTTTTGTATGAACTGTTGTTTACAGTGAAGGGAAAAAAAGACAGAAGAGGAATTTTAGAAGGAAAAAGAGAAGCAGACAGCTTAGAATTAAAGCTGAAAAATGGAGGAGGGCGGGGAATGGAGGGAGAAGAGAAAAAAGAAGAGCTGAGCAAAACAGAACAAAGTCAAGTAAAAAGGGAATTAAAAAAAGGCAGCAGTGAGATGAAGAAAACAAGAAGATGACAAAGAGGAGGAGAGGGTGTTGGAGGAGGGGACGAGAGGAGAAATGAGTCTGATTGTAACAATTAGACTGATTAAACGAGTGGCACTCTGCAACTGCTCACCCTCGTCCCTCACCTAATTTACTCCGCTCTGCTCTGCTTTATGACATGCCTGCGAGGGTAAACAAAAGAGACTCCTACCAACACACACACACACACTGTACTCTACACACATACAGACACACAAGGTTCCAAGATTCCCCTCACATGTGAAGAATACCCACTTAACCTCAGAGTCTTCTGTGTATAACCTGATGTGCCCTGCAGCTAAGGAGTGTTAATGATGCTTTTGGTTTTTCCCAGGGAGGGGGAGGTGGCTAATATCTGGTGCCAAAGCCAGGATAAAGGCTAGAAGTGTAAGAACTTTTTGAAGAAGAGTCCTTTAATGATTGTTGAAATCTTTGAAGAACTCTTTCATCAAGGGTCCCTGGCAGAAACACCTGGTTGGGTTCTTGCAAGCGCAATTAGAAGGTGGAAAGGTTGTGGGTGTAAACCCCAGAGAGGCGTCGGTTATATCGGGTTCCGATGCCACACTAAAGGCCAAGGGAGTATATATGCTAATACATATGCTGTTCTGTTCCGAATGGTTGAATTTCTACCCAGAACCATTTACTTTTGAAGAAAGCGTCAATGGTTTCTTTGTAAAACCAAAGTTCCAGTAAGAACCCTTTTCATCCAAAGAATCCCCTTTGGAAGAACGGTTCTTTAAGGATTGTTGAAGTATTTGAAGAAGTCTTTATCAAGCATCTTTGTATCATAATAAAAAAGGGTTCTTGGTAGAACTCTGTTTAGGAGAATAAAAAGGTTCTGGATCTAAGTCTAAGAATCTTCTGGGTGGAACCATTACATCACACAAGGGTTCATTACACACTCTTAGAAATAAGGGTTCCAAAAGGGCTGTCCCTGAAGGGAACCATTTGATTCTAAAGAAACCTTTTTTGAAGAAAGGTCTAGGGTACTTTGTAAGATTAAGGGTTCCATTAAGATCTATAAAATGTTCTACCAGGAACCATAAAGGGTTCTGTGAGCACAGGCAGAAAGACCACTTTACCTAGTTACCACCTTTATTTCTAAGATTGTAGAACCTCAAATCAGGGGTTTTTGGTGATGGTCCTAGGTATATAAATGTTCCACTTCCACTTAGAACCCTTTCAGAGAGTTTTCTCTAAAACCCAGCAAAGATTTTATTTGAAACCAAAAAAGGGTTCTCCTATATGGGGAGAACACTTTATGGTTGTAGTTAGCAACTTTATTTCTCAGGATGTGGTAAAGAAGCATGTTATTCTTTCAGAAGGCAGTTGTCCATGCTTGTATACAGTGATTGACGTGTCCAAGGCCAGAGGAGTCACATATACCAGGAACGTGTTTTAGGAAAGGTTCTAGCTTTGAGCAAACGGCAACGTCTTTATTGGGTTCGACATAATAAGCAGCAGAGCCTACGTCGCAAATACACATCCGAGAGTCAAAAGCACTCGCTCTTATGAGCTGTCAGCCCGCCACAAGGTTTCACGTTGACTTTGAAATAAATTCAAGAAAATGGGATTGCTTTTTGTGACTTAAGGTAACTGGAACAGTATCAACAAAACAAGCCCTCCAAGACACGCTAATGCAAATGCATGTGAACAGGTGCAGGTAGAAGACAAAAAGAGGAGCTTGCCATGAGGCTGAGAGCTGGCAGCCCGTCGCAAACATTTCCTGCTACAAGCTGCTCCAGTCTTTTCCTATTACTGTA
The DNA here is from genome assembly GCF_056507025.1 of Lutjanus erythropterus. Lineage (NCBI taxonomy): Eukaryota > Metazoa > Chordata > Actinopteri > Lutjaniformes > Lutjanidae > Lutjanus > Lutjanus erythropterus. Next base: position 24,129,086 of record NC_139339.1, read on the forward strand.
ATACTTCACCTGCACAGGGCACACAGTTCACACTGCATGTTTGTATAAGGCCTTACTAGGATAGCATGTACTCGCAACAATAGCTGCGTTTATACAGAACATAATAATCCATTAATGATTGCAGCATTATGCGTCATGAACTCTGATCAAACACAGTTCACAAGCCCATTCACAAAAGATTTCCTGCCTTTTCAGTATGACGGTTATTGTGGCTATTGGCCAAGTAAACATTTAAGTGAACTCCTTTCATTTGTTGGACTACAAAATATTCTTTCTGTACACAATCACTTGTGTAAAAGTGAGCCTAAAATAAAGCTTTAGAAACTCATGACAAATGAAAGCAGAAACCAATGTAAAGTGTTTTAGCGGTAGTAGCTTCCTGAGCAACTTCTGTTCTAACAAGTCAGGTTACCATCCAAATGCAGTGCAAACAGCACTTACAGAACATTAGCATTAACAGAATTTCTCAGCACATCTTCACCAGAATAACTGCCATATAAGCCATATAATTTATTATGACCCATATTTACCCCTTCATTTAGGACAGGTTGAAAGGATGGGACAACCACACGACTATAACCCAGAATCCAGGAAACCATGTAGGGTTTATCTCCTGTGTGAAACCAAATGTCATGTATGCAACTTGTCACTTACATCATGTAACATAATGTAACATAACGTAATGTAGTATAATGTAACATAACATAGCACAACATAACATAACATAGCATAACGTAACTTGCCTGTGGTGGGTACTTTTGAATGGTCTCAATCATTGGCAGTCAGCCTATTTTGTTGTTTAGGTATGATGGCCTGGTGGAATTTCCAGAAAATTTGTCAAATAAAGAGCTAAATAACGCAAGCTTCCATTCACCACTGTCATAGGAATATTAGGAGTTGGGGACATCAAGAAAAAACTGGTGAATTTTTCTTCAGTCAGGCACTGTTGTAGAGGATCATGACCCAATTAAAAGAAATCCAATCAAACCTCAAATGAATGAAAACAATCTTGTGTTTGGTTCATGTATTAATTTGAGGAATGTTACAGCCTTTTCATTGCTCCGCACAGATCTGATGTTTTCCCTTTCTCCAGTTTTCGGCTCTTCAGCGGAGTGGAAGCTTTAGTGGCATTTCTGTTCGATCTTTCCATCACCATCCTATGTATAGTCCAGTAATAAGTATGCAATGGAAACACCTTTGATTTATGATGGCAGATACTAAATGCTACATATAATTATTGGAAGAAAACATGAAGGCAAATGAGATTATGTTTTTCGGAAAGATTTCCTGGTGTTCTTAAATGTCGTCCTTGTGTTAGCCAGGCAGTACAAGTCAATATAAGGGTGTGAGAAACACCAATTTAACTGCCCACCTCTACAGGTCCTGGTTTAATCTGTATTAATGGCTTGTTTTTTAGAACTACAAGTGCCTTTCTGCTGTTTGTGCTCTGTTGTTTAAGTCCTCTTATAGAGCTAATGCATGCAGGTGGATGCACCGCCGCAGGTTTCCCTCCCGTACACGAGCCAGGGTTTTGTGCCCACTCCTTGCCATTGATTCCCAGTAATCCACTAACAACTGTTTACTGTAGCGGAGCGCTGGAGGCTTTACACTGTGTCAGCCCACGCCTGGATGTGCTGCACTGCACACAGGACCATCTATCTTCCCTCTAATACAGGAAGTCAGCCAGAGCAGCAGTTTTGTTGTTTACAGAGCATTGAAAAGCTGAACCCAGAGAAATTATTGTAGACAGTCCATTATAATTCATATTGTAAGGCTTGCAGGCTTGCGGGTGTTTAAATGGGTTTTGCGACCGTGCGATTGCATGTGTGTGTGTCCAATGTCACAATATGACAACTTGTTCCCATTCCTTGTCCCTCCGAGGACATTGGGTTACACAGCTGCACTCATTCTGTCTTTACATGCTAACAGGGAGGAAAACACGTTAACAGTCGTGGAATAAGAACAAATGTAATGTTAACTGTAATTGTCGACAGAGTAGGTCGATGGAGAGGCGAAGTCCCTTCCCTTCCAGAATGCCCTGTGGGACATTATTCCTGAAAAATTATGAAAAGCAGTCAATGGAGAAACAAATAATTTTTTGATCCAGGTTGAATTGTGCTTTTAATTACACATACAACAGTACATTTTTTTTCCAGAGTAAGGTACCATGGTGGTTCACTGTAGGGGGAGGTACTTCACCTCTCTATTGCCAATAACTCCCAAAAAGATATATATGATAGGTAAAGATTACCAGCGATGGGTAATTACATTATGTCAATCACATGGCACAAGTCATTTGACATTAAGCATGTGGTTAATGTTGTGAAACAGCAGCAGATTGGTGAGACGAAAGGCACCAAAACTTCTCAGTTAGGTTTAGGAAAAGATCATGGTTTTGGGTAAAATAAGAATGTTACAAATGTCACTTGATTAATGGAAGTGACATAGGTCACGTGACGGAAATCAAGTATGTCATGCACTGTAAGTGCAACATAACATAAGTAACTAAAGACAGTCAGTTTGACACGGTGACAGCAGATAAAACTGCCAATTTTTTCATGATTTTGAGACCTAATTTTATATACGTAGTGATTCATTTAACCATTCGAATTTAGCAGGGTGGTTAATAACACATTTCTGTGATGTGACAAACTCAGAACACACATGTTTTGTGGTTCTCATTTTCCCTTTTGTTTAATTTGTTTAAACGTTGCCCTACATTTGGATGGACTAATGAACATTTTGTGACTTTTCACTTAAGGTCAACGAAAAATCTCATGATGTTGAGAGAAACAAAGCTGGATTGGGTTGGTTTTTGCTGTTTCATATTGGTAGTATACAGTATAAATGTAGGTGACAGCGTTGCTATTGGACTGCCACACGAGGACTGTGTTATTTATCTGTCCTTTTGGCCAAGGCTTACAATGCAAAAGAGATATTTTTGTCACTTTGTCAAGAACTAAAGGTTAAACCCTCACCTTGTGTTGTGTAGTTCTGTATAGTGATGTTCTTTGTTTCCCAGAATACTTTTTGACAGCGCTCGGGAAAGGGACATGAACTTGTTGCTCTCAATTAACTGTGGCTGCACAGGCATAGCAGCTGCTTCATGAATATCAGGAGATGGATAAAACTTAGACACAATCCAACTTTTATTGTGGCTATTTTACATTCTGCTTCATGGAGGCTACTGTTGGTGTTGAAATTGTCCTGTCTGCTGCTTGGAGAAGATGTCTTTCCTCTTTGATTTAGAGAGAGTAGCTGCAATTTTTATTCTGTCAAACTCAACTGGAAATATTTTTGGTGTGATGTCAAGTCAGCGTTATCGACAAAGAAATGCACCACTTTTTGACTGTGCTTGTGTGTCTTGTTTTGAAAGGTAACCTCAAATGTGTTAAATTAATGGTGAATGTATGAATGTGAAAAAGAGAAAAAACTAAGCAAAAAAGATTGGAAACAAATGGACATGCTGGTCTGTATTGGTGTGTGGGTACAAGTATTAGTCCTTTGTTAGTCCAGAGGTTTGATCTGGGTTTGATGTTTGCTTGCTGGGTTGTGTGGATGCTGCCATGTCTGTGTATCTGTCCTCCATGATTCCCATTTGCCCGTGGAAGAGGTGCCGGAGAGCAAAGTATCTCTATGAAATCCAGATCAGAGGTCTGCAGACCAGAGTTTCCAGCCTGTGGGAGGACCCCCTTACGCAATTCAATCCAGACACAGTCTTCAGCCAACAATAAATAGAATTATGTCAGCAAACATCTTTGATCTGCAGCTCGACCAGCATGTTTAAAGTATTTTAATTTACACTGCAAAAAATATCCATTATCTATACTTAATTATCCTGTTCAGAGGCGCAGGAGGCTTGACTGGAAGGAAACCAGAGCACCCAGAGAACACCATGTTCTCCCCTGCACAGAAATGCCCCAGTAAGTCAACAGTGAACAGTGAATTCAAACCTGAGGCCCTCCTGCTTAAAGGTCCAGTGTGTCTAATTTAGGGGTATCTATTGGTAGAACATGGCAGAAATTAAGTATAATATTCATAAGTATGTTTTCATTAGTTTATACTTGAAAATAAGAACAGATGCATTTTTGTTAGCATAGAATGAGCTCCTTATATCTACAGAAGGCATGGGTCATCTTCCATGGAGTCTGCCATGATGCACCATAGACCTGAACGGATAAACCAAACACTGATAAGGATTTTCATGTTTTTACGTTGAAGTGGCAGTGGCACTTGAAATCTCTCTGACCAAAATTACAGCTGTTCCTCGGACCACCGTCCAGACCAAGAAGCAGGACTTTGGTCAAGGAAAAAGAGGTGGTCTTGGTCTGGATGAAACTGAACCATGGTTCGGTTTGTTTCTAGTGTGAAAACATTTTTTTAATGGTTCGGACTTCAGGATCATTCGCCAGAAATTGCAGAATTACGTGAAACAACTGAAAAATACTTTTCCTGTGTAAAGTTATTCGGTCCACTTGGATTAATCACGATGTGAAACCAAAACTGAACAGACCAAATGTAAACAATGTCTCAAAAAAATTAATGTTGGTTTGGACCTTGGCCCAGACTTTTAGGTGTGAAAGTACCCTTATCAAGACAGGGAAGAGGCTCAGAGTACTAAGTTGGTTGCAGTCTGCAACCTGACTGCTAGATGCCACTAAATCCTACACACTGGTCCTTTAAGGGTGACAATGCAAGATGACACTTGTTTGTAAAACTGAGTGGAATGATATATGATTTTAAAGGATCAGTCCACTTGAAATACTTCCTTCACAAGACCTGTTCCCCTTGAAAGCTGGTTTATCTAGTCTAATCACTCAACATAACTATTATGTCAATTTTTGAGTCCTTCCTAAGTTCCACCCATTTTCACTCTGTGCTTCAATAACAATTGAACAAGCTTGCAACCCAGCAGAATTGGTCAGCTTTCTCCTTTCCTGTTTCCTGTCCTTTGATAGGCTGTGTGCTAACCTCCTTTAAGTTCTTTGCTAACATTAGCAAACATAAGATATAACTATGTGTTGCTTTTACAGGCCTTCCAGCAGTATCTTTCAACCATCTTCAAAAGTTTCTTTTCAAGCTTGCTCAACTATTATTGGAGCACAGTATCAATTGCAGGGTTGGGATACTTGCACCATGCTATGCAACAAAATGACTGTTTTCTCACATTCACAATATTGCATGGTTGAAGGCATTATTCACCTTGATGATAAGTTGGAGGAGGTATGCTGATTCTAACAAAACCCAGTAACTGTGTCACCTGTAGCTCATCTAACCAGCAGTTTCTGCTTGCCCATGCAAAGTCTGAAACTCGATCACTGAAAAAAGGTCAACAACAGGACAACAGCAGGGATGTTCACTGACATTACCGACATCATGTGATTCCTTCATAGTCATAATGGTTTTTGCCTATGCAATGTGAGACCAGAGCAGCTGAAAGTGTCTGCACATTAAAGAGAAAGTTTGGATTACTTGAAGTGGGATTATATGAGGTAATTATCAATAGTTAGTGTATTACCTACAGTAGATGGTGGTCAGCACTTCTCCAGTTTGGAGTACTGGTGTGGGAAGCTAAGAAATGAACTGCTGTGGACAGGGTCAGCAGCAAAATATATTTTAGATGCAGTTTAAGCGCATGCTATATTTAGAATATTTTCACAGTTTAATCTTACAGGAAACCGTGATTATATAAGCCATATGTTGCTCTCACTGTACCAGCCAAACTCCATTGGTGAAATCAGTAATGCTGTGTCGCAGAACACAGGAGTTGCTGGTCTACCACTACCTCGATCTGTTAGTTTGTAAATCCAAACTAACCTTTTAAAACACACGTCACACAATAACACAAACAAACTAAGCAGTCAAGGCAGTGGTAGACCAACAACTCCTGTGTTCTGCGAGGCAAAATGAATGATTTGAGGAGTTTGGTTAAGCAACAGAGAGTGCTGTTTAACTCATATAATTACTGTTTCCTGTTGGAAAAGGTTGTTTGATGGCTAGATAAAGTGAAGAAAATATAGCGTATACTTAGAATGATATTGTTTTTTTTGTTTTGGATGGGTACCTCATGCAACCCCAGAGGAAAGTTTTGTTTCTAACAATTGTCTTTTCTTTGTTTCATGAGAAATAAATGAGATTCTTATTTTGAGCCCACTGAAGTCTCATCTGTTTCCCCTAAACCTCCCTGGGAGAAAAAAAGGAGCAAACTAAAAGAAAAGCAGGAGATATTCAGAGGTTTCTTCTTGATGATCATATGGAGACTTTCATTTGAACACTGAGACAAATTTAAGATCTTATTTAAGACAATCAAGTTTTCTTTAAGATCTCACTGTTATCTCAAGAGCTGATTATTTAAGCCAAGTTTAAGATCAGTTGAGTGAGACAAAAAAGGAACTTTTAAAGATCTTCAATTAGGCTCAAGCTGAGACAAGACAAAGACTATTTCTCAGGAGCCGGATTTAAGAAGTATGAGAAAATGGGTAAAGTGTTCAACTGAGCTCATTTATGTCTGGGAGACACAGGCTAGACAAAGATATTTTTTTAAAACTTTTCCTTTCCTGTGGGACCACATTTCTGAACTCTCCCTTTACAATTTCTCTGAATCCAAGGGACCAAAACCTCACAGCCCCTGATCAAAAGCACATGAGCAGGTGTCCATAGCATACCTTTAGCCATGAAGTGTAAGGCTTTTGTAATTTGTCTGAACTGGATGAAAGACAGAAGGAGGGTCTTGTTGAAAAGCCTATTTTTTGCAGTGTAATCTTAAATTGTTTGACTTCATGGGTGCAGCTGCAGCGTGCCGATCCTTTTGATTTAAGTCCATTTATTGTTCACAGACATTTTGCGACGGTGTCCTCTGAGGACAAGGCTCCGTGTTCTGTTCTTTTTGTTTAGAAAGCATGAACTACGTCGTTCATTAAACTAAATTACACCCTGGACTTTGTGCTGGAAACTTAAATTAGTCCCTGCTCAGCCATTACCTAGCTTTGAGCTTTGATGTCATTGTGAGCCTGACGTACACCAACAGATTACTAATGCAGGAGCTGAAGAAAGATATAGACAAATATTCTCCCTCCCACTGGGAAATTCGGGGGTGAATAAAATAAGTGTAGCAAAGAGAGTTTCCACCCTTTGCTCGCAGTAGGGGTCTCGCCCGTCCGCTGTAATGTCTCTCCTGCTGCATGAAGCAGCACGCCACTGCCGCTACCTCATTATTCCATCTGTCAGGGAGGAGGAGAAATAGAGAAATAGAGGAGAGGGACGGAGGAGAGATGGGGCGGCGTTATCAAACTCAAGGATGAAGGGTCAATAAAAACAGATGGCGTAGAAAAGCCACTTCGAAAAGCCTGCTCTGATGCTCTGAGCAAACAATGCGAGATTCCATTTCAGGGAGCAGAGAGGTCAGTTTTACCTCCCGTCCCCTCCCTGTCGCTGTCTTCTCCCTCCTCCTGTGTTTCTTTTTCCGTCCCCATCCACTCAGAAACGCGCTCACCTTCGGCGACCCATGTTGACAAAGCAGATACATGAATATAACTGCCAAATGATAGCAGTCGTTTGCCTGCAAATCAGATTGATGAAATGATAAAAGCCCCTTTTTTCTCTTTTTGTACTTTGGTACAAATCGTTATAATGGCTGTTTGTTTAGCCAGGCATGAAGCTTTAACAATCCTGGACTCTGTTTGTTCCCTCTTGTCTATCTGCTGTACAAACTGGACCCACAACAACTATTCATCATCCAGTCTGTATGCACAAAACGATGTCATTACAATTCTAAAAGAGACGGGTTTATGTGTGTACCTATGCTATTATCCTTGTACAAATGAAAGGTGTGCTGAAGCATTATAATGCATTATAAAAACACTTAAAATGTGTTATACTCTACTCTCTAAACCCTGCTAATTTCTTACAAAAAATACTTGTTACTATAGTCGATAGCCATTTAAAGGTACCACATCAGTAAAACGTTCTATGAAGCCTGCGTATATAATGCATTACAATGCATTATAAATATACTTTATAAAGCCTTACACTGCACTTTCTAAACTTTGCTGATTTCTTACAAAAAGATTTGTCTGACTATAGTCTATGGTCATTTAGAGGTGAATACAACTAACACGGTCTATGAAGCATATGCCTATAATGCACTGTAAGGCATTATAAATATACTTTAATGTGTTATATTGTATTTTGTAAGCTCTGCTCATTTGTTACAAAAAATGATGCTTATCACTATAATCCAAGGTCATTTAAAAGTACCACACTGGTAACACTTTCTATGAAACCTATGTGTATAATGCATTATAATGCATTATAAATATACTTACAATGTGTTATACTATGCTCTCTAAACTCAGCACACTTCTTACAGAAAGATCTGAAAACTTTATATGAAGACCATGTTCATAATGCATTCTAAACATATTTCTAATGTCTTATGCTTTGCTTATAGAAATATCTCTATAATTATAATGAATAGCACTCATAAATGTTCATAATGCTTTATAACAATAATCAACACATAAAGCATTTTATAATGACTGATAAGGTGAAGTAGCTGGTCAGTGACATTTATTGGCAATGATCATGGTGCATTTTACTTGTCGTAGTTGGAATACATTATAACCATTTTATAATGCATTATAATTACCGTTATAATGCATTACGTAATATAATGATTAATTATGATGTGCTCTGATTATTGCATTAAGGCTTAGATAATATTTATGAGTGTGCATAACTATAATTATACATTTCTATAAGCACAGTATAATGCATTACAAGTATGTTCATAATGCATTATAATGCATTAGAAAAGTGGGATTCATAGAAAGTGTTGCCATTGTGTTATACACCTTTGAGTGACCATGGACTATAGTAACAAGTAACTTTTCATAAAAAACGACCAGAGTTGAGAGAGTTTCAGTGCCCTTATTAGGCCCATTGACTTTAGTTATGTGAGTTACAGCCTAGGAATGAAGCACTTGCTGTATTTTATAGGTTATCAGTTCAGCATGCTAACAGTCAGAGATCTAACACACTGTTCCAAGAAGCATGAATATCAACACGGCGTTCTTGCCAGCAGCAGCAGTTTGTAGGAGCCCCAGCAGCAGCAGCATGCCAGGAAGCCCACACACACTTTATCAGGGTAGTTTATGGCTGAGCAGATAACAGCAGAGCTGCTGGTGCTACTGCAGCTTTGGAGCCAGTTATACTAATGAAACTGAAATGTAATGGTAACATAACATGAAATGACTTAACATACAATAATGTAAAGTATAAGGTGCAATATAAAATATATGATATGAGCTCAATAGTAGAAATGACCATAAACTCACTCATGATCCACTCCACTTACTACATATATTGGAACTTTCAACTACATCTAATGGTTCATCAGCAAATTTCATGACTTTAAATGTCAGGAATAATTTGCAGTGTAATATACAGTCAATCAAAACCTACTTGAGATCCTTAAGGGAGATTTGGAACAAGCCAAAGCTCAGAAACAACAGTATGTTTAAATCAAAGAGACTGCTATACAAAAGCTTATATAACATTTCAATTAAAGAGGGGGGGGTGTCCCTTTGTGCCCAGTTAAAAACTGGTACCCGACCACTGGCAATTGAGGCCATCAGATACAAAGGTATTCCCAAAGAGCTGCGTTTATGTGTTTTCTGTGATCTTGATGTTGTTAAGGATAAATTTCATTTTGTGTTGCATTGCCCCAAGTTCAGGGACTTGAGGGACCATCTATTTGAAAAAAAACATCAGTTGGAAGAACCCTGATTTGTTTTGACGATATGTTGACTCGGCTTTTTAATGAGGAGGTTTTTGTCTCAGTACGATTTATAGGAAATGCACAGCAATTCAGACAGAGAACACTGTATACAACCTAAAAAGATGTTTCTGTTGTGGACATTCAATGTTTTGAAATGTTATCTTTTTGAATTGGTGGAACAGTCTGTTTGTAAGTTTGTCATGTGGCCACTGTGGTTGTTGTTGTCTTGTAAGCCCATATGGGTTGGACACTGCATCATACAGGACACTTCAACCAACCAACTAACAAACCAGCCAATGCAACCAATCAAACAACCTGACCTTCTAACCAACCAGCCAAACCAAACAAATCAACCAACCAACCAACCAACCAACCCAACCATACAAACAAAAAACTAACTAATAGTCCTGCTCATATCATGGCAATGATAATATTGCTGCCAGTTGGTCTAAACTAAAATATCTCAACAACTGGAGGATAGATTGCCATGAAATTTGTTACGGACATTGACGATTGCCAGACAGTAAATCCTGATGACTTTGGTGATGCCTTGACTTTCCTCTAGCACCACCATGAAATTTATCAGCAATTGCTGGCTGCATTGCCGTGACTGATTTGCATGCCATCATCAGGCCAAAAGTTTAATCTGTCCAACGCTTTTTTTGAGCAAATACATGCAAAAATAATGACATTTCGATCAACCTCACCTGTCCTTTGTGTTTAGTGCTGATTAGCTAGGTAGCTAAACTAAGATCATGAACATCTTATATGAATAAATATGTATTTTTCTCATCAAAATTTATATATTGTGTATTACTTGTTATATTGTGCATAGTGTGTATTCTTTAATGGTTGATTCTGTCCATGCAACATCTCTATCACAAAAACTGCAATTTGCCTCAAGGAACTTTCTGATCTGTACAGTAGAAAACACCCTCTGTCCTTAGACCCTCTTTGACTCCTGTCCCAGAACAGATACTGGGCTGTATGAATAGCAGTTAATCTGACCTGACTTGGTAAACATTATAAATGGATTGAAGAATATTTCAACATGCATAGCACCATAATGTCAGCACTGTCACTGGGAACCTGTTAGCCTAACTTTAGCATTTAGCTCAAAAGCACCACTGTACAGCCTCACAGAGGTGCTAACGTGACTGTAGACTCTTGGTCTTGTTACGTGATCATTAAAATGTGCTCACACCTGTCAGCAGGAAGACCTTCTTACAGATTCTTGATGCTGTATTGTCTGCGATATATCTCAATGCTAATTTTAACTCCTTTTGCATGCAGTAAATGTGGTCACAATGTCTGTTAGTTCAACATAGGTCAGTGTATAAATTCCCATTAGGTCTGACAAGCTCATTATAAAGTCTCTCCAGTACCTCTCACCTTTACATCCCTCCCTCCTCCCCTCATCCCATCCTTCCACCTTCTTTCTGCTAGCCTCACTATCTTGCACTGTTCCCATAATTCAACTGAGCTCCGGTCAGAGCCAACACAAAACAAACAGCCAGACTAAATACCGCTTCATTGACTCCCACTTGCTCTTCACTCCCCTTTGTCTGGCCGTCTCATAGCTAGGTCTGCTGGTTGTATGGGAGGCTGGCTTTTGTCTCACTGCTACAGAGCTGCAGCTGGATGAGACCTGCTTGGACATGGGGAGATAAAGTATAGAGTCTTTTATTGAAGTGTTGAGACTGCCAGATTAGAGGGTGGGCGCATGTGAGAGCTTGTGCGTGTCTATTTTCTGCACAGATGTGTTTGCTCCAAGACTGTTCTGGTGAAGTTGGGCTCCCTGTGGTCAAAAAATGGAAAGCAAGGTGTCAATAATGCTCTTGGAAATACAGCAGGGTAATGGTACTAGGGTTTCCCTTGAATTTAGACATATTTTTAGACAGGAATATATCACTCATCCCCCAACAAAACTGGGATTACTCACTACAAAATCAATGGGAATGAGAACCTGGCAATCTTTTTATTTGCTGACCTGAGGTTATTACCTAAGGCCATGCAGGCATTTCAGCATGTTGATTTTGAGGTTTGAGTCACAGGCACATAGTTCTTGGATGTTTACTTGAAGCTTTCTGCACTCTGATTTGAGGATGGAGGCCTTTGGGTTTTACTGGTGAGTAACCAGTATAACATCGGTTACAGATTTTGCACTCGTTGCAAAATTATTTTGCCATGAAACTGAACTCATTTTAGCTTGAACGTAAACCTCTAGAGCAGAGAAAATGATTCAGTTATGTTATCACAATAAAAAGATCTTAAGGTCAGGCTTTAATAGTAGGTTACAATTGTTGAATTACTGCTATGAGGTTTGGGAAAGGCATCTTTGTTTCAGTACATGCTATGGTCTTATGCTAATGTGCAAACACATGCTAACAAGACTTAAGCAATTAAAGTCATCCACAACATTCTCTGCAACATATGTGGATCTAAAAGCTTGTTGATGTAGTAGCTACTCACAGAGCTAGTTGGCAAATTACCTGTAGTTGGAAAGCAAACTACTAATACACTGGCCAGTACCATGCTGTTGAGTGAGTCATGATAGCAGTTGCTATATATTGCACACACTTTACTGAGCAGGCACATTTGAGCCACCAGTCTGTCTCATTTGTCTGCAAACCATATACTTGCCAACCATTTGTCTGCTGCCAGGTGCCGGTCGTGCTTGAGAGTGCACATAAACATCAAATACTTTGGATTTCCCCAGAAAAACTGTCCCAAGTCCTTTATAAAGCAATTAGTCCTCAGGCTGTTAAAGACAACTGAGAAAGTTACGTTACAAATCTTCACGCATTGCAGTACAAAGTGAGTAATACATGTACATTTCATCAAGATTTTCATTACATCAAACTCTGCTCTTCATACTATTTATCGTTGACATATAGGCCAACAGTTACATTTATACAAGATGTTATTACCTATTATTTTATATAGTTTTCATTGGTTATGGGAGGTAATGGTGGACCATCACTCAAGTACAAGTACAGATAGTTGTGTAAAAAAGAACTCTGGTAAAAGTAGACTTACTGATTCAATTTACTTACTCAAGTAAACGTGAAAAAGTACAGGCTCTGAAATGTACTCAAAGTATAAAAGTAAAAAGTAGCCAACTACCGGCTGTTTCTGTGCAAGGATAACTGAACCTTACCTTTCCTCTTGTTATGACTTCTACACCATTTTTCATTTTATTACGTCTCTTTCATCTGGTTACATCTTTTATCTTTTTCATCTTTTAACTCGTTTGGTTCTTAAGGCTTGTTATGTCTTTTACATCATTTTCTTCTTTTTCTGTATTCTGTGTTTGTCTCGTTGCATCTGTTGTGCCTAATATGGACTGATACACGTAGGAATTGTCTTTTCTATGTGTTATTGTCCCATTCATTTAGATTGAAGTCAGTCTTTACAAGCCTGTTTTGTGATGAATAGAAAGCGTGATATTTGTTTAAAATGCAGGGAGTACAAGTGAAAAGTTCTACTTAAGGCCAGTAACAAATGATTTGTTCTTTGTTACTTTCCACCTCTGGTCATCACGATGCAGGATCCACATTGCCACCACACGCAAGAAACAATAGCAACGTGTAATGCAGTGTGACTACATTACTGTAATTTGATCTAATTGAGATCAGCCTTCCATTGTAATTAGGTGATTTTGCCACAAAAACTCTCAAGTGCTTTGTGTTAAATGCTAACATCTGCAGTGTCCTTCGAGGAAAAGCCAAGGCACCAGAGCCATTAAGATACACTTACAAGGAGTCAGAAATGTCAGAACAAAATGTTGTGCCAATCCAGCTGGTAAATATTGAGATTTCAGTGAAATTAGCAGGGATTGTTTAAGATGTGAAGTCAGGAAATCACCAGAGTCATTAGGAGCCATTCTTTGCAGACCACCAATGAGATATTTCACTCTGGACTGATGATGGAATGATCACCTGATCTGGTCATCCCTGTGGTGTTTGTCTTGGTAAAAGGCAGCAAATTTTAATGAGAATTTCCAGAAAGTACTGGACTCTTAATTCCCGATATTCAGCCTAAGTATGCAGATGAGTCACCACTGACACACCAGATCCCCTGCCTCTTGAAAGGGGGTTGATTTGTGGCTGGAAAAGCTTGCGATTGCTCCCAGCATTGAATCTTGCTTCTTGATCTAAACAGGATTGCTTGACATGTGCTCCTACCTGGTACAGCTCATGTAGCAGGTATTTCATCATCTCTCAGTTTGGTAGCTGGAAGGTGTTTTTTCATGGCAGAGACAGACTGCTGGAATCGAGTCAACGAAAGAAGAAAGCCGCAGAAATAATAGTTGGATTAGTCATCCTGCTCTTGTACTGTACAGTAATAAGAAGCTCTATTTTTAAGACACGTCATAAAGATTGAAAAGTGGAATATTCTCTTATTATATCTTTACACTTGGAGGTCACATCATATCTCCTCACAGGTGCCAGCTTGTCAGCAGGACACCACACATAGTTTTTCTATTAAGGTGAGGGTTTTTTTACAGTAAATGCTTGGTCAGTTCCATTTCTACTCCTGGGGACTGAACGTCTTCCCTCCTGCCTCTGTGCTCTGAAATCTCCAGCCCCCGGTATTTTTTTCATCTTCTAGCATCTTCGTCTCTCTTTGGTGTCTCATCCCTACCCGCCCATCCTGTCTTCACTGATCCACCCGAGGAATCTGAGCCATTTGTGGTTGGAAATTAAATATCGTGTCTTTCCTCTCGCTGCCTATTCAGATCTGTAATTAGAGGGCAGCAGTCTTTAAATTGTATTGTGTACCTGTAAGTGTATAACTGTAGGTGCAGATCAAATGATTACTTTGAATCAAAAGATCAGTCTACTCATACTGGTTTTAACTTGGATTTATGCCTTGCGGGAAGTAATTATCGATGTCACTGAGAGCAAATAAGAGAGAGGTCAAAACACCTCCATTAAAGCCATTTGATATGTTGTAGATGAGGCATGTCACTTATTTTCAGTGTGAGAATTTTCTTAAATTGAGTCAAATTTCCTTGGCACTCAAGGAGTGGTCTGCCTCATTTGTTTCAAGAAATATGCTTCACAGAGCCAGACCTCTACAGTGCTCATCCCCAGAGAAAGTCCCGGCCCCATGCATGCTCATTCTGTTATAGAGGGGAAAAAATACTTTGGCTTGTTTGTATTTCTCTAAACCAATCACAGTCATCTTGGGCAGACCTTAGCCCAGGATGCTGTAATGGTGCCTCTGCAAAATACTGTTGAAGGGGAACTTGTTTTGGATGGAACGTTTGCACATCGGGAGGCGAGCCCAGGCATTAAAATGCTGCAAAAGAAAAGGTGACAGCTGTTAGCTTGTTTATGTTTGTAGTCATGTTAGCACCCCTAAAGCTAATTTGCCATGTTTGGCATGTAGGTTGCTATCGTAGAGGTTGTTGTTGTTTCCTGGGGGAAAATGCTGCAGCGCCAAATGCCTTAAACCCACAGAGTACATCTGGTAAATCAGACTCTCCACACTAAAACAGCTAAATCTGAAAATGGGTTTTATGAGTAAAAATGCTGTGCATCTACATTGTACTCATACAGTGACTCAGTGAGTATAAACCTGCCATTGGTGGCCTAATTCAGCCAGTGTTCTGTCAATTTATGTTGCCTGGTCGAAAAATTCTACCGTAGCAGAAATCAATACCAGAGTAACCCTAACCCTCTACCTAGAGAACCACAAGGGAGCACATCTCGATAGGTATCAACAGAACACCAACACTCTTCTCCCCCTCTGCTATCTGCCATGAATGTATTACGCAGAACTGGATACAGTGCTGGAGACCTCTGTCCATTGCTCTGAAAGCTGCTCTGCACCACAGGAAGCTGATAAAATTACTGGGATCCGCATATATATGTCTATGTATATGTATATATATGTCTCTGCATCATCTAACTTGCAGAGCAAGTGCCCTAGAGACTTTTGCCGGCTAGCTTCCGGTTTAGTCCTCCGTTAACTTGAATGGGGCTAAAATGACTGCTAGACTTTCCAGAAGTTATTAGCCCACATTGAATCAAATCCTGAACTATCCACTGTTTTATTACTGCTTCTTTCACACTGTAAGCGTAATGGAAAAAGTCTTTTTGGGCTGCTGTGCTTCACATTACTTTGACATTACGCAAGATTGGCCACTATGTCACATTTTCAAAGAGCCGCACACTTCTTGAGGGCTAGCTAGCTTTGGGCTAATATTTTCTAAATTCTAAATGAAACAACCACCACTAGACCTGTCACAATATGTACCTGAAAATGATATAATTGTTGTGCCACTGATTAAAATGATAATGTAATAGCATAATACTGCAAGTGCTGCCTTTCAAAGAGAAATTAACTTTTATGAACTTTTTTGTGTCAGCATATTTCTGTCTGATTGCTGTTTTTATTTAGCATCACACTGCCTAAAATGTTGGTTGCATTCTTATGTAAACAAGCATGCATCTATACACAACAGGCAATATGGAATTTGGCAATTATCTATATATTGTACAATACGTTAATAGTGTGTTTATTGCGGCAGGCCTAACAACAACCTCTGTGCCAGGGTGAGGGGTAGATGACCATTGTCAGTGTAGATACCTCTAGGGCTCCAATGCTCAAGTTTGTCTTTGTCTTTCTTCGTTTTCTTTGTTGCAGTGTAACTTTTTCAATTTCAAATGTTCCACCATACCAAAAAAGTTAAAAGTTAAAGTTAAAGTTAAACCCATCGACTGAATTTTGCCATTTGTAAGATCTTGAGTCTGAACATCCCACAAAATAACTGAGAAATACACAGTCAGTGAATCAAGAGACTGCAATGTACCATGTCATATTTTATTTTACAATTGAGTTATTCAGACTCCTGAGTTATCCAGACAATTTTCTTCTTGTATATAAGATTATTTTACACAAACAGACATCTTCAGAGTTAAATATTGAACAGTTTTGGCTACATAACACTTTCACCAGCTGGGATGTCAAATATGTGATGCTCACTCTGAGCTTCAGTCTTCCCACACAAACTATAATAATAATTCCAAACTCAGGATGTACTGAAGGTGGAGCAGATATACAGCCTGAGTAGTTGCAATATATTACCTGACTTGAATGTCTGCTTTTTCCTCCGCCTGTTAAATCTACTTTATGGGATGTCAACCGTTCAGTCTTGCTCACTTTTTCCTCTTGCACATTTACAAATCCCATTCCAGGTCTCAGCCCGTTCAGGATATTACAAATAGCTGTATAAGGTGAGGTGAAGAATATGTGGAACATTTTTGCAGAAGTTGGGGGAAAAAAGTAAAGTGAGTATTAGATTCCTCCATCCACTTTTTTAATTTGAGAAAAATGTCTGCCACTTGAGGAAAAAACAATTGAGCTCTTTGAAGCGATATGGGCTTTAAGTTGCAGAGAGTCGCCTTAATTGAAAATCACTGTAAGAGAAATAGAAAAGCATATGCATGCAGTCTGATGGGCTGCCACTGTACATCTTGCTACTCGACAGTCATAGTGGGGAAAAAAGCAATTGCTGCCTGTATTAGGTTCATCTTTTTTCTTCCACTATTGATTAATGCCAGCCATCAAGTGTGCTGCCTTTGCTTTTATGGTGTGTTTTGAGTAGGTTTCCTAAAAGCAGAGATAATATTAAAGGCCCCCAAACCTCTCTCCTTATAGTAAGTGATGAAGTCCAACTTAAAGTCATACAACACTGTTGTTCACATGAGGGATTTCTGTATTGTGAGAGTTTTTGATGCACTTTCAACTGCATTTTCCTGAGCAACTTTCATCAGTGACTGAGTTTCCAAACTTAATCTGCTGATGAAGACCTTTGTATGAAGGTTATTATCAGTTTGCTATTTGCTTTGCTGGCTTGAAGTGGGCGTATTTAATTTTTAACCAGTGTAGGAAGTTGTTTGGTTATTTGCTTATGACACCATGGAGACGCTACTGTCAGTCAAATCTGATCTAACCAGTTTGTCTCAATGACAGTAAATAAAGAGGGATGACACCTCTCCACCTCCTCCCACAGTGCAAAACTCAAGCTAAAATATCCTGGATACAAGTACTGCCATCTTGTGTTAGTTACGTCATTTGCAGCCAGTCTTCCCAATAATGTCCCGTGTTACGTGTCCCGCCCACACAGCCATCTGTTTATCAATTAAGGCATAAAAACCTGTTTTTATATAATCAAATAATGAATTTAAAGCAAACTGATCAGAAAAGTTAAGTTGAACAAACATCAGCATGATAAGAACAACATAAAATTACAGAAACCATCTTTGGGAAGAAATTATTTGACATGTATTTTGATGTTTTAGTTTGGCCCATGTGCAATCTATTAACACTGGGAGGCAGGATTTATGACTTGTACTGCAGCCTTCCACTAGGGGGCAACTGAGATGCTTTGGCTTCACTTCTGGGCAGTTGTGATCCTCCCCATTTCAAATATATGTTGTTGGTTTGTCATCACTAGAAAAATGACTATATAGGTCATCCGTGCAAGGAGCTTATTATGACCCATAATTACGTTTATTGTTTGGGGGCAAACTTTACTGAGGGAGGAAGTGAGGCGATGTACTATAAAGAGTGCCAGAGTCAATGTAGAGGAGGTCGGGGTGAATGGATGAATCAAACACCCAGACTTTTAGCAGAAGCTACTGTTGCTGTCCTGTGTGAAACCAAAAGTCTATGTAGGTTAAAGTACATATGGTACCTACATTAATGTAATTAACATTCTCAACTTACTTACATGATCTAGTTTAACCCACGTGTGAAACTAAACTTATGTAAGTTACGATCCTATTTTAACCTGAACTGTGATCTTTTCGTAAACCTAACCAACTAGTTTTGTTGTCGAAACCAAACCAAACTGCAACTGTTTCACAATGACGATTGTATACATAGCCATAGTTTCAGCCAGAAAGCTGCTGTTCATATCCTGTGTAAAACAAAATGTACATAAGTCATGTAAGTCATGTAACTAACATGCTTATTTTTAATCCAAACCACAATCTTTTCCTCAACCTAACTAAGCAGTTTTGCTGCTAAAACTTACCAAACCATGTAACAATTGAGGTCTATGATGCCTGTTGCTGGTACTTTCCAACAGTCATAAATTTTGTTTTGGGAGTCACTAGCACTCAACCAATTCTGTCATTTAGGTACAAGGCCATGTTTAATCAAATTAGTTTAGTTTAACCCAATTAGATAATGCGTTCTGTATGGGTCAGTAATTTCCTTGGAATTGTCTTGGAAATAAAGTTGATTCAATACAGTCTCAGAAAAGAGAAACAGCTTTCTTTTGGTAATGTGTTTATTTATTATTTATTATCCAATCAATTGCTCCACAACAAAGATAGTCTCTCAGCAAAGGACCCTTCCCCTTTTCACTGAACCTCGGTCAACTTTTTTTGTGCCGATTTCCTGTAAAAAGATGTTGCTGTGGGACCTATAGTCACATGGTAAGTTAGCTAATGTTAGCAAAATGCTAGCTAGCTAACTAGTTACATTTGATAGCTGTTACATAAACACTAGCTGACTTGCAAGCTAACTATACTGCACATCAATTATTAGCTAGCTAGTAGTGTCTTACTAACATTAGCTATCTTGCAGTTGGTTTTAAAAATTTGGTTTTCCTTTTAACATAGATGAGCTTAACACATATCTAAGTACAAGAAAGGAGAAAGATGACCAAGGTTGTGCTGGGTACTAAAGTTACTCAACTACAATTGGAGTGCAGAGGAAAAAGGGGGAGGGACTGAGGAAGGGTCAATTCAACATTTAAGAATAGAAGTTCCCCAAAAATGAATTAACTATAAATTGATATTTACTTTAGTTGAATTAAAGCAGTTTTCTTGAAAGTTATTGTTTTCCTTATAATTAGCAACAAATCACAAGGTTCTTTCCAGCAAAAACTTCTGAGGAACTTATTATGAAAGTGCAAACCTGTGAAATTAAATGTTACTTTAAATTCTTATTAATTCATAACCAGTGACAAGCCAGGATTACTAAACAGCTCCAGACCGTTTTGGACCCCCGAGGCCTTCTGTTCTGTATTCAATAACTTTATTCATCCCCAGCAGCAACTGAAAAGCACACGTTTACTTTTGTCTAATATACTAAAAAAACACACTAATGTACAATATAAACTGTCATGGTTAGTGCCTGAAGCCAGCTCCTGCACTTTTACTTAATTTTGGGGCCCTATTGTAGAGGGTACTTTTAATACCCTCATTATTTCAGTTAATAGTGTGTTCACACTGTGCATATTTCTTAAAATAATTGTGTTTAATCTAATTACCACAAACTAACTGACACACAGCCATTCTGAGGCGTGGGTGGTATCCCAATGCATGAGTGTTAATTGGTTTTTGGGGCTCTGGGCAAAATAAAATAAATCTGCTATTTGTAGTGTGTGGTGTGGACATGATGAGCACTTAAAGCCCCTGAAAACTTGGATTCAGTTTTCAATTGTTTCTCTATACCATTAAATATTTATGATTAAATAAGCAACAATACATTATAGCCTGGGAAGGGGGGGGGGCTATGATTTATTTATTCAGAGAGTCAAAAAACCCATCAGAATTGTGTGGGTGTGGGCCAAACAATCCTTACAACTGTCATCAGGTTTGATGGCCGTGATTAGTGCAGGACATTACATGACATAATTAGTGTCCAACTGAGCCCCGCCCCCAATGCAGGAACCTATGTTAAACTCTGGGGACATTATTTTAAAGGTCACTCCCTGGAGAATGGTGCTTTCCAAAAGTGCAGGAACTTGTGGGGTTGTGACATGCAGTGCTGAACATTTCTTATTGGTCAAGTATTCATAGCATTTTAAAAACCTGCGACCACAGTCCAATTTGTGTTTAGTGTTTTGTGGTTTGACATGCCGACATGGAGTTACAGAACAAAGCATATGACAGATGATCCAGGCAGGCCTTGTTGTTGGATAGTTGCTAAGGCTGAACGAATGTTTTAGTTCCTTGAAAAGTAGTTCCTGGGACCAAAAGGTGGGGACATACTTTGGGTGAAAATACAGAGAGGACATCAGGGTGGATGAATGAGTCAGTCACATGACTTTCACACAGGAGAGTTATTTTAACCCAAACCATGATTTTTTTCTTTCTTTTCTCTCTCTTTTTTTTGGTAATTGAAGTGTTTATTGGACCTTTTGGACAAAAAGAAAGCTATATTTATGTATTGTATTTGATACAGCAGGCATTTATGAAAAGTAGGTGTGATTCTTTTCAGACAAGAACCTTTTTATTTCCCCTTGTGTTCAGCAAAACAGTTTGAGCAATGTAAACCAAATTGGTCAATATGATAACTCAGGGATCGTTTTATTGAAAATGAATAAAAAGACAATTATTAGCAAGTGCTCACTTGCTAAAAACTGTCTGTAATATACATGTGACTGGAATGAGATGTGGTTGCATATTTGAAAAGCACATCTAAATATCTAAATTTATTGTAAGGTGACATTTCAGTCTTAAATTAGTGTGTTTTATTAAATAATCATAGGTTGTTTCCCTAAAGTAAATATTCATGTTGAAATAATAATAATATAACTGTTATTCATACTGTAACTTTTTCAAAATTAGCAGAGACTTCACTGGCAAAAATGTGCAACTCACCGTGTGAAGGCAGCCATGATGGATTTTGCTCTCAGACGCTGGCTGCTGCCTGCAGTGCACTGATAATCCACCAGAGGGCAGAAGACCTTTCATACAACGGATTGCATATAACTTTCAGGAAAGCGTTGAGGTCTCAGAAACTTGTGTATCAAATATGATGCAAATAGAGTTTAAATGCTCTCATGATTATTACTAGACACAGAAATGTAAATGTACCTTGTGTAGAACCAACCACATTGCAATCTTCTTGCATATTAATTAGGTAGTGTTGTGGCCCTACAACACAACCACAACCATAGCTCAGAATAGCCCAGAGAAGGAAAAAAAAAGGACGTCTCTCATGAGAAAAAATAACCAAACTAACTATGGCAGATATTGTGGCATTCGGATCCAATCGTTTTTGTTAAAAGGGAAAAAATGGGGGAAAATCTTGGTGGACAGGAAAGATGGTGCAATAAATAATGACATGTAAAGTTTAAAGTAAACAGAGAGGAAGGAAAAGGGAGTAAGTGAGTTTTGAGTGGTAAAAACTCATTTAAAAGAGAAGAATTAGATGCCTGAGAGAGGGAAATGAAGTGTGAGGATTCGACTCGCCAACCTCCACTCCACAGTCCATAATTCCACCTGTTTATCAACTGCCTACAGTGGGAAACCAAAAGATTTACATCACACAAAATCCCTTCATACTGCTGAGAAATCTCCTTTTTCCTTATTAAAAAAACCCACCTCTTGTCAAATTTCCCAAAACACTGTCAGCCAGCCAATTAAATACTCCATATCTGCTCAAATCAATTATCTCCACCACGCAAGTGCCCTGCAACACTGTTGTGAAATGATTGAGCTAATGGGTTTTTGTTCCCACGCAGACGGTATCAAACCACTCCGCAGCAATTAAGATCATTATCCACCCTCGTGTTTTTGTTTAAGCCCATTTCAGGTCCATTTTGCTAACTCGCAGGTTCAGCCGTGATTGAATCTGAAGCTCGGAGTGCGTTGTGTACTTTCAACCTTGTTAAAACGCATCAGGTGACCACAAATGCACTTCAGTTGCTGAGAGCCGCGGTCATTTCATCCTGAGAGCTCTCTGTGGCACAGATAATTGACCTTGTGGTGGAAAATAGCAATTAGCAGCTCAAGTAGCTAAGATAAAGTTGAGGTTATTGTGAAATGACTTGCTGACTGGCAGCCACACACTGCAGAATCATGGAACAAAGAAAAAAAAAAAGTTAACCACAATATAGCAAGCCACTGCAAATGCATAAAAAATAAACATATTCCTGCATACTACTTCTTTTAGCTCTGTGTATGGAAACCTGTCTACTTAAAATATACCATCAACTGTATCACAACATGTATGAGAGCAATGATGCAATGAATGATAAATGATAATGGAAATACAATGCAAATATGTTACATTTAGAGCAGCAGCCTCCTCAGCAGGGAATATTAACCTTACTCAGAGCTGTTTCTGTCTCTGTAGAGTGAAGTGTCATTGCTGTGTTATGATAAAACATGTCAGATCATATAATAAACATGATACAGCGTTTTTGAACTAAGCTAAAGACAGTAGAGACAGTTAAAGGGATAGTTCACCCAGTGCTGCAGAATCTCACAAACAATAGAAGTGAATGGTGACCAATTATCAAATGGAAGAAACACCTGAATAAAAAACATAAAATGCCTCCATGCTGCTCATCTGGAGTCATCTACATCTCCTAAAGCTTTGACATGCTGTGCATGTGCATACCATCACAGCACACACACCTGGTTAAGATGGTGTGCGAGCACACATGGATGTGGCTCGAAGCTAAAGATCTACAGTGAACATTCAGGCTAAAAACATGGTGTAAATAGGGTCTTTCAAGTGAGCTTGGCATGTTGGGGTTTTAGGCATCTTGCATTACACCAGATGAGCAGTATAGAGGCATTTTATATGGTTTTCTTTAGGTCACCATTCACTTCCATTGTTTGGGAGATTCCACAATCCTGTTTTCCTGTAAAACTCCAGCAGTGTTTTGTGCGCTTAAAAACTAAAACCAACCTTCAATCAGCATGAGGGTGAGTAGATAATGACTGAATTTTCATTTTTGGGTGAACTATCCCTTTAAGGCTCATTTATATTCATATACAGATACAGACCAAGCCTTTTGCCCACAATCTGCGTACATCTAATCCATATTTTATTGCCTTTTTTGAAAACTTACTCCCTATCTGGACTGCAAACGAGTGAGGCGTGTTTTTCAGCCGACCAGCTGACGCTACAGAAACGCTTTCATTTTTAATCAATGCAGCTGTCTGGCGCGTGTCTTGTGTGTGTCCCCAGCTCCATCTGATGGGCATAAATACAAGCTGAAATGTTAAAAAAACCTCCCTTTACTTTACCGAGCAGCTGGTAAGCTCTCTTTCTATAGGACAAAACTGTACATTTACTGCCACTAGACAACTTAACTGCCAAACTTGAATCTCTCTGCAGTGATTGCCAACATGGTATCTCTTTATCTCTTTTGAATGGTTTCAGCCAAACCTGTCTTCAGTACTATAGTCATTCCAAGAAGTTGCGATCACAAATTCAACAAGTTCCCATAAATTCTGCAGGACCTTGGAATTTTCTCCAGCCACTGCAGCTTTTGTACAAATTTGACCATAATATAATGTAACGTACAATCATAACTTCCTGCAAGTTCCACCAATCATAGCACCCCCCTACACACATGTACGCCTTAACAAACTGACTCAATGTTTTATCATTTACTTTCTTAAAATATTAATATTTTGCCATGAGTACTGAAAAGAACAAAGGGTTTGTCATTGTTATTGAAATGTATCAATGCATTCTGCACCTTTATGTGTTATCATTTTGTGCTCGCTATTTGAACTGGGTTTGAGCTCCAACAACATTTTGCTTCTTGTAGAAGTCGGGGTATGCACTAGCCAGGTTAGCCACTGTTAGCAGCACCTGTTGATAACAACACATTTTGCAGTGTATTGCACATACAAACACCATTGCAACCTGCAGCTTGCACTGTACTGTGAGTACAACGGATTTAATGAAACACAGATAAAGACAGAAGTGCTACTAAACAGTATATGCTGCAGCTTTCACTTTCTTGGATTTTGAATTTGGGTTTGATGAGGTTCGCCCAACTTTCCAAGCGGGAAATCCGACTTCAAGGGGCATTCCATTTGAAATTTCTAACTGTGAACTTGGAACTTCCCAGTACAAATGGAATGCACCATTAGAACAGAGTGTGGTTTTATTTTCACCAGAACAAGTCTTCTTTTATTGTAAATTAATTTTACAACAAAAATAAAAGTCACCAACTATTTCTTTTTTTGTGGCAATTTTCAATTTTCCTGCAATTTCATCATAAAAAACAGAGAAAATCTGCCATGAAAACAGACATTTTAGGACGCAACAATCCCATAAGAAGCCTGTAAAATCCTGGAGGGACTGTATAATGAAATACGAACACAGATCTGGCTATGCGGGACTAGCAGTTTAATGCTGGGCAGGTATGTTTCACTCTTGCTAACTGAAAGCTGAAGTGCCTTTCTTTCATACCCGACATGGAGAGTGATCCCCCAAATGAGAGTTACATTCATAACTGTGGTTAGGCCACAGACTGTGGGTCTGGATTTTTGGTTTGCGGCATTCAGGAAGAATGAAATGAAACTCCACACTGCTGAGAGTTGATTTGTGTGTTTATATGTCTCGCAGCGCTGCCCAGATCAGAGTGAAGAGTGAAATGTGGAAGACCTATTTTGTGTTTTCGGCGCGGGAACTTGTTGTTGTAATAAGTCAAACGTACAACACTGTGCTAACCGAGACGTGTTGGGAATTACTGTATGTGTGTGTCTGCTCCTGCTTTCATCCAGATGGGTTTCTCCTGTATGTGTGTGTGTGTGTGTGTGTGTGTGTGTGTGAGTGTGTGTCCAGCAGCAGCAGCAGGGTATGTATGCCAGTCAGAGCGATGCTCCCTGTCACTGGTGATAAGTGGTAATTGAATTTTGCCAGGCGGAGCTGACAGGGCAGGCCTGGCAGACCAGTGTGTGTTGCATGATCGGGTCTTGGCAGCATAATGCTTTTAATTGTGTCAGTCAGGGGCAGCATGGAGGTCCGTCAGCTGGAAGCTGCCGTTTCACTCTGTGTCTCTCTGCTGTCTCTCAGTCTAAATGCTTCCAGTCCTCTTTTCTTTGTCTGTGTGCTTTTATACTTCACTGGCATTAATCACATGTGTCCCTAAAGCAGCACACAGAATTTTATAGCAGCTTTAATTAATATTTGTGCATAAACAATGGCTAAAATGACAGTGTATAATGTGAAAGGTGGACTCACTGACAACTGTCACCAATCTGCTGTTGACTTCAGCTCTACAGTGGTTTAGTTTTCCTCTGATTCCACTTATTTTCAGCAAAAAAAAAAAAAAAAAAGTAAAATAAAGCTCACTGACCACCTGTCCAGTACCATACAGCAGCTAGACAAAGCTAGCACCTAGCAGGTGAACACAGAGGAGCCAGATATTTTTCTCAGGAGTTGGTGGACTGGACTCATCAGGTGGCCACAAACACATCTCTAAATGAATATGAATGTTGCTCCATGTCTGAGTCATGTGTAAATATCAGCAGGTGTTAGATGTTTCAAAGATGTTTATTTTTGAAGTCTTTTACAATAAGTTTTAGAGTATTTTTTCTTAATTTCTCTAATTTTTATTAAAAATAATTTCATTTTATTTATAGAAATGATTTTTTGACATTGCTTATTTATATTTTTCTTTCTTTTTTTTTTTTTTTGCAATTTTTATGTTTTAAATTACTTTTTATTTGGAATTGTTCCTATCAGTATTTAGATTGTTCATGTGAACCATATGATGCAATGTGCAAATTTGATACTATAGATGAAATGAAAACATTATAAAGTTGTGACAGATCACGTTCAGTTTGTGTCTACCAACGACTTATTCCATTTCAGTACAGTAGAATCTATAAAGCTGTACTATACATTTGCAATATAGAGTATATATGCTGTAATCAGGAATCAGGAATGTTTTGATGTAAGAAAGTAAAGCTGGAGGTGGAAACCGTGTGCTCTCCCCTCACTGACTCATTGTAACTTGTTTTGCCATCATCTTTCTGCCTGCTTGCTCTTTTTTCCGCCTCGGTCTGGTCTTGATTAAGTCTCTAACAGTCTGGAGTTTTTCATGTTCCCCTACTGTCCTTCCAGTCACTCCCCACAGTACTCCCACTCCCCTTTCAGTGGAGTGTTTGGAGTGAGTACGAGGTCAAAACAGGACTCTCTCGCTCTCTGCCTCTGTCTCCGCAAGGGTCTCTCGCCCCGTGTCTAAATGCACTCTTAAGTGTTTACAGCAGAAGCAGGTTGTGATGGTTTGCTGATTAACTTTCGCGGTGCAGCCGCCGGCTGACTGGCCTGGATTAATGTCAGACTGATCTGGCACTCGTTCACTTTCTCTTTCTCACACTCACATACACTTACACACCTCGCTGCCACCACTCCCATGTTTGTGGTAAATTCTGCGGAAAGGTTTGACAGGTTTCGACATATAATCTGATGTGTGTCTGATTTCTTCAACTGTCTGCACTGAAGTTATTTTTTATATGCCCAAATTATTGGTCAATATGAGCCGAATTTCAATAATCAGTAATTGATTACCACTGATTATCAGATGTGGCATGGTCATAAAAGGATAAAACACCAACTTTGATCAAATTTATAAGGTATTTTCATCATATCTTAACTATTTAAAATCAATATTTTCAATTAAATACAATATATACTATTATAGTTTCTTGGTAAAAAAAAAAATAATAGAAAGAAATTCTATTAACTAAACCTAGTGGAGGTGTCCTGCTTTGTTTTATCTGTCAGCTTGATTCAGCTGTAACTTACATAACACACGTCCTGTAAAGATAACCACAAAGAACCCTAAAGTTTTCATTTTAGAGATGAAACAGAGGCAGAAATTGGAAATGAGATGCCCTCTTTCAATCTTATCTCCGCTCTCGCAGTGTCCCCAAATGATTGCAGTAATGAAAAACAGGCAGTGGAATTATTTCTTGTTGCTGTATTACTTTTGTTGATGAGTTTGCATGAGTTGTTTTCGGCGTCTCTTTGGAATTAAGTGGGAGTGAGTGATCCCAGAGTGGCTCAGTGGTTTGGCAATGTCACCTCGCAGCGAGAAGGTCGAATCAAAAGACTGGCCGAGGCCGAGCGTGGCTGTGGTTGGCTTCAAGTATTCACTCCAGAGGTTTGGACTCAACTTTGGGGACTTTAGAATCAACTTGACAAAATCAAAAAATCCCAAAGCTCATTGAAAAAGCATGAATCAACAATTCAATTCATTTTCCTTCATTTTTTGAATCAGTTAACGTTGCAGGAGAGAACCATGAAGAACTAATGTTAAGTGATGTTAAGTTACTGAGCTTCAGTTGGAAAAATGTTAATGTTGAAAAACTTCAAAGTGGTCATCAGAACGAAGTTGCACAAAGGACAGTAAGTGGAGGCTAATATTAATGTAGTTTATAAGCTAATGCTTAGTCAATTTTAACTTAACAGCTAGGTAACTTTGTTTTCACTGAGATGTGAATCTCTTGCTTTGGACTTGAAATTCAAAGTTTGGGACTTGACTTGGGATTTGTCAGACTTGTCTTACAACACAGAGACAGAGAGACAACAACTTTCAACTTCTATTGAAAAAAACATAGCTAACTAGTTTAACAAATAAGTTAAGTTGTTTAGGCCTTTAAACTGACTGACTTCCAACTTCAGTCTACATTGAAATTTGCATAAAGAATGGCAAGTGGAGACTGGTTAAAATGACATTTAATTTGGTGAAAAGACTTGTGTAGATCCTGGAACTCAGAGTTTAGGTCTTGGGACTTGCCTGTTTTGACTTGGAGCTTCACTTGGGACAGTAGTGTGAAGACACTTACTTGTGACTTGTGATCTCTGGCCATATGTTACTCAGTGGCAGCAACAACTTCCATTTTCCTCAAGGAAAGGTAAGTTGAGGCTAATATTAACATAGTTAGCGAGCTAATGCTTAGCTGACAGTTTAACAGCTAAGTAACTTCATCAAGAAGGCTGGAAACACACTGTTACATTATGACTTGTTTATAGGACTCTGAACTTAAAGTTTGGGACTTGACTTGGGACTTTCCTGTCTTGATGTAAGTAGACGCAAGTCTTGAGACTTGATTGTAACTTGCAAAACAATGACTTTGACCCACCTCTGATTTACTCTGTGTGATAGACCTAGTGATCGACAGGAAACTAGCATGCTGGGATAGGCTCCTGCGTCTATTGGCAGAATAAATCAGCTCTGATAATCACCTCTATTGATTGTCTGTAGCCCAAGATGACCAGCAGAACTGATATAAAAATGTTTTTATAGATCCATTTACATTTAATATTGAATGGGTGGAAAACATACAATAAATGAAACAAAACAAAAGCGAAAATTGAAACCATGGTGGAATTTTTCCTCCAAAGAGAGTAAATCAGGTCAATCACAATGGTCAATCCAACATCCAACAATCCTTAGGCATTTGGTTCATGATCTTCAAGTTCATGTTTCTTTTTATGTGCATACAGCGGTGTATGGAAACAATGAAAGTATCATGGATTGACTTGATGGTTGAAAAGCATAAAACAATATGTTGTTTGATTTTTTTGACATCCCAAAAGATTGCTAAATTCAGTTGGGTTTGTTGCTTCGTCCAAAATTTTAAAACATGCAAATATTGTTCATAGCTTGCAATGCGTGTTGATGTAGTTCTGCTGGATGACTTGGTACTCATTCCACTCAGCAAGTTTTAAACATTTAAAAGCCGACTTTATTTTATTTATTTATAAGGATTAGTTCCATCACATGGGATTGATATATTCCACATAGTGAGTGTTAGTCCAAGCCAGGATTTATTTCAGCGATTCCGCTGCCTTCGCCCACTGACCATCACGTCCAAGCTTCTTACAGCTTCTTTATCAGGATCTTCATATCATGCTTGGCCTAGCCCCTTACCAGGAATGTAGTCATTCCAGGGTCTTGTTCATGTTTCATTTGCTCTAGCAGATTCGTCTGGCCGTACCTCCATTTAGACATAGAATTCCACCAGCCTTGGACCAATCACAACCAACCTCATACTGTTTCACAAACACAATTTAGTGTTTAGTGTTTAGCCAAAATACCAGGAAGACAGTGGCGAGGTGACTGCCATTTGTCCGGTTCGGTTGTAGGTCTATCCGATTATATCTAAAGGTATTTTTCTATGCGTGTAATTGTGGAACCTTTTGTCGTTTGTGTAAAACAGACCCAGTTTAGGTGATTTGGGTAACTGATCAAGGTGCCTTTTAGGCACATCCAGGAAAGATGAGCTCTGATGCAGACCCAGAACACTCTGGAGGGTTTATCCCATCTGGCTAAAAGACTTGAGATGTGCAGGAGAACATCAGAAAGCACGCATGGTTCCCTAGTGACTTGTTGACAGAGCTTCCTCTCATGCATAGAGTATTAGAAGAGTTTTTCTTTTCTGTTTTCGAGTTCTGGATCGCTTGCGGTGAGTTGGCAGGCCTCAAGGACCCCCTCACGGAGGGAAATCCTCAGCTACACATTTTTGACTCCATCTTGAAAAAAAGCACAAAGCCACATTCAAGTATTTTAGCCTATTGAATATGTTTAGAATATAAACTAAGCAGGCCAGCCAGTGTGGTTCTGTGTTTTTGCTTTGAGAGATTTCAAGTGCTCAGAGAAGAAAGAGTACTTTTCCCTGGAAACGTCCTTCATTTACAGGCTATTTTTAGGGGGGATTCTCACTTAGGACTTAATTATATCTTATAATGTGAAAGCAAAAGGCAAGCATGCTGTTTTGGAGCCCACACAAAACTTAACAAAATACCAAAAAAATGCCAAGTTTTGCCACTTGTGAGAGTCTTCTGGTGAACACTGGAGCAGCTGTGGTCAGTAAAGGACGTGCATGCAGCGTTCATCCAGCAACTTAACTTAGCTGATCCTGCTTCAATCTAATGCAAATAAATGTACTCACAGAGGGCAGTGCCCTAAAGCTAATACAACTTGACTAAGTATGCTGTTCATTAGCAATGTTTCCATCCAAATGTGTTGCAACTTTTAACCAAAGTAAAACAGCAAAAGAAAATGTGAGTGAATGCTTGTTTCCATCCACTACTATTGTGATTACACTGTAAAAACAAAAGAGTTGAGAAAACTCAAAATTTCAAGGCACTGTGCAGCAACAGATTTTTGAGAAAAGAACTCAAATTCTTAAGTTCTGAAAAAGTTTAACTAACAACTAATCTTTTGTTGAGATGATTGACTTTTCTTCTTTACATAAACTTAAATCTTTTCGGTTTAGAAGCTCCCCAAAAATTGTTTTTAAAAAATGTTGAGTAAAGTGGAAGTAAAGTGAAAGTGAACGAGGGTTAAAATGTTTGGATTCTCAATAAAACCTTTTAATTTCCAGGCATCACAATAATAGCAAATAAGGTTTACACTGCATTTCAAATGCACAATCATGTGCGTTTGTGTTGGATTTTTTGTGTTTATTGAGATATGCAGTAGGTGTTGGTAATTCCCCAATTGGAAAACCATTATACAACTACAGAGGAAGAGCGTGCAATAAGATGAAGAAATTAAAAGAGTCAGTCAGACCTCAAAACAGTAAAAAACAATATAGAAAATACACTGAAAGCATGACATTTATGTTTGTTTCATATATTAATGTGAGGAAGGTTACGTCACATCTGTGTGCAGTGGTCATGGATGTGCTACAGAACCATGGAAGAGATGAGGAGACTGTCAGAGCGGAAACATCTGATCCATCTTGGGAATTACATGTTTGCTTCATCAGAACTGCTTCAAACTCTTATCAAGCACATTAACTCTTCATTCAAAAAGGCATAAAACACCTAAAGTGAAGGTAGGACAGCAGTCTCAGTTTGTGTCTCTTGCACTGTCAGTTATTTTAGCTTATCATCAGGAAAGCAGATACTTTTAGACACTTTGTCCCACCCTTTGAAGAAACAAAGCTTTAAATTAGGCTTAATATTAGCCATTCCCAGCTCAACTGAACAGGTCCACTAGATGGAAAAAGCAAAATGGCATAATAAGCTTAAGTGTAGGCTGTTGACATTTTTAAACTTGCCCTGCCCTGCCTTTTTTTATGCACTCTTGCATATTTGCATCGCTGTGTCACAGAAGCATGAAGCAGAAAAGCCAAGGTTTGTTTTGTTTTCTGGAGAATCTTTCTGCCTGGTGAGAAAAGACACTGAGATTTAAAGTTAGATTAAGTAACTAAATTGAGCTGTTGGATGCAGTGTGTTTGCTTTTATGGTTCAGTTGTCAAGTAAAAGTAACGTCTGTGGTTGGGCCTTAAGTGCACTGAACTTGACAACAACAACTAGTTTGTAAGCAGAAGCCCTCAGTCTGAACAGTACACACCAGCCATTCCCAAAGACTGGGTCAGGACCCAAAGGTGGGTCACAGGAGATTTTGTTTGGGTCCCCAAATAAATAAAAGACCCTGGAAGAAATTTGGCAAATTTAAGATTAATTGCTAGCAGTTAAAAGGTCTATATTGTTTTCCTGATAAGAAGCAGAAAACAAGAGCCTGTTAATTCTGCCTAAATACACTTATTTTGTCTCATTTATGAAGTAGGCTTAAATGTTCTATACTGTTTTCCTGATGAGGGGAAATAAAAGTAACGAAATGGCCTGGTAACTCAACCTAAATTAGTTTATGTATCATTTCTTAAAGTTTTAATATGTGTATGTTTTCAATAATGTGTCAAGATAATATACATAAGTTGATGTGGAAATGGCAGTAAAAATGGTCAGGAACTTTCATTTATGCAAAAAAAAAAATGTGTCCCAGTGTTAATTTATAAGACCTACTGTGAACTGGGTCACAGTGGTTTGTCATTTTTAAACAGCGGGTCCCCATGAAACAAGTTTGGGAAACATTGGTCTTAAGGAATCCTTTCCAGAGAGACTCAGTGTGACTCTAATATAATAGTCATCATTTTAATTTTAAGACACTATGGTATGGTATGGTATGGTATGGTATATATATATATATATATATATATATATATATATATATATATATATATATATATATATATATATATATTTATATATCAGTCCAGCTAGAATAAATATGCTATACATAAATGTCAGAGATTGAGACGCTATGTAGTATATGTTGACATATAGCAGTTAGGAGATGTCTTCAGTGCGTGGATAACGACATCGGGATGCATTCTAGGACATGTTTTTTTATGGGCACCTTACTTCTGTAATGCAGAATGGCATTAAACTGCACAAATTATTATTCTTTGCAAGCTCTCACGGGCCACATGGACTGGGGTGCCCGGCTGTATTTGGCCAACCGAGTTTGAGTTTGACATGTGGGTTAGTCTCTCAATTGTGAGTCAGTGACTTTTCAATCTGTGATATCGAAATAACTAATTCTATCTGAGGTCAGACATGCAGTCACAGCCACATATTTCATACGTGAATAAATATTCTCGGTTTCAACTCATATCACTTGTTGTTTATTGCTCTGCCTCTGTAATATTGTTTGCCCATGCTGGAAGAGAGTTGTCATGGAGATGAATGCTCCCAGTGCCAGAGAGAGTATGACAGTGTGTGGGTGGTTGACACTTGAATGGCAGCCATCAGAAACAGAAGAAAGTCTTTCAGGTGTGAACCTCTATACTGAGTCTTTCTCTCTCACATGCACACACCGCTTCAGGCAGGGAGGTGCAAGGTTTTTTTTAACTTTATGTAATTAAGTCTGGAATAATTGCTCAGAGGTTCCTCTCTTCCTCTCCTCCCTCTCATTCTCCTCTCCTCTTCTATACTTGACAGAGGAATGTAATTAAAAAAGGAGAGAGAGCTTTCCCGAGGTTTGATCATTGTCTCCAACCTCTAATGGAGAGCTTAGACCCGCCGTCTATCATCGACAGCTAGAGAGGGATACGCGGAGAGAGAGAGAGAGAGAGACTCGGAGGGAGCGGGAGGAGATATCGGAAGAGCGATGGAGATGGAGAGATCCGTCAATGAGAGGGAGAGTGACGGAGAAGGGCAGGAGACAGCTGAGGCAAACAGAACATCAAGCTGGCAGATAGAACGTAAAGATGTGGGGAAACAGATCAAGGAGGGAAGACGGTGAAGGAGAACGTGATAAACTACAGAGGGATTGTATTGATCAAAATGTTAAAGGTTCTCATGTCATGATCTGCAATGGAAAAGACTCAAGTAAATGATATAACCATGGTAAAGCCATTAGTTACATGTTTAAACCCTTTATAAAGGTTGTTTAATAAGGAAGTCATACCCAAATGATGATATCTTGTCATTTGTGTTGGTTGTGGTTATACAACAATGTAAGACTTGTTATATCTATGTATCCTACATTCAGTAACAGTTCTGCAATTTGTCCAAACTGAATGAAGAACAGAATCTGATATTTTGGCAAAAAAAATAATTATGTGAAAGTAATTTTCACCCTTGCAGAAACCAAATTGCGATGATGTATGTACCTGCACTGCTGCTCTAGTAAATCTTTGGGAGTTGTTCAAAATGTAATGGTTTCAATCAGACATTTCTGGTTTCTAAGGAGGCACAATACCACCTTTTCATGTCTGATAGCAATATCAATACTGCAAACTTGAGTATCTGCCAATACTGATACCAATCCGATACTGTTTTTTCGTCTCTTAAACCACTAAATCAGCAGTAAAAAATGCTTTGCACTGGCTGTTCCATTGTTTTCCTATGGAGAGAGCGTTGGTGCCCAACTAAGCAGCCCTGCTACCCTTGTCATGGCGCACCGCTACACTCAAAGTTTAGATTATTTGAACTCTGACCTCATTTGCTGCTGACCTCTCAAAGCACAACCAATGAGATAACAGCCATACGTAACGACACAGCCAGAAGAGACTGCTGGTCACTCTTGCGAGAGTTTCACAAATCAAGGGTTCATTTCCAGACACGACCGAAGAAAAGTGTTTCAGCGTTCCTCAAACTCAATAAAACAACAATAAAAACAGACTACAATGTCGCTAGTAAACATTATGCAAAATGTGGACAGTCAGGTCAAGCTATGAGATTTGAGAATCATATAGTTAATGAACTTGAGCTAAAACCAATACTAAAGTTAGCTTGGTAGTTTGTATACCAGGAAGACAGGATGTAGAAATTGTGCTGTGCTTTGGCTCACTGGATCCTACCTTGCAGTGAGTCCAGGTCTAATTTCTTATCATATGAAGGCCCCTTCACACTGTTAACACCTTTAATGTGTCAATAACTGTTATTGGATACACTTTGCCTTACTGAGCCATCTAAGAAACATGCTCAAACTGTGAAACAACCGTTCAACTCCATTAACGATAACAGCCCACAACATGACTCAGCCATCCTGCTGCTTTATTTTACTTAAACTTTTTCAGCACCATTCAAACAATCAAAATGAAAATAAACGTCTTCTGTGTTACTGTGACTCTTCTCTCTTCACAGCATGTCGCTCAAAGTGTAGCTAAACTTTTTGTGTGATAGTTTAGGCTAATGGATCGCATCAAAATAGACTTTTCCGCTCACTCGATATCCGATCCAGTGATCCTTGCCAGTATCGGGCCGACACAGATACTAGATACGAGTATCAGATCAGCTCATCCCTAATTTCTAGCAGCATGGGTGTGGAGGAGCTAATTTTTTTTAGAATAAGTACACCAGCCCATCCTCACATTTTAGTAACTCACTTAATAAAATCACATAGCTCAACAAGGCAAGAGTTAAATCTAGTTATGATGATGAATATTAAAATAGTATTAGCCTAACTAGTCTTATTAGCCAAGCCATTAGTGTGGGAGAGTGGCAGTGGCTGCCATTACAGCCTTAGACTCAGCAAAATCAACGTGAGCTGAAACTGTACTGTATCCAGCACCAACAATGAACTACAACACTTCAATTATAGATTCATTAGATAGTTTGCCAATGTAAACATACAAGAAAGCTGAAAGAGCACATTTGGTCTCTAGATAATGTGTTTAGAGTGAAATCTCAAGGCAGAGTGCAGCATCTGCGTTTTCTAGGTTTTATGTAAGGCCTGAGACAGTTATATTTGTGTGTCAAATAATCTGCCTATTGTTTCTGTTTTCATTGTCTTTCTAGGGCTGAATACTTAATGTCTTTGTTCTTTGTCTGATGCTGTGGAGCTTGTGTTTGAATTAGCCCTCTTAATTGAAACACACCTAGGCCTAATTTGCATCTGATTTTTAGGTACATTTTTATTTGAAACGTGCCCGGCAGCTGGCTGGAGAAGTCGCCGAATGAAGAAAAAAAAAAAAAAACGACTCAGAGAGAGAGAGAGAGAGAGAGAGAGGAGAGAGTATCTAAGTCCTTGTCAGTCACAATCTCTGCGCTTTGGGAGGCTTCAGAAAGAGGGAGTAGCTCACAGATAACAGGGCTGAATCTGGGGCAGGCAGTGATGTACCACACACACACACATAAAAACACACACCAGTCTTTATTGTATCTATTCTTGCTGTCAGTCTCAGCAGTGCCGCACACACACACACTCTCAGTCTGTGCCTCTTTATTCCCCTCTAATTCAATTTAACTGATCAAATATGCTTCATTGGCATGAAATAACACACAGAAACACCCATATCAAAGCTACAGAGGTTATGGTATTGCAGTTTTTTTTTACATTAAACAGATATTCTGGATCTCTTGATGTGGGGTTCTATGAGATAATAATCAATAGTCAGTGTATTTGCGACAGCAAATGTTGGTCAACACCCCCCTAGTTTGGTGAAACAGAGAGGGGCATCAATAAGGAAGTTAAGTAATATACTGGTGTTGAAAGGGTAAGCAACAAAAGCTATTTTTAGCCACTAAAATTTTAATTGTATGCTATATTTAGAATACTTTCACAGCTTTACTATGCTGTCAGACAGTATTTTCTGACAGGGAAATGCTGTTTTATAAGCCAGATTTCACTGTCTCCAAACCAACCAAACTTCACAGACAAAATCATTCATTTCACCTTGCAGAACACAGGACATCCTGGTCTACCGCTGCCTCGATTTGTTTCCTTGTCTGTATAATTGTGTGACTTCAGTGAATCCAAACTATCTTTTTAAAACACTGAAGTCACAAATAAAACTAACAGATTGATGTGGCGCTATACCAGCTACACCCCTGTTCTGCAAGGTAAAATTGCAGATTTTGTCTATGAAGTTTTGTTGTCTTGGAGAGAGCGTTATTTAGCTTACATAACAACATTTCCCGTCAAGTGAAGAGATGAAAATTTTCTAAAAATAGCACACAATTAAACTGACTTTTATCCCTGCTTCTCCAAACTAGGGTTGTGTCAACTGACAACCAATACACTGACTATGTATATCTAACTCATGCAAGCCCACTTCACCTAATCATAACTATCACTTTAATGCACAAGAAGTTTAGAAGTTAAAAAGTCTCACTGGGAACAATCAGAGAAAAGATCATTTGCAATGATAAAATAATAAATTTACTATAAAACAGTTCTAAACATGAGAAAATTTGCTGCTATTGTTCATTTTCTTAAGTGTGAGTGCACCAGTGTGGCTACATGTATGTGTGCTTGCTCACAAAAACATACTAAATTATTAATTGACTTATGACTCGGGGTCATGTGTAAAAGTTGACCCCCTTTGCAGCATGTGTGCGTATCAGTGTTTTCCTCTGAACTCGAGCCAAGATGTGGGATTTGCCGTTGCCAAGCACGTTTGCCAGTCACCTCCACTGTAGTACAAGCGCGGCAGCTGGGGAGGGAAGCTAATATGTATAATGCAGGAGGACGCCTCCAGCTAATGCACTTGAGCTGTAGCCAAGGTGGGCGAAAACGCTCTCAGACCTCTCATCCCCCCGCATCCGACACCTCGCAAGACAACGTGTCGCCCGTTGTTGGCTTACCCCGCTTCTCCGTTTCAACCGAACATGTATCATTTCTCACCTTGCCTGCAGAGAGGTGTGAGTGTGAGGGGACGGTGGCGCGGTGCAGCACAAGCTCTGTGCAAGTTGTTCAGGCTTCTGTTCAGTCTTAAAATCTTTATTTTATTGAACAAGTGGGAAAATACGACAGAGACTGGAGATAATTTCTGTTGTTTCCATTGCGAATGTTTGAAGGATTAACTTAATCCAGTGACATTTTGTTGATTCTAGCCTCAGTCTGACTTGAATGAAGATATCGACAAAAAGGAGCCTGCACTGGAAACAAGAGGAATTACCTCACCACAGCCAATGATGTTTTTAAGTAAGAAAGCTGTTCAAGTAAATATGAGACCAAATACCATCATATGTCTCTGCTCCTCCTTTTTTGCCAATTCAATATGTCATTATTGAATCATAGCAGACACAGAGATTGAAAGTTCATTCTTGTTCATTCTTTGACAAAACAACATCAACTCAAGGTTACTTAGGAGCCTGTCCCAGGGCTGTGATTTCAAGTAGAATAAGAATTCAGGAGTGTTTTATATAAAAATGTTGTGTCAGACCAACAAAAAGGACCCTGAGCTGCAAACCTGCAAAAACAGGCCAGATGTTACGAGGGATCTTTATGCAAACCACCGCAGCATGGCAATCAAGACAAATCATTTCTCACAGTCTGTTCAATGATTGCAACAACTATATTTTACCAGTGAACTACTATAGTGCCCATTTATGGCATGGTGCGTGCCCATTCGGAAGGCCTGCCCGTTTGGAAAGGACCAATTGCCTGGCTCCTGGTATTGCTGCTTGCAGTGTTATCAGAGATTGAGTGTTTCACAATCAGTGTTTTACATAAAAATGTTTTGTCAGACCAACAAAAAGGCCCCTGAGCCACAAACCTGCATAAACAGGCCAGACATCAATAGGGGCCTCAAAGTTTCTTGGTCAGAATGACCCAAAAGGATTCTCTTTTATTCATTCGATTGTTGTGTGGCTCTTATGCAAACTATTGCAGCATGGCAATGTAAGAAGAACCAGTTCCTACAGTCTGTTCAGTGATTGCAACAACTATATTTTGCCCATTTGGGGCATGGCAGTTTGGAACATGTACCCATTCGGAAGGCTTTCCTGTTTGGAACAGACCAATTGCCGCACTCCTGGTATTGCTGCTTGCAGTGTTGTCAGAGGTTGCACCCATCCGGAACACGTGCCTGTTTTCTCGGCACCTGGAAGACTTACAGTTCAAAAGATACAGGCCATAGCATATAGCTTGCATAGCAACAACATCTGCCAAATTCACCACTGCACTCCCCTTGGGTCCTCAGCAATAATCCACTAAGTGTGAAGTTGAATTGATGAACTGTTTGAGAAAGACATGATCCGACAAGAATCTTTGTCAGGTGAGACCCGACAACCTGAGGAGGTGAGACTCAAAAAAAAAATTGAAAGGTTTCTCTGCAGATCAAAATATGTCAATGATTGTTTAGTTGCTGAATGCAGGTGACTAAAAAAGCAAAATTGTGACTAACATGAGGAATTATCTTGTATCATGATACATAGACAATCAGATATCTCCCTTCCTGTCAATCATCTGGGGATTTCTGAATGCAGGGTAGTTGCTTGTTGCTGTGAGTACAGCCACTAACAAACCTACGCCCCTTACATTTTTTTCAAGGACACCTTCCTTACTGGAAACAATGTTCTGACCCAAAAATGAAGGCCTGACCTAAAGACAGTGACTCTGTTTCCACCTAGTTTTTTTGTGAATCTAGGAATTATCTGATAAAGGACAATGAAACTCACCAGACATCAGACGTCAGTTCTTAATATTGTACTCTATTCTACGGACACACCAGTTAGTACCGAAACGTATTGAGCTTTGAAACCCTGCCCTATAAAGGGCATGATAACTAACGATCCCATCATCAAACAACTTTTTATGCTGTCTGGTGGTGTCCTATGAGCTCCCATGCTGCTCTGCTCTTCTAGGTCTTAATTCCCAACAGACCACGGCTCAATGAGCTGCCGTCACACGGGGCCCTCTCTCCCAGTGGAAACCAGAACCCAAGCAATTTACATATGTAATTGAGTGGAAAGCAATTGTGCTGGGAGCCGCTCGCTGCAAGCAGCTACCGGTATGCATGTGTATGTGAGTGTTTATGTGTGTAGACCCAGACGTCAATGAGAAAACAGGTAATTATGATTTATTACAACTTGGGTCTCTGGCCCTATAGTTTGGGCCATCTTCTCAATCAATCTGACCTGTCATAGCAGGCAAATTTCATCAGCAATCGCTCAGTTTCATCAAGTGTCTCAGTAAGGCCTGGCAGTGAGCCAGGATGCTCAATACCAGGATGCCGGAGCAAGCTTATCTAAATGGGATGCAGTGATTTTTAATGTTTTCAGTTGCTCCTGTGCCTTTTCCTGACAGAAAATGGCATATTGATGAGATCTGGGACCATAACAATGTCACTTCAAGGTGGTCCAACAGGTCAAGAAACACTACAAGTCATATGATAAGACAAACAAGGTTTTCCATGCCCAGGCCATGTGCCAATATCAGGTAATGGAATGTCTTCTAATTCTAGCAAGTACATAGTTAACCTTAGTTTAAAAGAAAAGAGAGAGAAAGAAAATAGACCCCTAACCTTTTATAAATTCCCTGGCTAGCCACAGTATTAATAATACACACAGATTGTACTAATGACTTCCCATCCTGGCGACCTGCAGTTCAAAATCTGTAACCCATTGTTGTTAACTAGCAATTAGCTTGTTAAACTGTTTGAAAAAAAAAAGGCCGTAACCTTTCTGCAACAACAATGGCAATACAAAAACCATTCATGGAGCAAAATAGGTTGGGAGACTCTGCTCTTGGCAGATCATCTAACCAATTTTTTCAGTAAAAGCCGCAAAGTCAAATCAAAGTCGTTACGTTTTATAGGTCAATTTTGAAGCTGGAAGTCAGTCGATAAACTGTGATGTTTAGCTATGAAGTTTACAACAGACAGTTTTGGGTAATAGCTTTGCTGTTCAAATACTTTATGTCACAGATGAGCTGATGAGCTGACAGTGCTCTCGGCAGTAAGTGAAGCTCCACTGCTAAAAGCTTCTGATTAGGTGAGTTATAATGATGATTCAATACAGTCAGTTACAATAGATCTCTGCAATGTGTCAATGTATAAAAAAACTGTTCACTTTAAACTTTCAACTCATCCAAACAAAGAAATATCAGGTGACATTAGTAGTAAGTTTGCTTGATTAAACACAAAATATCGATTCTGCAGCTAGGATTCACATTAAACAAAAACAAAAGAAGAGGTTAGATGACATGAGGCAGTGTGGAATCATGGGAATTGTTGTCATTATTGTTAAACAACCAGCATTATCAATCAGAATCTACCCAGGGGAGTGATTGTTCCCCCTGGGGCTTCCAATAGGACACAAAAGTGTCCTGTTGGGTGCCCATATGGTAGATAAAACATGCTGAAGTGCCCTTTTGAGTGCCTTTCCAGTGAAGACAACGTGATAAAGTGCTCTGGGGTGCCCTTGCAGTGGAGAAAATGTGCATAGTGCCCTCTAAAGTGCCCTTCTCGTGGAGAAAACATGATAAAGTGCCTGCAGGTGGGCCATTCCAGAAGAGAAAATGTTTCTAAAATGGCCTCTAGGGTGCATTTTCAGTCAAGAAAATGTGACAAAATGCACTCTAGAGTGCCCTTCCAGTGAAGAAAACATACTAAAGTGACCTCTATAGTGCACTTCCAGTGCTGAAGTGCCCTATGAGGTGCCCTTCTGGAGTAGAAAATTTTAAGTGCCCTCTGGAGAGGCCCTTAAGGGGGCCCTTAAGGGCACCCTTTTTTAAATCTAAACCAGGAATTTGAACTGTTTCCACATAAATGTATCACAAATTTCGTCACAGTCGGTGCCCCTCAGACAGCCTGAGTCTTACTTACTAGATTATTACTATTAGGATTCACCCAAGACCCAAGTTGTAATAAACCAGCCTTATGAAC
Source organism: Lutjanus erythropterus (assembly GCF_056507025.1). Lineage (NCBI taxonomy): Eukaryota > Metazoa > Chordata > Actinopteri > Lutjaniformes > Lutjanidae > Lutjanus > Lutjanus erythropterus. Next base: position 24,170,513 of record NC_139339.1, read on the forward strand.
ACCTTATGCACCTACTGTATCACCTTCGTGTGCACATGTATCTTCATATTTCATACTCTCCAGGTGTGCTTGATATGCTGCTACATCTGTGCATGTGTGTGTATCATGTACAAGCTTTCTCCATTCTCAAGACCTGCACAGCCTCCATCAGCCATGTAAGCGTAGAGCATTAAAACCCTTTAACTGCTCAAAGTTGTGACATGCGATCCAGAGATAATGTACCAAAGCATTCTTCTCCTCGTCTGGCCTGTAGACTTTCATGCTGCGACTGCACGCCAACACTCCTCCGTAAGCTATTCTGAGCCTCTAAGTAGATTGTGTTGTTTTATAATAGATTATAGGGCTGATACCCTCTGATGTGTGTCAACACAGCAGGACTTGTGCGTCTTTAGCGATCAGCTTCTTCCGTCAGATCGACTGTGATCGAAAGATTATCAAACGTCGCACGGATCCGCCAAAGCCACACTGGTGTTTAAGCCCTTTTCAGATTAAAAAGAGCCGAGTTTTGTTTCTATTAGTCCCCTTAATGCGTCGCACCCCTGCAGTCTCCAGAGCAGACACAGGAAGTTTAGAGTCTGCTTTTATCTGCTGCGCACAATAGCAGTACTGTGCTTCCCAAAAGCTTGAGTTATTACTCAGAGGAAATCGTTACGGAGGAAGAATGTATCAAAGTCTTTTGATTGTGGAGGATCATAAGTTGTGCGACAGGAGAGGAATTGTAGTGTCTGTCTGCATGCTCTCCCCCATCCTCTTTTTTTTCTAGCTTCCCCAAATAGTTCACAGTCTTATCTGTGCGATGGTGAGTCAAGCCCAGCTTCAAGTTCAGTATGAAGATTTGAAGGCTTTCTTACATGCATACGGTTTGACAAGACTGCCACTTGTTGGCAGGTCCCGTTACTGCGTCCATAGGCTGGGAGTCAGTGCATTTCTTCCCATTTCAAACCCTTCTGCTCCATTAATCAGTTGGTTTTTTTCAGTGGCTGAGATCAATAATGACCTCAGTGTGTTTTCCCGGATTCACCTGGTCAAACTGTTTCTAACCTTTGTTCGTTCAGTAAAAGATAAACCAATATGGTGATTCACTTTGACCCGTGCTCTCTTTTCCAATAGTGGATCCCAAGATGTGGGGTCGGGACCCAACAAAGGGCTACTATGTAAATATGAGAGGTTGCAAGATATCAGACAAAAAGCAGAGAAAACATTTGTACCGCACAAACCATCTATTTTGACTTCTCAAGTCACTCCTGCTCTTTCGTTGTGAGTTACTGGAGAATTTTCCTTCTTCAGGCCTTTCAAAGACATTCTGCTTTTTAAACGTTTCATGATACGTCATAATTACGACTTCTTTAGTCATAATTTGGAATTTTTTAAATCTCATAATTGTCTCCTTAATCAAAATTTCAACTTTTCATTTTTATCTCTTAGTTACAACTTTTTAAAATGTCATAATTATGACTTTATCTTATAATAATAAAAACTTTTTGACTCATTAGTTGGATTTTTTTTTTTTATTTCACTGTTATGACACATGACTTTTAACTCCTAATTCCTTTAACTCTTTCTATAAAAGAGTAAAAAAAATATAGTAAATAGGCCCAGCATAAAGTTAAAAATATGCGAGAGTTACAGGAAGACAGTATAAACAGGTGGACAGCAGGAGAGAAGGGTAAAATAAGGGGAATATTTTTGAGGATTTTTCAGCCCAGACAAGAGATTATAAATCCATTTAAGAGCATTTATGTATAAGACAAAAAATAATATGGGAATGCATGCATTTCACTGGACAGCAAAGATTTGATTTATTCAGTTAAATGTTCAGCTGTGTTTTCTGTAAGTTCTATTATACAAGATGAAAGTCAAAATGCCGTTTCAAAGCTTTCTCAACACCCCGCCCAGCAGCCTCTATTATAACCTCTTCTGTCATTTTGTAAAATGCTCTTGTGTTGTGTATTGTATAAATGTGCAAGTCTCTGAAATGGCCCGGCCCTGTTTGGGGACTGTCTCATCCAGTGTGTGAAAACAGTCATGGATGGTTCCCACAGAACAACTTCTAAACTCATCAGGTTCTGACAAGACAAAAGACTTGAAGCATGAACACTGACGGCTTTGTTTGGCAGATGTTTGCCTGGTTACCCTTCCAACCTTTGATAAGGACCAGCACACAGCTGCTTCCCTGAGGTGTTTTTGTAGGAACCTTTTCAGGACTTCCATGAAGGTGTGGGGCTGAGTGCCAAGATATTTTTAATGCAAAGACAATCTAATTGCATGCATAGCATAGCATAGTACAGTATGGTACAGTACAGTACAGGACAGCAGAGTATAGCATAGCATAACATGATGTAGCATAGCACAGTATGGTAAAATACAGGACAGTACAGCATAGTATAACATAACACAGCATAGCATAGCACAGCATAGCATAGCATAGCATAGCATAGTACAGTATGGTACAGTACAGGACAGTAGAGTATAGTACAGCATAGCATAACATAGCAAAGCATAGGACCGCATAGTACAATATAGTATAGCACAGTAAAGTATAGCACAGTACAGGAAAGTACAGTATAGTATAGTGCAGTATAAGTATAATATGGTATTAAATTATACAGTATAACATAGAATAGCACAGTATGGTACCGTACAGTACAGTATAATATAGTGTAGTAAAGTATAGTATCCACAAAACCAAGCAGTGTAATGGCTATTTGCATTGTTGGCTAATTCTGAGGCATTCTGAGTGCAGCTATTTTGGGCAGTTATGGGTCAGTGGGTATAATTTAATTATACATAGTGAGACATGATTTTACTTCTCCAAATAACATCTTAACATCCATAATGTCATTTGTTTTATTCAACACAGGATACACATATTCATGCATGACTGAAAAGCAATTGTTTTTTCTTGTCTCACTGTACATTTTGTGTCAGTGTTTCATGATGTGATGTGTGTGGGTGGCCTGTGTGTGTGTGTGTGTGTGTGTGTGTGTGTGTGTGTGTGTGTGTGTGTGTGTCCTGAGGATGTCCAGCTGTCAGAGCTCAACTTGGTTAAACTGACTGATGCCCTTTAAATAGAGACATATTGGCAGTGGCAGGCTGACCTGATTGATGGTCCGGCCCCACAGGGACATGAAGACAAACCACAGTGACACAGTGAAATAAGGAATTTCTTAATGCTAGAAGACAAAGATTTTGCTTTTTTGATATGTAAATAAATGCTCCACTGTATGGAACCCCAGTTCTTCCCTTGTGATGAAAAAAAAACCCTTTTTAATTAATAAGTAATTATTTTGAAATATTAAGTTATCATTTCAAGATATGTTTTCATTTTGAGATAAGCTTTTATTTTGAAACTACTAAGTCATTACCTTAAGATAAGTCACTTTTTAGGGATGTCATGTTATTATTTGGAGATAGTATGTCATTATTTTGAGACAATAAGCCATTTATTTGAGATACTAAGTCATTATTTCAAGATAACAAGTTATTATTTTGAGATAAGTTATGATACTGAGCTGATAAGACATTATTTTGAGAAACTACATCATTGTTGCGAGAAAAGTCATTATTCTGAGACATTTTGCAATACAAAATCATTATTTTGAGTAGGTTTCTCATTATAATGACCTATAATTCCACAAATGCAGAGGTTAGAAATGCAGGTTTGTCACTGATGAAGTGTTTGTTAACTCTCTTAAATTCCCTGGAAAAACTGCCTTCTCAGAGCAAATGTACTCCCAAGGTGCCCTTGAGCAAGGCACTGAACCATGAGCTTTCCAGTGGATCTGCTTGGCTGTCAACAGCGAACACTCTGGGCAGCTCCCACGTGCAAATACACACATGGCCGGTCAGAATCCAGCAAATAAATGAAAAGAAAGACTTGAACAATAAGAGAAACAGCTCATTCCTCTGTGCCTCTTCCCTCCTGCTCTTCTGACTTTACCACTCCACCACTCGTCCTTGTAGGCCTTCCTCCGGCAGCCAAACAAACGCCGGGCCTTTAATTGACCATGTTGCTCAGGGAAGTGTGTTCAGAACAAGCAAGAGTTACACACACATACACACACACACGCACACACGCACACAGCTCTCAAGTAGTGCAGCCAGCAAGATGTGAGGCATGCTACGCTGGCTGCCTAAACGTGGTCATGATGAGAATACTGAGAAGGATTTGTGTGTGTGCGTGCTGCTTACTTGCAAGCTTGTGTGTCTCAATGCATACAAATTCATTTTATTCATCTAATACAATAACAAAATGACTCAGCTGCAGCCTCAGAGTTGAGTATGTGGCAAGGATCAAGGTTATGTGACAAATTGAAGATTTTATATATATGTATATATATATATATTTTTGGAGCTTCTTTTTATTTCCTTTTTACAATTACAGTCGTACAGCACAGACACATGCTCAAAGACTCAACAAGGTCAAAAATGTCTTTAGGAGGCAGTCTGTGAGTTTCTGCTTCCCCTGAATGTCCATCCAATAAGTAGGATTGAATAATAATTTACGTCCATGAGCCCAGAAAAATCAGATTTACACAAGAAGAGAAAATCATAAAAAATACATCTGTTCTTAACTGACACCTTGCAGTTATGTTTTCCAAGTTATAAACATCCTGGAACTAGACTGTGATCATCTTCTTTGCAATAAAAAGTATAACTCTAAATAGTAAGATCTGGTTATTGTCTAAAATTGAAGCTTTTATGATGACAATGGACAGAGAGCAAGAAGAAAGAACAAGAATCGCAAGAAGTGTGGTTGGAAACCTCAGAGACATTAGACACGAAAACACTGACAAATAAATCCAGATGAAGACTATAAAATGCAGTTAAAAGCCCAGGATTAACCTGTTTGGGGGATGAAAATTAGATGCTGGGCCCCAGTTGCAGTCAAGTTCCATTATGTGCAGTGCAGAGAAGAGACTGTTGATGGCATTATTCTTCGGCCCAGGGGCCCACAAAGCAGCCAATAGGCTGCTCTTAAAGCAATCATTGCTCTGTGTGAATACATGAATATAAAAACACAGAGATCACACCAGTTTCTGTCTCTAGATTTTCTTTATGCCGGTTATTTTATGGTCATTTCATTAAATGCTCTTTAAATTTAAAATTTTAAACAGAGGCCCTCTACAACCATATGATAATGTTATCACACAGGGTCCACTTGATATATTTTAGTGGTGCAAATCCCAAACTAATTATTAAATGATTAAATTACCAAAGACCAACTGACACAGTAAAACTATGACTTTTGGATCCTTGGAAGTCTGGGACCCTGGGGCATTTGTTCACAAATGAACTTTAATGCCTAATTGTTCTGTCAGGTTTCCCTCTTTTAGAATGTGCAGCTATAAAACTGTATATAAAATTACTAATAAAATGTCTGAAAGCTGTTTTCAAACTTATATATTCCCCTGTAACATCAATTATTCATTACTGAATAAGCAAAGTTTGGAAGGGTTTAGAAAATAATCATTCTTAAGTATTATTTATTAGGAGGTTTATTAAATTCAAAATTCAAATCAGGTTCACCCAGACTGAGTGGGTCTGGTTTGATAATATATGATGAACAACTTCCCAATATGGGATTTTTTTTTCCCTATCTTTAGAGTGTGGTCTTTCAATTTGAGAGCATGACTCATTGATTTCATGTTCAGATTTTGTAATGCTTTCCCTAAAAACCCTGCCCTCTCAGTCAAAGAGCTCCCGCTTGTGCTTAGATTTGCTCTCCTTCTGCTCAAACTGAATCTTTGCACACAGATATATGATTGCTTGTATGGATTTCCTGCACTCGGGGCTCAAGTTTGAACGGTTAGTTTATCAACTTAGTTATCAGTTTACCAGTTATCAGTTAATTTAGCATTTTACAACAGGATGACAGGATGGTAATAATTGTGTGCTCAGTTGTTGGAACTGAAGTGAGCTGCTGGGCTGATTTGTGTTAGGCTCTTCGCAAGTACCTCACCTCCCAGTGTTTCCCCTGTAATCTGCTGGTATGTCAGTGGCTACTTCTGTATCTCATGGCAGAGGGCAAACAGACTGTGTCTGGGGTGGGTGTTGTATATTCAGTATCCTTTGGGCTCTGCACAGCCATCTAACTTCCCTGTAGTAGATGGGTACCAGTGATGTTCTGGGAAGTTTTAATGACCTGCTGTAGAGTTTTCCTGTCCGGGGCCGTGCACATCCCATGCCAGTTTGTAATGTTTCCAGTCAGGATGTTTTCAATTGCTCTTCTTTAGAAATGAACAAGAACTTAGAATGGGAATTTTGCCCCCTTAACCTTACTTGAGAAAAAAAGCTGTTGAGCCTTCTTTGGCTCTTACCATCTCAGCTCCACTGATGTAGACAAGATCGTGTGTCTTTGCCTCCGTTTTCTGAAAATCAGCTGGTTGGTTTTGCTGACATTGAGCAGTAAATTATTTCCTGGGCACCGCTCTGCAAGAGTGTTGATTTCCTCCCAATATGAAGTCTCGTAGTTGTTTGAAATCGCTATTTCGGGCATTGCAGTCATGGATGTGCAGCGTGAACAGGAGGGGGCTGAACACACAGCCCTGGGGGGCTCCAGTGTTGTGCGCTTCAGTGGAGGAGGTGAGGCTACCGATCTGAATTGTCTGGGGTCTGTTTGTGATGAATGTGACAAGGAATTTTTGCTGAATGATTAAGTGTCCGTTTATGAGTCGGAAGAAGTCATTAATAAGCTTGTAGAGGGCATAGATGTTTATAGCTGTTAACCAGAGCAAAATGTTAATGGAGTTTGGCAGGCAGTGAGACAGGCAGCCACTTAACTCTTTGTCCAGAGTGTGTTATTTCCGAGCGGTGGGCTTTTGTTTCCATGATAACTTTACATCGACAGACAAGTGGCAGTTGACAGCTGATCAGCTTACAGTGGAGGACTCATCGTCGCTTGTTATTGTCACTTTATGAGGTTGCGTGCAGCCTGCACACCTGTGGAGTTCCCGCAGTCTGTGTGGTGTCTAGAGAGGAGGGGGTTGGGGGAAGCAACCACAGATCACATATTAACAGGATTACAACCTATTTAACATACAGTCTTTGGCTCTAACTTACTATTTGGACTGCCATACTCAGTTTTGCACACGTAATGGCCACATATTGCTCCTTTCAGGGATGTTTCACCTGAACTCAGGCATAAGCACCCAAAGATGATGCCTGTCTTATTTAAATGCTGTTGTGCTGAATTCCCCCCAACCAGTGGATATTTCACCCTTGAATAACAATAGCAAATTCATTGTACTTTTGGCATGGAAATTTGCTACTTGTGGTTCCTTGGAATCATGTATAAATCAAGATTTTTGTGAATAAATGAAAGCATGAAAATAAAACAAAAACACTTGTTTGATCTCACTTATTCTGTGAGTAGACATATTCATGCTAATTTGTGTACATGCAGAAGAAGCAGGAATAATGTTTTAAATAATCATTACAATCTGCCTTTTCTTTCCTGTTTTACACTTTATATCTCTTTAAGCTTTGCATCCATTAATCTAAAACCTTGGCGACAGAATGAAGCAGATGTTTAGACAGAACACAGCTGTCAGCCACTGATTTTCATTATCTGGCTGACTGAAGAAACAGTTGTAAGGTTACTACGCTATAACAAAGACTTTCTGTAAAGACCAGGTGCAAACAACACCGTGATGATGATGAACACCAGCACCTCATTGGACAGTTTCCCACCTCTCACAAACTCCTAAAGAATGCGGCTGGTTCATTAGTCCTGATCGATCGGCCCCATCGGTGGCCTTACTCCTGGGTGTCCAGGCCATAATTGTGATTGGTGGGTTGGCAGGTCCTGGTGTGCCCTGTGTTTAATGCCTTCACTTTATGAGCTATAAAACTCTGAATAGATAATCAATACAGCGTCGCCTCGGTCTAAGCAGCGTGTAAGGTTGATGGAAAGTTCTCATGGCCCAGAGAATGGCTTTGAATAAATGTGGGTGCGTGGCCATGCATGCATTTAAATTCATCAGTTTTCCAGTGCAAACAGGGACATTAATATGCACAAGTATTGATATGAGGAGGGTCGCATCTGTGGGTCTTCCACAGACTGCTGACTGAGCGATGAATACGTTGCAGGACATTACCCTTTGACCATTGCACCTCTCACATTCTGTCTGCCTCTCTTTCAGGTGGTGCTGGTGGGTTCGTCCATAAACGAGAGGGATCAGATGCTGTTTATCAGCACCGACGAGGGTTCCTCCTTCCAGCGGCAGTCCATCGCCTTCACCCCGGACACGCTCGTCTTCCACCCAAAGGAGGAAGACAAGCTCCTGGCCTACTGCAAGGAGGGCAGGGTGGGTATAGCGGCGCCACAGGAATGTGGAAATAAATATTCTGAACGAACAACAAGACAGCAGTGATGTTACAGCAGCAAGACGTCTCTGCTGTCAGCGCAGCAATGCATTAAATTTCAATTTTCACACGCAGCAGCAGAACACGGAGCTCAGAGAAAAACTTGATGTGTGATTTATCATTCAACAATACAGCTGTAGGGCAAGTCTTCTTCTCCAAGTGAAATAAATAGAACAGTGGCCACATCCAAACACACACACACACACACACACACACACACACACACACACACACACACACTTTGATATTGCAGCTCATATTGGAAACATGTCACCATTTCACTTGGCTGTCAGTTGGAAGCTCTTTGAAATATACTGACTGCAAACTTAAGATGCCACAAATACACACTGTAAGTTCCTTTGTTAGCTAAACACTTTATTAGGAATCAAAGTTGAGCCAGGAGGTCAGTGAACTTTGGTGTTTATAATGGACAGTTTAGGTCATAATTTTACTGTTAGCCTTCCAATTCAGTTTGGCTAATCCAGGCATTTAAAACATTTATTTGTGTAGTGCCTTTAGATAATACGCTGTACATGAGACACAGAAAGGCATTAAGGCAAGATATAAAAGTGACATGAGGCAATATAAGAAGACAAAGTTAGTTAAAACCTGTCAGGTCATATTAATTGCACCATTAAATTTATTTCTAGCAATACTGCCATGTTATTTTTGGTGATAGAAATTAAATGAAATTGACTGTGACCACCCTACAACTAGTTTCAAGTTAAGAGACTATCATACGACTTGGAAGTGCTGGTAATATTATTTTGAAACAGTAGCTATTGCTACATGCACATGCACATGCACAGCAAGCTAACAAAAAGTAGCTTATTGCATTGAAGCTATTTCACATCATGCAACATCTGCTATTAAGTAAAATCACAAAGAAATACGTTCATAATTTTGTGGTGTGAATATCTAAATATGCTAGCATGGTACTTAGTTGTAAACATAATTTGCTGCTTGAAACACTTACCGCACCTTGAACCCAGCATTTTTTTTTTTTTTTTTTGTCAACAGTGAGTAAAGATACACCTCAATGCATCGTACCTCTTTGTAAGTTTATTAATATTTTCATCACAAACTTCTAAGTGAAGACTACTGTGATGTTTTCACATCTAAGGAAAACTGTCAGTGTTGTTGAAAGTGTTAAACTAGGCTAATTAACACCAACAATTATACCGTGAGGGAGATCTTTCAGGTGCTGCAGCAGATAATAGTTTTGCTACGTGGTTCTGTTTTCCGTCCAGCCCTCTTTGTCACAAAGTACAGCTAATTGCTTTCTTGGTTCTAACACATCTGTACACCTTGAGCAAACATGACATCTGAGACACCACGCTGTTGTCATGTATGTATTCCTTTTTTTTTGCCAGGAGGCATTGAGACGATATAGATATAGATCTGCTCAAAGGCTGTGCTCTCATTAATTATGAGGCACTAATACACAACAAATGAGGCATTGGCCAACCTTTTAACTATCGTTTTGCAGCATTTTTTTCTGACCTGGGGCCCTTATGTTAAATCTTAGAGCTCTTATATTTAAGGGATAAAACGGGGAGGGAAAGTTTCTGTTCGTCTTGTGACTTGATTCTTTCAAGATACAAGCCCAAAAATTGGCAACCACTGCTCTAAAGCACACAGCTTTCACTATTTCTGCCACTGGCAAATAATGAACTAATCAATTCCAACATTTTCTCTGCTTCAGAAAAGCCAAATACACCAGGGAGGGAGGGTCAGCAACACACACTTTTAAGAAATGTCATCTTAATTTTAGGAGACGTTATTGTTAACAAGACCACTGATGTGAAACAGAAGGAACTAATTATCTCCAGCACTGTCTAAACGGCACTGTTTATGGTAATCACAAAAAAGTAGGACAGTAAACTTGACAGTGATGTACTGATGTTTGATAAAGATGTACTGTTTTGTTTTATCATGACATGATTTCATATGAATCTAAATACTGCCAACAAAGGCTCTTGCAGGCATTTTGCCTGTATTGATTTTGCCATTATAATAAGTAGAGGACCTTATTAAAAGATGATTATGTTGCTCTTCTTAGGAAACTTACAATACAATACAGTTACATACAAAAATAACAGTTTGGTATATCTTATGCATATATTCAACACATTCTCACTCCTGACACATCAAATATGGCCACTTGGTCAGTGGCCCCATGTTTCAAATGTATAGAGCTCTGCAGTCAATTTAACAACTAAAATGCGTTCAGCTTTTAAAACTACTTGGTTATGTTTAGGCAACAAAATTACTTGGTTAGGTTTAGGAAAAAGTCTTGGATATGGTTAAAATAAGTACCTTAGTTACGTAAAGTCTCATATGCGCATAGGTTAACTTACGTAAACTAACATATGTACTTTATGTAATTTACATAAATTTTATGAGGAAAAAAGAAGTGAACGTTGAGTTTTGGTTTAACACAGGACACAAGGCTCAGTCACCTGGGTCAAAGTCCTGTGTTTATTTGAGGCATCCATCCTCCCCAACCAATCAACTAACTTTGACAGCACATCAAATGACATCACCAGAAATGACGCAACAGGGTCACCTACAGCATCATGGTTTGATGCGCAGGGGCACTGACCAAGCTGCTGTATTTGATGTGTTGGGGGTGAGAACAGGCTGCTATATTATATTATTCAAGTTTTATCCAACTTTCAGCCACCAATGTTATCACTTCTGAATCATGGATGAACTTCAACCATAAAAGTTTTTCTAGTTTGTGTTCATTTACTGAATTGTTGTCAAGTGTGTGTCAAACTAAACAAGATTGAGGACCCAAGAATGCAGACCAGGCGAAGCAAACTCATTTCAAATGGGCTTTAATAAAGAAACAGAATATACAAAAAGCTTATGTGCAAGGTCGGCAGGTCAAAAGAGTCCAAAAACAGAAAGAAAAGAAATCCAGTGAGGGCAAAAACAAATCCAAAGTAACAACAAATGAAACACGGGATGAACTGACAGAAATAGAGAAACACAAGGACTAAATAGAGAAGGAATTAATCACACACAGGTGAGATAAATAGTTTTTGAAAAAGATGGGAACAGGACAAAAGACAAGAAGTAAAGTCAAGACACATGAGGGTGGACAAGGGCTACAAAATAAACCAGGAAATAACTAACAAAAAAAACCCCAAACCATAGACAGTTGTCTTTTCTGTTATTTCTAATTTGTAGGTCTGGAGGAGGTCTGTTATTTTTGGATTTTTCTTTTTCATTTTAGCTTATTCTGTTGTTATTTTAGAAAACCAACAACATAATTTGAAAGAATGAAAAAAACTACAGAAGCCCTAAGAGCAAGCGAGAAAAAATTCTGGTGACCCAGTTTCTAAGTCTGCTCTAAATTGTTTTCTCTCCTTTATATTGTATCCTGACTTTTAGGAAAAACTTAACAAAAGAAAAAAAAAAGAAAATCAGTTTTTGCCAGGATAACCTTTATAAGTTCCTTAAACTTTTTAAAAAAGTTTTACCAGGGTTTTGGCAAGGATCATTTTTCAAAGTTACTTTTTTTTCCCATCTGTTAAAACAGATGGCTAGAATTGTATTTTAATTGGCACCAAAAACCAGCAGCAAAAAGAAAGACATGAGAGTAATGCTACATAACTTGCTAACACAGTATATGTACCATGTGTTTAGAGAGCATGGAGAGATTAAAACTCACCTTGGAGAAAACATGAATGTTATTATTTCTATATAGAACATGGGGTGATGGTGCACTTCAGCCTCTTGTGGCAGAAGTGAGCATTACATCAAAAAACACTTGGGAGATTGATCCTGGAAAACTTTTTTTCCCCATATGTATCAGAGATGAAAAAAAAAAAAAAAAAGGAATTTAGGATTAGGGCTCGAGCCTGGCAAAAGCTGTTTTTTGTCCTGTTCTTAGGTCATGAACAGTTTAGATCAGACATAGAAAATGGAATCAACATTTTTTTTTTCTCATGTCTGACCTCTGACCAGTTGATTCCACGAAGCACGGCACATCCGCGCCACAGTTCTGATCTGTCCTCTGCACAGCTGTAGGCCCCACCAGCAGCGTTTCAGAGACATTTCAGCAGCGGAGCGTTTTGCCTGACTGATTATGTTTACTTGCTCAGATTTTGTTGATAGGGTCCTCTTTCCTTGTTCTTTGTGCTTCTACCATGGATAAGCAGGCTACGTGGTTAAATTGTTTCTTTTCTGTCTGTCTTTATGATTGTGAGTCTGCACAGAGTCTTTTATTTTGAAAATTAACTGGATTCTCCCTGCCTTTTCTGTGTCTGACTTCCTGCCTGTTTGACCTGCTCTGCACTAATTAATGTGGCAACAGTCAAAAATAGACTCAGAGTCGACCAGAGAGCCGCTTCCGAGTCGCGCCGATTTGCAAGCTGGTAGAATCACAAGCATTGTGTAGAACGGCTGCAATCAACTCCGACTCTGACGTTGCGCAGCCGTAATGGGACGCAGCCACGCCAGGTGAAATATAGGAGTTAGTGCTTCTGTGCAGAATCAATAGAATAAGGACACCTTGGTCTTATACAGGTCTGTGACACCAACAATATTGTCACAAAGTCCATTTTAGCATGTATGGTTCAATATTCAAGAAATCAAATCAAATAATTAATTTTGTTTGTCATTCAGCAGTTTACAACAAACTCTCAAACACAGTCACATACCTCCTAATTGAAAAATGTACTCTAAAGTGGAAAAGGAGCCAGAGACATAGAAGTGGAACATTTAGGACCAGTAGTTCCTAAGTTTGAGTCAGCTCAACTCCCCCTCAACTTTAATAATTTACACGTAATTAAACAAGAAATTCAATTAGGTTTTAATCTGTTCCATATGGGCAGGCAGCAGACGGAAGAGAGGAATCCATTCAAACAGAACAAAAAAATCATTTAGCTAGAGGATGATGGGAGGACTCCGAGTGGCATGTATAAATTAAGAAGGTGTGTGAGGGCAGTGACAGATTTCTATCAAGGTCAGCTGTAGCATTTTTTCCTTTACAGCTAGAACTGTGCATTTGAAATGTGATTTGTGAATCAGTATGATAACTGAAGACTTGTTTTTCTAACGACCCTGAGCGAGAAAGCTTGTTATGAGGAGTATGTGTACAGGCTGTACTGCCTCCACAGCTAATACTCACTGTAAAAAGAAACTTTCAGTCTCACTTCAAAAAAAAAAAAAAAAGTTAGTCTCCAGGCTGCCTTAAAAATGTAAGTTGTCTGAATTTGAAAAGACAAGTTGATGTAATGTTTCAAAACAAATCTAGTCATATAAACCTGATTTGTTTTATGAGATTCAGTTGTACGTGAAAAAAAAAAAATCCAATAAGGTTAACATATATAATATATTAACATATTTTCATCATACTAACTCCAGTTCAAAAAAAGGTGGGAATGTTTCTCCACACAATTGCAGGGAATTAATGGATTTCACCATCTACAATCCACAATATAATTAAAGGATTCAGTGGAAAAGTGTGCCGTGGTCTGCTAACACTAGAAATTTGAAGTTTAATTATCTTTAACAAATTATGTTTGTATATTTGCAAGAGAAGATTAATTGATGCTACTAAATTTCTGTATGATAATTTTACAGTGAGCTTTCATCATACATATATTCATCGAACTATACAAAGGAAGATTCTCAGGAGACTTTCAAATCTCAAACAATGCATGCTGGGAGGTCTACTATTATGCTAATCATGTTTCTTTAGAAACTTAATTTAATGAGTTGATTGAACTCTGTACAGTACATTCATCCAACTCATCATTTCAAGTCAAAACATTCCAAGTTAGAAGAATTTGTTTTTGTAGATTCTGAAGTGTTCTGAAAACAATTTTACAAGTTTTATTAACCTGAATAAAGGAAACTTGTATATTTACATTGACTCAGTGAGAAAAGATTAGTTGATTCCACTTCATTCCTGTCAATGACGAGCATTGAGAAAGGATTGCACAGTTTCTATTTGTTTGTGTGGCAGAGGAAGTTTGTGTGGTGAAACGCTCCGATGTGCTTTTCAGACATCAAGGATAACTCGTGTGCAGGAATCAATAGACTTTCATTATGGCTGCGATCAATGCCGAACAAGCAGGCAACACACACACGACTGCAAACACGCTGCTCATGAAATATTAGGCGCACTCACACACCAAACCTGCTATGATTAATTATTAATTGAGCTCAGTCTTAACTTGGTGAACCATGAAATTCAGTAGCTTGATTGGGTGAACTTTTTTTTTTCCAAATAGACTCTCGATTTATCCTCCATTGTAAAGGATACAGCTGGTAATAGGACTCGGGTTAGGCCTTATAATTTAATGCTACAAGCTTCGGCTGTGCGTTTTTCTATCTAACTGTGGTCTGCTCTCTGTTTTTTTGTGTCCAGCTCTTTGCTTCGACAGACCTGGGCCGCAAGTGGACTTTGCTGCAGGAGCGGGTGACCAAGGACAGAGTCTTCTGGTCAGTTAAACTTAATTTTCTCATTATTGGATGAATACGGACTTAAAGATTTGATGTTCAGAGTAACTTCTCCATTGATACTCAAATGGACAAAACAGTAATAAGAGTGGTAGGACAAGAATGCAGGTGGGCAGAGGACTTTCTTTTTAAATTCTTGTACTAAAGCTGATAATAACAAGTAGTCCTCGGTCACACAGATGTATGCAAGTCGTAAGTCATGGCAAGAAATATGAAGTCAAGGTGACAAGAACTTAATTCACAGTGAAATACTGCTATGGAATGAACAAACTCCCCCATATTCACTGGGTCTGTTGTTCCTTGAGGAGTTAAAGCAAGAGTTTAGCATTTAAAAAATGATGAAAAGATGAATTAATCTCATGCCCGTACATTCAGTGTTTAGACTGTTACTCAATTACAAGTAAAAGTACTGGCGTTAGTAATATGTGTATATATATATATATATATATATATATATATATATATATATATATATATATATATATATATATGTATGTATATATATATATATATTTATATTTATATATAGTAAAAGTACAAAGTATTTGTCTCGAAAAATACTTTTGTGTTTTCCTTAATCAATAGTTAAAAATACAAAACACATTTTTTTCTTAATTTCCTTTTTTTTTTCTCTCTCTCTCTCATTTAAAGTTTAAGTTTAATTCGTCTTATTAAATAAATGGCTCCACATGACAAAACAATATCAAAAGAGATGCAGTTACTGCCATGACTGTTGATTAAATATACATGAATGCATTTACATTCTTAACGGCAATTCATTGATTTATGATTAATCATTCAACTTCCTCACTCCCAATGTATGCTGCCACAGTGTTTTGTTTTGTTTTTTGTTCTTATTTCGTTGTTTTCATTGGCCCTTTTGTGAGCGCATCACCTGATTGGCAAGGAAAATGCAGATAAAAAGTTTTTATTTAAAAGTAATTAAGTACATTACATCTTACATACTTAAGTACCAGGAAAAGTATAGGCTTGAAAGTCTACTCATAAAAGTACAAGTACCCCAAAAAAACTACTTAATTAGAGTAATTTGAGTATTTGTAATCAGTTACTTCCATCCCTGGATATAAGGCTCATTTATGCTCACTTTATGTATGTAAATAGATATGTATGTTTAAAAAGATATAACAGTTACTACTCACATACCTCCGTGCATGCAGCAAGATGTCTACCAGAGTCAACCCTGAAGAACAAGAGTCAAAAGCTTCTGACAACAGTGAACACGGCAACACTGGAGGAGGTTCCAATAATGTATTTCTTGAAAAGAGGCAAAAAATAGAGGCAACGTTGTAGACAGAGGTGGTCTACAGCCTGACATATGGAAGGACTTTTTTTTTTCACTGCATAATTGATGACAGATGTTTGCAATATTTCAGAATGTTTAAACCTTCTTTGTCATGTCATGTCTCTTTTTTGCCTGTGTCCATAAGCTTTCAGAAAACTTGCAGAAATCTGCATGTAACGTAGAGCCTTTAGTCTCAGGGACATCAATCATAGATTTCTGAAAACAGTTCTGATGCTCAGGGTGTGGTGGCTCTTGGCCGTGCTTGACTTGGCTAGCTAATCCAAAAAATGGACAAGGAGTGTGAGAGCTCAGGTGGCTGCTATCTAGTCGCTAGCCACCTGTGATGGTACCCATCTGTCGCTCAAAATGGCCACACCTTTAATTATAATTTATACAGCAGACTTATACAACAATTCAGCCCCCGTATAGTGTCATGAACAAGAAAATGAGCCACAGGAAGCAAAACAGAATTTTGTACCAGGCTGTAAACGTGTTCATTTCTGCCATAAAGTTGGGCATTTAAAAACTGCGTCTATAAGGATTGACTCACTTTTGAAGCCATCCTCAAGTGGCCATTTGAGGAACTGCAGTCTTTGGCACTTTTCACGTGGGCTTCATGTTTCAGCCCTGGAGTTGGCTGCTTGGTTAAGTATAAAGCTGCAGCCAGGACATGTTGAGCCTAGCTTGACTGGGCTAACTGGAAACAAGGGAAACAGTGAGCCAGTCCAATGTGAACAAACCTTAACTCACCGGTTAATACATTATATCTTGCTTGTTTAAGCTGTGTGAATGTATAAATGTCAAAATGACAATTTATGACTTAGGGGGAATTACATATTAACTACTTCTTGGCAAATGACAATCTTTAGCTTACCCAAGTCTCATCCATCAACATACTTTTTTGGAATAAAAAGTTAATGCACTCAATAACCAATGGAAACCTCCCCCCCTCCACTATGTAAAACATGACCATCAGTTTAAGTGTATACTATGTTTGGAATATTTTCACCACTTTACCTGCCATCAGACAGGTTTTTACAACAAAGAGATTTCACGTCTCAAAACATGGGAGTTGCTGATCTATTGCTGCCTCAATTTGGTTAGATTGTTTGTGTTATTGTGTGATTTTGGTGAATCAGAATTAATCTTGTAAACGCCAATGTCACACACCAACACAGTAAACTAACAGATTGAGGCAGTGGTAGACCAACAACACCCTGTGTTCTGTGAGGTAAAATTCAAATTTTTGCACCAGTGTCTGTTGGCCTTGTAGAGTGCAATATTTGGCTCACATAATGACAGTTTCTTGCCGGAAAAGGCCATCTGAGGGCAAAGTAAAGTTAACAAAATATTTAAAAAACATTTTGTTGCTGACCCTGTCCACAGCAGTTCATTGCTTAGCTTGCTACACCAGTACTTATGCTGCTTCTGAGGGAGCACCACCTGCCATCCTCTGTAGGAAATACACCAACTATTGATAAGAACCTCATATAACCCCACTTCAAATAATCCCTTTATTGTGATTAATCTGCATAGATTTATCTGACAAGAGTAACATAGAGTAAAACAATTTTTGGAAGCAGAGAAAGAGATCCTTACTTGTATTCATACCATTTGCTAGTTTATACTCTCAATTGTCAATGTTGGAACATGGTAAATATGGTGATACGAGCATGTGTGGGAGTTTAATTGACTTTATTTTTTATTTTTCATTTGACATACTAGATTTAAATCTATAAATCAATCCCGGATTTATATTGTCAAAAAAATACAGAGTTGATTGTTTTGATTCTTTGGCTATATCCTGATACCATTTTGCCGTCATTTCCACAATCTTGCTCAAATGATAAAAATTATATGTACTGTGCAGCAGTTATGTATCCTGGATACTAATAAATCAGTTTTATGTTTACTATAATACAGGAAACTTCGGCCCCAGTTTTTCTTGAATTAGACATTTGAATTGAACTCGAGTCGTAAGCGCTGGAGTTTATGGAGCAGAACCGTTTTATAGATGAATCTCTTGATAGTTTAGTGGTTCCGATGGCAGAAATAACACCCACAGCCGCCGGAAGTATATGGCATTTCCCCGCACATGTCATATTTCACAGCATGAGAGCTATCTCTTCTTCATTCTCGCCTTCATCTTATCTTATATCATGTATCTCCCCCTCTTTATCTCCTCTCCTCCATCTTCTGATTCCTTATCAACTTTGTTTTTTTTTACCTCTCAGCTTTGTATCTTCTTACTCATCCCTGTCCGATCTGTGTTGCTGTGAGATGATGCAGTCAGATGTGCTGCATTTAAATACAATTGACTGCACTCTTCCCGAAGGTCAGGAAGGCATCCCAGGCTCCCGTTAGTTTGTTTCCTCTCACCACCGATAGCAAATGAGCTGGTTCGCACCCTCAGACACTTTTGATTTATACCACCGACTCCAACGCACAAATCATCCACAGCCTGTGCTGTAAAAAAATGAGAAGGTGAGGGAGACTATGAGGGAGGGTTAGAGAAGAAGAGAAACAGCCCCAAGTGCTTACTACTTAAAAAGTTACATACTCAAGACTAGACTTGTGATCTGACTCTGCAACCTAGACCTTGGCTTCTGTTGTCTTATGAGGAAGAAATAAGATTCTTATTTTGAGCTTACTGAAGTCTCATCATTTAAGACAGCTGAGTTTTCTTTTACATCTCACTGTTATCTCAAGAGCTAATTATTAAAGACAATTTAAGATCAGTGCAGTGAGTCAAAAAAAGGAACATTTTTTTTTTTTATCTTCAAGACAATTTTCTTTATATAGGAATTATCTCAGGGCACTTTTCATACTCTAGCTTCATACTCAAAAATGAACGGCATAATATTTTTACATGAGCAATGGATCAAATGACTATACGCAATGTACAGTATATCACTCATACTGACAAACCCACAGAGAATCATTAGCCGACTCTACAGTTTCCCTCAATTTAACGCAGATTTTTACTGTTTTAGGTCATTTGTTTGGTCTTACTGCCTAGAAGTTTACTGTTTTGGCTCTGTCTCACCATCTCATTTACCTTGTTAAAAGCTCTGATAAATGAACTGCATATAACCTACACAGCACTAAACACCAGAGAGGCAAAGTTAATGACTAACGGGTGAACATAGAGGAGTATTTAGCAGCTAAAATGCCAGATATTTTACTCAAAAGATGATGATGGAGACCAAACAGAGCTATAAGACAAGTAGTGGATATTAGACACAGATTTATCACAAGTACAAAAACTAATAAATCTTTGCTCTGTGCTGCTCAAAATCAATGTTGATCGATATGCGGATGTCATGATATTATTGGTTGAAATTAGTTGGTTCAAGCCTATATAAGCATGCATCATATTTTTTTTTTTACAGGAAGAAAACATGATGGCATTTTAATACAGTTAATCAATTAATTAATTTATTTTTATTATTTATTTATTTATTTTTGTATATATTGGCATATATTGGTAAATATGTGCACAATATAACCAGGGATGTGATCTAAAAGGGTTAACAAGGCAATTTTTGTTTTTGTTTTTTTTATTCAAGCAAAAAAAAATGCTCAAATAAGCCAACTTTGGCTCTACTACACCTAGCAGCAAACAGAAAAGACACAAAGTTAGGAACTAGCTGGTGAATGTAGTGGAGGTAAAGAGACAGATATTTTCCCCAGAGGTTGGTGGTGACCAAAACAGAGCTAAAAGAGAGTGAATATTTGACTTAAATGCATCACAAGGACAGAGACACAAATCCAAATAAATGCTAATTTTGTTCTGTGTCTGGTAGGTATGTATATAGAGAACTGTTAGCTAACATGTTAGCCACAACAATTAATTAATTGAACCTAAATGCACTGATATGAGATGAATATCAATCTTCTCATCTCAATGCATATTTCCCAAAATGTAAAACTATCCCTTCAAGGTTTATTAACATTTTACTTACACTGGAAAGTTTTAATAAAGTACAGATTTTTTATATGGTCTGGCTATAGCTGTATCTAGCAAGTAGAATATCAAATTATTATTTTACAGCACATTTAATCATTGCTGCTCTGAAACTCTGAAAACCATATTTTGCAGAAATTTTATTTACTTCAGGTAAAATGACTTGCAGCAGACACACGCTCATGTATTCGGGTGTGCACATATGTAAGGTTACAACCTGCTCCTGTAAAAAAAAATTGTTATGTGGTCATGGACATGCCTGTGCATACATGTGCTGTAAATGTGTGTGGTCAGAGTTGTTGGCTCTGGCCTAAGCCTTGCCTGTGGCCTAACAGTCGTAAAAAGCAACAAGAGAACAGGAGTCTGGAAGCCAGCTCACATAAATCACATTAAAAACATCACATTAAAAGCAATCTGCTGTTGGGGTGGTATGACCAAATGTGTTCCTGTGGACCTTGTTTTTGTGATCCTTGGCTATAAAGTTTGTCATCCTGAATGAAAAGAAACAGCGCTTTTTGAAATTGAACGGGCATCTTGCAGGATGACAACTGACAACAAAAGCAAACATTCGGGGAGAGGTGATAAAAATGAAAAGCATGCGGATAAAAGCGTAATCGAACGGCATTGAAACCCAAGCTGGGATGAAACTGAATTCCATCCCTGGGTTGGATGTTTTTGCAGCGTGTTGCACTTCCTCCTCCTCCTTTTCTCTTTTCTTTGTGTCTCTGCCTCTCTATCTGTCAATCAGCCATGTCCATCGCGCATTTCATTTCCCCTGCTTCCTCTTCAGCCCTCAGCTCTTATTTAACTTCCCTGACCAAGGGAGAAGGAAATCCCACACACTTAGCCTGCGATGAAGGTCTAACTGGACCAAAACGTTAGTGGAATGAATAAATGATGTATTACCGGTGCAGAGTGCGCCTTCACCTTCAGTCTTAAGGCATTTGCATTTCAAGCATGCAGCTGACACTTTTATCCACAGTAACCTGCTCTGAATGAACAGGCAGAGGTTCAAAGGATTGGTCAAGGACACTTTAGCAGGACACACAGGACCCGTTAAAGAGTTCTATTCCAGTCCTCTTCCTCTTTCTTCCATCAATTAGATCCCCATTTTGGACTGGACTCTTTTGGCGACCTCTTGCGGTGAGACAAACGACTGCATTACCCAAACACCATTCAGACCTGCCATATTTTCTGTAGAGAAACTCACGACTTCCGTTCACTGATCACAACAGCTGGTTCTAGAAGCTGTATCATGCCGTGCCACCACGAATGAGTCAACAAACGTCATGCAGGCATGGCAACGTCTGACGTTGACACTTCAAACTGCAGAAAAGAAAAAGGTCCTAAGTGCTCAGAAGTTCAAACAAGTGTAATGAAGGTACTCTTTAATAGGGTACACAAAAGCTCCAAAAAGAAGAAAGGTTCCAGGCACTCCTCTGGCACAATGTTAAAAAACTTTTATTCAATAAAAATAAAAGCTCAGGTTTTTTTCAGCTTTTCCCAGAATAGTGCTTCAAACCTTTCTTCTTTCTCAAAACTGCTTAAAGTTGAAAAACAAAGTATGTGGAGCTTTGAGTTAAGATTATCATCCCCGCCAGGCCTAATAACAGGGGGCCGCAAATGATCAAGAACTGCTAGAGTTTGAAATCTTGACAACCTGTGTTTGGGTCACTGACAGTCTCTGCTGGTTGGTGACATTGCAGTAGGTGCTTCTCACTCTACTGAGTGACCTTGTCTAGTGTTTGCTTAAATTTTAGAGCAATCTGACTGTTTCCAAAGCCATATCATGAGTTAGAATGAACCAAAGTACATTTATTCATGTAGGAACAGTGATAAGTTTCTGGTACTTTTCATGACTACTGTATTTCCATGTGGAACACTTTGTACTTTTCCTCCACTAAGAATATAAATGTCATGTTTATACCCCATTACCCTTGGCTGACAGCTTTAGACACTTTAAATAAGCCTGGTAATCATGGCTATTACCGAAAAATTGTGTATCTCCTAGCTTTTATTCTTCCAAGAATTCTGAAAAAACAAATTAGAGAGTGTTATTTAATCTCATATTTAGAATTTTGGTAATTAATGCTAAAATGTTTCTTCAGCAGTGTAGCGTTACTTTTAACTTGTAAAAATGCAACTTTACCTGCTGAGAAAAGTAACTCTAAAAACTACTTTCTTCCTTGTAGATTGGTTGGTTATATTGTCCGATAATTTAGTTTACTCCTTTTTTGATCCAAAGTAGTGACATTCAGTTCCTCTTGCAGGTAAAGACAACTCTCCCAAGACTAAAAAGACTCTCCACAGGCATACAGCATGGTGCTGCAGTACTGACACGAGGAAAGATTTTCTTGATCTTTGGGAATTTGTTCAGTATGTCCATCACAACACCCAACTTAATGTGCTCCACCATTACATGACAACAACTGCCAAGCTCCATGTGACTAGTCAACTGAAATCTTTCAAGAAGTTCGGAAACAAGACCAGGAAAAGTGGTTTATTGGCCAGTAAGGAGAACTGCTTGACTCATGTTGGTTTTCTCCAATTCTAGTGGACCTAGATTTATGTAACACTCGTGAAAGTCTTGCCTTAGTATCATGAGCTGCAATGAAAATGTAATATAAAGCAGATCAGCTAAAGTTTTACTGGTATCACCACCTGTGAAGTCCCTGAGGTAACTTGATTTATTGCTAGTTTGATGAAGAACTGACTTAAGTCATATTTACTGCTTGAATTGAAGAGTTTAATAGACCAAGTAGGCAAACTGCTCATACAGATCACTAGACAAAGACATGAAACATCAACCATGCGCAGCACATCCTGTCGCGCTTCCTGAGATCTATCTTTCCTCCCTTTGCTCCTTCCTTCCTCCCTTGTCCCTCCATGGCCTGCTAATTGCTCGTAAAGTCTCTTTATAGGCAAAGTAACGAGGTTTTAAATCTCCACTCTATCTTTACAGGGCTGGAGAAATTTCACAGACTCCACTACACGGTCCTAATCAGATGAACTGCTTAGTTTACTGCTCACTGAAGGGCACGCAGAGTGAGCGCACTGTGCTGTATGTCAGTGTGCCTCTAAGAAGGAAGAGGGGTATAAAATTTTGGAGGTTTTAAGCATGTTAGACAAGGCTGAGTACATCTGAGTGTACTTTCCAGGAAGAGCTGAGCTGTGCATATATACTGAGCTATCTGTGTGTACTTGTATCACTGTATATTTCAGCCCAACAATCAGTTTGAAACATTTTATGTATCAATACCTGCACATTGATATGTGCTCTACACTCTCAGATCATTTGGGTTTCAAATGATTCAAGTCCACTGGAATAGAATTCCATTTAATTTTAAAAATTGCTGACATTGGATGATTAAAGTTAGGGAAAGGTTAGGGAAAGACTGTCCATCCATCCATTCTGGGGTGGGGTAATGGGGGCAGCAGACTAAGCAGGGTATTCCGGATGTCCCTCTCCCCAGCGACACTTTTTAGTTCCCCATGGGGGATCTTGAGGCGTTCCCAGACCAGATGACATATGTAATCCTTCCAGCGAATTCTGGATTTACCCCAGGGTCTCTTGCCAGTTGGACGCACCCGGAAAGCCTCCAAAAAAAAAAAAAAAACGTGCCCAGGAGGCATCTTAATCAGATGCCTGGACCACCTCAAATGACTCCTTTCGACACAAAGGAGCAGCAGTTCTACTCTGTGCTCCCTCCAGATATCTGAGCTACTCACCCTATGTCTAAGGTTGAGCTCAGCCACCCACCAAAAGAAATTTCCACCATTTGTTTCAGCAACCTCATTCTTTTGGTCACTAGGCAAGGCAAGGCAAGGCAATTTTATTTATACAGCACCATTCATACACAAGGCAAAATTCAAGGTGCTACTACCCAAAGGTCATGAGGGTTGGAACGTAGATCAATTGATAAATCCCAAGCTTTGACTTCTGGCTCTTCACTACAACAGTACAACGTCCATACAACTAAATACAACATCTGCATTACTGCTGATATTATGCAGTAATTAGGGAAAGACTGTGGTGATGACAAACAAACTGTGGCTAACATAAGATTAGGTTAGGTTAAGAAAGATTGTGGTTGATTAATGGTCTGTGACAGTATTCCAGACGTCCCTCTCCCCATCAATGCTTTCCAGGAACTCCTGGGGGACCCCAAGTTGTTTCCAGGGCTTTTGAGATATATAATGACTGCAGTGAGTTCTGGATCTAACCCAGGATGTCCACACCACCTCAACTGGTTCCTTTTGACATGAAAGAGTAGCAGTTCTACTCCAAGCTCTTAAGTCTGTTTGCTCAATAGAGACTGAGGAAAATCTCCCAGCTTTTACGGCTAAACCTGGGTGAAAGAATTAGAGAGTTTATAAAAACTCCATTGCTGAAGCAACACAAAGTCTTTAAAAAAAAAACATCCCAGTGTGTCGTTGAAAAAATGGAAGGAGTAGGTTTTGTCTTTTTCGGGCAGCTACGTCGCATATAGATATTTGTAGCCAGTCGGTAGGTGGTGAGATCTCAGATTGTCTCATATCCAAGCTTTTCACCCTGTTTTTACAGCTGAGTCAAGACATCCCACGAGAGAATCTCAATTCAGCCGATTGTATCTGATCCGTTGTGCCGTTTTTTTGGTCACTACCCAAAACTCATTACCATAAGTGAGGGTTGGAACCCTGACTGGTAAAACAGAACCTTTGCCATCAAGCTCAGCTCCCTCAACGGCCTGGCTCAACGTCCACATTTACAGCTGACACAGTAATTAGGGAAAGACTGTGGTCATGACAAACACACTGTGGCTAAGGTATGGGTAGGGTTAGGTAACTGAAAGCATGGTGAATGTTAGGTTAGGTAAAGATTGTGGTTACTCTTAATTAAAGTTCAGGATGACAACTGCGGTCTCTCATTTAAAAGTCACTACTACCAAGTCCATTAGCTGCAACCTCCTTTAATTTTTGCTTTTTGACATCAAAGGCACATTGTTTCCTGCTTGGGCACCGAACATGGTCCATCGTCCAATGTCAAAATATGAGAAAAATATGACCTATGACATCAACATTCATAATTTTGTAGTTTTGACCATCTGTATGGTTACGTACTTGCATTGTTCCTGGTCTGAAATGTTAATGAATGTAATTCTCTTCTGTGTTCCAGGTCAGTATCTGGTGTGGATGTGGACCCCGATCTAGTGCACATGGAAATGCAAGATACGAGTGGAGGTAGAGTGATGTTTCATCTACTCATTAAATAATTTATCATGAGACCGGTCACACCAGGACAGTGAAGTTTCAGACAGAAATGTATTAATCTTAATGGCCTTGCCAAGATCTGTTGATTTGCTCACAGCAGGAAAGTAAATATGTGGAACTTTCTCATAGAGTTCAAATTTGGTTAAGTTCTTCACACAAATTTTCATAAGTGACCAATTTCAAACCAAACAAACCAACCATGAGAAACAGTGAGAGCAGCAGTAATCACTACATCACCAAGGTTTTGCAGGAAAACAAATGAATGGTATTTTGCCTTTTGTGGTACGATGGGACATTTTGGGTGAAAAAACAAAGCTATATTTACATTTACTGTTGTCACCAAAACGAAATGTGTGTTTTCTTAATCCCTGATGAACACGCTGAGTGTATTTTCTCCTTCAGAAAACATTTACAGAGCAGATTTTTGGGGGAATAACAATGGCACTGCTGACATTCATGGTTGCTAGCTAGCAGTCTTCTTTTTTTTGCCTTTGTTGGTACATTGGTACATTAATTAGCATACTGCCAACACTCAATCAGAGGACTGTGTATTGTGTGTTGTATCATGCACACGTGCAATGTATCAGCTGTGCAGACATTAGCTGTAGCTAAGTAGCTAACACTGATAAAAGACTCAACTTGACTTTGACTAGGTATTCATGATTTGAGGCAAGAGGAGATGACTTGAAAGCATACTGGGCAACCTTGAGACCTGAAAAATAGGGAGGATTTGGAAAAAAAAAAGTTTCAGAGACTTTATTTCCTGCATTTTTGAGGACCTCTAAAGAATAAAAATAACATAAAGTACAAATACTTAACTACTGTACTTAAGTAAAGTTTTAAGGTATCTGTACTTTACTTGACATTTATTTTCTGCGTGAAGATCTAACAAGACAAAGAGGCAACTTAAGAGATGTATCAAGAAAAAAAACAATGTAAAAGACATAACAAGGCAAAAAGACATAACAACACAAGACATAAAAGATGTAGTGAGACAAAAAAGATGGAACAAGATGAAAAAGATGTAGCAAGACATAAGCAACATAACAGACGTAAAAAATTTAACAAGCCAACAATGACGTAAAAGATGTAACACGACCACAAGTACATAAAATACATGACAAGACGAAGAGACCCTAATAAACCAGAAACAATGTAAAAGATGTAACAGGACAAAAATGATGTAGTGAGACAAGGAAGACAAATCAAGATAAAAAAAAAAGTAACAAGGCAAAAGTAACATGAAAGACTTAAGACAAAGAAGGTGTAACAAGAGGAAGGAGACAGAGGGAGAGTCAACCGTGGACAGAAGGTGAGCTTCAGTTAGCTTTACATAGAACTAGCTGGCAGAACTGTCTGTCAGAGGATGACTTTTCACTTTTATACTTTCAGTACATTTCAGAGTCTGTGCTGTTTCACTTTTACTTGAGTGAAGACCTTGGATCAGTACAGATTTTTCCCAGAGACTATTTTTTCACAAGTATCTGTCCTCTACTTTTGCCAGCTCTGGTTCAGACTTGAGACCTGGTTGTGACTTCGTCCTACCTCCACTGTGATCTCATAACATCATACCCGAAATCTATAGTGTTGAACAGGAATCTTCCTCTCTGCTAAATGTCTAATACCGAGAAGAGAAACTCAGGTATTCCACTGACATGACATGTGAATCAGATCAATTCAGAGACAAGAGTCACTTCTCTGTGAGACCTGCTGATGTGGAGAATTCTAATGTGCAGTACAAGTCTTAGCATAGCCTGCAGTGTAAATGCAGCTAATAGACGAGGTGAATGGATGGTTGACCTTGCTGTGGGTGGGGTGTGTTTCTGTGTGTGTGTGTGTGGGGGGGGGGGGGGGGGGGGGGGGTCAATGGAGAATTAATGGGTACATGAAGGAGAGTTGTCAGTGGCCCGCGGGGGCAACAACGGCAAATCTGGATTATCATATCAGCTGAGCGACAGACAGACAGGTTAGTGCTTAACTCCCCACCAGGGGCCAAGAGGGTAATAGAAGTAGTGTGAGTTTGAGATTGTGTGGGTTCGTTAATGTGTTCACCTACCGTCTGGGTCTCCCAACCCATAATCCCCCACTCTAAACAAACCTGAGCAGGCAAAGTCAGAAAGTAGTGACAGATAGTGAAGGGCAAAATGAAGGATACGTTTTTCTGTATTTGCAGCGCCACACTCTGTTCCTCCGTAAACCCCCCCTCTAGGAAAATACAAACACTTCTTAAACCCCTTGAGGAGACACGCAGTCTTTTAACCCACACACAGAAAGATGCTGCCTGCAATGTGAAAGCTGTCAGCCCGAACAACACTGCCTGTGTTTGTGGAGGGTGAACGGGAGAGAGGCTGTCTGTCTGGGCCAGCTGCCCAGGCACGAGAGCTCTTCCTGGGGCTAGGCAGCGCCACATGGTCCCCCCTCCTCCTCCTCCTCCTTTTCATTTTCCTCCCTTTTTCCTCTCCTTGCTTCCGTGCCCGGATAGATAGATAGTCGAGGGGGGCTGGAGCGATCAGGCATGCCAAACCAATCTGTTCGTCCCGTGCCCCCCTGTCACACATGGCACTGCCAAGGTTAAACGGCGGCACGCTACAAAGAAGGACATAAAGTCTCGGGAGTCTCCGCAGAGGCGGGGAACCGTGCCCGGGCCGTACCAGGGGGGAGTTTGCGCCCAGGACCGGCGGTTGACGAGAGGGACAGGACTCCAGAGACATGGTGGTCTGTTGATGGATGAGGCGAGTGTACAGGGAGGCTGGCACAGAGTGTGTTTGTGTGTGTGTCATTAAGGGGGATTGATGTGCAGGAAAGCGTGAGTGTACCTTGTTCATGCGCCGATACACACAAGCATTCACACACCTTACTGTTAGGTGTGTAGAGAGACACATAGGGACATACATGTATAAACAAACACTGTAAAAATAACCTATTTATTTTAACTGAAAATAATTAGTGGCTACCTTCAAATGATAAGTTGACTGAATTTGAAAAGACAAGTTGTGGTAATTTTATAATCTTAGAAAACATAGAAGCTTTTTTTAGTCAATTAAACTTGATACTAATTCAGTTGAGAAAACATGTTCAATGAGGTTAAGATATTAAGTTGAGCCAACAACCCTGCAGTCACACTGACAAACCAACACTGTAAAAAAAAATATTTGTTTTAACATAGAAAAGTTAGGTAGGCTGGCCTAAATTTTTAAATTTTTAAGACAAGCTGAGGTATTTTTGTAATAATTCCAAACAAATGTTTATAGTTAAATCTAATCAAAACTTTATACTAATTCTGTTAAGAAAACACGTTCAAAAAGCCCATGATATTAAGTTGAACCAACAACTTTTCAGTCACACTGACAAACATAACAAGCAAATTTGATTTTTTTTTTTTTTTTTTTTTTTTTACTTTCTTTTGTTTTCTTTCTTTAGCATTCACACACTTAACTTTTACATGTGTACAGAGACAGGGACATACATGTGTAAACAAAAACATACTGTAAAAAAGATCTATTTGTTTTAACTTAAGAAAAAGTAAGTGGAGGCCCTAAAATTTTAAGTTGACGGAATTTGAAAAAGATAATTTTATAATGATTCAAAACAAACTTTTGTAGTCAAATCTAGTCAAAACTTGATATTGATTCAGTTGTACTTGGGAAAACTTAAGATATTAAGTTGAACCATCTGACAAACATTACAAACAAATTTGATTTTCCTTTATATTTTCTCAGTTTGAATAGTCAGACAATATATGAAACTGCTCCCAGTGAATTTATTACCTTTAACAAATTCAAAACTAACCTTATTTTTTTAAGTTAGAGGTACATGTTTATTTAAGTTTAAGTTCAGCACTAAAAACAGAATTATTGGAACAACTTAAAAAAAAAAATCACTTGATAACACAGAAATGAATTAAGTTTTTTTTTTTTTTTCAAATCAAGTTAAGCTAATAAATCTGACTACTTTCAAATCAACATTTTGCACTAATGCAACTTAAATGGAAATTTAAGTCAACTTAAAAGTTTCCATTTTTCCAACTCAATTATTTGCTTTATCCAAAAATAAAACACTGCTTCTTAGCATTGTATTGAGTTTCAGGAAAATCTTTTTTTTTTATTGTAACATTAGTGTGTTATTTTAGTTTGTTAAATATAAATAATGTAATTGCCAACATTAGCATGACTTAATGTTAGCCTGACTGAGTTTACAAAAACTTAAAACAACAGAATTTGCCCAGTTCTGGTGGACCATAAATCTAGTATAATATATTATTTTATCACAAAATATAATTTTGTCTCACATTTCTGAATCACCAAGAGAAAACAGCTCAACTGCAGGAAGAAGCCAAATCTGAAAAACACATAGACATCATGACGTCAGAAATTTTTCTATTCCACAAAAGTAGACTGCCATCAATGAAATAGAGACCTGAATAGGACTCATTTGAAATATTACATTACTTCAACTACTAATGAAATACAGTTTTATTTTACAGTGTCAAGTGTTTTGAAAATAAATACTGAAAGTTCATTAACTTGAATGAATAAAACTTCCATATTCATGCTAGGTTAATGCACACAGTGCACACAACACAACTCTGACCACCATACAGTCAGTATGTTGCAATAAATTATTAAAGATTTTAGTCATCCATGTTTATTTATCTGTCACTGTTTTGTACAGTTTTCTTTGTTACACCATCTCAGTTGCACAGGTGCAGGAAAACACATGCATGGGTGCTTGGTGTGTGAATGTGTTTGCAGGTGTGTGAGGACAGCAAGTAGCATGAAGAAGTGTGTGCGCCACACGCTGCAATTGAACATTTAGCCCAATCTAATGGTTTTTTAATGAGTTCTCCGCCGTATGCTGCTTTGATTAAATGTCCAGGCTTTTCAATAAATTAGCCAGTCCATTTGTTAGACCAGACACCTCTGAAAAAAAGAGGAAGAAAAGTACAGAGTCAGTGAAGAGGATAGACTCTGTAAACATGAAGTGGAGTTTATTGTGTCTGTTTATATTCTCTGGTAGCATTCATGTTGTCACACAAATAGGCTAAATGGGCAAAATGGCAGCCACCCCACCTCACTCCTTGGAGCCTTACGGTCCTACCATTGGCATCTTTAGGTAGGACTGTAAGGCTCCAAGGAGTGAGGTGGGGTGGCTGCCATATTGCCCCCAAGAACTTTATTTAAAAAAAGATTTAACCATGTTTGAAGAACATTTTTCACAATACAATAGGTAGCACGAAGGACCAGCCAAGAGCCAATCCCAAAAGCTGGCTATTGTTTCTTGTTGTGTGTTGTATGTTGAAGAAGTAAATTTGCTATAACATACAAGAGTAATCTAAAATAGCTAAACATAGGCTAAAGAGTAAGCTATTTTACTGAAATATACAATAGAAAGTAAACAGTAAGCTGAATTAGCTAAAATATAGGCTACAATAGTAAACTAGATTTGCTAAACTATACAATAGAAGGCTAAATTTGCTAAAACATGGGCTACGAGAGTAAGATGGATTTGCTAAAACACACAAAGGTAAGACAAATTAGCTAAACATGGGCTACAAGAGTAAACTAGATTAAAAACTAGATTAGATCAAAATCAAAATCAATCTCAATCCATGCACACGTTTTACCACTGTTGCAGGAATTATCTCTTATGTTCATATCAACATGCCTGAAAATGTGATCACGTGACCAGTCATGTACACTGTGGACGCCCATCTTTCCAAGATGAAAAATCTGCAGAAAGTTATATTTTCCATCAATGGTTGCTGAGCATTGATGGAAAAAAAGGGTAATTCAGAGCATCATGAAATAGTTTGTTACTAGATCTGTTAGAGAAAAAATAAAGAAGCCCAGGGCAAGTGTTGAATGTAATATTAATCTGTTTTTGGACTGATGAAATCAGGGCTGTGGTTGCTGAATTGAAGCACAGCACCCCCAGGAATGCTGAATTAACCATGTGACTTATTGTAGTGCAGGTATTTCCAAATCCCTAGATGTTTTTTTATTCTTTAAAGCGACAAGCCTTCATTGTTTTTCATGATAATGCAAACCCTGTGAGAATTGATGGTATTTTTTCACACAATACTGAAACGGAGTTTAAAAACACACCTACCCTTTTTTTAAAATGTCAACTTCACATGTGATATCTTTTAATTTAATAATCAGATTTCCATGAAAGTTGCTGAGCACATTCACGCCCCCAAGAGGCTAAATCCCTGTGTGGTTTGCAGTCCTGTGTTGGATGACAGTTTCCAAACCGCAGCCACATCTGCATGTAGTTACAATAACTTCTTAAAAGATTCACATCAAAGTCAGTTTGGTAAACGTCTCATCCATTAAAGGGGTTTGGTAAGCCTCTAAGTCAGATCAGTTCGTGTTTGGCGAGAGTCAAAGTCAGGGTGAATAAGTTAAGGTCAAAACAAGTATTGTCATCCATGTGTTTGTGCGGTACACATCTGCTGCAGCGGCTCACTTCTGAACCTCGTGTGTATGGGTGCAGCTTGCGAGTGTGTGTGCGAGCATTTTCTCTATTGCCTACTTGTCACCTCTGGGAGGAGAATAACGGCTGAATTTCAGCAGGCAATGTTGCTGATGCAGCTGCTGGTTGAAATTCAATACTGGGTAAGCTCTGCAACAGGCGCTAACCTCTCCGTGTGTCTCTCTGAGGATAATCCCTCCTGGCCATTTGGATGCTAGAACGGCTATATGTCTATGGGGAAGCTGTCATATCTTATAGAGTTTGGAAAATGATGTCTCAATATTTCTACTCGCCCGCTTTTCTCCCATACTTCCTCTTCTTCCATGTCCTCTACCTCCTCCTCTTTTCTGTCTATGTATGTTGGTCCACAGCCTTGTTTTATGGTATACAGCAAAGAGATTTATGTTTTATAATATGAGTAAATAAAGCGTGAACTTTGATAGTTTGGATTTTTTTTGAGGTGGGGCTGTATGAGGTACTTTTTAGTGTATTACCTTCGGTAGACGGCTGCCAACACACCCCCAGTTTGAAAAAAATCAATATTAGTTTAAATGTACACTATATTTGGTATTTTTCACAGCTTTACCCCGCTGTCAGAAGTCATTTACCAACTGGAAACCACCATTGCATAAGCCAAATATCACTCTCCCTCGCAAAACCAAACTTCACTGGAGAAATCTGCAATTTTATCTCCCAGAAAACAGAACTTGCTGGTCTACTGCAGCCTCAATCTGTCAGTTTGTTTGTGTTAAGTACAAACAGTTTGTAGTGTAGATTGTAGGCTGATTTAAATCTAAACGGACAAAACAGTAACACACAGAAAACACAATTCCTTAGTGTATTCATCAGTGTATGTCACACATGACAGATGTAACAAGATGGCAAAAAAGATGCAACAATAAAAAAGCTATGTAAAAGATGTAACAAAGACAAACTGATGTAACAGACGTAACAAGACAAAAACTATGTAACAGGTGTAACAAAGAGAAAATGACAGAAGATGTAACAAGACATAACAAGATGAAAACTATGTAAAAGACATAACAAAGCAAAAACAATATAAAAGATGTAAAAAGACAAAGACAGACAATTTTTAGACAAAATCAGCTGGTAAACAATATAATGTAACAATCTTTTTCAGTGAAGTATTTGTACTTTTTCTTGAGTAAAGAATGTATGTACTTTTGCCACCTCTGGTAAATGTGTGATTTTCACTGTGTGTAAGTTCGTTTGGATTTACCCAAGTCACAGTGAAAGACTTTTACATTTAATGTATTCTGTGAGGTAAAATGACTGCTTTTGTCAATGGAGTCCGGTTTAGCGAGAGAAAGCAATATTTCGACTATATAACTGCAGAAAGTCCCACTAATATGCCTGTTCACATGCAGCCGTGTATACTGATTATGGAAAAGTGAAGCCATTTTGCTTCTTCACATCAAAATAGTAATCTTTTCTAAGTTGTTCATCGGTGGCCGACTTGTTTGACCTTGAAAACACAGCCTCCATCTTTTTTTCGATCAACCATCTTCTTGCGATACGAGCACAAAAAGTTGTTCCACCAATCTGTTGATATCCAACAAATATTTAAAAAGGCTTTTCTTATATACATGCATTTCTACCACAGCCTTGCCAACTGCAGTAAAAATAAATAAATAAATAAATATTTGGATTGCACTGTATGCACAACCAAAGATTGCTTCTAAAACATGAATAATACTGACATATCCCACACGTCTCAATCAGAAAATGCTAAATTCAGAATAAGGCTGAACTCAAAATATCGAAGTGGAATATGCTGCTTATGTGACCCATGTCAAATTCAGAATATTGTTCAGAATATTCAGAATAACCTACCTCATACAAACCCACTTTAAAAAATCAGAACTATCTCTTTAAGCTATATTGGGATGAGTAAACAGGTAGCCAAGACATAAATAATATATTTAGTGATATCCTGGAATGGAATATATATATTTTGGAATATATCAAAAAGTAAATTCTTCTTTCATGTCAAATGTATTGTACCGCTGTGTATAAACACTTTTTTACCTATATAAATATTACCAACAGTAAGCGTTGTCTTCTGTTCCCGTGTGTCTCTGCAGGTTACCTGTACGTTACCTGTCTCATCCAGAACTGTTCAGACAAAATGGTGACGGCTCAGTTCCTCGGCAAGATCGACCACAACTCTCTGCTGGTGCAGGACGACTACATATTTGTCAAGGTAAGCGAACAAAAACACCACAACAAGGGAGGGAAAAGGGAGAGTGGAGTGTTCTTGAATTCTTGTAGTGAAATAGAAGTGAGGGGAGAAAAAACTGTTTTCACGCCTCATCTCACACAGAGATGCAAAGAGCTTTATTTTGCTATTCAGAGATTTCTTTTCTTGGAAGTAGAGATAATCTACGGAGTGTTCATGCAGCAGCTGTTGAGGTGTAACACCAGGTCCAGAAAAGTAGTAAATAATGGCCTTATATTGTGAAACCAATCCTGTACAGAGGACCACACATCCTTCTCAACATTTACATCGAAACAACACTAACTGAACGAGTCTTCAGTTAGTGTAGATCTAAACATCACATGCTTTGCACAACCATCTTTC
This sequence comes from Lutjanus erythropterus, assembly GCF_056507025.1. Lineage (NCBI taxonomy): Eukaryota > Metazoa > Chordata > Actinopteri > Lutjaniformes > Lutjanidae > Lutjanus > Lutjanus erythropterus. The sequence continues at coordinate 24,204,956 of NC_139339.1, forward strand.
CACCCTTATCTCGTCCCTGAGACTTTTTTCTTTATTCCTGAGACCATGGGGTCGCTTGTAAAGAAAACACAGGCTCCTGAGCAACAGTGCAAACAGAGCAGCTGCACCCCTACTATTACAACTAGGTTACACCAGGCGTCGCGTTACGGCTACGCCACATCCATCGGAGCAGATCGCTGCCATTCTATACAATGATTCCACCAGCAGTCTGTCCTGGAAGTGCTCTCAACATTGGTCCAAATATGGCAGCGAGGATATTTTGACGGATGCTGCATCAGACTGCACAGAGCAGATTAAGCAAGGCAGGCAGCCAGACACAGAAATAAAACAGAAAATCTGGTCAATTTTCAAAATAAGAGACCCCATACAGACTCGTGATCGTAAAGACAGACAGAAAAGGCACTATTTAACTATGCAACCTGCTTATCCATGGTGGAAGGACAAAAACCAAGGAAAAAGGACAAAATCTGAGTCAACATAATCAGGTGGGCAATACTTCTGAAACGCTGCTGATGGAGGTATACAAGCATGTGGACGATGGATCAAAACCATGACGTAGACGTGCCGTGCAAAGTGGAATCAACAGGATAGACATGGGTGAGCACTTTGGCATCCCCACTTTTTGATCATACAACTTTTCTATCTTGAACATCCAAGCCACGCCAAGGCAAAATCTTTGTCACCACCGCAAAAACAAAAAAGAACAAAAAGTCCAGCAATCAGTCATCTGTAATGTAGGCATGAAAGTTAGTCCTGATACCAATTCCCAAACCTGAACGTGTGTATTCAACAATACAGAGTACTAACCAGTGCGTTAAAGTCCACCTCCAGTCACATTTTAAACAATATAAAATGCTCTGCAAGAAGTAATAAATTGTGACCTTACTTCTAGCCCTAAGTAGTTGCACTTGGCTAGCTAATCACGTTAACTAGCATTATTCGGCTTCTATCACAGGGACTGGTTCCTTAGGTTTGTGACGTCATATACCCAGCCCACCCTTGCTCACTGCAGTTTCAAAGCAAGAAATGCTCATACATGGCATTTACTGCATATTTCACTCCTCATATGTCTTGAAAAACACCACATAGACATGTTAACAAGATAAAAAAAAAAAAAAAAGCAGGGTTTTGCATGGGGTCTTTAACAACTGTATACTACTAAGCCATGTATTGCTGTCATCGTATGGCCTGGCTTAGATTAAACCATTAAAACATAAACAAGTGAATTAACAGTGCTATGAGACTGTTTAATTCAACACATATTTTAGTGAGAAATCTTTTAAATTTTTGAAACTCTTCATCTCTCATTCCCACAGTTTTCTCCAACTAGAGCAGCGTAGATAACCAACAGTGTGTGGTAGTGAGTTGATGGGACAAAATCCAAAACACTAAGCTTGTATAGAAATACAGTTTTTCTTTCTGGATTATATTGATGCCAAATTAATAAGGCGGCTGTCGACATATGACACCTTTTATCTTGTTTCTAGTCTTCTGAGTTTTTGCAGACACCTATGTATGTGTTAATATGTTATATTTCTTCATGGGAGGTTGGTCTGTGTTTTTTCACCACTACAGAACTGCAAGGTAACTGCTAAAGTGTAATGAGGTTGTTTTTACTGGTCTGATTAATGGTTTAATAGTGTGTGTATTGATTACTGACGGTGGCTCATCAGGGTAATTACCAGTTAATTACACTCAGTTTCTAATGGTAGTAAATGGTTACCCTTTGTTTGCGTTTATCTGTCACTCACCGCTGAAACCACAGAACACAATGTAATATTTTGATATATAATAGTGCAATAAAAACTGAGCTTTATAGCTTTTACTGGTCATGATTGAAAGCTCTGTGTAGCAGGAACTGCACTTCCAGGTGTCAATTAAATGAAAATTTTCCTGCCCTTCTAATCTTGCACCCCCACTATGGATACACACGTGTGGATTTAATTTTCCATGAGCTCCACGTGCTCTGAAAGAAAAATGAGTTTTGTGCCTGAAAGCAGCTGAGCAGAGTTTCCCCTCATCTTGTAAAGTCTGCTAGACAATAGCAGCTCCCTAAGCTCTTATTTCTTAATCACGCTAATGTCTCAAAGTGAATATAGTCATTACTATATTAACGCTATGCTGTTGTACTTTTAAGTTTGTCTTTCTTAAAGCTGCTTCTCCCCTGTTATTTATCATCATTCAGCATTTTTGTGCATATGTTGTATCTGTCAGTGTATCTATTCAGTTGTGGTTGTGTTTGCACACACACCGAGGCTGCGTCCTTCCTTACTGATAAACTCTGCTGCTCAGATAACATACAGTACCGTCGGCTTGAAATGGAAAAGAATTGCTATGCGGGACATTGTGCAGAATTAATCTCGCCTTGTCTATAATTGACTTGCCACGCAGTACAGTACTGTACGCTCTGAGGAGGCCGAAGGCTGAATCCCATTTGCATGTGATAACAGCAGAATATACATGAGCTGCTATAGCAGAGCGCAGTCCCTACAGTGGGATAGAATAGTCATATCTTGTGGATGTATTGTGCATGTATATGAATGTGTGTATGTATGCATGTGTTAAGAATTAAATCCTTATTAGGAAACAATAAACTGCTCCATTATCCTCCAGGGATTATCCTCCCAGTACTCCCAGTAATACCAACCCACTGATATCAGATGTAGGGAAAATTGTGTGGACACGTGAACGTCTTTTCCAGTGAACGTTGGTCTGGCCAATCCTCCAGATTTTTTTATTTTTATTTTCAAACTTTGTTTCCTGCAGACGCTGACTCAGGTGACATTACCTGAGGACAATTAGTTCCCCTGTAATGAAAACTTTTAACCAGTATGGAGCTGCAGCCATCAGCCATGAAACTGTTACTTTACTTTAGTTTTAATGTATTTGTGCGGAATTATGGATTATTATTATTATTATTATTATTTTGCATCATTGTGCCCCACCTTCCCAATATCAAGACTGATGTCAACAGCAACAAGACAAACAATGGAAAAAGTCTAACAAGACAACAACAACATAAAAGACATGACAAGACTAAAAAGATGTGAAAATGCAACAAGACAAACAGAAATAACAAGACAAAGATGATGTGAAACACATAACAAGATGTATGAACAACATAAGACATAACAAGGGAAAACAGACATAACAAGACAAGACACAACAAGACAAAAAGTGTAACAAGACAAAGACAAAGAGATGCAACAAGACAAGCTACATAAAAGTCGGAACAAGACGATGTAAAAGGCGTAACAAGACAACAGCAATAAAGACATAACAAGGCAAAAAAGACATCAATAGACAAAACGCAAAAGACATAACACCACAAAAAGACGTAACAAGGCTAAAAGATGTCAAAATGTAACAGGACAAAAAAAGATGTATAAGACGATGTAAAAGATGCAACAAGACAAAAACTATGTTAAAGATGTAAGAAGACATGGCTGAGTCAGTCAGTCTAGTTTGTAGTGCCTTTTAGAATCATAGTGAGGCAGATGTTAGTGTTTAGCCTGAAACACCTGGAAGGGTGTAGCCAATCAGAGGTGTGTTATTTGCTAGACTAACACACATATTTCCTTTCAATTTGATGTGAGAAGCATTTGATTTCCATTCTCGCCTCACTGAAACCCAACCTGCACCCTTGACAGATAATCCACACACATACTGTGTATATATACACATGTCAGTGGTGAAGCCAGATCCTTGGGGTGCTCATCAGATGTTGAGGCAGTACAGAAATATGCAGAGTCAGAGGTAAGAATGCAGTGTTAGTGCTGGCGCTCACACATTCATCTCCCCACACACACACACACACACTCCGTCTCCTCCCACTTCGCCAGCCATTCTTTAGAAAGCGATTCCTTTTGAAAACACGGTCGATAGCGCTTCCTTCAGGGGCTCTTACTTTTAGAAATGGCTTTCATTGTTTCATCACTTTTTCATCACTGTTCAGCATAAAAAAAAGCCGCGCTAGTCTGCTCCTTTCAATCACAGACGACGGTTGTAATCACAGCTCAATCTGAACACCGACGATGGAGGCTCAGATATCTGAGAGCGAGAGGAGGAAAAAACAAAAGCTCTTCCCACAACGCCCAAAATAGAAGCGCTGAATACAAAGTTCTCCGTCAGATTTTGAAAGCAGCAGCTCTAAAAGTTTAAGCGCTGCTCACCTTACAAAAAGCCAAGCGGTGACAGGGACTGTGTTTCAGAGTGTTACGCGGGCGCCTGAGCCCATCACTCGGGATATGACACGTTCAGGTCCTGTTTAAGTCACTGTCAGTCACCAACGCTGTCTCTTTCACCCAGCTTCCTCCGCTAACACGTAGCCTCAGCTGTTTGGGTATTCTGGTTCAGTGCCTTGTGAGTTTTCGGATGAGCTAGCCCAGCAGGGGGGGGCAGCATGATTCAGCCTTTTACCCACAGGTCCCAGTTTGTAAGGTGGATGCCAAGGTCTGTACGGTGCGGGGGAGGTTTTTTTTTTTTTTTCACATTTACCTTTCAGCACGGTGTGAGTCACCAACAGCAGATGGTGAACTCTGCACCTTAACTCAGCGACTGCACAATGGTGGATGTTGACTACCTCGTTCTGAAGAAGGATTCTTTTTTTCGGCTTTTGTCTTCTGGAAAATAAAAGCTTTTCTCTATCGCATTTTTCAAAATAAAAGCATTCAGTCAGCTCAAATTTTCTTGAACCCAGTGACACTACTCACTTTTGTGTTTCATTTAAACTGACATAAACAACATCCTAAAATATATAACAGAGTTTGGATGCATCCTTTTCTGTTCCTCAGTCTGATTACCTTATTCTCCATGTATATATCACTTCTCATCTCCTCTCCTTTTTTGTTTTCCTTTTGGCGCTTTTGAAATGAATCCACATTTGTGTTATTGTGTGTGTTTGACATGTTAATGAAAAGCAGATATAAGACTAGAGGTGAAGGACTCGAGTCACATGATTTGAGTTTGTGAGACTTGCTTGACTAAATTTATAAAAGACTTGATTTTGACTTGGTATTCAGGAGACTTGACACGGACACATACATGACTTGACTTGTTCTTAATTAGTTTTTGGTATTATTTTTGCTTTTTTTATATACTGAGAAGTAGAGCTGCAATGATTAATTGATTAATCGATTGTTGATTGATTTTTTGATAATCGATTAATTGTTTTGAGTTGTTTTTTCAGTTAAAAAAAATGTCCAATTCTCTGATTTCTGCCTCTCAAATGTGAATATTTGTGGTTTCTTTACCCCTCTTATGACAGTAAACTGAATATCTGTGGGTTCTAGACAAAAGAGGACATTTGAGGATGTCAAGGAAGTAGTAAACAGATTAATCAATGATGAAAATAATCATTAGTTACAGCCCTACTGAGAAGTTCCACTTTATTTTTGAAACATAATGGGATGATTTCTAGTACAATGCGCAAAACCTGACAACTTGCCATGTGGCAGATCAGTAGAGACAAGTGCACAAGGCAGCTATCATGAAAGGGGTTTGTCCAAAATAAATCAAATTTGCATTCAAGGATTTTTTTGTCTACACTAGTGAGAAGAGAACAGCAGTATACAAGATCTCCAATTAAAAAAGTGATGACACAATGTGAATGTGCCTTTTTAGCTAACTTATTGGCTGCTCAAATGTTGGCAAGAAACAATGCATTGATGCATTTTATTGAGAAGACATATCATTAACCTACAGGACAACTGAAGGACTGATTCATGGCCTTTTAACTAGTTAAACTACATAGGCACATTACTAGCTAACTTGACTATTGATTTGCTTGGCCTGAACAATGACTTGACTTGACTTATTGCAGGTACTCAACTTGACTAGATTTGGTTTTCACCACAGTAACATGCAACTTGCTCATGACTTGAAGATTAAGACTTGAAACTTGCTTGTGACTTATGCCCAAAATTGTTCAATTTTAACAAGGCATAGAAAAGATTACCCATGTTGAAACTCATGTTTTTTGTTGTGTTTTGTCCATTTCACAGGTCACCACAGGGAATCGCACCAAACACTATGTGTCCTATCGGCGCAATGAGTTCGTCCAAATGAGATTTCCCAAGTACGCCTTGCCAAAGGTAAGATTTCAAAAACAAATACACAACACATAGAGTATTTAACACTAACTACTACATGTAGGATCACATAGATCAATCAGATGCATGTTTTTCTTTTTCTTTTTTTAGGGTTTGTATCATTATTTAGCTTCCCAGCAGTGTAGGATGTAGGATACTCAAATCTATACACTCATATTTTGTTTGGAGTATGTATGTTTTAGCATCAAACAGGTTAAACAAGCTTCTAAAAACATTTTCCCATGTGGCCTGATGGAGGTTTCTGCATGATGATGTTGTTACATATAAATCCCCTAGGTCAAAAGCAATTCTAGAGAAAGATAGATGAAATAAACGAAAAATGAAATAAATGAATCAAGAAGTAGAAGCAATAGTGTTATCTTTTGTTAAACAGTATGGGCAAGAACAGCTGGTTGAACAGTTGCAGAGGTCAGACTTGATATGGATCAAATGGATGGACACATCTGTGGCTCTTACGCACTACTAGCGACTCACATCTGGAGTAAATTTGGGGTAAAGCGCATTGCCTTCAAATAAGTCTTAAAGACAGTCAAAGAAGTTGCCCAGCTCTGATGTCTTAACTTTCAAAGTTGAGTGCTGTGTTTCAGCAACAGAACATTTACAAAGCTTTGCACATTTGTACTCAAAGCCAGGAGACACGTCAAGACTTCTCTGCCCAGTATCAGCATTTCAGGTTTACCAACTTTGAGAGGTGTGGATTTGACAAAGATTTGCAACTCGACTTGGACTTTAACACCAGTGACTCGCTTGGACTAGAGCCTTTTGACTTGAAAATACTAAATACCTTCCCCAAGGACCAAAGATGAATAAGTCTGTTAATTAAAAATCAATTTATTTCCCTTAGTTTACTGAATCAATTATTGTTAGCAAGCACACCATGAAGAACCAATGTTACATTACCAAGCTCCAGTTGGAAAAAATGATACCAAACATAATTTTGTTCCCGTACAAAAACTACGAGTTTTCAGAAAAAACGGGATGCAGCAACTTCCAACTTCGCTATCAACATTTGAAGTTGCACAAAGAACATCGAGGTTTATATTAGCATAATTAGCAAACTAATGCTGAGCTACCATTAGCTTAGTAACTTTGTAAATCAGTGAGGATGGTATAGGACTTGGGACTTGTCTGTCTTGTCTTGGGACTTGACTATGGACTATCTTGTCTTGAACTGGGATGAGTGACACTGACTCATGGATCAAAAATTAGATGCTTGGGACAAAAATTAGACATAGACACAACAACTTACAACTTTGTTCAACAAAGTTTACTGTAGGACTTAACTCAGGACTAATCAGTCTTGACTTAGGATTTGACTTAAGACTTTCCTGTCTTTGACTTGGGACTTGACTTTAGAATCGAATGCAAAGACTTGAGACTCAACTTACAAAACAATGACTTGGTGCCACCTGTTTACATGCTTCCTAAGAAGCCAATACATGCAATTGAGGGTTAAGCCTTTTCCTTCACTCTAGGGATTCAAAACTGCACTATTAAAACATTCTTACCACTATGCCCCTCTTCTTCATTGGTGTCAGATGTTAGTACAGTACCTGTCCCCAAATTAGTCCTGCGACAGGCCTGATACGCGATAGCTCCCATAAAATATTCACCACGAAGCATTGATCCAGCCGCATCCTGTGTCACTGACATAGGCAAAGACGATAAATGAGCTCCACTCCAATTCAAGACGAGGAACCTTTGCTGTCAGCGTCGGCGGCACAGGGGGCCGTTTTAGCGCTACACCAGCCTGAGTGCTATTGAACTGCGCTGATTGAATGCAGAGCCCGGGGAGACGTCTCATGTATTTTTCAGCCTTAAACTAAGAAAGGAAAAGCTTTAAGACAATCACTGCCATTGACACTCTGTCAGAGAGGACTGTGTGAGTGTTTTCCACACACACACACACACACACACACACACACACACACACACACACACACACACATACACAGTTGTGTTTCCATTACTTCAGAGGACATTACACTGACTTACAATCATTTCCTGTAGACTTACTCTAACCCTACCCATAACAACTACTTCACTAACAGTAACCCAAATCTTCACACCAAAATGTAATGATGACAGGTAGCTCCAGTTTGTCCCCATAAGGAAGGCGAGTCCCCACAATGTGAGTGTGTAAACAGATGTATGTCCCCACAATATGATTAATATATGTCCACACACATGCACAAACACACACACAGTGATGCTTCCATCACTTCAGAGGACATCACCTTGACTTAACCTTGATTCATTCAACAACCCTAACCCATAACCACTACTTGCCAAACTCTACACCCAACTGTAACCCAAGTCCTCACTCTAAAATTTAATGATTTACATTATGGATACTTGTGTTTTGTCCCCACAATCACCTCAGAGGACATTACCTTGACTTACAATAATTTCCTGCGGACTTACCCGAACCCTATTCATAACGAATACTTGCGTAACTCTAACCCTAATGAGTACTTGCCTAACCCTAATCCAAGCCTTAACCCTAATGCATATGAGTAATATGTATCCACACACACACAAATGTAACCACAGTTGTGTTTCTGTTATTGCAGAGGACATTACTTTGGCTTACATTCATTTCCTGTAGACTTACTCTAACCCCACCGTTAACAACTACTTGCTTAACCCTAACCCTAGTCTTCACTCTAAAATTTAATGATTTACATTGTGGGCACTTATGTTTTGTCCCCACAATGAGAGTTTGTAAACATATAAATGTCCCCACAACATAAGTAATACATGACCACACACGCACTTTCTCCCTCCCCCTCTCTGTCCCTCTCTCTCTCTCTTTCTTCAGGAAATGTATAGAATTACCCTTTTTCGACTCTAGCCCACCACTTAGAGAGATCTTATGCCTCAATTGCTTGACTACTTCAGCTACAGTACTCAGTGATCCTCAAGGAAGGTGAAAGGGATGGAATTACACACACAAACACACACACACACACTCACACATGCACACACACTTGCTCTCTTTCCAACAAGTAGAGACGATAGGGATCAATTTGATTAGGTGTGGCAGGAAGGCGGTCTATGAGCGTGTGTGTGTGTGTGGGTGTGCAAGTGTGTGTTTAGTTTAAGTATGCCCTAGTTGCTCCCTCTCTCTTGTCTCCCCCTCTCCCTACATGTGTCCTCTTACTTGGGTGAGCAGATAGGTCACACATCGCGAAGCTTTTAGGTCGAGCAACACAGAGGGGGGACAAGGGAGAGACATAGAGAAGGAATAGAAGGAAGGAGTGAGAGACAGAAGGGAGGAGAGGAGGGGAAAGTGTGTGTGTGTGGGAGAAAGAGGGAGGGAGTGTTTCGAGCGCCATGTTTTTCCACTGTGAATAATTGAAAGGCTGGAGGATGAAAAATGCAAAGGCCATCAGAGAAAGCAGTTTGGCTCTGTCCTGCGAGACCTGACCCGAGTTATGGATTAAGCACACACACACACATCACACACACACACACACACACACACACACACACACACACATGCACTGAATAACACTCACATGCATACAGCTTGCTGGGCTGTGAAATCACAGGTAATAATTGTCCCTTTTTGCTCTGCTTCCATCTTGCCTCTTGCTGTGTATCACCCAGGATGTAAGCACCTTCCTGTCTTTTTAACACTTTATTTAACAAAGTAACATGACACAACCTCAGTGCACAGTCAGCTCCAGTAGACCAGATAGAATGTCTTGCTCAGTGGTACTTTAGTGGTTGTGCTTAAAAGAGAGAGGCATTCCAGTTTCATCCAGAAATTCAAATCTTCAGTTAGCTTAGTGTGATGTGCCTTTGAAGAGCAATACCAATTGCTTTCTTGTGTCTTGTCTGTCTTGATGCAAGTCATCACAGGTTGATGGCATCAATGTATTAAAATTCACTACTGTCCTATTGCACACCTAACACTTGCCAACCAGAATCCTGCACGGGTCCAAACCCAACACTCCGGTAAATCTCAGTATCAAAACTGACCCATTACAGACGATTAACTCACCCATTAACTGACCCATTAATATGACTCCCACAAATAGTATTGTTCTCTTGGAATAGTATCTGTCAACTGGCACAATACCTCTGCCTCTGCAGTTGTCAGTTGATTTCTCCCATGATTTTCTCCAATTTGGTATTCATCATCACAATTATTTTTGCCTTTATATTATCCATTTTGATGTACTTGCTAGCAGCTAGCATAAATCTCTGTTGGACCAGTGGCATCCCAGGGTCAAAGGTTGTGTTGCAGGTTTTTGCACAATCATTGGTAACACTTCAATTTCCAGGTGCCATAATTTCATCAGAAATAGGTGGTAATTATCAAGTAATATTTTTTTTTAGAAATTACCCATAAATTACCTCTAAATTACCCCCAAATTTCATGGTTAATTATGAGATAATTAGCAAGTGCCATATTCAAGTAGTGGGTGGTAATTACCAAGTAACATACTTGAATTTTTTTAGAAATTACCCACAAATTTCATAGTTAAGTATGTGATAATTAGCAAGTACCATTTTCACATAGTTGGTGATAATTACAGAAGCAACATATTTGAAATTTCTCTGAATTTACCCACAAATTGCCCCCATATTTGATGGTAAGTATGCGATAATTTGCAAGTGTCATTTTCATGCAAGTAGGTGATAATTACCATTTCACATACTTGAACTTTCTTTGAAATTAACTTCAAATTTACCCCAAAATTCATGGTAAATCTGTGATAATTAGCAAGTATCATAACTGAATTTGTCAATACTTTTTAAGTAATTACCACCTATTTACCATGAAATTATGGGACCTGGAAATTTAAGTGTTCCCATATATTCCACACATTTTTTTCCAGGTTACTTGTGGTTATCTGACCTGGTGCAAGACCAAACTAGAGAGTATACAGTACTTCCTGTCTAGTGACTGTTGCAAGCCTTTAAGTGATGTTTTTGATATTTGGTATACAGGTAAAAGTTCATTTGAGTACAACATACAGAAGCTGGTATCACCAGTACACAAGTTGAGTTGAGTCAAGCATAAGTTGACAGTAGTGTTTAACAGTCTTTGTAGTGGAAGCATTGTTGTATTGCCAATCTGAGTAGTTTAGAGAATGTGAAAACTTATATGGCTGTCAGCGTCAAACTTGGAGTCCAAGGCCCCTGATGGCTTACCCTGATATTCTTATCCTAGCCCTACCCAATCATCAGTCTACATGCCTAAACCTACCCTCCTCATGCCTGAACCTAGCCAACCAATCCAACCATCAAAGGTAACAAGTATTAGCCAATCAGAGGCAGAGTAGGGCACATAATTCCTTCGCCATAGTACAGTTCGTAATGTTGCGTCCAGGAACCAAACTTGAAAAAGAATGTCTTCAATTTTCACAGCACAGTGTCAGATCAACAATCAAAATCAGTTACTGCCCGCTGACACCTGATGGTCTGTCAGAGTTGTAAAATGACAACTATAACAAGAGGGCGATTTGGAAATATGCCTACAATTGCTGAAAGGATTGATCCCTTCAACGGGGTATTTTAAAGGAAGCTGAATGGTGCCAGAAGCCAACAAAGTCTTTTCTGAAAGGTAAAATGTGTGGGCCGACTGTATCAAAGACCTCTTTACAGAATTCAGTGTGAATAATGTCCAGGGGGCATGATGAGGATTTAAATGATTAATGGGATCTGTTAGAGTGTGAAAGGAAATGAGCTCAACGCCGCTGAGTGAGGGTGAGCACAGTGAAGAGGCTATTATGTCACAGCTGACTGCCGGGGGAAATCTGGCATCTGATGTTGTCCATTTTTTAATGAAATGAGCAAGACACTCTTCACACCAGTTTGTACCACGGCTCTGTAGTGCTGCAATAAGAAGGTGGCAATGATGTTTAATCTATTTAAAGGAAAACCTGGAGGGGTCTCTCTTAAATCCTCTTCTTATGTCAAGAATGTATCATAGTTTTAGCATGAAACTGAATGTCAAACACTGGTGAACATGGGAATTTGGTAAGAGGTACAGCACTCAGCAAGCACACAGCTGGGGCCGAGCTTGAAGTCTTGACCTTTATGACACTGTTAGTTTGACTGGGGTGTGAAAAGTCTAGTCCAAACAGGCAGATACTGTCCTGAACCAAACTAAAATGTCCCCTAGGGGGCAGCAGTCATTAAACAGTGTGGTGTTGGCAAATTCAGCCAAACTTCACAGGCAAATGAAGAAATGATGAAATTATTGCCTGCATGTAGGGTTGTTTTAAAATCTTCCATGGGTCTCTGGATTTCAAGAAGTCAATGGTAAATCCAGTGTAGATAAATGGATTTAAAACCCAGGCTACAAAGTAGCAAAGGTTTTGCGATTGCGAAAGGCTTTATATAGTGGAGTATGAATGAGTCCCCTGGAATGGCAGGATGAGGTGTACCTTTTTAGATCTGCCTGGGAATGAACCAGCACAAGTTCTTCTCAATATCAGATAAAATACTTTTCTCAGTACGAGGAATATCTTTCTAATGTGAATTTGGCTGTTCAGTATGAAGATTCCCTCTTTTTTAGTTAAATCTAAAGCTACAACTGATGCCATCTTATACACAGCTATTTGTTCACCATCTTGTATTCGCATGCTATTCGCATGTTGCTATTTAGCACTCAATACAAAGTAGAAGTAATAGTTTTGCAGGTCAGAAATCTGTCTAATGGTTGTGGGGATATTTTACTCAGCTAACAAAAACGCTCATGGTGGTGCTACACATAAAAAGTCAGGGGATCGCCAAAGTCATTAGGATCCATGAATTTCTACTTAGTTTCATGTCAACTGATCCAACAGCTGTTGAAATATTTCATCCAGGATCAAAGTGTTGGACCAACCGACTAACAGAATGAAAGGCAGACATGGCCATCCCCAGAGCCACGCCAAATTAAGGTAGAAAAAACAACCCTATCATTAAAGAGAACATTGATATTGGAAAAATTCAGCACAACCCCACATTATGTTCTGTGAAAACTTTTCTATTGGCATTATTGCTGTGGGTATTATTTTTCCCAGTCCAGTATATCTCATATCAAGCTAACTTAATCAAGTTGCAGTAATTGTAATAACAGTAAGTCCTTGGTGATCACAGTTCAAGGATGGCTTGTTAAGGGGCAATTCATGGTCTAATATGTTACCATAGAGGACAATGAAATTACTTAATTTGGACTGGACTGGGGTGGCTGTGGGCCTGAGGGCAGAGCGGCATCGCAAGGCAAAATGTTGGAGAAGCAGAGTGGGGGTTTCTGGTACAACCTCACCTACTTCCAAGGTGTATGGAAAATGGAAAAAGGGATAAAGAAGTGTCATAGCCACCTCACTTACAGTAATATTTTTGTTTCCATGTTATCCATAGCTGATAGAAATCAGTCAGTCAAATCAGATTTGGCTGTTCAGTATGAAGATTCCCTCTTTTTTTCAGTTCAGTGGCACACTAAACTCTTTTATCAGCCTATTTGAGTCTCATGATTTAGCTTGCCTCATGTTTTTATGTCTTTCTTCGTCACCTGGGATATGCAAACATCAGATTTCCACACAGTCAGACAAAGTAAAAGTCTGCAGCCCGCTTATAGCTCAGGTATCAAATCTCTTCATTGCTGCAGCGCAGCGCTGTCAGCTACTTTGGGTAATTTAGGCTAACTAGCTAGCTAACAATTATTGAAGATTAGCTAACTAGTTAGCTAGCTTTTTAAAATAACATTAGCTCAGATGTAACCAGACAGCTAACGATTAGATTAGCAACCTTGTTAGCTACTGTTTTGCAAACATAACAGCTGTTTGATGTAACCAATCAGCTTTCGGTTATATATTGGCTACCTAATTAGCTAGTGTTCAACTAACATTAACAACCTTAGCGTGTCATTTTTACAGGTCCTCCTGCAATATTTTAACCATCTTCAAAATTTGGTTTTCTTTTCAATATAGCATATCTAAGTACAGGAAACAGGACAGAAGAATGAACTTAGGTTAAATGAGGTTCCAATGGGTACCCAGCTTGCTAAACTTTTACTGGAGCACAGAGCAAAAAGGGGCAGGACTTAAGATGGGTCAGTAAGGTTCTGTCCGCTTTATCCTGTTATTGACCAAAAAATGTTCAATTTGAAAAATAGACAAAGGGGTCTTGGACTGATGATGTGACTCGCTGACTTTCAGGGGGCGGCCCTCGGCACATCCAAAACCATGTAAGTTTCGGGAACTCAATAATAATCCATAGACGTAAACAAGGTAGTTTGTTGGAAAGTAGGTATAACTGCAAGATAAATGACAACACTTAAACACAATATAAAGCATAATGAACAACAAAGATGGATGATATACTGTTGGGATCTACAAGGCTAAGTTGATTAATAGCCAGTCTACCAAAAACTTTTGTATTTACATAGAGAATGCTATCTCATTTCACGTCAGCACATTTGATAATGTCATCAATAAAACGCAGTATATTAAAAAGTAAGACAAGATGTTCAAAAACATACAGTAGAGTACTCCAACATCTGTTTCACCTTTTCACTTCACACTTCCTTTGTTTCACCTTCACCCTCCGCTCTGCTGTAGCAGCCCTTGTGTCTCGTTTCATTCTCTCTGGCTTTCATACTACTGTGTGGGTTTCTGCTACTGTGGATATTTTACAGATGACTAATCACGTCGCTTATTTTCACTCATTGTTGTGGTTTATTTCTGCCCTGCATAAGGCACTTAGCCACATTTTTGAGTGTCTCTGCACAGTTTCAATTCAAGTGTAAATTGAGCTTTAGCCTTCACCATCTCATTATTTCTGTCTGTCTTTGCCTTTTCTAGTGTTATTAACACCATGCTGAGTTTAGGTCAAGGGAAGTTTGAAATAGCCGAGAGTGGGTTGTTATTGCTTCCAGTGGCTCATGCAGTTTCCTGGTCCAGGATCTCTGATATTTCACTGCCAGCAGTGGCCCTCGTCTCTGGGGTGACTGTGGCCCTGCTGGCCCTGACAGAGATGGATGGGGGGTATTTGTCTTAGAGGGCACTCAGCGATGCTGCACCAATAAGAGGGACACTGGTTAAGATATCCAGCAATTTCAAGCTTCAGCCAGAGGGTAAAGGACAATGAACTTGAAGCCAAACAGGTGGCATTTTCAAAATACACACGGCGTGGCTTGCCAGATGTTGAGATTTCCCATGACCATTTGTCTTCCCCTTGCCCTTATCATGATACATTTAACTACTTTATCTGTGGTGGAATGCAGGAGCAGAACTCAAATACCACTGACTCCACACTCTTAGAAATAAAGCTACAAACTCAAAACATAAGGGCTTCTTCAGCTTGTCCCCAAGGGAGAACCCTTTTGGTTCCTGGGTATACCTAGGACCAGGACCCCCAATTGGAGCTTCTGGTGGGAAACCTATGATGCAATGGTTTCACCCAGAACCTTTGCACACCACCCTCTCTCTGGGGATTTATCCAGAATCTTCTGACCTTCTAAGGGTGGTAACAAGAACCTACCCAGGGGGTTCTACAGAGAACCTTTCTATATTCCAAGGGTTTTATCTAGAACCCACCTAAGGGGGAAAACCCATTTATAGTCCAAGGATTTTATCTAGAAACCACCCAGGGGGTTCTAGTGAGAACCCTTTTGTATTCCAAGGGTTTCATCTAGGAGCCACCCAGGAGGTTCAGTCGAGAACCCTTTTATCATCCAAAGATTTCATGTAGAACCCATCAAGGGGGTTCCAATGAAAGAACCCATGATGAAAGAGTTCATCAAAGATTTCAACAATCCAAGAACTCTTTCTATCAGAAAGTGTTCTTCACAGAAAAAAAGGCCTTCGGAAAGGGTTCTTCAGAAGCAAATGGCTGTACATATAACCTCAGCCCTTCAGGAAGAACCATTTCGTATATTCAAAGACTTTCATCTTGAACCACCCCCAAACCCTCTGGAGATTTTACAGAGAACTCTTTAATATTGTAGTACAAAGAACCCTTGAAGAAAGAGTTCTTTAATTATTTCAATGATCCAAGTACTACTTCTACGAAAAAGTGTTCTTTACAAAGAACCTGTGACAAACATGGGTTTCTACCAAGAACCCACTTATATTCCAAGAGTTTTATCTAGAAC
Organism: Lutjanus erythropterus; assembly: GCF_056507025.1. NCBI lineage: Eukaryota > Metazoa > Chordata > Actinopteri > Lutjaniformes > Lutjanidae > Lutjanus > Lutjanus erythropterus. Next base: position 24,221,165 of record NC_139339.1, read on the forward strand.
TCATCAAAGGAGTTATACCAAGACCCCTTTAATTTTGTGGTACAAGGAACCTTTCCCAAAAGAAGAATTACAACAATTTAAGAACAATGTCTTCCATAAGGGTTCTCAGGATTTAAAGGGTACTTACTGGAACCCCTAGTCTTATGTAGGAGCCCCTGACAAACTCTTTCTGGAAATAAAGGGTTCTTCAGAAGCAAATGTTTTTTAACCTAATCCCTCCAGGAAGAACCCTTTTGGAACCCTTATTGTGTGTATAGACAAGAGAATACATGTATCCTGGAGTCTAGACTACATTTTGCAGAAAGTTTTGCACAGCAGTGTTTCATTGTCTTCTACATTTTGGCTCTATATTTTTGCTTCTGGCACCAGTTTGTCAACCAGTTAAAGGTGAACTGGGATCCAGTTCAAGACACAGTGGACTGTTTGATGGTGATGCCACATTTTCAACTATTGGACTGTGCTTCTTTTTCCTTTTATAACTCACACCATCTGTGCTCTTACACCCTTACAAGTGGTGGTGGGATGGAGTTTGTGCTTGTAACACATTTGTTGAAAGTATTAAAAGTTTCTAAAATTGAATATTGATTTAAGCCTTTCAGAACATTTCTGTAGTTCCCAGACTTTGGTTACAGAAAGAAAACTAATGTTTTGAAGTTTCTTTACAGCACCAGTTTAACAAGCCGCCTTAGTCTTGTTCATGCACTCAGACAGAGTTACTATTCTACATGTCGTAGCTTACAAAAGCAGCCTCTTTGAATCATCTCTGTCTTTTCTCATCTCAACCAAATCCGTCCAGTTAAGTACGTGTTTTCAAACGTCAGCTCACTGAGTGTGGAGAAAAGCTTCTTTCAGCTGTCGTTCATCATAATCCTGCTCAGTATTGGATTCACATATTTCAAACAGAATAGAAGAATGTTCAAACATGTTGCCTGGCTGCTGCGTTTGATCTGTAAATTTAAGGTGCAAACTGCAGGCTCAGGTGCAAGCGCTCCACAAGTAAAGACATACGAGGATATGGGAAATGCAGTAAGTTGTGGGGTGCAGAATCATCATCTCTGTGTTTTGGGGAGTGTATCTGTACATTAAAAGGCAAGTCCTTAAATTTTCTATCCCAAACCTACATGGACATGGTTTCTTTTCAAAAGATTTTAGTCTGATTATCAATTTTATCAATTTTGGTCTGATTATCAATTTGGGGAATGATGGACCATAATAATATTACTGACTTAGTGAAAATAATAGAAATAAAGGAAAAGAAAGACTGCTGTCATGGGTAAGCAACAGGAATCAGTTCTGAAGTTGTACACTTGTTACTCGTCCATCCACACAAACTGTTCCCTAAAATATTTTGTGGTACTACATAACAATGCTGTGCTACTTTTGCCTGTGTTCCTAACAGACAGTCACGAGGTTGGCATTTGGACAAACAACAAATGCTGTTGTTTTCCTTGTGAGGACAGTTTCCCATGTGTCCAGCTCAGACTAGCTGAGCTGAGACTACTGTTCATATCCAAAGGGAAACCAGCAAATGGGATCACTCTTGAGTGAGTGAGTGACTGTCAGGGTGGTCAATGAGTGATGCTCCCACCAAACGTTAAATTGTGAGCAATCATAATTTGCAACTGGTAAGCCAAAGTGGCCGTCTGTAAGATCATGGGAATGGGAAGTTCTGGTTACAGACTGATATTTTGGTCAAATTATCTCAGCCTGCTGGACCACAGGCAACAGACTTGCAAGAATCTTTGTCAAATTGTACTCTTGGGACTCACCAATGCCTTTTTGCGAAATAAGAATGTTCCGCTGCTATTTGCCTTCTTAGGATCCTGTTCCATGCAAAATTAAGACCTTAGCAGTACATGTTTTTGCCAACGCCGCAAAAAGGAATTTATTTGCTTATGATTCTCAGCTTGGCCGCTTACTGCACGCCTTCCAACCAAGTACTCTGATCTAGCCTTTGGTCTTGACTCACATGAAAAGCTGATCAAATCATATAAAAAGGAGTAAAAAGACAGCATGTATAGCATTAAAATGTGCTTGGTGTACACGTGTTCAGTCAGTGTTGTCTGCATTTGTTTACCTCAACACATCTTCCATACCATAGGATTATGTTTTAGCTGCTCTTGTGGGTGGAGGGCTGACGCTGAATGTTAAAAGGCAGCAGGAGTTGAAGTTGGCACACTTCTCAGTGCCAACTCCTCCTCAAGCTCCAAACTGCAGCCTGAGCCGAGCTGTCAGCCGTGAACTCAGGCTATACAGCCCAGCGCTTTGAGGGGGGATAGAAGAAGGGAGAAAGGAAAGGTAGAGATGAAAGGAAAAGTAAATGAGGTGGAATATTCCTGTTTGAACTCAAACAACATGCTGTCATTATGGCACCTGCACAATTATTTACTCATTCAGAGTCACATTTGCATGGTCATGTGTTGCACAATTCTTCCTGTAAAAGCATAACAAATGACTGACTTTAGCGATATTATAGTAACATTATTATGGAGTGGTTGGTTGGCTGTTGACTGACTGGATGTTCAACTGTTCAACTGACATACTGGCTGCCATAGCTCAGACTTGTGTCCTCTGAGTGCAGTGACACGCCATAGATCGTTCCATCAGATATACTGTAAAGCTCCTTTCACACATGCAGTCTATCCCTGACATGTTCAGGAACATTTCCTGTATGTGGTCGTGTGTGAATGGGAGCACATATCAATATTTAAAGAAATCTGTACCACCAATTTCCCACCTCAGGACCAAGTAATGTTTTAGGGAAATGCCGATATAGCTGTGTTGTGAATGAAACAGCCCATCCTCACCGGAAAATCATACGTGTTGGTGAAAAGTGCAAGCAGCTTATTCCAACTGACATATGCGTTTTTAGTCTGGCACACCCCCTGCTGGATATATTAAACATGACAGGATCTAAAGAACAAGAAAGTCTGCATTTGGAGTTGGGGTCAATGGATTTCTCTGACAAGCACAGGACTTTCACCGAGGGGTTTGAGTCCTTTGTGGAACAAAAAGTAAATGAAGAGCTATTTTAAGTTTTGAGAAATCAAAAATTTTGTTGTGGATGTGACAACGATCTTTTCCTAAACCTAACCGCTTTTGTGCCTAAACCAAATCAAACTAAGACCATTTTACAACATAAAAAACATTTATCAGGTAACTTATTTTGGCACGGGTAACATAATTTCGGTCACATGACATACATAATGCAGTTATTTTAACCCAAACTATAATGTAAATTGTAAATTTACGTATGTAATGTCATGTAAGTTATATCAAGTGACCTGCACAATGTTGTTTGGTCTGCTAAGCCTGTTGCTGCTAGCACACTCCACTGGTAAAATATATCGTTTTGGGTTGTAATTGACAATCAACTTATTCTGGCATTAGTTCTTGCTTTGGCACTGAATGTTAAACAAATCTGACATAAAGTATGAGGTGCAGAATTATCCAATTTAACGCTAACCCTAACCTTAATACATCAAAGGGATGCACTGGGCTGAGAAATGTAGATATTGGGAAGCCCACGTCCCAGATGAATCTGAAACTGAATTGAGCCATGTGTACAATTTTGTTCCTTGTTTTTTTTTTTATTTGTGGCGTACATCTCTTCCGGGCAATATGCGCACAGCTTGCCTGGTGACTCAGAAACACTACATCTATGAATATGAAGATCAGTGCACAGCTTTCAATACTTTTATTAGTTGAAGCCACAACCATAAATCCAAGGGTAATTGAGCTCTAGTGTTTTTTCTAAGCAAGATGGCACAGTGTCAATGATTAGAGACACACCTTCTCGGTCACTCTCCCCGCGCTCTGATGGCTTTATCTTCAAATGTTATGTTAATGTAATCACTAACACAGAGAAAGTGCTGAGTCGCTCTTTGCGCCGTCGTTACAGTCTTTCATGAGTGATGAAGCCATTTGCATCGGAGGCTCACGAGCTTTGACAAGAACACCTAACAAGTTTTCTAAGCTGCCAAAAACAGTTTTTCGATGGGTAAAGTGTTCCCTTATCTCCCCCAGTTTGTTTCTGTGACTCTGTAGCTCTGTATTTATCGGATTATGTTCTCCGGCTCACAGTTACTGTCAAACTTCTCTGTGAATCAGACTTTACTGCTTTATCTGTTCTCTGTTCTTTTTTTTCTCCCTACCCAGCTTCACTTGCTGTTTTTATTTATTTTATGGTTTACCATACATATTTTTTTCCTGCATTGATCTTTTAAACTCTGTAAGCTCTCTCTGTTGTATCAGTTCTTTCAATCTAATTATTTGTCTTTTTGTTTCTTCAGTTTTATTAGTTTTCTCTTCTATTGTCTCCACTGCTCTTTCAATCCCAACGCCACTGATTCAGAAAATCTTCTCTTTTCTCCCATCACCCCTCCATCTGTTCTCTCCAGGATGTCCAGATAGTGAGTACGGATGAGAACCAAGTCTTCCTCGCCCTCCAGGAGTGGTACCAGTCGGACACGTATAACCTATACCAGTCGGACCCGCAGGGCGTCTACTACTCCATTGTCCTGGAAAATGTTCGCAGCACCAAGCAGCCCGAGGAGAATGTCCTCATCGACATACTTGAGGTGAGACGGGGTGGAGGAGTGGGGACATTGTTTAGGGCCACGGACAAAGGCCCCAATGGAGTACTTTCCAACGAAATAACGAACATTCTATGTTATTAGTTTGCCCTGTGAACACAGCCCAGCCCAAATACAATCAGGGTCTACACAAAAGCCCCATCTCTCAGTGGACTTTTCAGCTCCACATTAGATCCACAAGTGGTGATGTAGCAAACTCATGTTTAAGTATAAAGTGGGCGCCATTCTTTACTTTACTTATGGTCAACAAATCCTAATACAAGCCAGTACCAAAAATGTTAGTCTCTTTTCTCACTTTGCTACCGTTACTGTGGTACTCAACCCCTAACAACATAGAAATGGGTCCTTAAGATTTAAAGCTTTAAAATAGAACTATTGTTATTTTCTTTATTCTCTGACATATATATTTATGACATCAACTCGTCACAGATTTCTTTAATCTATGTAGTCATCTGCTCCAGGTGCAGCTCACCCAAGAAGCAAAGGGACACGTCCATCACCTTTTGAGTTTTTTCTGTTGAGATGGAAAGTCACATCTTTTCTGGTTTTACCTCTGATTTCCTCTGGCTACTCAACTCATGGTGATTTACAGAGTTTCTGATAGATATCTTTACTTTTTGCTGAAGTAGCCAACTGCTGTTGCTAGTTAGCTCTGTTAGCTGTGCAGCTAGCCATCCTATTAACTGATTAGGCTCTGCTTGGAGTGGGAGCTTGGACCACTGAGCATTGACTCAAAAAACAACAGTGTAAGAGTTTCTGTAAATGAAGGAACATGCCAGCTAATTCATCAATTATTCAATACTTAAGTTGGCATACATTTTGAAACCCCTGTGGCTCTGTGTTTGCTAACCGCATGACTTGGACCGCTGAGCTTCCTGTGGTTTAAAGATCCTGTACTAGGTGTAAAGTGTTTTGGGCTCCCAGTGAGGGCAGAGACAGCTAATAGCAGTCCTAGCTGTATGGCTAACTGAGGTAACTAACAGCAACTGACCTAATATTTGTCTCATCAAATTTAGTGTCACATATCAATGTTTTTGAATACTCAAAGAGTATTGCAAAGTAATGCAAAGTAGTGCATTTGTTGGGAACTATTTTCAGTCACTGATTAGAACACTTTCTGGTGAATATTTCCAGCAGCATGATATGTGACACAGAGTCAAAACAAACTATGGTGCCGTCTAATTCACCAATTTATTCAACACTAACCTTGGCATACATTTTGAAACATCTTCTGTCTCAGTACTGTCTTTAGTCTCACTTAAAAGAGGTAGCTGTCTCTCAGAAAATTGTGCTATTTCACTCACAGTGCGACATTGCCACAAATCTGCTTAAGTGGAAGCACTTCGGCAAAAACAGTGGGATTTTTATGAAACCCTATGGTTTCAAGTGAGTTGTAATAAGGGATGACAAAAGGAGGGGAGTAGTTTCGGCAGCTTGCAAAAAATTCCTGCAGTGTGCAGCAGGTGTATAGCGTATCAAGGTAATCGACCCATCAATTCATCCACGCAGAACCATTCATCCATCCATCTCCCGGTGCTTTTCAAAGGGCTGTAGTCAAGCAAAAAGAATTTTGTTCACCTGAAATTCTACCTTCTCCTCAACTAATTCATTAATTGATGGATGGGGAACAAAATGTCCTCATTATCTCAAGATTAACTAAATCAGCAACAGTGTAGTCTGCATGTTAGCCTAAATGGGTGCTAATCAAAGTTACACAACAATGCCAAGTAAATGAATTCCAGCAATTTGATCATTTTTTACCACATAACTTTACTGCTGCTCTCAGGGCTTGTCTATCAGGTAAATTTCATTACAGCAGCAACAACTAGGATCACAAAGCTAATGATAGCTGAGCTAACATTGCACTATAGCATTAACTACAAAATTCGACATGAAAAAGTTGCAGTTGCAGTTGCAGGCAACTAACCTACTACTCTTATTAATAAGATGGCCTCAAATGAGGCTTAACGTTTACACACTTTTTTGACTGTCCCTCAATATTACATTATTAGCCAAACATCACCCCAGGGTTAATAGCCACGTTAGTCACACAACATGCTAACACCAAGTTCAACAGGATAATCTACAAAATAAACACGAAGGCAACATAAATTATAGCTAAACTTGCAGCTTTCAAGTTTGAACCTGGGTCACAGACAGCCAGTATTGTTAAATCATTGAGCTTGAACTGTTAATTATTCCAGATATAATATCTGCCTTTCCAGACACCCTGGGAGAGAAACTCATCTCACTGCTCTCATTGTTTCATTTACAAATCAAAGCTCATGGTAATTGCATGGATTGAAATATACATTTTCATGACAGCAGACTCCACACCAATCCTCCTTTCAGTCTAATGCTCTTTACATCTGACACTCACCTCACTCGTGGACAAGACTCTTAAGAAGAAAGAGAGTGTCTAAATGTGTACATTTTTTCAGCTGCTCATGACTTTAGGACACCCAAAACCCTTGCAGCTACAGATAGTATAATGTATTCATTAAAGTGTCAGCTAGAAGAAAATTAGACACAGACAATTCAAGGTTTGTAAGAGACCCCTACTCCAATCTCATGCCCACCTTCTGAAAAGTCCAATAAAAAGCAAGACAGAGTGATTAAAGATTTCCTAAACTGTAAAACAAAAAAATACGATACAGTGGGCATGTCCGTGGTATAGTAGTGGCTTTTTTTTTTTAACATAGGCTCATGTATGACTCCATTAAAAGTAAATGATATGATAAGTCTTGAATCAGGAAGTAATGTGAAGTTACTATTGTTATTGGTAAGCCAGTTAGCTGGACATGCTAACCACTGTTCACACTTTTTCATTTGGTCCTAACACTTTTGTTCTTGTGTTTTTGGTTTTTGGAAAGACTTAAAATCACAATTTGTACATTTTACACGTAAATTATCTTAAAATGACTTAGTTATATAGTTTGTTGAGTTCTGTACTTAGATCACAAATGTTTTCAACAATGTTCAAACCCAGGGAAATCCGTAATTTATTTAAGTTAATGATGCATTTCATTTCATCATGTGTCATATCCACTTTGCATTGTTGTCACGACTTCCAGGGAAACAGGGCTGTGTGCCCGACTAAATGTAACACGAATAAAGATTTAATACATCACCTCATTAACTATGAACATTATTCCCACCTGGATCACATTAGATAGATTTTTATCAGAAATGACAGTTGTGTAACAATTAGAAACACCAATGATCCCATGATCATTCACAGCGTCTTTCTGTTATTGTTATGACTGAGACCCCAAGCAGCAGAAATTACATACTGTGCTTATGAAAAGAAAAATAATACATTACCCTCCAAATAAGCGTAGAATGTAGCTTGAACTACAGCCCTGAGCACACCACTTTTATGTTTCTATTTTATATATAGTTATTTTACTCTTATCTGTGTGTACCAGAGTGGTGCAAGTTATGTTATGCAAATTACATGTCCAAAAATAGCGGATACATGCATATGGAAATAAAAATGAATGCATTCAGCTATTGATGTCTCTCTTACTGAAAGCAATCTTGCATTAATTATGAGGGCTGTTTAAGGACTTTGCCTGATCTTGAAAGTGTTAGCCTTGCCTTCCTTTCAATCTATATGTTCCAGCAGTCAAGCCATTGTTCATCCCTGTGTCACCTGAGTGTTTTGGCAAGGTCTCTAGATAAATGGACGTGGAGGACACGAAATGTAGAGGAGGAAGGAGGAGAGAGGAGGAAAAAGAAGACGCGGCGGACCATGGAGGCAAAGGCCCTCGCTGCAGAACTCATTTCCTCCACCTCTCTCATCCCTTGCTCCGGGCTACACTCTCATCACACGCTGTAGATGGAGATAGAGAGGCGGACAACATACAGGGGATGGATAAAGACTTCAGGCAGCAGCAGCAAAACATGAAGAGAAGATGAAGTGCTGAAAAGAAGAGGAGAGATGAGGAAGTGCAGACAAAAAGGAGAGAAGCCAGAAATCCAGAGAGAATACAAGCAGGCCTATGTACTTTGATTTAAACAATTACCTTGTTTCACTCTATAAACATCAGTGCTACATAATAGATAGCGAGGGGAGCTGTGGGATTCTGCGGATGGAGACATGTCTGACATGCTCCCTGGCTCTGTTTACTGTCAGTGTCTGTCTGCAGTCTTCACCACCATCTTGCTGCTGTTTAATGTTTCAACTTCAGAGCCTGTAGCGATCAGCCCCTCAGCCGCAAAAACCATGCAGTTTGTATTGATTTCAGTGAATTAAACTTTTACAGCCCTGTAGTTTCTGTGTCAGTGGTTTCCTTTCAGCCTTTCAAGTAACACGCATTGTCAACCGCTGCTGACAGTCAAAGGGCACGTTCTCTTGTGTTCTGCTTAATATTCTAAATGGAGCTTTAGAGTTCAAGGTAGAGTTACAATCCTGTTACAGCAGTTTTACGTGCGGACCCAGATATAATTTCACCACATTCTCCCCTAAGCCCATATTCTGTGCCTAAAATTACAATCTGAAGATCCAGTTACTCATTTAAAGTGAGACTATGGAAGAATAAATAACACATTGTTCCTCTTACAAATGAAAAATTAAATTCACATGCAATATAACACTTACCTTGTGAGGCAGCTGGATTCACAAGATTGCGCAAGAATCCATCTTTCCAGGCTTCAAGTTAACTGCTTGTGTCCGCACTGAAAGTGGTGCAGCATATCAGCATCCTAGGAGGGACCACTGGCAGCTTCCATGCATCCATGGAAGCGACTCGTCTCAAACAAACAAAGGCGGCTCTGGAAGGAGTTCGATACTCTGATAGCACCAGTTATGTCAGAACTGGAGAGTATTCCTTCATTGGAAGAAGAGCAAAGAATAACATTGATGGATTTTTTTTCAATGGAAACGATGTTTTTGCTCTTCTCCCAACAAAGAGGGTTTTTTTTGGAAGTGCCTGCCTTTTCCCAAACAGTTTCTAAGCTCATCTGGCATGTCAGGTTAATAAAACACACCCTTGTGGATTTCAGTACACAGCGCTTTTACTGCTACAGCTTTAGTTGGTCCGGTATGATCAGCAGCTTTTGGTTGCTAATGTTAGCAAAAGATATTTCTGTGTAACTGTCATTGCAGACTTTATGATTCTTCCTGCTAAAACTACTATTACACTACTATATTAGTGTGGGACCAAATCATTGTTTAGCAAGTCACAAGTAAGTCTCAAGTCTTTGCACTCAAGTCCAGAGTCTTAGTCAGGTTATTTAGAAACCCAATAGTTCCCACCAAGAGGAAGCACTAAAGCAACTGTGGTAAAAGAAACTTTCCAGAAACATTGGGCAGATCCATCTCAAGTCTAAGGTCAAGTTCCAAATTAAGACAGGCAGGTCCTGAGGCAAGTGGCAAGTCAGGACTGACTGTCCAAAGTCCTAGAGTTTTTTTGTTTGTTTGTTTGTTTTGTGTTTTTTTGAGTCCTAAAGAAGTCATAATGATCTCTTTGCCAATTTTAACAACAAAACTTTGATTTAACATACTTAGTGCAACTTCAAATGTCAAACAACACTGGAAGTTGTTCTGAAATTTGTTTTTGTTCACCACCATGAAGTTGTTGTATGTGGAATTATCTATCTTATCATTTTTTCCCCAACTAGAGTTCAGTTATGTAACATTAGTTTTTCATGGTTCTCTCCTACACCTTGATTAGATGATGTCAGATTGGTTCAAACAAAGTGGATCAAGTTGAACAAAGTTCGAGTCACGTTGCAGGGTTTTTTTTTCTATTTTGTCAAGTCAAGTTTAAAGTCCTCAAATATGTGACTTGAGTCCAAGTCTTGTGACTCGAGACCACACCTCTGGCATTTACCATGATTCTGTGATTCTTTGACTTGTTTCTTTATCGGCCACTGTTCAGCAAAAGTTACCTAAGCTTACTTTAAATGAAAAGTTAACCGAGGCTGTAAATCCACCTTGTCTCTCAGGTACGTGGAATCAAAGGAGTCTTCCTGGCCAATCAGAAGATTGATGGAAAAGTGACAACTCTCATCACCTATAACAAAGGACGAGATTGGGACCCCTTGGCCCCACCTGCCACTGACATGAATGGCAAGCCAATCACCTGCAAAGCGGTAAGCACTGACCCTGCAAAAATACCAGTTTTTCTTTATTTACTCTACAACCAGAGTTGAATTATTAAGTTTGCAGCTTTAAAATGAATGTGATTGCAGTTGTTCAGTTCTGTGTGTCCACATAGTAGTATCAATATCTACTCAACTTCCAAAGCGGTTTACTGACCAAAAACTAAGCCAATGTGAAAAAAGTCAAGAATATTATTGGTTAAATGAGGGCCTGGTTGCACATGTGCAGATGCAGAGGAGTGACCATTGCCTGCTTGGTGGGTTCGCCAAAGTTAAACTCCATGCTAAATGCAGACAGAAATTTGTGTATGTGTGATCATGCCTTAAAGCTGACCAGCTCATCAATTGACAGCCAATGAGAGCTGTGTACTTTGTTTTGCTATTGGCCTGTGTAATTTGGCTTGATGGACGATAGTTCTGCCAGGCAAGCAGAAATGAAACTTGAAATTGTCTCCATGAATAGAATGTTTGTAACTTAATGACAGAAGCAGGCTATATGTGTCCCTCTGTTTCCAGTCTTTGTGTTAAGCTAAACTAATGGCTAGCTAGTAAGATTACTGAGTGCACTATTTCACATTCTATAACTAGTTTAAATGTATAAATGCATTACATCCACTCCTTACACTTCTGAACGTTTCACAGCATCATAGCATGAACATGTTCAGAGACATTCAGAGGTTTTCATTTCCCTTTGTCTTTTGTTTGAGAGATTTGGGGAAAATAAATGAGATTGGAACACAACCTGTCACACTTTAAACAGGACGGTGTGATTATATGCCAGCCATGTTTTATTAATTGTCTCAAAGCGGACATAGAGCCAAATCAGAGCTTCAGATGCCAACATCACTGAGCTAATGCTAAGCTAACTTAGTTTGTTACCTTGAAAAATTTGACATTTTGGAAATGTCCTTAATTGCTTTGTTGCTTAAAGTGAGATGAGAAGATTGACACCACTCTCGTTTGTGTGCTAGTTCAACATGAAACTGCTGCCAGTATTGCTTAGCACAGCAGCAAATGTAAATACATATTTTTTGACACATTTGAGGGTAATTATTGAATATTTTGGATGGGACAGTAAGGCATAGAAAAGACGAGTCTTTGATGCATCCATCAGTGCATATCGTGCGCAACAGACCCAGCAAGACAAACACAATATGTTGATGTAACAAGGTTGAAACCAACAAAAAAGATATAAAAGATGTAAAAGATATTTTAGAAAACAAAATAACATAAAAGATGTAATATAATGAAAATGACATAAAATATGTAACAAGACAAAGAATGACCTAAATAACGTAACAAGACAAAAAACATTAAAAGATGTAACAAAATGAAAAAGATGTTACGAGACAGTAGACAGGCTATTTTTTTACTTTGTCCTTTTTAAATTTTACTTGAGTAAAGAAGTTGAATCAGTACTTCAACTTTTACCAGAATTCTTTTTTGCACAAATATCTGTACTTCTACTTAAGTAAAGAATGTGCGTACTTGAATGTGCGAACTCTGACAGAGGTTCAAAATAAGGAAAACACAAAAGCATCTTGGGGCCATTAGAGACGATACCTGAGCCAATAAAGCCGCAGAATGAGATATATGACAAGTTTAGTTACATGATACAGATGCTATCTTTCAAATTATTTTGATGGTATATGTTTTTGGAAAAATGAGACCATCCCAGTAAAAATCAGTGCAACCTGTGTAATGTTTTTAGGCCAGTCAAATTCAGTATCTCTCATTACAAGTAGCAGTTTTGCTGGTATCTTATTTGATACCACATACCATAGTTACCATAAGTATAAAACAAACTTTTCAAAACTGTTGCTTTACTGATACTGTTAGACAATATGTTCAAACTTTGTATCAGCACTCAGTCAAAATTGGGACCTGTCAACCAGGTTGTGAACACAAAATTAGAGAAGGACGGATGAGTGTTGTACTTTGAGGAATGTGTGTGAGACACCTGCCTGACTCTTTCATTCATCTTGTCAAAGTTGCTTCTGCGGGGCTACACGGCGAAGAGCAATGAGTCACCCGCAGTCTGATATCCATACATCACACCTCACAGGGAGAGCGAGTCCGATCCTTTATTTGAGCCATCGCTCTAGTCAGCTGACAGTTTTGAAGGGAGACATGGATATCAGCTCGAGACTTGTTTACATGGCTGACACGCACACATGGCTGCTGGCTCCGATACTGACCTCCTCTTCTCTTTGGCCTCATACATATCTCAACGTAACGACCTTGCAAAGAAAATCAGCTCTCCTTGGATTCACATCTTTTTATGTCTGTTGTTCACAGGAACAGCTTTATTTCATACTCTGGCATCACACACATCACACTCTGACATTACAAGTCACCGAGCTAGATGAAGCCAGGTACCAGATGTGCTATCTAATGTGTCACTGTATCAAGCAAACACTGTCAGCTGTATCTATTAACTTTCCACCTGACAGAGACTGGTGGAGAATAATGACCTCTTGTATGCACAGAGGCAGTTCATCATAATGTCTGAATGATTAATGCCCACAATCTGCATTTAATCCAGTGTCAGAAAGTACCACAGAGTACTGTACAAAGCAGGACAGACAAACACATTTTCAGAGTTCCCCTTCAAATGAGGTCGCCATAGCTGTGAATACACGAAGACTGCAGGTAAAATGAGCTGCTTGAGAAGAACTCATCCGAACACTAGGGCCATTCCACACTTACGTGGTTTGGTCCGCAAAGTTTGGAATTTCTGTGAAACATCCCCCAGACAGTGGTCCAAGCAGACCAAACAGCCAAACTTTGGACAACAGAGGTGGTCTCAGTCCAGATCAAACTAAACCATGGTTCAGATCATTTCTAATGTGAAAACAATGTTTTTTCGGTTCGGCCTGGTCTTTCCAGCATGATCTGAATCAGAACTACATATGTGAAATCTCCCCTGGACAAAGGTCCAGACCAAGTAGCCAAACACTGGACCAAAAGGGGGTGTCTCAGTCCAGATCAAATTGAACCATGGTTCAGTTTGTCTCTAATGTGAAAACATTTTTTTCCAGTTTGATCTGAATCAAAATTCCATGTGTGCAACCTCTAGACTAAGGGCTGGACCAAACAGCAGAACCTTGGTCCAACTGAAAGATGTGGTCTCAGTCCATACCAAGCTGAACCATGGTTTGGTTTTTTTCTAGCTTGAAAATATTCAGACTTTAGAAACCAGTTACAGCAAGTCAGCAGGCTATTCCCTGAACACAAAAAGGAAAACCAATGCAACAAAACAAATTGAGTCAGGGCAACACATGGAGAGGAGAGGAGGACAAATGTTAAACTGACATTTGGTTACTTTATAAACAGCCTTTGTAAAGAGCCACAAAAATCACAAAAACTACAAGGCACTCTCTCTTAAAGCAATGAAAATGTCTTTATTCTCATGGCTTGGTCATGTTGGAGCTTAATACAAATGAACTGAAACGTCCTCAAACCTTCATCAGGGATCAAACCAAAGGCTTGATGCTGAAAGTTTGTTAAAGTAATTTTAATTGTTTTAAGAGAGGGCGTCTAGGAGTCTTTGTTATTTTTACGTACACATGCATCCTTATCCAAAAAGCACCTCAAATAAACACAATTTGAGTCCAGGAAGTGCCCTGACTGCTCTAGACTTTTTTTTAAAATAAATAATCAATGCCAACACCTCTCAATTAAATTCCAAGATGATGAAAGAGAGAAGAATCAAACTGACAAGTCGCCGATGTCAGACACACGGCCATCTACAAACCAGTCAATTGCATACAGAGACACAGCTCGCCTAGTTGACATGACAACAACAGAATGTAGGTTTGTCTTGTACAGTTCTGTAGTACACTCACAAAATTGCAAGGTGAAATAAACACTAACAAGATCAGATGTATACAATGTAAGAAAAACCTGAACTTTGGTTTGGACTTGAAGGTGGGAGGCTTGTCAAAAAGCCTGGGATGTGTAAGAAAACAAGAAGATGGAGGTAGATAGGGTTTACAGCCTGGTACAAGGGATGAATTTTAATATAACGTGGCCATTTAGATTATATAAAGCCTTATAGTTATGCATAATGAAGGGCATGGCTGCTGTTTGGGTACCTTCACAGGTGGCTAGCCTTTAGGTAGCTATTTCACTTGGCTGCCTCAGCTCCAGCCTCCACTCATACTCTAGCTCTAAGCCATGAGCTAAATCAAGCACCGCCAAGATGGCGATGGTCAGAACCACCAACCTGTGAGTTCAAAACAGCTCTTATGATACTCGTATCATTATTATACAGCAAATGGGTAAAAAGTGATGCTAAAGGACAGATTGCAGGTGTGGCTGAAAGCCTTACAGATGTATTTCCAAGTGCTCGTTCATCGTGGGAATTGTTGGGTGTCTCTTAATATCATGAGATCAAGACCTGCTCTATACTAAAAGTCCCCTGAGATAACATCTGTTATGAGTAGACTAGCATCTTATTTGATTAAATGTAGGTCCATGAAGACAGGGGTAGGACAGGAATTTCCTATAATCCAAAATGCATGCAGTTTTGTTACTGCAAGCAGGCTCTTGGGACTCAAATATACAAAACCTAACATTGTTTCTGACTGTCCTGTCACAGCAAGTGTCATTGCAAGCATGGTTCCCTGACAAATTACCATTTATTGCTGGTAAATACAAAATAATCAGCATACTTCAGTGTTTCTTTGTGACAGAATGTGGCGTACTCTGCTTTGCAGAACAGACCGTCCACAGATTTGCGTTCTGAGGCTTAAAGCAACAAGATCCAGAGCGATTCTGCCACAGACAAATGTTTGCATCTCTCTCATTCGTAATGAATTAGCTTCCATTAAAGATCTCTCCCCATGTTAGATTTGATTAGCAGCACTGAATCCCCACACTGAGCCGTATTTGCAGCAGGATTATCAGGTATCTGTGTGGTAAGACTCATTAAACACAACTGAGCTCGAGTGTCTTCAGTTCACAAACCATTTCAGCAAAGTGATATTTTCTTGTATTAAAGCTCATTGCTAAAGATCCACCGTGAAACATCCTATTAGATGCTGGATCAGTGTAAATACTGTGTGAGAGGGACATTTTAATCCTCACGTGAAATTCTTTGTGCGTGTTTCTGTCTTGCAGCCCGACTGCCACCTTCACCTCCACCTGCGCTGGGCAGACAACCCCTACGTGTCTGGGACTGTCCACACCAAAGACTCTGCTCCAGGTCTCATCATGGGCGCTGGTGAGTCTCCACAGCAAAAGTGGCTTTTTCTTTATTTATTTATTTATTTCCTCACTGTGTGACCTTCTCTCCACCTGACATTTATGAATCTTTTCCATTAACTGATGCGATCAATGTCTCTGGTCCAAATGCTGTGTAGGACTTTAAGCAGG
Organism: Lutjanus erythropterus; assembly: GCF_056507025.1. Classification (NCBI taxonomy): domain Eukaryota; kingdom Metazoa; phylum Chordata; class Actinopteri; order Lutjaniformes; family Lutjanidae; genus Lutjanus; species Lutjanus erythropterus. The sequence continues at coordinate 24,237,247 of NC_139339.1, forward strand.
GCTAGAACAGCTCTGTAGTCTGAGGGCATTTTCTCGATTTTTAAAGTCTGGATCCATCAGAGGTTTTCGTCTATTAAATGGAAGTTTTTCTTCAGCACTGTCACCGTAGTGCTTGCTCTTGGTAGGAATTGTTAGGTCTAATACAGAGAGTACAGCCTGGACCTGCTCTATATGAAAAGTGCCTTGAGATTTGGAACTAGAAAAGTTGTAAAATTGACTTGACTTCATGTGATATTCATGTGTTTGATACCAAAATTTGCAGAAAAATCTCAGCTTTCTGTATAATGATGTAGGGTGAAACTGAATCTCATGTGGATGAATTGTTGTTTGACATGGGTTTACCAAAGACATAAGTTTACAAAAGTAGTACAATATATGAACAAAATAGTAGATAAATGTAAAATATATGTCTCAAATCAAAGTTTTATGTTGTCACTCTATTTTCAACAAATTTGGCACTTTGAAGGTACCTAAACCAAAACTTTCTAGGCTTTCTAAGCCTTTATCGTCATATGTTTCACATCACAATTGTTACCATAAATACAACTGCGAAAAATAAAGTTTGTAGAATTCCTTTATACCCACAGCAATCATGGTATATTGTCACTGATCATGATTATTTAATGCTTGCTAATGTGCAGAGTAAGGTAGCTGCAGAGGACTAATAATTGACAAATATGATAACAACATTGTCTCATTTTTAATATCAAAAAGATTTTGGTTTTACCATGATGAAATGCCAGCTTGTGTAGCATCATCAAGAATTTTTCAAGGAGTACATTCAAATTAAAGTATATTCCTGACTTTGAAAACATAACGGTTAAAATTAAGCATTTTCCTGAATTTTCAAGACCTCGTACAAAACCTGTTTGAGGGAGGGTTCTGCATCTACAGAAGCAGCAACAGCGCTTTCTTTTTAATACAGGTAGAAAGTATTGAGCTGTTGCCTACAGTAAGAATTGATTGGCTCTTTCCTGTGCTTTGCTGTAGCTGTGGTCTGTATTGCATGTCTTTGTCCATGCAGAACCTGTAGTACTTTAATTGGAATCTGCTCCTGCTAAAGTTCTGTAAAAGACGCTGCTACTTAAAATCTAAGGAAACTGTCCATCCTTTGATTTTCTTGGCAACTGTCTATCTGATTGATTTCACACTTGACGGGTGTATTGCTTAGGACCCAAGGAAGTGCACTGTTGACTGTGAAGTAGTTTGGATGAGGGGTTCTTCAGAAAGCTGAGAATCATTGCCCTCCAGAGCCAGAGATTTCTCTGTGCTGCAATCCCAGACCCCAGACATTTGGTGACTATGTTATTCCCAGAGCCATATAGAGAAAGAGTTAGAGACCGGGACTGTTAAGGCTGACCCTCTGTTTAACAGTCTTGCTTATACCTAAGAGGCGTCAGCTAATTTGAGTTTTTAATGTTAGCATTTTGGTAGAACCTACACATTGGCTATGTTATTAAGTTGAATAATTTCTTTAGCTAACTACCATCAATTAATATGAAATGCCAGGGAATAAAATAAGTGGAAGAAACTGAGCTAGCTAGTTGGCTAGCTGTCATTTGGACACCCTGGGAGCCAGCTTTAACAGCTTGTGGTAGCTGGATTCCTTTAGCATAAATTCATGAATTTTATCAGTAGCCTAATGATATAGTGGTAAATTGTTGTCTGGATTAAAAACTTCTTAGCATTAGATTTCAGTGTCAAGGCTTTTCTTTCAACTTTTTTTGACATTTGAAGTTGCACAAAGAATGGTAACTCAAAGGTAAGATAGGTAACATAGTTAGCTAGCTAAAGCTCAGCTAATGCTAGCCCAATAGCTAAGCAACATTGTAGGTTTTATCAATGAGACTGGAAACTCTCTGTTATACTATGACTACTTTGGGGCTTGAACCTCAAAGACTTGAGACTTGACACGGGTTTTGCCTGACTTGACTTGGAACTTGACCTGGGATTCAAGCATGAAGACATAAGACTATCTTGTCATTTGCAAAAAAGACTTAAAATAGTGATAATGATAATTATTATTTTTTGTATAGCACTTTTATTAACATAGTTACAACTTGCTTGTACAGATAAAATACAATAAAATACAGACATGATGAAAAACAGTAGCAAAAAGAAAAAAAAACAATGGTATCAAAAGCAATAAGTTACAACAAAAATGTGTGAAAAGAGGACAAAATAGGGTGTAGAAAAGGTGCACCAAGCTGCCTTTCTATAAAAATGGGTTTTTAAAAGGCACTTAGAAGTGGTTATTGAGCTAGCTAACCTGAGGTCCACAGGTTGGTCTCACAGGTTGGTGTTTTAATAGAGTTTACAAAAGAGAAAAAAGTGCAAATTCGCTTTTTTGTTTTTTTTGCTAAACTTGTAGTTTTCATGAACTTTGACAGGTGGAGTCACCACTCTCCTGCATTTGTGTACATGTGACTGTGACCTAAAACGGTGGGTTTGGAACTGCTGTTTCTAGAAATGTGGAGGTTCTCTGGCTCTGCAGTTCTGCAATATTGAGAAGGCCAAACAATGAACACGGCAATAGTAATAGAAAAGTTTCATTAACTAAAGCATTTCTGGAAAAGCTCAAACATGAATTGGTTAATTGAAGCTACATAGATGTGCAAAAATGTGGCAGTATGTTTATATAGCAGTATTTGTGTATTATCTGCCCATGTGTGTCAGTATGTGATTTGTTTTTGTCTGCAGCCTCTACAATAACACTCTTATTATATGCAAACAGTCTGTTGTGGCTGTGCTAAAAAGTGCCACTCCTCCAGAGACAAACCTCCACTTACCCTGAGAAGAGCTCTGACACAAGTACTTCTATGTGTGTGTGTGATGGTGGAGTAGAAAACCACACCGCTCTGTGCCCAGCCACTCACACACACTGAACCGCCAGCAATTTTACTTATTGAATACTTCACCATGTTTGTTTGTGCATGGGCACTACTGACTGAAAGCAAAAAAAAAGAGAGCCTGAAAACAAAATAAGGATAAGTAAACTGGCTGTGTGTGTATGAGATACAAAGAAGAAGAAACAAGCTATCTAGGTCAAGTAAATTAAAGCAGACCTTATCTTACCGAGCCTTGTGCCTCTCTGTCTGCTACAGAAGCCCATTTGTGCCACAAAAAGAAAAAAACACATAATAATGTTATGAATGCAAAAAATGACGAAAATAGAAATGTTCATTGCAAGTTGAAATTGAGAGAAATTACATAAAATATTTGGCTTATTGTACAAAGTGCAAAAATCATGACTTTTTAAAGGGGAATTACACCCAATTTATACATCAAATTCAGTTTACTTATGAGGACTAATATTCGAGGTGTGAAAAAAGTTGCATTTTGCCTTTTGTAGCTTTAGAGGGCCTTAAAATAACCTTCATGATATTTGGGTGATGTGATAGTGATATCTTGGGTTGGTCTTAGAGATTAACAGTGTTAAAAAAATTGAAAAAGTCATGATCATGAGATTAAAAAGTTAAAAGTATGAGATAAACTATGACTCTTTATCTCTTATGTCCAACTTTTTAGCTCATAGTTGTGTCCTTTTATCTCATAATTTCACATTTCTACCTCATAACATCTATGTTTATCCCACAATTTTGACTTTTTCCTGCATAACTAGGACTTTTTTTATCTCTTAATTATGACTTTATCTCCTAAATAAGGCTTTGTTTCTCGTAATTTTGACTTTTTCTAACTCTTTATCTCATAGTTATGTTAGTTTATCTCATTATTTAAAAATGTTAACTCATAATATCGACTTTTTATTCCATAATTTTGAGTTTTATGTCATAATTTCTACTTTTTATTTTTATTGTGTTCTATCTCATAATATTGACTTCTTATTTCATAATTACGACTTACCATGGGAACATTTTTTCTTTCGCTGGTGGAAATGAGCTTTCATAAGTTGCTGATCAATGAGGAAGCAGTGAAAATAAATTATCCACCTCACCTGAAATAATCAGACAAAGCAAAGCTCTTTTCTGCTGAAAATTCTGCAAAATTTACTGAGAGTTTATCACTTTCCGATGTCTATTCCCATTTGGTAAATCATTAAAAAGGAAGGTAAAGTAATAGAAAGTTCTGAGGGGGGCATCCTCTACCTATGGGTCTCCCTGTGTTTGGTTATTCTCTATCTAGTCTCCTCACATCTGCTCCCTGTGTTCTTCCCTCTCTTTGAAACTGTTGTTGTTGCAGGCCTCACACGAGCCTCCCTGCCTGATGAAATTTTCAATTCCTCGTCTTTCCTTCAGGTAACCTTGGCTCCAAGCTAGTCGAGTATAAGGAAGAGATGTACATCACTTCAGACTGTGGGAAGACATGGAGACAGGTACATCACGTCCTCCATGGCTCCTTCTCCTTCTTCTTCTTTCTCTCTCTACACTCCCACGTCCCTCTTCTCCTGTTCCCCTCCAAACCTTCTCCACCTCTGCTCTCATAAAAGTTATACAGTCTGAAGAGATATAAAATCCAGTCTCACATATCTGTCAAGTTTTCTTTTACTCCGTGCTGCGCACCATAGTATGGCATGTACCGTTTTCAATGTTACTTTTTCAAAAATACCTCTAGAAATCTGTTGCTTTTCATGAGTTTGGAATTTCACCCTGAGCCTTTCTTTGTTACCTTTTTCAAGGTTTTCGAGGAGGAGCATCACATCCTGTACCTGGACCACGGCGGGGTCATTGTTGCCATCAAGGACACCTCTATTCCCCTCAAGATTCTCAAGTAAGAATACGGTTATGTCATCATATCAATACCTGTCTTTGCTGCAATATGACATCATGTAACAGGGTCAGATCATTATATGACTCACCTTTTAGTCTATCACTAATATGATAGATATGATGCAGGTTAATGAACATTATTTATTGCAGAATTGATAGGTACTAGTGGATCCTCCATGAGAAGCCTTCTGGCAGTCAATCAATCAATATATATGTTTATTTGTAATGCGTGTTTAAAGTTCTTGAAGGTGCCTGACTAAATTATAAGATCGAAAGAATATAAACATTAAAATAATGAGAAGCACACAAAAAAGTACAAATCTAGACATTCAGTTTTGAGATGGGAATAAAAATGCTTAAAGTGAAGAAAATAAGTAGCAACTGGTGTTGGTAAGTAACTATCAAAATGTTATATATTGCATATTTATACAGTAGGTACTTGAGTAGCCTTACACTACTTTTGCGTTACTTTCACCAAAATAATCACAGAAGTACAACCAGGCATTATGACATAGACAAGGATGCTGTTATTTCATAGTGGTGTTGCTGCAAATTAACCTGGTTTGTCACACAACCATCTGGGAAGTCGTCCTTAGAAACTGTTTGGAAAAGGGCAGCCACTTTGAAAAAACACAACAAATATCTGTCTATCATGTCTAGCATGGGCTGACTTCAACCAGTTGCTCTCTTCTTTTAATGAGGAAACACTTTCCCAACATATAACTGATGCTGTCGCAGTATCTATGCTAACCTCTTCAGGAGTCGCCACTGTTTGTTCAAGACAAGTCACTTCCATGGATACTTCTCGCTGTAGACACACCTAAAACACCTGTAACTGCCAGTTGTCCTTCCTAAGACGCTGACTGGCTCCACCACTTTTGGTGCAGACATCTGCAGGCATATATAATTTTGCAATTAAAATTCTATTACTCAATTCCAGTAGCACTTACAGCAATTCTGACTGCTGGGGAAAAAACTTTAGAGTGTTACCTGTCAGAAGAGACTGAGACCATGCATATACTGCACATGGTTCAAGAGCAGCTTTCAGTTTGCATACATGGTATGAGGTTTTAGACAAGGAAAGCCAAAGCTGTCAAATTTATTATTTCATGAAGGGTTAGGGTTAGGACATTTTTTCATGTCATCATTTTTCTTTGTACTTTCTACTTTGTATCATGGTCTTATCATATTATGAGTTTTTGGTATTGCTGCATAACTTTACAAGTGATGTATGTTGAAAGCGCCATGCATTTACAAAAAAATAAAACTCCACTTGTGCTAAAAAGTTACAAAGGAGGTCACCACCAACTGATGCATCAAAGCCCCAAACATCAGTGCGTGAAGTGTCGATAGAGGCTTCAAAGCTCCACATCAGCCGAGCCATTCTATATATTTTTACAGCAGAGTGAAATATCAGTTAGTTCCCCAGTCCAGCACTGTACCCTTCAAAATCATTTAAGATCATCCCCCTCTCTCCCCACAGCTCATGCAGACAATTTCAAGCTCAGCAAGATGTTATCTCGTCGACCTTAATAAATAAGGATGAAATAATGAGAAAGCGTAGATAAGGGAGTGCTCAGAAAAACATTTATCACACACCGAAATCAAATGACCTTTTCGATGGGCCCTCATCTGTCTCCCGGTGAAAGACTGCCGAGTGTTGTCCTTCACATTTTCCCCTCCTTCATGCCTCAGCTAAATCAATAACCCCAAAGGCTCCGGCGGCACAGTGGAAAACATCTCGTAAAGGGCCGCAGAGAGCTGTGAAAGCATGAGAAAGTGTTCTGTAGGAAAAGACAACTTCTTTAAAGTGAGATGAGCACAGTTTTTACCACTTCATTAGACAAAATGACCGTAATGTTATCATCTCATCAGGTGCTGAGATTTCTGGCTTCCAAAACCCTTCCCGGCCCGCGTTCAGTTTCGGAGCCAGGAACTCTTGTCTCGTTGGAGTTCCATGACCCCCAATCATTCTTTCTTCCTCAACTGCTCTGTAATAGAGAGCAGCGCTATGTGTGAGAGTAACACATTTCAGCTGTGAAGACTGCAAAGCATTGTTCTCAGGCCAAAAAACTAATGATGGAACACCAATGTTATTCCAGTATTTTTCACATTGATTTATCACATCTTCAGTTCATGTCTCTGTTGGACGCCTGCTCTAATTAGCTGGCTTACTTGACTCGATTGTACAACTGCAACTTTATTGTTCTACTGGCATTCTGTTAGAGCACAGACTTTTGTAGAAGACCGGGGATAAGTTATGTCACTGTCTCAATCTCGACTGTTCTCCTGCAGATCAGTAAAAGATCTTTTAGTAGCCTTTTACTATGTCAAGCCCCGGTTTCAGTACTGTTTATGGCCAGCAAAGCCTCAGGAGGCCCCCAAAAACTCCAGGCTCACTGTGTGGCAATTATTTTATTGTAATCTTAGGTAACGCTTCAATTTCCAGGTCCTATAGTTTCATGGTCAATAGGTGGTAAATACCCAGTAATATATCTGACATTTTATTAGAAATAACTGGCAAATTACCTCCAACTTTCATGGTTAATCATGTGATAATTAGCAAGTACCATTTTCATGTAGTTGGTGGTAAATTACAAAGCAACATATTTGACAGTTCTCTGAATTTACCTGCAAATTACACACAAATTTCAGAGTAAGTATGTAATAATTTGCTAGTGTCGTTTTCATGCCAGTGGATGGTAATTGCCATTTCCCATATTGGGAATTTCTTTGATATTAACTGCAAATTTACCCCATATTTCATAGTAAATATGTGATAATTAGCCAGGTATCATAACTGAAACTTTTTTAGAAATTACAAAAGTCTACTGAAAATTACTCCAACATTATTTAATAATTAGATTCCACTATTTCTAAATAGCAATTACCACGTACTTGCACATCCACTTGTGAATTATAACTTACCATGAAATTTGGGGGTTAGGGTTGCAGGTCAATTTTAAAAGAAATTTTAAATTTGTTAGTTGGTAATTACCATCAACATATACTTAATCTGGGAATTTGTAGGTACCATGTATTTACCATGAAATTTGGGGTAAATTTGTTGCGATTTCCAAAGAAAGTTCAAATTTGTGAAATGGCAATTACCCTCCACTTGCATGAAAACGACAACTTCAAATTATCACATACTTAGCATCAAATTTGAGAGTAACATGCTAGTAAATTCTGAGGAATTTCAAATGTGTTACTTAGTAATGACCACCAACTACTGTACATGAATTAATAATCATACACTTAACCTTGAAATTTGGGGTAATATGCAGGTAATTTGTGGGTAATTTCTTAGATATTTAACATAAAATTATGGGCCTAGAAAATTGAAGCATTGCCTCACCTCATTATTTGTAGCTTTGTGTGTGTACAGGAATATGCACCATTAAAGCACATCAACTGACATGATAAGGTCCTTAAAATGCAGTTTTAAGTCTGATTGTTTGCTCTCAAGATAGATATTGCCCCAGGCCATGAGTTACCTTGCGAGGCAGCTGGATTCACGAGATCATGCTAGAATCCGTCTTGCCAGGCTTCAAGTTATCCGTTTGTGTCCACACCAGAAGTTTTAGGTGTAATGACAGTGAGAGGCGTCCATGGAAGTGACACGTCTCAAACAAACAATGGCGGCTCCTGAAGAGGTTAGCATAGATCCTGCAGTAGCATCAGTTATATCAGAACTGGTGAGCATTTTTCATTGAAAGAAGAGCAACAAAGTCTTTTCTCAATGGAAAAGATGTTCTCACTGTTTATAGTTTATAGTACCCCTTCAAAATTGAAAATGAACTGAGAGGTTCTTCACAGGTGTCGCCAAATCAATCAGCGCTGAAATCTTAAAAAGCATCTGCATTCAGGCAAAGAAACTTGTGGTAGTTTTACTCTTTTTCCACTATCTTTGGATGCAATCTACAATATGCCAATACTCAGCGCCACTGCAGGAAGTAGTGTGCATTATGTAGAGAGATGTGGAGGTTGGGAAAGTGGCGAGTACACCTAGCCGTGATCAAGCTTCACTAGACTTAGCTTTCAACCCACTGAAGCCAGGGCAGTGATGTCTCTTTTCTCCATACAAGATGTATCATGGAGTTCTGCTCTTTAAGGATAAACTTAATGAGTCTGTGTGGCCTAGTTCAACCTCCCAGACAGAAATAAGCAGAGCCAACAGTAAAAAAGGAAAAAGGGCAGGAAGGATGGAGAAAAGAAAATGCAGCAATAGACCAAAAAAAAAAAGAGACTGAGGATATAGCAAGCTGTAGCACGAGTTTAGAGGAGAGTCTGTACTTGTCGCTGTGAAGAGCCATTCTTGACCTAAAATGCTCCTTCACTAAGTCAAGTCCTCAGCATTTAGACCCTCATGATACTCCAAAAAAAGAAAAATCTATCCACGTCCTGCAAACAAGACTTCTTGCTTGCCTCTGCAGCGCCTCTGACTCTCTGAAATAATTACACCATGTTCCCATGCGGGGGTCGGATATCTACAACTGTGTGCATCAAAGCAATGCCATTTTCACGGCCACTTGAAAAGCACCGCTGCATCTCGACTTTTGAAAGTGACAACCGTGCATGTGCGCACACACACTCAAATCATTTCAGATAATTCCCTGGCTCCTCTCGTCGGCTCACTCAAACTCAATGGAGGGTTTTCTTTCTTTTTTTTTTTTTTACAATGGGTAACTCAATGCATTCATATCAGTTAATTATGAGAAGTTAGCAGGCTGAGAAATGAGATGCCACCGCAGTGCGCCGGCTGGACAGGATTGTGTTATGTACATTTATGATTTATGATTAGCTCCGCGTAGAATAAGTCTTGTTTTAGGTTTCCTCATAGCACTGGAGCAACGGAGTACAGGATGAGAATGGCGTGTGGCATGGAGGATAATTATAAGTTTGGCCCGCTAATCTATTTGATTACAGGGTTATCGCCTCATCCATTTCTAATAATTCCTCGGGTATTAGCTGGAGGAAATGAGATATAATTGGATGGGTGACTGAGGACGTCGCCATGTAGAAGGCTATAGTTGTCCAACTGATGCCTGATGGATCAAATGGGTAGTTTAAGTGCCTTGCTTGAGGCATATCAGTAGTTATTTATATAAAGGAGTGCTGCTAATTAGTTTTTTGATGGAATTTGAATCATACACTTAAGGCATCAGTATGCTTTAAAGCAGTGTTTCTCAAACTTTTTACACGATGTATCACCTCAGAATATTTTAGCCTTTCCAAGTACCACTACCATGACTGAGGCTGAAATACAATATTGTAGACCAACCCTACAGATATGGCCACGGCTACGGCTACAGATGCAGACACAGGAGGCAGGTTTATTCATAATAAGTTGAAGTCTGAAGTATTCATTTTAAGTCTCCTCCTCTTATTTCCTGGCATCACAGTTTAGCTCATAACTACAATGTGTCTTCACGTCATATGTCATCATTGTTTTTTTGTTTTTCAAGTCTTTGCACTGAAGTCTCAATTATGACTTGTTAGGGACTTCAAACTAAAAGACTGTTTAGTAGTTAGGTTAGCCTTAGCTAAGCATTAGCTTGCTAGCCTCAACTTAAGGCTCATGTATACTAAATGTTTGTACGTCTGTATATGGATAGGGCTTTTTGTCCATACTTTGCATTAATTTCATTCAGTGTTCTGCACATTTCCTGAAAGCTTATTGACGCAGACCAAACAGAGCAGTACCTCCAGTAATTGTGTGGGCAGTGTAGCAATGAAGCCAGTAGTTCAAACAAGACACAACCACTAGATGGGACGAAGAAATATTAAAAATCTAAATGATTGAAAATTATGTTCGTTATCAATTAATGGAAGAATTCCCTGTCTGCATTTAATGACCACATGGACCATAACTGTCTACACCACCTCCTCCGCTGTTGCCTCTTTCTCAACAAGTACATTATTCTAACCTCATCCAATGTTGCCATGTTTATTGTTGTCAGAAATTTTTGACTCTTCTTCTTCATATTTGGGGTAACTTTTGACTCTGAGCAGCGCCCTCTAGTGGCTGTATGGCTTCACATCAAGGCCAATCTAAAGGACGCATGGAAATAATGTGGGCAGTGATTGTTATATTGTTTGAAATGGACAAACAAAGTGGATCTGGGAAATTAATTGCTGACTTGCTGAGGGAAAAATAGCATTAACATTAGTTAATTCAAGAAATGGGACTTTTTAATCTTTGGGTTTTGAGTTAAAAGGCTCAATGCCAAATGCAGTCACAAGTCTAAAGTCATCAAATTTGTGACTTGGGTCTGATTCCAGTCCAAGTCACATGACTCGACTCCACAGCTCTGCTATCTACTATAAGGGCAAAAGTGTTTAGAACAGTTCTGAAAGGCCGCACTTGAAGGCTGGACGACAAACGTGCATAACACTATCATTCCAATCTCTCCTCAAGAATAACTCTGAAAAATTAGTCTGTAGTCTCAACATAATAAATCATTTGTAATAATAAATAATTTGTATGAATTGGGACATTACTGGACAGTCCCTTCTTGGAAGCTTTCTTAGTGTACATGTGAAAAGTAACAAAAAAAAAAAAAAACTGTGTGAATAATTGTTAGAAAGAACTCGAAGAATTCCCTTTCTACTTCAACATTCTGTATACCTGGCCAATTACTGCATTCATTTTGGAAAAGTTACAAAATTGTTGGAACCAGCACCCTCCTGATTCAGACAGTCTCACAAGCGCTTTATTTGAAGCATACAGAGGCCTTTACCATAGCAACAGAGTCTTTAGTAGCTGTGTTTATCCGTTGTGTTTCCTTGTAACTGTGCATGTTTACCTGATTATCACATTGTAGTCCTTGTTAGCACATCATTACCAAACACAGCCTGCAGTGCGAGCCACACACTGCTCGATTTCCACATTGATCCCTCTCCATCACGCAGTCACATTTACTCAGCACTGCTGCCACTGTTGACTGCAGGAGTCGTCGGCACAGTGAATAAAGCTGAGCAGATGGCTGGCTTTGTCTGTCTCAGACTCTTCATTTTGAGTTTGGATAGAGGGAAACTCAGATACCAAATACTGTTACAAAGGAAGCATTATCCCATTTTCATCAAACCACTTCATTTAAAATTTCTGTTATGTTTTTTCTCTTATAACTTTCCACTGGTGAAAAATTCCTGGCAGTTCAGTTGGCTGAGGTGCAGCTTTGTCACATGGTCCCTTTCTCCCTCATCTTTCATTTTGTTCTCTTGTGTATTTTGTCCTTCAGAGTATAGCCTACATGAAATTAACCTTAGAAAAAAAAAAGATTCCTTAAATGGACCCTTTGCTTAGCCCCAATCCCCTTGGTTACCTTTGCTATAGCTGGTATACATAAATGTGGTTTACAGTTATAACCAGGGCAGATTTACCTCTCAAAAGCCCTTGTAAGTTTTAGAAGCAACTTGTTCTTGTTTTCCCAACCAGTTAGTCTGTGATTTCACAGTCACAGACCCACCTTGAGGTCAGCAAAAGCTGGCCTCTCAATGCTAGCCGGTGTTCTGTTGATATATGCTACCTATTCCATATGTCCTACTTAGCGGTTCTCAGCTTAGCAGTTGGTTAGGGTGTTAGGGTTAGGTTTACTTTGCTATTGATTTGTTCTACAGTGCAATCTTTTGCAGGTACAAGTATCGGCATACAGGCAACCTTTGCAAGAATAGGTACTGAGATGTGCTACTTAGTGGTTTTCTTCTCTATAGGTCAGATAGGAGATATGGCTGTGGCCAGATAATTTCACAGTTATTTTGTCATCTTGTTTTCTTGTCATTAAGAAAATTAAAGCAATTACAAGTGACACTACATACTAAAATTTAACACTGATCATTAGGTTTTATCAACATAATATTTGATCAAGAGCTCTCTGTTAGTTAACGCTGGCTAATGTTAACTAGCAAACTAATCTAACTTTAAAGAATATTGTCTTTTAGAAAATCAATTGTTAATTGGTTTCAAATTAACATGACAGTGCTTAAATTAATTCCATCTGTTCTGTTTTGTTTTATATGGCATCCATGCTCTTTCTAACATACAGCCAATCATAATGTGTCCATCGTCTGGTAATGCAGGACCCCGAGCACATCTGGTACCTACACTGGGCAGAAAGCATCACTCTTTCTTTATTCCATGGTCCGTAACCAACATACACAGACCAAAATGCCCCTGAAAGCAGTTCAATAGATCTACAGCAAATCGAAGCAACAAAAAAAATCTAAGTGATTTGAGTGTTTTCAAGCAGATCAGAAAATGGAAGCTGTCAGGCCACGATCTTTCCTGTATTACAGCTAAAGAGTACATTAAAATATGTTTGTGAGAACATCTTGGGCAAGAAATATAGGCAATGCAGTGGCAGAATCTTGTTACATATTTGATCAGCACCGCCTAGTTTGAGTTCCATGAGCCTGAGGCAATGCTCTGGATGGACCATGACTGGATGCAATTGGATAGACCTGCAACCAGTCAAAGCTGGAAAATATGTGACATAAGACTTGTCAAATCTGGACCAGTGATGCTCAGCTGTCAATCATAATACAGAACTCACTCTAGATCAAAGACACATTTGTGACTGGCCAGATCAGATCAAAGGCTGCTGGAATTCATTGTCTTAATGAAAAGGGGGGGTAGATGTATCTGTCAGAGCAAATTAAAGGCTATCTACTGTATGTATTAAGCTGCAGATAATCAAGTTATTTAATCCACTCTTTCCGCTAGTTTTAGTTTTGCAAAGAAAGGTGATAAAAAAGGCACCACTCTCTGAATGACTTAGTAAATGGGCAGTTCCCTTGGAGAGTGTTATTTGTAGCCTTTACTAACTCTATTGCATGGCCCCATCTGAAGATACTTTAATCCATGTCTCTGTTTGAATATCGGTGATTGTGACCCCTGCTTGTTTTCTTCACAGGTTTAGTATTGACGAAGGACAGACGTGGACTGTTCACAACTTCACCAGCACCTCTGTGTTCGTCGATGGACTCCTGAGTGAGCCGGGAGACGAGACCCTGGTTATGACGTGAGTGAAATCACAATTTCAAGAGAAGTGTTCAATTTCAGGGCTGCTGTCGGCATAATAACACGAAAGTCTTTATGGGTTCTGTTGAATCCATCATAAATGGTCTGAAGACTTTAAATTCCTACAGAGACACTTTTAAATCTGAGCTTACATTCATGTATGAGTGTAAATTACAATATATTGAACTGAGAAGGCGCGTTATCTCCTTCACCCCCTATAGATTTAACCCTTTTGTCCTCCCTTCACACTTCCCGCTCTTTGCTTAGTACTAATGAGTTGTCTGAGAGGGTCAGACAGGGCGGCTCTGTGTGGCCATACACTGCTTTCAAAGGAGCTGAAGTTTCTCTCCCATCACAACAGTTCGCTCTCGATCTGTTGGAGCGGGGCACCCAATTTTGTGGCGCTAACGGCAGCCGGTCTCACTCCTGGTTCCCTGCAAAGCCGTCCTCCCTCTTTGCCACCAGAGGGTTTGATTGCCGTTACAGCAGAGGTTGATGGGGGAGGAGGCCTGTATGTGCCCTCTGCCCCTTTAGCCCCTTCTCACTCTGAAATTCTATTTTTATGGCTCTGCTCAGTATTTGTGCACTCTGTTTCTGTGTCACTTTCTTTGCATGTCTCTGCTGGGCTCTCTGTCAGGCTCCACCAGGCTTACATCAGTACATCTGAGTATTATTTATACTCAGACATCAGCTGCATGTCAGATTCTTGTTATTATAACAATGATCAGTAGGTATGCACAGGTTATTTCTCGGAATTAAGCTCTTAGCCTCAAAGATAAATCTAACAAACAACTTGGCTCTTGGCTTTCTTAATCAATCAGTCAATCAGTAAAGCTCTCTAAATCCACAGTGAAATACATAACAAATTAATTGATTACATTTATAATGCCAATAGGATTATAATAAATGACCAACCCCTTAATTCAACTAGGCTTGACACGTCTGTACCGTGGTTTTGACCCATCCTCGACATGGCTGCATGCCCCCACCAGCAGCATGCTGACTTGTTCAGATTTTGTTGATTTGCATCTGTCATGGCCATGGAGCAACAGAATATTGATTTATATTTGATCAGTGCTGCCTAGTTTGACAGTGCAAACTAGGCAGCACTGGACTGCTAACTTGGATGCAATTCAATGGTCCTACAACCAATCAGAGCAGTGAAACATGTGACTCCAAATCTGGACTGGTGTCCACTTCTGGTGAACCACAAACCTCAATCCTGCAAATTCTTCAGTGTCAAAATGACATATTGGCACAAAATTTAAGATATCGCCAGCTTCCGCCCAAAACTGTTGATGTACGCTTCAAGGGTTCATATCTTTTTAAGAAGTACAGTCTCTCCCTCTGTCTATTTCCTTCTTTTTTTTCCCGCCAATCTCTCCATCAGTAAGCTAGCTGGAGTGAGACTTGTCACATCATCTCAGACTCCAGGCCCAGGCCTAGAGATAAGGCTGGCTTCCAGCTGTAATCTGCTGAGAAGGGCAAAGAGATGGTCGCACACACATACGCACAGAGGAGGAGAGACTTAAACACTCAGACTTACTCACCATTATCTGCCATGTGTCTGACGCACACCCTGTGGGTTGACACGCGCACACTCATGCACGCACACCTATATACATCTCCCATCTGGCTCCCGTGAGATAGGGTCGGCGGCCAAGGAGGAGTGTTGAGGGCAGTTCATGTCTGACAGATTAGCCAGGGTCTATTTCCTTGCCACTGAGTTTCGATTTTTGACGGCGCAGCCTGCCATCCCATAATGAAGTCTTTGAGCAGTGACTTAGCGCCAAGGACAGGTGGGGGACCAGAGATCGTCCACCACTCATACTAATGACAGCTGGTCAAATATCAGACACTGGACAGACTCTCAATGGGCCTCTACTGCATGCGCTGCTGTAAGGGAGCATCATGAGAGCTTCTTCTGCTCCTGATAACCCATTTCCACTCCCCGCACCATGCACTGTAACAAGTACGCTTAGAAAAACAAACAGTTTTCCTCAAAGGAAACTTTGCATCCAATCTCATTCAGCAAAACTCTCCTGGAAATGACTTCTAAACACATTCCTGGTAATGTTGTCTCATTCTAAGCTGTGTATTTTAATGAGAGGAACTAAATGGACAAAAATCCCACTGTTAATGAATGTTGTTTCCCTTTGTTTGTCCACTAATAGAGCTCATATGGCTCTGGAGTGGCATTCAAAACTAGAAAAAGTGCTAAATTAACTCTGCGGCTGGTGGGAATTAACACACAAACAAAGATAACTAGCTGATTTTTACACTTCATGCTGAAACTAACAGTGAGAATTTTACTGTTTGGGGACAAGCAGTGTACACCATAACACCGAATGTCTAATGGAAACCCATGGACTGAGATATGAAGGGTTTAAAAGGTCAATTTTCTCACTTACCTCTACTGCTGTCTGGCTTGGTACATTATTTTTGTTTCATGTGCTGAGGTTTGAGATATAGGCCTCTGAAACCTCTGCTGCTCAAATACACCAAAGGTGAACTGAATTTCATTGTACTCCTCAGAGCACTGAAAAATTAGATTTGATATTTTCAAAAGCAACATCCATCAATCTGTCCATTCTCATCCTTTTATCTGGGGTCCGGACATGGTGACAGCAGGCTAAGCAGGATATTCCAGACGTCATTCTCCCTACCAGTGCTTTCCATCTCCTCCTGGGAGATCCCAAGGCGTTCCAAGACCAAATGAGATATTTAATCCCTCCAGCGACTTCTGGATCTAACTTAGGGTAGACTCGCAATACTAGACAATCAAAGATCTCGCCTATTACCAGTCATCTGGGGATTTCTAAATGCAAGGTAGTTGCTTGAAAGGTGGTGACTGATGCTGCTGAGTACACCCCTACATTTTTCGATGACACACTTTATCAGAAACTATGCTTTACCCACAACATCTGCATATCACCGCAACAGTATGAAGGGTTGTCTTAATAACTTTGGACCTGTTCATCAACATGTTATTTCCACCCAGTTTTAACAAGCTGTGAGACTGTCCTCAGTCTCTTTTGAGGGAAGCGTTTAGAGGCTAACTTGTGAGTCAGACCTTCAAAGGTCACAGCACCTCATCCTGTCTCTAAGACTGAACCCAACCACCCTGCAGACAAAACTTATTTCAGCAACATGTATCTGCAATCTCCCTCTTTTGGTCAGTCTCCAAAGCTCATGTCAATACATGATTGTTGGAATGGCAGCATGTTCTAACTAAAACAATGGGCTACAAGCAAAATCAATGTCATATTTTTATTGTAAACCTCTATCCTAAATAAATGTTCCATTTCAGATGGACCAAACTTTTTTTTATCAGCATAAACTTCAGGTAAATTGCTCATTTCAACCTGATGAATTGTCATTATCAACAACCACAAAACTGCAACAAAATTGCTATCTGTTCTGCTTTATTTGTGGACAAGTGTCATTCACAAAAAAAAGTTACGAAAGAGGAAAAAGAAGAATTTTAAACTGGAGCATCACATCTTGCTGTTGAGAAATCAGGAGAAAAAAAAGAAACCAAATTTAACATTCAGCATTAGCATTCAAAATGCAAATAAAATTCAACAAAGACAGAATGGTTTGGCATGAATTTAGACACCAAGAAAAGTCTTGCAAAAGCAAAGCAGTTCATGACCCAGATGGGGTCAATATAATTTGTGATTTTATACTCTTGGGTGCAATAGAGGATGCTTTGTCCGACAGTGACCATTATAGACCGAGATTAAAATAATTTGTTATGCCAAAAATGTTAATAAAATCAGAAACTTAGTAAACTCAGTAAATTGGCAAGCCATGATAATGAAATGGTGCAATTCTGTTCCTTGCATTATGAACAATGTTTCTGTTCCTTCATTGTGTCTAGATGGTAAGCTTAGATTTCTGAAAGTCTCCAGTGTTGTTTATGCTAATGTTTATTTAAGAAGGGACAGTGCACATTAATTAATGATCACCTTAAGTAACGTAAATGTGCCAGATTTAGTTATACATGCACGTTGTACAAAATAATTATGTTTTACAACAATGTGGTTAAGATCTGCTTAGTTTTAAGGACACAAAATAGGGTTAAGGAAAGATCATGGTTTGGCTTAAAATGATTGCTCTCACAAGATCTTTTGCGGGTTGGGGGATACCATCTAGACATGACCAAGTTTCTTTGGATAATCCATGGACTATAATGTCAAAGGTTTTCATAGGGACTATTTGATTGGTATTGTAGAAAGTAGGTCCAGTGAAAACTCATGGTGACTTCTCTTAACCTGGGAACCAGACATATTGGAGAGTATGTTTTCATTTGCTCTGGCAGAAATTTGCCAATTAGTCTGCCGAGGCTACCCAGAGATTCCTGGACGTTGTTTCTGAAAAGAAATGCTGCAGTTTTCTTGCACATTGCAGTGCTTGAAGCTCTACAAACAAAATGCAATTTACCTCCATTTTTGGGGAGGGCAGTAGAAATCTCTGATATCTCAAAACCTCAACACACCAAAACTGTACAGACATGAGATATATGTGTGTCCAGACATTAATGAAGCTATAACCAGCAGCTGCTTAGCTCAACACAAACTGAAGTTGCTAACCAACATCCTACACTTTGGTTTTTGTACAGATTAAGTTAACAAGCTAACATTTGATTTTTTTACTGGCTATTGGCTCTAGCTTCTTATTATCTAGGGTCAGGTCAGTGGCATGGTTTCACTATGTGGCAATCAGTTTGTGGTGATTTGATGGATACAGCAACATGATACAAAGACATTGCACAGAAAAGTCAGTGCCAGTGGAAAAACCTTAGTGGAAAAATATTGATATCAGTGAACTCAACCCTGAAAAGGACTTTAGAAACTTTAGAAATCCATACAGTTATGATGAGGAAACTAAAGGTAGAGTTTGGACTGGAGAGCAGCAGACAGACCCCCAGAAGAATAAGGGAACCAACAGCAATAAAGGGATGAGAATGTCAAAAGACAGCATATGTGAGTCCACAGCCAACACATCCATCACTTCCGCTTAATGATGACGGTGAAGACGACATTAGTCATGCTTGCCTTGCACTCCGGCGAGGTGAAAGCCAGCCTCAGCAACATACGCCAGAGCTGCTGACTTGCGTCACATCAGTCTGCTTCAAAAAAATACTCTGAAGAAGAAGAAGAAGGAAAAGACAGTTCAGGAAAGGGAATGGTGGACATTACCTATATTGCACTGTAAAACATCACCATCTAGTGGAGAAGAGAGGGAACTGTAGCTCTTTGAGGGTGGGGGGAAACTTTAACTTTATTCTAGGAAGAGTTTATTCATCCTCACAGTGAAATTACAAAGCAGAAACACATTTGAAGTAAAGATTATCTGTGTGTTGGAGCTTGCAGGGACTGCGTCATTTAGTGCATCAGATTCCTGATCCTGCACGTCTTCGATGTTTCCCTGGTCCAACACACCAGATTCAAATAAGCAGGTCGTTATCAGGCTTCTGCAGAGGATTGATGACGAGCTGATGGTTTGGATCAGGTGTGCTGAAAGAGGGAAAATGAGGTCATTCAGCCCTTTCTGTAACCAAACTTTTATGCCTTTTCTGAATGTTGTCAAAACACAAAAACAAAGCTCATTATTGAGAAATGACAAAACTGAGAGAGTTTTGATTTTTAGTCCTTACTTATGCTGGGAAAAATAGTTCACAACAAGTCTTGGTTATTAAACCCTGAAACAGGTCAGCCTCCTAGTGATTAAACTTACGTGTTGACAAAATGTTAATATATTTTACAGCAAAGTTGTAAGTAAGAGTTGTAAGAGGTCTTTTAAAGCTAATCAAAATACACATTTCTAAACCATAATTTGTATTTACTTTTGATTTAGAAGGGCTACAGAGCTGATAAAGTTTTTTTTGTTGTTGTTTTTTTTTATTTCCAGGGATAGGACACCAAAAACGGGGACTGGTTCCTTGCAAAACAAGAAATGTGGTGCAGATCAGATTAGACTTTTGTAATTTGTTTGTGTACAGCTACATGTCTACATGTGGAGGAATATCATTTTAATTTACATGCTGATTTCGTACCTGTGGTGTGTGTTCGCAGTGTGTTTGGCCACATCAGCTACAGGTCAGACTGGGAGCTGGTCAAAGTGGACTTCAGGCAGTCTTTCCCCCGTCAGTGTACCGAGTCTGACTACGACTCCTGGCAGCTCACAGACCTGCAGGTAACGTTCAGACACACATACAGTACAGGCACACATGCATTGCTTCCAGCACACGAGTGCTCATATTTGAAACTAAATTATCACTTCCCTATGGCCACCCTCAGGGAGACAAATGCATTATGGGCCAGGAGCGAAGTTTCAGGAAAAGGAAGGACACGGCGTTCTGTATCAAAGGGAAAAGCTACACCTCGGCTCTCACCACCAAACCCTGTCAATGCACTGAGAAAGACTTCAACTGGTGAGCACGGACGCCACAGCTTTTTAGCAAACACTGAGCAGATTATTGATTTTATTTATTTATTATTACATAATAAATATTAACTGCAAGAATACTAATAGAGAACACAGTGAGGAATCAAACATAAACAATAATTTTAGCATTTGATTTTAGTAGGTAACACTTCAGAATCATTTTTTGAACAATTATATATGTTTATACCATCACAATGGAAAATATTGATTTGTGATTGGCAAGTGTAATTTAATGTATATGTACAGTATATCAATGGAATGTTTTAATTTGCCTACGTATTAATTTATTTATCTATTTTCGATGTTTGGAAGTTATGGCCCTCCGTAAATGTAACCATATTAACAATATTTGTGCTTGCGTTGCCCTCTGTGACTTCATTTGTCAATTACTTTCTCAAATCAGCATATTTTGTTGTGCTTTATGTCATCAAAAAATATTTTAATCTTATTTAAAGTACATATGCACTGTGTGTGTGTGTGTGTGTGTGTGTGTGTGTGTGTGTGTGTGTGTGTGTGTAGTGACTACGGTTTTGAACGTTCCCACATCGAGGGCAAACGCTGCTTCGCCGACTTCTGGCATGATCCAGATTCACCGCCTGAAGACTGCCATCTAGGACAAACCTACGAGTCCAGCACTGGGTCTGTGCATGTGCAAGAACACACACACACACACACACACACACACACAGAAATTAGTAGCAGACTCAATGAAAATTATTTTTGAGAGATGTGTTGAAAATGTGTAGAAAGCATATAGATATTTGTGTGAAAATATAGGGAGTAAGAGTTAAAAGATACCTGAAACTTCTACTTAAGTACAGTAACAAAGTGTACCTAGTTACTTTCCATATGTGGTAGATGGTACGGTAATTCATGATGCATTTTTGTAAGTTTGGTCCTGTGGAGATGACATGTCTTTCTTTTGGGTCTCAGGCTTAAAGACTTGGCATACACCTCCATACTCTGACACTTGCACTGTCCTCTGCTGTGTTTCAGCTACAGGAAAGTGATATCCAACATGTGCGAAGGCGGACTAAACAAGCAGCAGAGCGCCAAACAGCACAACTGCCCTCTGCTGCCCCCTCAGGGACTGCAGGTCGGAATCAAAGGGCAGATGCTGGCCGTGGCGCCTGGCGATGACATCACATTCATCGTCCACCAGGAACAGGTAGGACGAAACCAGTTTTGGTGACAGTTCTTTCTTCACTTCTTTTGTTCGATTTGAATCTGCTGACAAGTCCTTGTTCCTTTCTAACAGGGTGACACCAGTAGCACCAAGTACCAGGTGGACCTCGGTGACGGGGTTCGGGCCATCTACCAGAACCTGACAGTGACAGATGAGCCCATCCAGCATCGCTATGAAAGTCCGGGTGTTTACAAGGTCACTGTGAAGGCAGAGAACCTGGCGGGGCATGATGAGGCCACAATGTACATCCAGGTCACAGGTCGGTCTCCCCTGAATGTTTTTGTATGGTTATTAGAAAGCCGTGCATACATTCTCTTTTTGTAAGGGCTGGGATTTTTCACTTTCTATGTTGTTCTAACAGACTAATACTTGATCAAAGATACGAATATTCATCAGGGTCACATGAAAACCAGACAGTCCAAAAAAACAAATCAAAGGAAGGTGAATTACAAAATCCAGCAAGCCAATTCCAAGTCCAGAGCATTCTAATATTTTAGGATTTTTAAAAACTTTGTTGTTGTGTCCTCTGGTTGCGTCTCACTTTGAGTACTGGCTACACTGCAACACTGCACAGTTTTCCCATCATCCGTAAGCTTTCAGAAAACATTCAGAAGGCTCCAGCTACATCCATTTTCAGAATTTAGAATGGCCTTTTAAACCAGAATATTCCAACTCCCGCGGGCCGAGTCAATTTAGAACTCAATTTGATTGCACAGATAACTTGCTGAAATATAAATATATATAAATTATGGTATATTTATGAACAGAATTATCTAAATGACATTTTAAATTACTTTATTTAATTTTATTTAAAATTCACAATGGCTATTTTAACCAAAAGTAGCCTGATTTCAACTTCTGATGGCCCAATTTTGAAGTTTCAGTCAATGTAGAATTTCAAAGGATGCTGTAAATCAATTGTTAACTTATTGAAATGACTGAATCACTAGTTATAAATTGTAGGATGTGTATGAACACAGTTATCGAAATGGTGCAGAATTTGTACATTTTAATGCAGAGCCCATTACACTCTGAGGTGACCCACAACTGGGTATTGAAGGTAACAAAAGCCAGTACCACACCAAACTAGAGTAATGATAATGATAATGACTATGGCTAAATAATATCCTCAAAAAGTAAAAGTAAATATGTTGAAGAAGTAGAGCACATGAGTCCTGGAGCAGGTTTTAAAGGTTCTGTGTGTTCTAAAGCTTCTTAATTGACTGGAACTTCATCAAAATCAGCTCATGGGAGTTGGAATATGGCTACTTCCAGTTAAAATGGCCATTTCCAATTTAGTGACCCCCAAAACCACTCTAACATTGTCCAAATCATCCAAGCAGTCGCTGAAATATTGTCCATACTTTCCATCGGGTAGAAGGGTTCTCTGTAGAACCTCTCATACTGAGACAATTCCAAGTCATGTCACAAGTCCTCAGTTTTGCAATTCGAATACAACTCGAGTCAGAACTGGGATCTCAAGTCTACGGCTGTGGTTCTCACCACCCAGACACCATGCAACACGTCAGTAACCTGCTCACTCCTCTGACCTAAATTTAGTTTAACGCCTGGAAGCGATAAATATGATGAAAACATCCTCTCCGCTGTCGGTTCAGTCGTCTCCGATATGTCTCGCTCTCTCACACACTCACCCCCTGCTGTTGTGGAGACAGGTTTGAACCTCACTTCCATAGTAACTTTTTATTCTTCACTTCCTGGGTAGAAGGCAGATCTATGGTGTTTCCGTCAGTGGGGATTGGAGGTTCTCGTCTTATTTTTCTTTGTCTTTCACTTTGATAAGACGGCTCTGTCTTTGTGCAGCTTTGAAACCCAAAGAGCTTTCTTTTCGTGGGTTTAAGCTGATAATCAAGACTTTTGTGGGAGACTCACTGAGCTGGCATGCTTTTATTAGGTAAATATACTAGATTTGGCCTCAGCACAGTTGACAAAACTACACACATTCTTTACTCAATTAGAAGTACAGATATTTGTGTAAAAAAGACTCTAGTAAAAGCAGAAGTACTGATTTTTTTGAAGGACATTTGTATCGTCCATGGTTGAGTCTCCCTTTCTTGTCTGTTTCGTGTTGCTACACCTTTACCTTGTTTTTCGTCCTTTCATCTTTTTGGTCTCGTTACTTCTTTTATGTACTTTTTAAACTTGTCATGTCGTTTTTAGTCTTGTTTCGTCTTCTTTGTCTTGTCTTGTTTATGTCTTTTTACATCTTTTTACATCTTGTTAGTTTTTTCATCTTGCTCCATCTTTTTTGGCTTGTTATGTCTTTTACACCTTTTGTCTCGTTATGTATTTTTCAACTTGTTTTGTATATTTTGTCCTGTTACATCTTGTACATTGTTTTTGTCTTGTTAAGTCTTTTTTGTCTTGTAACATATTTTTTGTCTTGTTACGTCTAATATGTCACTTTTCATCTTTTGTCTTGTTACACCCTTTATGTTGTTTTTTGTCTTGCTCATATTTTTCATCTTGTTTCATATATTTTGTCCTTTTACATCTTGTTATGTCTTTTTTGTCTAATGTCTTTTCTGTAATTTTTCATTTTGTTACATCTTTTTTATCTTGTTGCATTGTTTTTAGTCTTGTTGAGTCCTTGTCTTCTAAATATTTGCTGTCTTTTTTGTCTTGTTTCATCTTTTTTGTCTTGTTGCATCTTTTATTTTGTTTTTCTTCTTGTGATGTCTTTTTGTGTCTTGAATTTTGTCTTTCACATAGTTTTTAGTCTTGTTACATCTTTTTTCATCTTGATAGTGTTTCATTTTGTTACATCTTATATGTCATTATTCAAGTTGTTCCATTTTCTTTGTCTTGTTACATCTTTTACATTTATTTTATCTTTTCATGTCACTTTTGTCTTGTTCGTCTTTTAGATTATTTTTTGTCTGTTTTTTTTTTGTCCACGTTGTTGTTACATCTGTATTTCTTGATATGCACTGGGTACACTAAGGAATCATCTCTTCTTTGTGTTATTTTTCCATCCATTTAGGTTGAGTTTGGTCTTGATGTTGGGAAGGCAGCACGCAATAACATAAAAAAAAAGATAATCAATAATTGCACTCAAATGTAATAAACTAAAGTAACAACCCTGTTTTGAAAATGGAAGGAGTACAGATATTTGTGTTAAAAATGTAGGTCAAAGAAGAAGAAGAAGATTGTGTTAGTTACTTCCCACCCCTGGGATTCAGATATTATACTTTTTTGAGTGCTTGTATGCGACTTATGTGACTTTGACCTGCAAAGACACTTAAAACCAAATCATACACCTCTCATTCCCAGTTTTCTGTTTGAATATTTTTTCCTCTGTCACAGCCCCTCTGCAGGAGGTGCACTTGGAAGTGGTTCCTATCGCTGGGAGAAACCATGAGGTCAATCTGACAGCCATAGTTCTTCCCACTGAGGCCAACATGACCGTCTTCTATTGGTGGATAGGAGACAACCTGCGGGTAAAGGACATCCTACAAACTTTATTTTCTGGCCACTTTAAAGAAGCAAAACAATGCAAAAACACAGCAGGTTATAAAGTTACCTTATAAAGTTGTTGTAACTAACATTTTAGCAAAAAAGGTAAATCTAGTAGACACAGAGCAACATTAGCATTCATTTGTGGTTTTGTCTGCGTGCACCTGCATGAAAAGTTTGATGTAACTAACAGCCAACCTGTTGTGACTTTCTCCTGTAGCCTACGCTGACTCTGCAGAACAGCCTTCTGACTCGTTTCTCAGAGACAGGGGAGGTTTCAGTCACCGTTCAGGCTTCAAATGGCCGATCCATGGTGCAGGATACCAGGACAGTCCGAGTCTACGGTAACACAACAAAATCTGAAAGAACCTTGATGGTTTCCAATAGGTCAATGCAAAAGACTATAGGAACTGAATTATAGGAATGAACATAATCAAAACTGTTTTTTGCAGACTTTTTTCAGTATAAAAATTGGTTTTGTATGTTTTTCTAATGTGTGTGTGTGTGTGTGTGTGTGTTTTGTGTTTGGTCAATCTTCATAATCTCATTCAGATGAGATGGTAAATTACACAAAATTGAAAATTTACACATATGTAAATGTGAAAACTGAGGTTCTCATCAAGGTTCAATTTGTCCACTAGCCACACAGGGGTGCTACAATTACCTACAAAGGTTACACTGTAGTTAACAAAACGTCTACACTGTAGTTTGAACAAAGGTTACCCTGTAGTTTACTCAACATTTACACTCTATTTTACATTTCAGTTTACACAAAAATAACACTGTTTTACACTGTCTTATGCAACACTGTAGTTTACACTGTAGTTTACACAAAGTTTACACTGTAGTTTACAATGTATTTTACACTGTAGTTTACACAAAGCTTACACAACATTGTAATTAACACAAAGTTTACACTGTAGTTTACACAATGATTACACAAAGTTAACACTTTAGTTGATGCAATTTTTATAGTTTTACACAACACTGTAGATTACTCAAAGTTTACATTGTATTTTACACTGTAGTTTACACCATAGTTTACATCAAGTTTACACTGTAATTTACACTGTGGTTTACACTATAGTTCAGTTAGTAAACAAATTTGAAACGTCAATATTTAAAATGTACAATTACAGTTTACACTGTAGTTCACACAGCATTTACACTGTAACTTACGTGGAGAAGTTAAGACCACAATTTACAGAAGGTTTGCACTCTGCACAAACTTTACACTGCAGTTTACACAAAGTTTACACTGTAACTATAAATACTATTGATTATAGCAGCATTTCACTGAAGCTTCTTCTCTCACATGCAGTTTACACTGTATTTGTTATGTAGCAATAATGTACCTATTTTTACTCACCATTTGAAGCTTAAACTCATTCTGGACTGTGGAAAGAGTAGTTTGACAAAAAAAAAAATCTTAATTCTTAAAATTTAGAGCTTTCACCAACATGTCACAGTCTTCCACAGTGGCTCGACTCACTTGTGACATTTTGTTAAATTCTTTATTTTCCAAAGTCAGACTTACGACAGCACAAGTCAAACCTACAAAAAAGAACAGCTATTTTTGGTTCATGACTCATTCAGACACAACTGACGCAAACCTGCTGCACGACAGATATTTCCACTGTTGCCTTAAAATATGACATGATCTCATCTGTTGTTGCTGTTAAGTGTGTCACATGAAGAATTATGTCAGATTTCTATTTAGAAATAGATGTTTTATTCATAAGCTGCAAGCTTTGTGTCTTAAGAGCGCTACTTACTGTTTGAAAGAGCACATTAATGTAACATTGAGATAGATTTTTGTCTGAATTATGACTGGGATCCACTTCAGTTCAAGCAAGCTACATTGATTGAAGCTGACTGGCCCATACTGGTCTGCTCAAATTAATCTTGTTGGCCATATACACTTCTGTACATATTTGTATGCTGTATTTCAGCAGATACGACAAGCTACTTCCATCTGTTGATGCTAACGATGCACATCTGCTTGTCCAGATCTTCTCAACATATGCTCCAACACAACAACGCACATCTGTTCATTGAGCACATAAATACAGTATGCTTTTACATTTGTTGTTTGCATCACATTTGCTTTTAAATCCTCATAAATGAATGAGCAATATGTGGCTTATTAATGGAGCATTTTCACAGCCATATTGATATGAAATAACAAGGTAAACATTGGTGTTACCGATGATAATAACTGAGGCCATACCAGTATACCAACATGCACAATAAATGGGACAAACCTGTAATTTGTATCACTGCTTAAACCGGAGTTTCATGTAATAACGGCTGTTGTGTAAAAAAGGTCTTGTTGCAATGGTTCATTTTGTGTTCTGGATCATAAATGTGATAGTTGTTAACTATTCTCCTATTCTGTGTGAACGCAGATAACTTCCAGGTCATCCCTCTCAGCTTCAGCAGGAACCTGGACCACTTCAACCCAAACATCCCAGAGTGGAGAGAGGACATTGGCCAGGTGGTCACCAAAATACTTGCTAAGGTAGGACTTAAAAATGAAGGGACTTCAAATACAGTGCAGAAAGTGGATGATGGATTCAATGCAAAGATTCATTGGCTAGTATGGTGACATATGCTAATTACCACTAAACACATCATCATGCTAAAATGCACTTAATGAATGCCAATGTTAACATGCTGTTTTTAGCAAGTATGTTTCTAGTCTTAGTTTTGTGTGTTAGCATGCTAACATTTCTAAGCAGCACTAAAAAAAATAATAATGTACAACTGTGACTAATTGGAATAATGCTAATAGCATGGTATTTACTTCATCATAAATCAAAGTATTGGACAAAATACTCAAAAAATGAAAGCATCACATCCTGGGAAAACATAAATTTCTATACAAAATTTCAAGGAAATACAAACACAACATGAGACATTTAGCTGAAAACCACAAATTTCAACAGATCAAAAAACAAAAACAATTCAGAAAATGCTTATAATGTAGGCACAATATAAAGTTGTATGCTGTAAGATGTGACTGACCTTCAACTCTCTGCTCTCAGATCACAGGTGTCCCTCAGGAGTCCCTGGTTACGGTGGTGAAGCCAGGCCTCCCCACCACTGCTGACCTATATGTCCTCCCAGTGGACAGCAAACCAGCCAAGAGGAGCATGTTTGTTGATAAGGTACATGTTCATGCATAGAAACCACATCAAATGAAAACAAAATTGTTCAATACATTGGTTAATCCAGTGGTTTCTTCTTTTTTCTTTCAAAGTTACTTTTTCATTTGTTAAAGCAAGTGATAAAAGTTTTGGCATGTGATTTTTTTTTCAATCACCTATTATAACTTTTCATGTTTTCTTCGAGGTGAGTTTCAATAGTGCAGTACTTCAGCATCTTGTGGCCAAAATGAGCATTACAACAGCAATCAATGTAAATCCAAAAATGATCCTGAGCAACAACAACAACAACAAAAGCCAACAAACTGTGAAACCAAATTTTAAAAAAAGCTTTAGCACATGATTTTTTTTTTTTTTTTTTAAAAACAACTTTTGAGTTTTAATACTCGTGAACTTTTTCAGCCTATTGTGGCCAAAAGGGCCAAACTTGACTGAGCAACACTCCACTGTCAGTGTGTCACTGCTGCCACTGAGACAAACAAATGTAGTATTATGCTAAATTTCATATATATATATTTTTTTCATCCTCAGCGTATCCCCGCCATCGTGCAGGCGTTCAATGACAACAATGTCAGCTTTGTTGTTCGAGGAGGTCTACAAGTGCTGGTGATGCTAGCTGATCCAAACGCAGGTACGGAATATTTAAATGCTATTTGCATTACCTCCCATACAGTCTGCTTTTAAAAACTAAATTTTTAATGTTTTTTTTTTAAAATGATAATTGCATGTTATTGATTTCTTTCCAAGGGCTAGGTCAAAATTCTAATGAGTCAACAGCCACAACAGCAGAGCCTGGTGCGTTCATGAACCATACACCTGCAGCTTATTGTCTGGATGCACTTAACCTCAATGCCTTTTCCTTTCCTGGTTTCCTAACAAATCCAAATCTTATCCGGTTGAAATCTGCCTGTGCCGTGCTGTGCTGTGCTTTTTCATCCACCTTGTTATCCTTCACTGAGTTTAAAATGGTTTTCTGTGGAGGCTGCCTTCTTCAAGAGTTAGTTCAGTTGAATGGTTTGAACGTCTTTCTGCAACTTCTGTCCCTCTGTTACTTCAGTTTTTGACTCAAGATCTTCTTCTGCACTAAACTTTCCAGATTTGCCAATAACAAAAAAATAATCAATAATTATGTTCTGACTGTGAACACATTAAGCATTTTTTATTGGTTTATGTGTTTGTATCATCAACCCAGGCTACCATGGAGCTGCTGGAGGTCCAGGTGTTTGGGCTCTAATAGTCATTTTCTTAATCAGCATCATCGCCACCGGCTCCTTCATCCTCTACAAGTTCAAAAGGTGAGATATGTCGTCTTACAGAGCTGTGACGCATCAGTCAGCACAGAGGCTAGAATCAAACAGTTATTTTTAGACCAGTCTCTACCCACCCAGCAAAATGTGGTTGAAAAAAATATCTTTTTCATTTTGCTGAAAAGACAACTATTCAAGGATGTCCCATCTACATCAGGTTTTAATCGAAAATGTAAGGTGAAAAGCACAGCGCAGCCCAAATTTCAATGTCTGTTTTGGGGCCAAATAAAGGCCATGATGGACAACCGGATTTAGCCCAAAAGACAACACTGAAATGCTGTTGGGTGCTTGGTGGGTACAGACAAAGTAGTCAAATTTTCTTCCGTCACTTAGAATTAGTTAGTATTTTAAAACATTTGGCAGTGATTTGTGTCCAACTCTCATATGATGGTGGTTTGTCCTTATATGTTCTATCCTATGATTAAATTTCTAGTTCCCCAAATGCTAATGACCCCAGCAATTACACAGTTGCTATATTGTCCTGTAAATTAGACCGTCGGGCAAAGTCACGTAATTTGGGACACTTTGTAAATTAACAAGAAAACCATCTAAAATTCTGAAGACAAACATAAGTGTTACTTTAATAACTTATTGTGGATCTCTGTATATGGCATACGGTGTTAAGAAATGCAACGTTGATGTGTCATTATACCACGTACATTTGCTTATCTATGAAACTGAATTTTACCACATAGATGTTATTAAAAAAATAAGATCCCAGAAGACAAGATGTTTTATTATATTATAACAAGTGTTTTATTAAAGGGATAGTTGTCTCTTTTTGGACACTATAGAAAAAGCTTTGATGGTTGACAAATTTTATCTCACACTATGTAGCATACTATCACTCATCCCCAGTAACATGCATGAAAATTCACAGATGGATGTACAGTGTGTGATATCTTGTGTAAGTGCATGCTTTCTTTTCACATCAATAACACACCAGCAGCACCTCCTCGCGTCCCGAACACGAGCTTCCACCAAAAAGTCACTTGAATTAAAACATGCAGTGCAAAATTACAGCCCCCATCTTACGAAAACAACAAATCCCACAGTCCTTGGCTTAGGACTGAGGATGCCTATCCCCCGCTGTTTTTCAGGAAGCTTCCGGGCAACCGCAACGTCTACGCCCAGATGCACAACGAGAAGGAGCAGGAAATGACCAGCCCCGTCAATCACAGCGAGGACACCCAGCACATCATCCAGGGCGAGGAGTTCATCGACGACGACCTGGACTCGCAGACTCTAGGTAACGCAGGAGGTAGCCCCGCCTTCCGTTCCCTTATAAGGACTACCACTAACCACTGCTACTAAAACCCAAGCCACTAACACCAGCAGCTAACACACACCAAGGTACTGTTCATCCTTATCATTGCTATTACTAAGAGCCGTTTGGCTCTGAACTGAATATTCAACTCTTTACTTTTGCCTCAAAGGTTGGTTTCCGAGGAAGTTTGTGGTCATCACCTGCATTTGCAAGCACATTCAAATCATGTCATAACTATAGCCTAAACTGTATAACATTCATGTGGCATAGTGTTATGGACTACACAAAACAGGAAAAGACATGTCACTTTGATAAATTAAGTAAATATTTCCTAACATGAGTTTGAAAAAAGTACTAACACAAATCTAAAATTGATTTGTACATAAAATGCATAAGTGTATGTGTACTCAGACAGCTGTTCACTGATGGCAGCTTGGTCGAATTTGAGTCTTCCTAAGTCTCACATCTTTTTGCTCTGTATTTGAATAACAGTTGAGCAAACTTGGTACCCGGTGGAACCTCGGTCAACTATCTCCTTTCCTGTTTCCTGTACTTAGATATGCTATATGCTAGGCTCATCTATGTTGAAAAGAAAACCAAATTTTAAAGATGGTTATATGTTTCTGGGGGATTTGTAAAAGTGACAAGTGATGATATTAAACATAAGCTAACTAGCTAGCTAGTGAGTCATATAGATTAGCTAGGTGGTTGGCTCATGGTCTGCTAACATTAGCTATCAGATGTAACTAGCTAGTTAGTTATGTCTGATAGCCAGTGTGCCCTTACTAGAAGTGCCAATCGCAGCTTCTTCTTCTTCGTGGGTGAACTGAAGGTGGGTGGAGTTTCCGTCAACGACAGGCCAGCCTTTCCTCCTCCTACCTCCTACTGATTTTTATTTTATTTTTTATTTATTTTTACAAACTTGACCACATAAACATATTTGGTAGCTTCAATCTAACAACAGTATAAAACTGACATATCTGTACATACATATATGTATATATATATATATATATATATATATATATATATATATATATATATATATATATATATATATATATATGCTGCTTCTTTTAACCATCTTCAAAATTTTGTTTTAGTTTTCGACATAAATGAGCCTATCACATAGCATATCTAAATAGAACAACAGGAAAGGAGAAAAGTGACCAATGTTTCACTGGGTACCAAGCTAGCTCAACTGTTATTGGAGCACAGAGAAAAAAACACCAGGACTTAGGGATCAGTAGTCACCAAATTCAATTTATTTTACAACAAGCTCATAACTGTCTCAGTGGTGTCATAGATTATGGTAAATTAGGAAGTTTTTGATGTGATATGACTATTTATAGTCATACCTTATATTCAAATGGCCACAAGGCTGGTTATGATATATGATATGATGGCTATGCTTATGATGGCAATGAAAGGCATTGTGATCTGGGATGTAGTGGAAGGTTAACAGAGGTCTTCTTAGTGATACAGTTAAACAAGTAGTAGTAATAAGAATTTATTTATTCTCATTTATTAAGAATAGACAAATGTGCCTGTACATTGTCATAAACTCTGATATAATTATGGAGGTAAAACAAAATCCTCTTTAAGTAGAAAGTCAAAGGCTAGGGGCAGAGGGGTGAGGGTTGCTCTAAAGTTACTCTTTTATCTACCACTACATCACTTAACATGTCCAAAATTTAAAGGGCTTACATATATAAAATTATTATTTTGCATGGATATAAACATTAAAGGTATTCTGTGGAGTTTTTGACCACAAGTGGCATATCGGTACAATGTTTTAATGAGTGGACCCATTTTGTTTGACACTTGTGTAGAACTGTCAATCAACAGAACATTGATCATAGATTTGGGGATAGTTGCTGTAGAGATCTCTACCGTCTCTTGAATATAATGGAACTCAATGGCACTTGTCTTGTGGCTCTCAAAGCACCAAAAAAATCCACTTGAAAAACTCAAAAGCAAAGGATTACAGCTGCTAATTGTTTGACTGTGCTAGCTAGCTAAGTGGTGCTAACGTTATATTACAGCACAGCTGAGGAGTGCGCCATTAATGTGTACATCCCGTTCTGCCACGACCACGAGCCTCTCCTCCATGAGTAGATGCATGGTGATAGGCTTGGTGGGTGTAGTTCGGCAAAAAGAAAATAGTTCCTAAATGAAACACACATCAAGTTGTGTGGATTTCCTTGAGTAACCAGGTTATGATTTCTGGACAGAAACATTGCTGTGGAGTTTTTCAAATGTAGATTTTGGCCCTGGCTATCTGGTTCCATTATACGGAAGAGAATCCGTGAAAACAAATGAGATTACATCCACAGTGCTTCACATAAGAAAACACAGGAAGAACATAAAAAACAAGAATATATGCCACAGTTGATGTAAAATAAGATGCAAATAAAACCCACATGTAAAAATATGAAAATACAATACAGAGAATGTATTTTCACATGGAAAAAAAACACAATTTCAAATGATATACAACCATGCGCAGTACACACACAGTTAAATCAAATTAATTAATCAATAAATTGCGCACAACAGAGGAACACAAAAGTAAAATAGCTGAACACAGTAATAAATGTAACAACAAACAAGCAAACACTAGAAACAAGAAAAAAATGTCCAATTTCCTTGATTTTCTGCTTCTTAAATGTAAATCTTTTCTGTTTTTTTTACTCCTCTCTGAAGGTATACTGAATATCTTGAGATTCAGGCAAAACAAGACATTTGAGGACGTCATCTTGGACTATGATCAACAATTTTACCATTGTCTAACATTCCATGGACCAAACAATTAATCAAATAATTGAGAAAATAATCTATTGATTAATCAGTGACAAAAATAATCGTTAGTAATCGTAATCGTAGCTAGTAATCCAAAAGTAAAAAATGAGCTCTGTCTTGGTCCACATAGAATAGAAATCCTCAATAAAGTACAAGTAATTGAGTAAATGTTCTTAGTATTTTTCACCACAGAAATAGTGCTGGGCGGTGAGATTTGGGAGTTGTTGGATGATGAAGGAGATGCTCACTGGGTGTATCAGAAACTCCACAGGGTGCCTCTAACACCAGTGAAACACAGTGTGTCATGATCCAGATTGTTTCATTGTTTTGCTTATCTCCTTGTCGTCCTGTCTCTTCCTCCCTCTTGTTGCCAGGCAACCATTCGGGTGTGGTCCTGAGCATCAACTCCAGAGAACTACACAGTTACCTGACCAGCTGATGGCTGCCATGGCAACGCTAACGAGCTAGTCTAGCCTAGCCTAGCTGGCTAACGAGCACAGGGACTCCACTCTGCCTTCCTCCTTCTCTCTCCTTCCTCCTTCTCCCACTCCTCTTCCTCGGACACTTCACCTCCACTCCATGGCCTCCTCAACCCTTCACCTCCAGCTTTTGTGTAATTTTTGTTTTTGCCTTTGGGGTGGGGTGGGGGCTGAGCCTGGCGGAGGGACGTCTCTTTCACCTCCGTCCTTTTTTTTTTCTTGCCCCGACTCAAATCTCTCCCTGCAAGGGGATGGAAAGCACTCTGCTTTATCTAATGTATTATCCACCGGCCCTGGAGAACTGCACTGACACCTGGTGACAATGGAGGTCTTGATGACATCACACCAAGGACACTCACTCGTCTGTGTTTTACAAAAAAAAAAAAAAAAAAGAAAAACTCTGTGTGTACGTTTTCTGTCATTTGTAGACACTCAAACTCAGAAAAGCACGACTCACTGCACTGGTTTCCAGTGATATTCACAATCAGAGAGGGTTGAACCATCAATTGGCTGCAGCCAGTAAAGGAGGTTAGTGGCCAAAGACCGGTGTGCCCAAATGATTTCCAAGCATTAAAGTGGTAGTTTGGATTATTTGAAGTGTGGTTGTATGAGGTACTTATCCACTATCAGTGTATTACCTACAGTAGATGGTGGTCGACACATCCCCAGTTTGGAGAAGCAGCAGGAGTACCGACGTAGGAAGCTAAGCAATGTACTGATGTGGACAGAGTCAGCAGCAAAACGTGTTTCAACCACCTAAAAAAATCAACATCAGTTTAAGTGTACGCTATATTTAGAATATTTTCACAGCTTTAGCTCGCCACCAGAAAGCCTTTTCTGACAGGAAGCCACCATTGCATAAGCCAAATAGCATGTTTTCCAAAACCATTAGACACCTTTGGTAAAAGGAGACCACAGGAGTTGCTGGTCTACCAGTGGCTTGATCAGTTAGTTTGTGTCATTGTGTGACTGTGGTGAAGCAAGGCAAGGGGTAGGGGGGGAGTGAGGGACTATATACAGCAAAGGCCACAGGCTGGAATCAAACCTGTGCATGTTCTACCAACTGAACCAAACTAATTGTGCAGATGCACCAGATCAGTTGATATATGTCAAGTTGGATGCTTAAATTGATATCAATGTTTTTAGGTGGCTAACATGTTTCCTGCTGACCCTGTCCACAGCAGTCCAAACTGGGGACGTGTTGACCACCATCTATCATAGGTAATACGCTGACTTAGGATAAGTACCTCATAAAACCCCACTTAAAATAAATCCAACTATCCCATGGTAGAGTGCATTAAGGTAGTGAAGATTCAAAAATATATATATATATTTTTACTCTTCCCCCCTTTTGTTTTATTCTGTCTTTGCTTCCTGCGATTTCTAGACACTCTCTCTTCACAGGCAATAATATTCTCTCAATGGAATGTAGGATATGATAAACCCTTGTGAATTTGCATATGACAAGTGTGCACATGCAAACACATGAGGGCAGTGTTGCACTTTTTTAAATTCCAACTCACAGGTACTTGGCGAGCTCAGCTTCTTTGGTATATACTGTACGTTCATTTTTAACATCCCACAACATTAATATCCTTGTATTCTTGTTTAAAACCGACACTTTTACAGAGGTTCGTCGAGTGGTGTTTAAAATCAGCGCCACCTTTTGTAGGAGCTCATTGTCCGTCCCATGGTGCCTAAAACAGCAGACGCCGATCTGCTCTCTGACATTACCCGAGTTTATTTATTTCTAAGAATAGTACGCCCCTTCCTCCTCCTCCTCCTCCTCTTCCTCCTCCTCCTCCTCTTCCTCGTCCCCCTCCTCCTCCTCCCTGCACTTTCTGGGTCAGAGGTCAAAGCGGACTCGTTCCCCTGGAGACAAAAGGTCGCCGTCATGGAGGGAAGGTGTAGTTGATATATTTTACTGTATCAGCCTATATTAGGCGTAGCCCGCGGTGGAATCACGTCTCCTTAAAGGTTTGGTTTGTCGTCTGTAAATGTGTAAATATGAATCTCCACTTTGTACATACTCCCTTTGACATGTGTGTGAGTGTTTTACACTACTACCAAAATACCACAGCAATTCTTTTTGGAGTGACCATTCACTGAGTTGAAAACTTCTCACTGTTTCCAGTTTCCTCGATGCCATTGCCTGCTTCACATGTATCCATTTTCGATACTTTCAGTGTAATCTCATGATAATTTTCTTCATCGTTAACTGGAAATTATTTCATTGTCTTATAAAGATACTCACAAGTACACAGTGACGATGATGTATATGGATATTTTTGATACACTTGTCATTTTTCTCAGTACGTGTAAACACTGGTTATTGTTTTTGTTGCCTTTTGCTGAAGTCTTTTTGTTTGTTTGATTGCACTAATGATGTACGCAGTGCTGTCGACACGTACCGGACAGCAGCTGAACAAGTCTACAGACTCTGAATCGAAAGGTCTTTGGATGAAAGGCCTTTACAGACTACCAATGCTACCATTTCCACCAAGATCACCCCCTCGGTTCGTCCTGTATTTGATACAAACAACAGACCACGTTCACTCGTTCTGATTTACACCTTAATTCATCTTTTG
This sequence comes from Lutjanus erythropterus, assembly GCF_056507025.1. Lineage (NCBI taxonomy): Eukaryota > Metazoa > Chordata > Actinopteri > Lutjaniformes > Lutjanidae > Lutjanus > Lutjanus erythropterus. The sequence goes on from NC_139339.1 coordinate 24,273,719, forward strand.
TACATATTCTGCTCATGTTCAGCTTAGTTTTCTAGTGATGTGTCATTGTATCGATGTCCCCTTCAACAAAGGGGAAAGTGGGAATCGTGATATTCCGATATAATAGTGAGGGAGTTTCACAGCTGATGGCACCGATCATGTAATTTTTGACCACACCGTTTTTCTGTTTCTCTTTCTGCTGGTTTGTTTGATCTGTTGATTTTGCTATTAAAAACAATTGTGTGTCCTCATCAGGGAGCGTAGTGCACTCAACCTGCATCCTGGAATAAATCACTCCCATAACTTGTATGTCTGTTGGTTTTATCTGATTGGTTTACACACTGTCAGCTTGTCACCTGTCAAGATATTGAAATGCCATAATTAAATCAGTCACTCCAGGATTATATTGGCTTTTTTGGGATTGTTGCAGCCTAAAATGTCAGATTTCAAGGAGGGTCATCTAAAACCACCATAATGCACATTTCAGTGTTACAGCTGTTTTTCAATGGCATTGCGGGAGGAAGTGAACTTTTTTTTCTGTATAATTCATTAAAAATCAAAGACAAGTTCCTCCAGTGAGAATAAAACCATACCCTGTTCTCAGGGTTCTAAGTAAGTTTATCAAAAAGGATACTTTGCCAGGCAGCTGGATTCACAAAATCATCTGAGTCCATTTTGCCAGGCTTCAATTTATCTGTTTATGTCAGTACCAAAAGTGGTTCAACTGATCAGTGTCCTAGGAGACTAACAGTGGCGTCTTCTGGAGAAGTTAGCATAGATACTGTGATAGCATCAGTTACATCAGAACTGGAGAGGATCTCTTCATTGGCAGAAGAGCAAAGAACAACACTGAAGGCTTTTCTCCATGGAAAAGACGTTTTTGCTCTTCTCCCGACCAGCTTCAGCAAAATCCTGCGTGGATTCTTGGTAGCAACAGGTGGAGAGATCCCGGATAGAACCCCCAGAGAGGGTTCTGGGTGGATCCATTGCACCATAGAGGGGTTCTCCTTTAGAACCTCTAACTGACCCACATGTCAAGAAAATGTATTTTCTCCTGGCTAAACTCACATGTGAACTGTAGATTGTTTTTAAATGCAATTAACAAATTATATATATATATATATATATATATATATATATATATATATGTATATATATATATATATATATATATATGTATGTATATATATATATATATATATATATATATATATATATATATATATATATATATATATATATATATATTTGTGGGTCTGAAAATAACATTTCTTTAAAAGAAAGAAAAAAAAAGAAAGTGGCATAGTTAGGGGCTCAGATTGAGCCCATGCTTGTTCCAGAAATCTGTTGATAAAAATCATGATCAAAACTTAAGTAATTGTACTTAAAGGGATTATTCACACAAACTTTGAAGTTCAGTCATTATGTAGTCACCCTCATGCTGATTGAAGGTCAGATTTAGTTTTTTTTGTGTGTAACACACTGCTGGAGTTTCACAGGAAAACAGCGTTGCAGAATCTCCCAAATGTGTGAATGGTGACCATTCACATAAAAATAAAATATGTTCTTTTATGTTCATAAAAACATAAAAAAAAACCTGCTCGTCTGGCATCTCCTAAAGCCCTGACATGCTGTTACCTTACGTGCGCATACCACCAAACCATCACACACCCAGTTCTGACGTTGAGCACACACACATGAATGTGGCTCCAAATTAAAGATCTACAGTGAAAAATCAGGTTAAAAACATCGTGTAAATGACGCCTTTCAAGTCCACTTGGCATGCTGGGGTCTTAAGAGACGTGGATTACACCAGACAAGCAGTATGAAGACATTTTATGATTTTTTTTTTCTTTTTTTTCAGTTGTTTCTTCTGTTTGAAAACTGGTCACCATTCATTTCCATTGTTTGGAAGATTCTGCATCGCTGTTTTCCTGTGAAACTCCAGCAGTGTTTTGTGGACTAACAAAATAAACCCAACCTTCAGTCAGCATGAGGGTGAGTAGATAATGATTTTTCAGTGAACTCTCCCTTTAATTTAAAAAAAATGTATTAACTCATCAGTAGACATAGTGCACTCACCTACATCTTGAATAGACTGATCACAAACTGAAACTTGAGGCCAAAGCCACATCTCATATATGTTTTATTCTGAAGAAAAATCAGTTTCACTAACACACTCCACACTGTGATATTGAGGAAAACTCTGGAGAAAACTCTTCTACAAACTCGTCTACAGGATGTATTGAGGGCTATATGATTCAGCTACAGTTATAACAGTGTACTGTGTGTATCAGCAGATAGATTAACATTCACCGTGGATTACACATTAACACACAGTACAGTTGGGTTTCAGTTTCAAAGCTCAGTCTTTTTTCTACTTTTCTTCTTCTGAGGAGTTTCTCCCTCCTTGTGGAAGAATTTCCCATCAGGCTGTTCTTTCCACTTCAGGTTGACTCCACTGATTCCTTTGTCCTGCAGTTCTTTCTGGAGCTGAGAAACACAAACGGCAGACATTTTTATAGCATTTATGTATAACACTTCATGCTCAAGGACCTCTCATGGTTGCAGTGATTACAGTTTTTGAAAAACCTATATAAAACTTCTATAAAACCAACTCAAATCTCCATAAGGGAGCAACATATAAAATATAGTCAATTGCTGAAGGTAACTACAAACACGTTTTGTGCTGCATTGGGATTTCATAAACAGAGGTGGGATGTAACTAAGTATGAATACTTTGTTACTGTAATTTGCATAGATTTTTTAGGTGACCTCGTGTTTCAACAACTCCCAATTTCAGTGGTAAATCTGCCACTGTTATCACCAGAAACTGCATAAATGCAGTGCAAAAATATAAAGTTTGGCAGGCATAGCAACAGTAACTAAGGAGGGTGGCGCTTAATGAAAGGTCACTTGATGACCCTTGATTGTTTTGGCTGATTTGCGTGTTGAAGCTTCTGCAGCTGCAGTTTTTTACAGTCACATGCTGACCAAAACATGGAGCAAGCTGAACTTCTCCACAAGTATTTCACATGTGTATGAATGTGTTTGTGTGTCAGGGTGGATTGTGGAGCCTCACCTTTTTCAGGATGTCTGCTTTCACAGCAGGATCATTGAGATCCACAGAGGCGTCGCCCCGCTTTACCCTCAGCTTCACTATCTGCCTCGTCACTGGTGGGGAGACAGAAAGAATAGAAACAAAGATTTTATTACGTGGATTTGTTAAATACTCTCTCCTAATTGGTCAGTTCCAGTATTCTAAGATCTGTTATTTATATATATATATATATATATATATATATATATATATATATATATATATATATACATATATATATATATATATATATATATATATATATATATATGTATGTATGTATACCAATACTAGATATATATATATATATATATGTATATGTATCCGGTATTGGTCTCTCTATGACTGTTATTTAATGTAATGCACTTCACTGAAGGACTGAACTACTCACCGGGAGCTGGAATGATGCTGTAGCAGACAAATGGGATTTCAATATCACAGGCATGAAGCCACCAATGTCCTGATTCCAACAGCAATGCAGCACCACATGTCATTGTCTCTGTCCAGTGAGTTTGTGGTTGGCTCGCTTCCCAGTGGCTGAATGAGAAGTCGCTCCCATCAGACCAGTTGACACCAGGCTCTCTGAACAAACCAATCCATGCTGAGTCTCCACTCGGCACCATGTTCTGGATCTCCTGGTTCTCAACGTCATTCCTCACAGAAGCCAGGTCTGTGAAGTTCTCCCTGCAGTACCTCTGAGCGCTCCACCAATTCAAGCTTTCATTCACAAAAACAAACGTAGGATCCTGCCGTGTGCCTGCAGTTTAGCAAAGAAAAGATTTTTGAGTTGGCAAACTGAACTTCAAGTTATTATCAGAGAAAAAAATAATTTGCAGAGTATTTACCATTATTACAGATGAATGGAAAATCCTGTAAACAATCATTGGCCCTCCATCGCTGAGTGTTTCCAAGCTGAACACAGAAGTAATTGTTCAGATAGTCAACTGTTGGCTCATCAGTTTCCCAGTTCCTGAATTCAGCTCCACTTCCTCTGAAGCCGTCTGACCACGTCCAGTTGATTTTACTGTACAGGCCAATCCAGACAGTGTGGTAGCCAAAAGATGAAACTGTGTGGATGAACTGGTTCATTTCTTCAGTGTTTTCAATGGTGGCCAGGTCAGTGTAGTTCTGTCTGCAGTAGGTCTGAGCTTCAGTCCAATTCATAGGATCAGCAACAAAGTGGTACTGACGGAGGACGCGTGAGGATGAGAGGATGTGCCACCCTGTGGATGACACCATTATTTTAATATTAAGATGGAGAGATTTGTTCAAGGTGGTGCTGCACAAGTGGCAAAGGCTGACAACCGATGTTCTACACCCCACACTTCATACACAAACTGGCACCTGCAAACAATTGACTCCGTTATTGTCAACCTTTTGTTTGATCACCCATGTCTTCATTACATTCATCTCAGCCTGTGGACTTTTGTGGCTTTCTAGCCTAGCTGAACTGGACTTTGCAAAACTCAGAAACTGAGGCCACTGAGGACTGAAGTTGGACGCATTTGGTCCATTGATTGAGTGGAACCTGTAATGCAGCCATAATGTAGTCTACAGTGAAGCAAGAAGAACTGGCCCTTCGCTTAGCCCCACGTCCTTATAGAAACTGTCCAGTCATAGCTTAGCAACTGTAACTAAAGCGATACTCGGCTTTTCATGAGTCTGGATGGTGACGTCTTTTCTGTAGTCTCAAAAACATGAAACACAAGAGCACACGTGGTGAATGGATTAAACTCTGTCTTCATCTGCTCTAACATAAGCTGCAAATGTTAGCATGCCCAGCCAACTAACACTAGCTTACTAGCTGCAGTAACTTTACCTCCAGCCACACTTGTTAGATACCACTGCATCTCCATTTGTTCTGTTGGGGTTTGAGAAGGAGGGTGTGGGCTGATGCAGAATCAAAGTGATTTGACAATGATGGCTCGCTGTCTCAGGTTTAATTTAGCTTAGCTCTTATCACAGCTGTCTTCTGCGATCACAGTCCGGCTCATCTGGCTGGGTGACCTGTCTCCAAGTCCGCTACACTAACCGACTCCCTGAGCTTCCTTTTCCCACGTTAGAGTGTGAGCAATACAAAAGTGTATTTCTGTCATCTATTATGTAGATATACCTGCTGTCTTTCACCATCTGACCAATGTTTTCTGAGATTAGCATTAATGTTATTCCATGTGTGCAGCTGTCAGGTAACTACATTTTTAGTGTTCTTGTGTCAGATGGAAACATTAAAACGTCAGCTGGAGACAGACTTTTTGGCCGAGTCACTTATAAAATCTGCTTGTGAGTTATTTTTTAAGCCAACAAAATCCACCATCCAAAAAAATGTATAAATGCCGTGCAAGAATGGGAAGTTTGACAGGCTTAGCAACAGTAACTAAGGAGGGCGGGACTTAGCAAAGGGTCAATTTCTGAATTTCACAACTAACCAACAATTATAACTTCCATACTGTGACAAGATATTGTTAAAATCTAAAAATTCTCTTTCAGTAATTAATATATACATAAGGCATTACTCTTTTTAAAAAAATATATATTTCAACTATTTTTATAAACTATTCATCTTTGTCATAAATTACTGAATAATGAGGACATTGTACAATACAATTAAAAACATATTAAATACTATTAAATTACTAAAAGCATATTTAAAAAATATCATTAGAAAATCTAATTATTAGAATATAAAAATCATAAAAAATACTAAAATGCTTTTTATCAAAAACATTTCATCATGTTGTGTATTAAATTTGTCATGAGATGTGGAAGTTGAATGTAAGAGTCATGTGGGCTGTATGATGTTGGTCAACTATTTGTCGGATCTGATTTGGCGAAGAACCTGATGTCAACAGTGATGACTATAGTTGTGTTGTTTTCCTACGTGTGTCAGTTATGTTCATTAACAATGCCTGGAAAGTCAAATAGAGAGTTGTGCGTCAGTAAGCTGTGGAGTTCACTCTGTGTCACAATAACCAACAACTGCCCTTGATTTTAAACTATGATACAATGTGCACTATATTGAAACTTTAAATTAAAAAAACATAATGTTATAAAACTGACAGGATGAACAGAGTGCATTGCTAAGGGACAGCATAAGAGGTAGTTGTCCATAATCAGTATTAAAAGACCCACCTTAAAAAATCTGTATCAATTTAAGTGATGCTATATTTACAATATTTTTAACATTTGATTTTTAGGTGACTGGATATTGCAGTATCCCCATTTGCTGATAATTGTGGAAGTTCCTTGTGACTACTGTGTGAATTTGTCACATCTGTAATTTGTAATGATTTAGGGTCATAATTTTTGTTACATCTGTTTCTTTTAGACACCTGAACAAGAAAACTGAATTGACTGATCGGCTGATAACATGTTGATCAGCAGTTAGCACTCACTGACATTTAAAATTTGTCATAATGAAAGTAAGGATAATGTCAGTAAAATACAGAATTCACTTATCCTGTACAAATTCTCTGAATGAAACACAGACGTTGGAGGTCTTTCATAAATCACATGACGTCTCCTGGTAATCCCAGTCCTGTGTGACTGTTGTAGGACTGATAAAGGATTATTTTATCTTTTTTAGATATTATCAAAGAATTGACTGACCTGAGAGGTAGAAGACACCCAGCAGGATCCTCTCCATCATGATGCTGCTCTGTGGACCGTGTGTGTCCATGTGCACTCCGAAGAGGAAACACAGCTTCTATATTTGCTGTTCTGTTGTATTCTGTATGCAAAATGCTGTTTATGGGACTGTGTCACTATATGTACAGTAAAATGTATTTCTAACGCTAACAGAGAAGCTGGATCAGATGTGTCACATCATTGTGTGTCTTTTTGAATATCCTCATCCCCACATCACCATAAAACACAGAGTGAACAGGAGACTGTTTTGGGAGTTTATGACTTTATTAGAAGTATGATTCACTGAGGAGAAGACTGACTGAGATACACAATGTAGAGTAAACATGAATGACCCTGTATAACCTCACCTATTCCACCAAGACAAGCTACATTATGTGACCACATTGTCTGTACTTTTGAATATCCCATAAAATGTTATGACTTTATTACAACCATGACTGTCACTGAAGAGGAACTGAGAGCCACAGAGCCAACTATCAGCACCTTGTTCTATTTACTGAGGGTGCCATACTTGAATATTTGGGGAAACTCTACAAATTTGGCTGCTTTCACATATTTTGCTGCTAGTTTGATTGCCTCTTTTTGTTGTAAAACAGCACGTAAATACACCAAATATAAGATGAAGGAAGTTCACAAACAGTGTGTGCAAATATAGTTAAATAACCACCACACAAATGATTAAAGTCAGCATGAAATGCAGTAATTTTGAGTTTTCTCAATTTTTTTTTTTTTTTTTTTTTTTTTTTAGCCATACAAGTTACAGCACAACAATCCATTAACCAGCTGAGTCTTGAGCTCCCAGTGAAGATAACAACATCACATCTGAGAATGTGTAAATGTGTACAGGGCTGTGTTCAGCCTTGACAAAACATAGCAAAACTTTTAAACAGAAACAGTGGTGCAGTGGTCCAGAAACCGTAGCAGAATGGTGCACACCATTTTCAGATTGAACCTGCTCCAGTTCATAGGTGGCTTTTTTGCTAGGTTGCTTAGCTGTACAGTTAACCAAGTTAACCATAGTTAGCGGTCAGCCACTTTAACAACAATTAAAGCTCAGGAAAGTATGCAGAGGATGGGTAAATGACCTCAGAACTGAACTTCCTGCCTGTTTGTGGAGGCTGTGTTCCGTCATGGTCCAGCCGTGTCCACTGGGAGGCTGCTGAGCCCGACCCTGTTACCCACTAACAACAGCTAAGTTGACAGAAACACTCAGCACAGTTGAAGCGGAGCAGCTGGAGGACATCAGAAGTAAAAATTTTTTTTTTTTTTTAGTAAAACTATTTTTTCCACAAAACACGATCCAGTTTCAGCCAAATCAGCGTGTGGAATCATTACATTATGTTTTTGTCCAAGACCAATCCCATCTATTAGTCTCCCTTTGGGGGGATTCAGTTTTTTTCACTCCATTATTAATTATTTTGCACACACAGGCTAGTATACATACATGTAATTTTTGTGGAGGAGGTAGAGCTGCCCAGAAATAGGCGCCACAGGCAGTTGCAGCAACTCAACAGTGTCCAAGAGGTGAACTGGCACCTCTGCAGCTACCAGTCAACTCCATACTTTTTGGTGCGGGTTGGACATAAAGCAGCTACTCTCCTGTCCCCAAAGCCAAGCCTTTGTAGACTTATCTACTGCCACCCAAACAAAAAATTGTGCTTTTGTACAGTAACATTATCAGTGAGGCCCCGCTGAAAATGAATTATGAATTGATGAATTAACTATAAAATGCCTGATGCTTAATCTGCTGTCAGAGATACCACTTCACCCAAAGTGAGTAAAGTCTAGCAGTGGGTTGTAACCAGGGTGTTTTAATGAAGAAGAAGGTCTGAGGTGGTGAACATCTTGGGAGACACTCTGACCTAACTTACTGTTGCATATGAGCTAACTGATAGATCTGCTTTGTTGATCTGCACTGCTCATAGTTGAAGATTGATAGACAGGTGGATGTCATGATTTGACTGGTAAAAACTGGCAAGTTCCACTTTATGTGAGGACCCATCATAATTTGTATTACTGGACAAGAAAATGACAGATTTTCTACTATTTTGATATAACAATGCAAAGCAATGGACTTTTTGGATTTTTTTTTTTACGTATATTGTTAAGGTCCAAATATGACAAAACGTGGGGATGTGATCTAAAGGGTTAAAGGGGTTTTTCATTTCATTTCTCAACTTAAAATTTTGCTTTATTTGTGATCAACACTGAAGTTCTACACCATATTATGCTCAGTTACAGGTATCACAGAGTGATACAAGTGCTGGGGCCACATCTGACTGACAATGACTGAATGAGCGAGCAGTCATTTATATTTAGACGTTATGTCTAATCCATCATGTCGACCAAAAACATTGCCCAGTGTATCACCAACGTAAGTGAAAAGCTCACAAAAGAATCCGCCAACATTAACATGAGCCACACTTACATTGTTAAACCCAAATTATGGACATTAATGTACTCCTGCGTGAGTGAAGATGGACACTGATGTTGGCTGATATGGTCTGGATGGTAGTTGCTATTTTAATCAACAATTTGCTTCCTTGTTAATGATGTTACATCTCTCAAGCTTTCCATTTTTGCACGACACAAATGCAGTTTAAAATTGCAATGCTCAGAGCGCTGCTTATAAAGATGTCATGGTCCAGCCCAGGCTTATGACACTTTGTGAACTGGTAATGAGATGTAATCTACAGATGCAGTCTAATGTATTTGTGTACATGGACACAAATTTTCCCCATGATTGGCATAAGACCCCCTGAAAGCCTCAACAGCAAACTGATGATTCTCTGGAGAAATCTTTAAAACATGATCTGTCATCTGCATCTGTCACTAAAATGTCTTTTAAAGGAGCAGTATATGTGAGACTCTAGTGTTTAAAATGAGTACTGCAGTCCAAATGTTAAACTGGAGCCATGGACAGTCAATCAAACAGACTGAATTCTTTTTTAATTCACAATTTGTGGTTGAAGTGAGTTGGTTCCTTCTTTCACCTCCTCCTTCCCAGACTGAAGCTCAGAAAAAAAAAAAAGATATCAATCAATCAGAGTCTTCCAGAAATTGTGTGAATGGAGGAAACTCGGGTTTGCTTTGACAGAAGACTTTAAAATAAAATTTAAAAATGATCCTCTGTATTTGGAAATGAGGGTGTATAAAGTACTGAGATAGAAAACTAAAATTTTATTCCTAGTTTTGTGTATAGATATATTGTATGCTGCAATAATAATGTGTGGTTGTCATAAAATCCCACAGCAGTAGGAACCACAGCATTAAAATAATTTCAAGATTTCAATGAACATACTGAACATATATTCTTGTTTAACTCATATAATACATGTCACTATTAGTAGACACTGTTGTTAAAGGCAGTGTCCCCACACAAACACAAGAGGGCAGTGTTGCACTTTAACTCCCTCACAAGAACATGAAGAGCTCAGTTTATCTTCAGTTTAGAACCCAAAGTGTTTTCATGCAGTTATTCATTATTCTGAGGTTCACTGTTAACTGGAAATAATTAGAAAAATATTTTCTTCTATTTGGTCACTTTTCCTTATTCTTCTAAAGTCACACTTCAGTTTCAGAGCTCAGTTTCCCTTCATGATGTCTTCTGGGAACTTTTTCCCTCTTTCTGAAATTGAAGGGCTTCACGATTCATAGACGACAAAAATGTAACAAAACTATCCAATAATAACTTCAATAAACATTCAAGTGTTTTTCTACCTGTTTTTTTTCTCCTATCACACTGACAAAGTCAGTAAGTTAAGAAAAGTAATTTAAAGGCCACTGTCCTCATTAAATTTTTAAGTTTTGAATCAAATGCAAACTCTTTTAAAATAAACAAAAAAAGATTCTCAAACTCTTTTGTTGAGATAATTTATGTTTCTTCTTTAAAAAAAACATGAGTCATTGAGTTTTAGAAGAAGAAAAAAAAATTGATTAAAGTGAATAATGGTTAATAATTTAAGATTTTAATTACAACCATCTCATGTTCAATCACCAAAACAATGATAAATCAGCTTCATGGCTCAAAGTTAATTTTTGAAATACAGAAATGTGTGGGTTTCTAAGACTCACAGATTCAAGTTTATCTAAAGTTTATTTCAAAACATAAGAGTTTGAGTCTGATTTAAAACCAAAGATTCAGCTTCATCTACTGAAGAAAATTAAATAATCTGAACAAAGGTATAATAGTGTAAATAAAAGTATAATAACCCCACAAAAATTAGTTTTAGTTCTTTTCAAAACTTAAGACTGAGTTCTGAAATAAATGAACTCAATTCAAATTTACATAAAGAAGAAAAGTACAGTATCTAAACAGAAGATTATAGGTCAGCAAAACTTGTTTTAGTTTATTTTGACAATAGATTTATTTGGAATTAAAACTCAAAACTTAATTTATTAAATATTGAGTTTCCTAAGCTTTTTTTTACAGTGTGCTTTGTTACATTTAAAATGTCAGTAAGATCTAGAGCTCTGTTTCTACAGCAGCACAAACAGACCAATATTAGAATAAATGACTGTCACAGCTGTATTGACTCTTGACAGTATTACTGATTTTCTTTTTTTATTCAATAAAAGACGTTTGATCATCAGGAGACGTTGTGTTTCAATCTGCATCTTTGTAGCTTTTATCAAACTGCAGCACAAACTGTGGACTTAAAGCAAAGACACATCTAATATATGATTTATTTCTATTTCACTAACAGACTCCACACTGTGATATTGATGATTCAGGAGAAAACTCCTCTACAAACTACTGCAAACTCACCTACAGGATGTATTGAGGGTTATATGATTCAGCTACAGTGATAATAGTGTACTGTGTGTATCAGCAGATAGATTAACTTTGACCTTGGATTACACATTAAAGGGATAGTGCACACAAAAATGAAAATTCAGTCATTTGTTAGTTCTCAAAACACTGCTGGAATTTCACAGGAAAACAGCACTGCAGACCCTCCCAAACAATGGAAGTCAATGGTGACCAGTTTTCAAATGTTAAACAAAACAACACAATGAAAATATAAAATTCCATGTTCACATGCACACTGTCTGAACTGGGTGTGTGTGTGTTGCGACAACAGTATGTCAGGACTTTAGGAGACTTGAATTATACCAGACAAGAAGTATGGAGGCATTGGTCCCCATTCACTTCCATTGTTTGGGAGATTCTGCATCGCTGTTTTCCTGTGAAACTCCAGCAGTGTTTTGTGGACTAAAAAACTAAACCCGACCTTTAATCAGTATGAGGGTGAGTAGATTTTCATTTTTGGAAGAACTATCCCTTTAACACACAGTACAGTTGGGTTTCAGTTTCAGAGCTCAGTCTTTTCTCTACTTTTCTTCTTCTGAGGAGTTTCTCCCTCCTTGTGGAAAACTTTCCCATCAGGCTGTTCTCTCCACTTCAGGTTGACTCCACTGATTCCTTTGTCCTGCAGTTCTTTCTGGAGCTGAGAAACACAAACGGCAGACATTTTTATAGCATTTATGTATAACACAAGCAACATATAAAATATAGTCACCTGTTGAAGGTAGCTGTGTTGGATTTCATAAACAGAGGTGGGATGCAACTAAGTACAAATACTTTGTTTAAAAAAAGTAAGATGAAAACAGCTTAACAAGATATAAGAAAACTCAAACAGTGTCAACAACGTAACAAGACAAAACAGATCCAGAGAGAGATTTGACAGCAGAGGAAAGGCAACATTCACTTCGTCTTTCAGCTGATTGAAATGTCACCATCAATTTCAATCTGAATGGATGAAACAGTAACTCAGAAAAGACAGTTCTTTAGGGTATCCATCATTGACACACAACAGAGGAAAATAGCAGCTGCAGAAATGTGTTTTTTACAGTCACACGCTGACCAAAACATGGAGCAAGCTGAACAAACAGGGAACTGCAAACTTCTCCACAAGTATTTCACGTGTGAATGAAAGTGTTTGTGTGTCAGGGTGGATTGTGGAGCCTCACCTTTTTCAGGATGTCTGCTTTCACAGCAGGATTATTGAGATCCACAGAGGCGTCGTCCCGCTTTACCCTCAGCTTCACTATCTGCCTCGTTCTTGGTTCTTACACAGAAAGAAGAGACGCAAAACTTGAGTTTCCTCAAAATACTCATCAGCAGAATGGTCTATTTCAGGATGATGTTAATATTATTAGATTTTATTACATGAGTTTGTTTAATATTCATGTCTCGATTGGACTGGTCAGTTACAGTATTCTATGGTCTGTTATTTCTGTGTTGCAGACTGTTCCTATGTATGACGACTGTTGTTTTGAAGAACAGACCGTTGCTATGGACAGATCAGACACTGAAAGAACAATAATATCATTGTTAAATCACCAAAATCATTTTAAAATTAATATTCTGTGCCACATAATGAGTGCCAGTTCTTTTTTTTTGTAAGTAGCCATGTAATAAGATCAAGATTGATGTGTCTATGTTTTAAATGTTGTATCGCTGTTTTGTTTTTTTTAAACAGTGAATTATCAGCAGTTATTGGCCTCAGAAGTCCAGTATTAGTCACGATTTGACTGTTATCTAATGTAATGCAGCACTCTGTCTCCTCCACTGAAGGACTGAACTACTCACCATGAGGTGGAAGGACGCTGTAGCAGACAAATGGGAATAAAAATTCACAGTACAAAAAACACCATTTTCCTGATCTGTGCAGAAATGCAGAGCCACATATTGTCGTCTCCCTCTGCACGGTTAGTTGATGGTCATGCCAGTGGCTGAATGAGAAGTCGCTCCCATCAGACCAGTTGACACGAGGCTCTCTGAACAAACCAATCCATGCTGAGTCTCCACTCGGCACCATGTTCTGGATCTCCTGGTTCTCGACGTCATTCCTCACAGAAGCCAGGTCTGTGAAGTTCTCCCTACAGTACCTCTGAGCGCTCCACCAATTCAAGCTTTCATTCACAAAAACAAACGTAGGATCCTGCCGTGTGCCTGCAGTTTAGCAAAGAAAAGATTTTTGAGTTGGCAAACTGAACTTCAAGTTATTATCAGAGAAAAAAATAATTTGCAGAGTATTTACCATTATTACAGATGAATGGAAAATCCTGTAAACAATCATTGGCCCTCCATCGCTGAGTGTTTCCAAGCTGAACACAGAAGTAATTGTGCAGATAGTCAACTGTTGGCTCATCAGTTTCCCAGTTCCTGTATTCAGCTCCACTTCCTCTGAAGCCGTCTGACCACGTCCAGTTGATTTTACTGTACAGGCCAATCCAGACAGTGTGGTAGCCAAAAGATGAAACTGTGTGGATGAACTGGTTCATTTCTTCAGTGTTTTCAATGGTGGCCAGGTCAGTGTAGTTCTGTCTGCAGTAGGTCTGAGCTTCAGTCCAATTCATAGGATCAGCAACAAAGTGGTACTGACGGAGGACGCGTGAGAATGAGTGGATGTGCCACCCTGTGGATGACACCATTATTTTAAAATTAAGATGGGGCAAACCAATCTTTTTATTTAGTATTCCTCAATAATAAGCACTCTTACATGAGAGATATATTTAAGATGGTACCGCACGAGTGGCAAAGGTTGCCACAAAAGTCTACAGTCCCGTCATCATGATAAATGATCCTTTCAGTCAAGGACCAAAAAATGTTTGTTGCTGTTTTTATTCAGCATTTCCTTGTCTACACTGTAAGCACCTTTTGTTTGAACACCCACATCTCAATTAAAGATTATTTTTGCATTCATTTCAGCCTGTAGTGTCTAGAAGGGAACCATAGATGTGCAAAACTTGGAAACACACTTGTGCACTCTTGATTCCCCTGTAATGACATTGTTCTTTAATGCAAGTGTAAGGTCAGGTCTCCATAAATATTGCCTCCATCTTTATTTTATTTTTGTATGATCCTGTTTGTGGAAAACCACTGAGAAGTGGTCCTACAAGACCAGGAGAGAAATGTGAAGCAAACTTGAATGAATATGATCTGTGAAGGGGAATTAAACAACAAGAATTTGCTGATTCTTTTCTGCTAACTTTATTTCACTAAAGTTCAGCTTTTGAAGTCGATTGAATTTTGAGTTCCATCCCCAATTATTTTTAATGATTGATCAATTTGTCATAATGAAAGTAAGGATAATGTCAGTAAAATACAGAATTCACTTATCCTGTACAAATTCTCTGAATGAAACACAGACGTTGGGGGTCTTTCATAAATCACATGACGTCTCCTGGTAATTCCAGTCCTGTGTGACTGTTGTAGGACTGATAAAGGATTATCTTGTCTTTTTTAGATATTATCAAAGAATTGACTGACCTGAGAGGTAGAAGACACCCAGCAGGATCCTCTCCATCATGATGCTGCTCTGTGGACCGTGTGTGTCCATGTGCACTCCGAAGAGGAAACACAGCTTCTATATTTGCTGTTCTGTTGTATTCTGTATGCAAAATGCTGTTTATGGGACTGTGTCACTATATGTACAGTAAAATGTATTTCTAACGCTAACAGAGAAGCTGGATCAGATGTGTCACATCATTGTGTGTGTTTTTGAATATCCTCATCCCCACATCACCATAAAACACAGAGTGAACAGGAGACTGTTTTGGGGGTTTATGACTTTATTAGAAGCATGATTCACTGAGGAGAAGACTGACTGAGATCCAAACACTAATGACCCTGTATAACCCCACCTATTCCACCAAGACAAGCTACATTATATGACCAAATTATCTGTACTTTTGAATATCCCATAAAATGTTATGACTTTATTACAACCATGACTGTCACTGAAGAGGAACTGAGAGCCACAGAGCCCACTATCAGCACCTTGTTCTATTTACTGAGGGTGCCATACATGAATACTTACTGAATAAATTCCAGCCAGTGGGTTGTAACCAGGATGTCTAGTGAAGAAGAAGGTCTGAGGTGGTGAACATCTTGGGAGACACTCTGACCTAACTTACTGTCACATATGAGCTAACTGATAGATCTGCTTTGTTGATCTGCACTGCTCATAGTTGAAGATTGATAGACAGGTGGATGTCATGATTTGACTGGTTCTATCTACTGGTTCCATCTAACTGACCGTTGACTGAATGAGTGAGCAACCATTTATATTTAGACGTTATGTCTAATCCATCATGTCGACCAAAAAGTTGTCCCAACATGAGTAAAAAGCGCACAAAAGAATCCACCAGCATTAACATGTCACACAGTGTACGTTAAAGTTACTGACTTGAGTCTCATCAGTCTGCTTGAAAATAGTTGCACACATGGACACGAATTGTCCCCTTGACTGCCACAAGACCCACTGAAAGCCTCAACAGCAAGCTGATGAATCATTAAAACATGATTTGTCACTTGCAATTGTTGCTAAAATGTCTTTTAAAGGAGCAGTATGTGAGACCCTAGTTTTTAAAATGAGTGCTGCAGTCCAAATGTTAAATTGAAGCCATGGACAGTAAACAACAGATTGAACTCTTTTTTTAATCCACAATTTGTGGTTGAAGTGAGTTGGTTCCCCCTTTCATCTCCTCCTTCCCAGACTGAAGCTCAAAAAAACAATAAGATATCAATCAATCAGAGTCTTTGATATTTGCCACCTTCCAGAAATTGTGTGAATGGAGGAAACTCGGGTTTGCTTTGACAGAAGACTTTAAAGTACAATTTAAAAATGAGCTTCTGTATTTGGAAATGAGTGTATAAAGATAGATCTATTCCTAATTTTGTGTATAGATATATTGTATGCTGCAATAATAATGTGTGGTTGTCATAAAATCCCACAGCAGTAGGAACCACAGCATTAAAATTATTTCAGGATTTCAATGAACATATTAAACATATATTCTTGTTTAACTCATATAATACATGTCACTATTAGTAGACACTGTTGTTAAAGGCAGTGTCCCCACACAAACACAAGAGGGCAGTGTTGCACTTTAACTCCCTCACAAGAACATGAAGAGCTCAGTTTATCTTCAGTTTAGAACCCAGAGTGTTTTCATGCAGTTATTCATTATTCTGAGGTTCACTGTTAACTGGAAATTATTAGAAAAATATTTTCTTCTATTTGGTCACTTTTCCTTATTCTTCTAAAGTCACACTTCAGTTTCAGAGCTCAGTTTCCCTTCATGATGTCTTCTGGGAACTTTTTCCCTGTTTCTGAAATTGAAGGGCTTCATGATTCATAGACGACAAAAATGTAACAAAACTATCCAATAATAACTTCAATAAACATTCAAGTGTTTTTCTACCTGTTTTGGGTTTTTTTTTCTCCTATCACACTGACAAAGTCTATGGATCCAGGAAGGTTTTTTATTTTATTTTATTTTATTTTATTTTACAATTTTTGTTTAATTTTGAATATATATTTATTCATAAATTCTCTTTTCTCTGAATTACTTTGAAATACCAATGGCAGAGCACACCTGAATTATTTATATATATTAACACTTGTTAATAAAGTTTTATAAAAAAGCTTAAAGGAAGGCAACTGAAAAGTAGTGTTGGAGGCTCATGGGTATTGTAGTATTTAGACCTGTCTGTCTTTCAAAAATGACTATAATGAAGTCCTCTGTGATTGTTACATTAATAATTATTATTAGTGAAATGTTGATACAGAATGAGGACAAACACTTATATATGTCTGCACTGTAAAAATTACATAAAAGTTAAGAAAATCAATTTAAAGACAACTATCATCACTATTTTTTTGTGTTTTTAATGAAGCTCAAATTCTTTTGAGATAAAAAAGTTTCTGAAATGTTTGTCTTTTCTCCAGATCATTTACTTTTCTTCTTTTGAAAAAAATAGTCTCTGAGTTTTATAAGGAAAAAATGATGATGATGATGATGATGACATTTCCTTCACCCAAATAATGAGAAATCAGCTTCATGGCTCACTGTTAACAGTTTCTGAAATACAGAATTTTGTGGGTTTCTAAGACTCAAAGATTTAAGTTTATCTAAAGAAGAAAAGTACATTATCTCAACAAAAGATTATTGGTCAGCAAAACTTTTTTAGTGTATTTTAAAACTTACCATGTTTGAGTTTGACTTCAAACTCAAAGATTCAAGTTTGTTTAGAGAAAAAATTATCTCAAAAAGATTAAAGGTTGGCAAAACTTGTTAGCTTATTTCAAAACTTTAAAATGATTTTTAATTTAAACACAGATTCCATTTTGTGTAAGAATTTCTTCTTACATAAAGTTGAATCTGCAAGTCCTGCATGTTATTTGAGATTATAGGTTGCCAAACTTGTTTGAGTTTATTTCAAAACATAACAGTCTGATATTGATTTGAAATCAAAGATTCAAGTTTATCTGGAGAAAAAAATTAAATAACCCCAACAAAAGATTGTAAGTTCTCCAAATTTATTTTAGCATGTTTTTAAATTTCAAAATTTAAGAGTTTTGAGCTCAACTCAAATATTCAGGTTTATCTGAAAAAGAAAAATATCTCAAGAAAAGAATATAGGTCACCAAAACTTCTTTTAGTTCATTTCAAAACTTAAGAGTTTGAATTAAAACTGACAGATTCAAGTTCATGTAAAAAAAAAAAAAAATAAAGTATCTCAACAAAAGATCATAGGTTGCCAAAATTTATTTTAGTCTATTTAAAAAAAAATGTTTTACTTTGACGACTGAAGTTTTTTTCTGTGTTCTGTTCCATTTACATGTTGTATTCTGAAGAAAAATCTATTTCAGTAACGCACTCCACACTGTGATATCGTTGATTCAGTTGAAAACTCCTCTATAAACTAGTACAAACTCATCTACAGGGTGTATTGATGGTTATATGGTTCAGCTACAGTTATAACAGTGTACTGTGTGTATCAGCAGATAGATTAACATTCACCATGGATTACACATTAACACACAGTACACAGTACATTTTCTGTTTTGGGTGAACTATCCCTTTAACACACAGTACAGTTGGGTTTCAGTTTCAGAGCTCAGTCTTTTTTCTACTTTTCTTCTTCTGAGGAGTTTCTCCCTCCTTGTGGAAAACTTTCCCATCAGGCTGTTCTCTCCACTTCAGGTTGACTCCACTGATTCCTTTGTCTTTCAGTTCCTCCTGGAGCTGAGAAACACAAACGGCAGACATTTTTATATGACAGCTTTAAGTTATTTTTCTGACATAAATAGCTTTAGGCTGCAAAGTAACTACTTCATGATCACCACACAAACATTCATCTAGTTTTTTTTTTACATTTAGCAATAGAATTAAACCATCCATTTTGTGTTGTCTTAATCATGACAGTGATCAGAAATGTTTTTTTTTTACAGTCTAACACTGTGTTAACAGAACATGGATCAAACCAAACACAGAAATACAAACCTCTGTAGGACGACTCAACATCTTTCCTGGGTGAATGAAAGTGTTTGTGTGTCAGGGTGGATTGTGGAGCCTCACCTTTTTCAGGATGTCTGCTTTCACAGCAGGATCATTGAGATCCACAGAGGGGTCGCCCCGCTTTACCCTCAGCGTCACTATCTGCCTCGTCACTGGTGGGGAGACACAAAATGAAAGCAGAACATAGATTGTTTTGTTTATGCCTTAAAAAATGATGTATCTTCATTGGCACCATCTAAGAGTTCAAGATTTGGAGGCAATGACCCTCCAATCCTGAGGCAAAGCAGGAAAACACAGTTGTAAAATTGCCATGCATAGTTTTCAGTCACGTGACCTGGAGGGCAAAAACAATGGACCAACATGGCAGGTCTCACCGAACTCTCTGTAGAGACGCAGCACAAGACAGTAAATTTTCCATCTGTATTTGGATCACCTCTCGACTAAAGAAAAACAAAGATATGAAAACAAACTACAAGTTTTGAGCACTTGCGATCCATATACAGCACCTGCTGCTGTATTTGAGTCCCTGCCAGACGTCACATAGAAACTATGAATTGACTTATACGTGTGAAAGGGCCACTAATAAAGTCATAGCACATGCTATGTTATTCTTCATATTTAATTTACATGATGTCTTAGCGTGTGTCTTACCAGCCAAGCACACCACACTCTTTATTTAATTAGTTAACAAGCAGGAAGCACCATGAATTCAAACACTTTAACACAGTTAGTACAGTCACTTGTGGCTCTACCATCTAATCAAATTAGACTCGCTCTGCATGGAAATACTTCAAAAGATTAAACAATGGAGATGCAAGTGTGTGCTGCGCGCTAACAAGGGATAAAATGCACTGGAATGAGGTTTGCTGCAACTTTGGAATATTAGGCAAAAAACTCCATGTTAAAACATTGTCCAAAACAAATATTGCAGCTTATGATGGATTTACCTCCAACAGCTGCTGCGACTAAATGCGCCCCTCACTGCAGAAGGACAGCCAATAGTTCCTGAAGAGTCCAACCAAGAGTGAGAGGTTCTTCAGAGTTTTGCTTTTTAATTCTGAGTGATCAATACATTAATTAGGCCAACTTTTCAAACAGCAGTGCACACCAGCAGCCTCTTGTACACGAACAGAATGTGGAATTTCTCTCAAATCAGTTACAGACTTTGAAAACACCAAATAATTTTTTAAAATTTTAAGTTTTAACAATTTTCATTTGTTTGTAATATGAAGAATTGTAAAATGCCACTTCCACGTTCAGTGAGACCACAGGCAATAAACTTAGCATTTCCTCCTCACAGCTGTGGCGCAGTTTATATTACAGTAATCAGTATTGTCATTGGCACCAAAAATTCAGAACTGCTCAGGCTGTAAGTGTTATCTAATGTAATGAAGCATTCTCTCTCCTCCACTGAAGGACTGAATTACTCACCAGGAGGTGGAGGGACACTGCAGCAGACAAATGGTAATCTCGTGTCACACTTCACAAAGCTAAAATGTCCTGATTTTTCTAAAGCTGCAACACCACATAAGATGCTCGTCGATCCAATGGAGGTATAAGTTCCATCCCAGCCTCCAAATGAGAAATCGCTCCCATCAGACCAGTGAGTGGTAGGATCTCGGAACAAACCAATCCATGTATAACCTTTACTCTGCACCAAGTTCTCGATCTCCTGGTTCTCAGTGTGGTTCCTCACAGTGGCCAGGTCTCTGAAGTTCTCCCTGCAGTACCTCTGAGCGCTGAACCAATTCATGTTCATAGCCACATCAACAAATTTAGGATCTTGCTGTGTTCCTGCAGTTTGGGGAAAAATTATTTTTTTTAGTTGTCATACTAAACTTATAAACAGCCATTATTAAAGAGAAAATAATGTTTTGCTGGATATTTACCATTATTACAGATGAATATATGTTCAGTTAAACAGTTATCAACCCACCATGGCCGACCATGTGCAAGCACAACACAGAAATAATTATTCACATAGTCATATTTTGGTTCATTCGTTGCCCAGTTCCTATATTCAGCTCCACTCCCTGTGTAGTCGTCTGACCACATCCAGTTGATTTGACTGTATAGACCAATCCAGACATTAGAGTTGTAGCCAAATGATGACACTGTGTCGATGAGTTGGTTCAACTCTTCATTGTTTTCAATGGTGGCCAGGTCAGCGTAGTTCTCTCTGCAGTAGGTCTGAGCTTCAGTCCAGTTCATAGGATCAGCAACATAGTGGTACTGACGGGGAAGACATGAGGATGAGAGGATGTCCCATCCTGTGGACCACACTGTTATTTTAAAATTAAGAATGAACAAACTAATTCTTTTATTCAGTATTACAGAATAAACACTCATGACTGGCAAAGGTTGACGGTAGGCTGACGCACTCCTCGCTTGCAAAAGTTCTATGACCACTCCATAATTGTCGTGTCAAGAAAGGAACCCTTGAGCTTCGAAACTCTTGCACTTGTGCTGCAGGAAGCGCTTCCAAATATATATATATATTTTGTCGAAGCGTCTCTGCATTCATACAAGGATAACACCCGAACGTATTTTATAGACTTTGTGTCTGATGCTGACCCTGTCCACAGCAGTACATCGCTCAACTTCCATGATGGTACTCCTCTCAGCTTCTCCAAACTGGGGGCGTAACAGTCGGCATCTGCTATAAAGTTGTCATATTCAAGTACAACCACAAAGTAGAGATGCTCCGATACCATTTTTTTCATCCCAAATATCAATTCCAATGCCTGAACTTTGTGTATCAGCTGGTACCAAGTATTGATCTGATACCCGTGTATTTAAAAAAACATAGATAGGATAGTCAGCTGTCCTGGCTCAGGTTAAAACCTTTGTAAAACATAAACAAATACATACAGAGAATGAATGGCATTGAACATGAACAAAGCATATGTGACACTGCTGGGAAGAAGCAGGGTCCCGTTTTAGGGTAAATAAATTATGCAGCATTGGATCTGTGTATAGACTTGCAAGTACCACTACCAGTATTTAAGGCTGTACTGGAGGGATTTCAGAACAACTCTACCACAAAGCATGTGTTACTTCATTTAAATGAACTGCAAATGTGTTTTCATGCTCATACTACATGCTGAAAGTGTGAAAAACAACTCTGAACTATCTTAATAATGTGACAATTGAACAACAGACGTTCTGCTTCTGAAACATTGATGTTAAGCTGAGCCTTGACATCATATCCAGGAGGATAATGTCAATACATTTCAGTAAAATACAGATTTTACTTATCCCGAGCAAATTTGCTGCATGAAACTAAGAAGTTGGTGGTAATTTATGACTCACAAGAGGTTCCCAAGTCTTACCAGTCCTGTGCAATTGTTAGATTGAGAAAGGATTATCATGTCTTGTTGGATGTTGTCAAAGAATTCACTAACCTGAGAGGTAGAGGACACCCAGCAGGATCCTCTCCATCATGATGCTGCTCTGTGTGTAGATGTGCACCCTGAAGACTAAACACTACCTCTATATTTATTGCTCTGTTGCATTCTTTATGCAAAAAAAACTTTTTATAGGACTGTGTCTACAGTAGAAAGTATTTCAGTGTTCAAATAAAACCTGTTTACGTAGGCGCTGAACTGGATGTTTCATGTCATTGTATGTGTTTTTGAATATTGATAACACCCTCGAAGTAAAGATATGAGCTACCCGACAGAGCAGAAGCAACACTAAAGACCCTATGTCCTCTGCAAACAACACACATTTCGGAAAGACGAGCTACAAATTGCCGAACTGTAAGTGATTTTGAATATTCACAATGAACCGCCCAATAAAGTGTGAGGAGGATTATCAGTTTATGCAAAAGAGTTTTTATCATTTTATGGGACTGTGTCTCTTTGTCTCCAGTAGAGACTAGCTCAAATGAAACATATTTACAAGGAAACTGGACTGGATATTTAGATCTATTTATAAATATCATTGTCTGTGTTTCGGTATACATACCACCCATATACTATGTGTTTTTGAATATTCATAATAACCCCCTATAAAACAGAGTGTAATGGGGTTTATAACCTTCTGCAAAAAGATTTTTATGGAACTGTGTCATTGAGCGTTAACAATGGACATGGATAAATATATCTATATAGACATACATAATGGACGAGACAGGACAACCACCACCAATTTGAAGATTGAAGATTCGCCAATGGACCCCCCCATAGAGCCACCATTATAATAGAGACATCACAATGTTAAGTCTATGGACTGAGCGGGAACTTAAAACCGGGGCAAGGGGGGGCAACACTACTGAGCATGCTGACTGTGATGTATATCCAGGAAGTAAACCTGGGAGCAAAAAAAAACTTTATTTTGCTTATAGGCCAGTTGAGCAACTCTTATTGGACTGAATGTGAACCAACTTTACTATACACAATCTAGTTCCTTATAATATATCTATGGCATTAACACAATGCTCTCAGAGCCACAGTGGTCCATAAACCAGCTGATTTTTCCTGGACTGGGAGCTCCCAGTGAATCTGGTGATGCTGGCACCATATTACATATGTATTAATACAGGACAGCGTTCCACTCTGAAAAAACACTTATTTAAACAGAGACTGTGGTGCGTTGAACACCCTGTTGTGTACACACATCACATGACAGAAAACTTAATGGTTGTGCTTTATTGTGGAACTTTGTTTGTATGACCTTTCGGACTATGATGAAACAGAGTGGACAGTCAATTAATTTGATTGAGTAGTAAGACTGACAGCTCAGACACCCAATCCAAGTCCAACACAGAGGAGCGAGTCAGCAATGGGAAATGGAGCTGGTGTCAGAATGCTGGTAGGACACAAGTGGCAGAAAGAGGAAGGCAGCCACACACAGGGCCACAGTGTTGCTGCTGTGCTGCTGATCATCTGCTTATGCTTGAAGAAAACCCACCAACATCTGACGAGACAAAGCTGAGACAACATTTGTATCTACGGGCGAGATTCAAGAGCTCCCGGTGAGTGTGTAACAAAGTTACTATGAAACAGCAGCTATGCTGGTGTCAGTCTAATTGGGAGATGAAATATAATAAAGTTTAGTAAACAGTTTCAGTTGTGAGCAGCCTACTGGCCAGTTCCTCCTGTGAAGAGGGTTGATGAAGGAGCTGTTCACTGTCTAGATGATCTGCTCACTGGCCAGGGACTTGGTTACAAGCCAGAGGCCAGTACTGGGAGGGCAGAGGCTACAGAGCTTGTTGGCAACAGGTGCTGTTGGACCAGACTTGATGTGTTGTTATTTTGCCCACCATGGTGCCCCCATGTTCAAAGAACAAGGCAAAATTGCCCTCTTGGACGCCCCTATGGTAGATCAAATGTGATAAAGTGCTGTCTACTGTGCCCTTCCAGTGAACAAAACATGGTAAGTTCCCTCTGGGATACCCTTCCTGTAGAGAAAACACAATTCCCTACAAGCTAGAAAATTATTTGTGCCTCGAATGAGTTAGTTCCTAGGTAGGCCCTTCTATTTTTAGTACATCAGTGTGGTTGTTATTGTATTTTAAGTCAGGTAATAAAACAGCTTTAATACAAACCAAGAATTTGAACTGTTTCACCATAAATGCATCACACTTTCATGCTGGTGCCCCGCCCTGGTCCAGATGGTGCCCTTTTTATTTTTTATTTTTTATTTTTTTGCCCCTGGCCCTCAGATATCCTGAGTCCTCCACTGTTCATAAGGTCAGCCTAAAATTTGATCTTGAGCTCAATTATAGTTAACTACTGTATGTAGACTTGACACTGGAGGACCGAAAATTAAACAACTAGCACATTGCTTCACTGTGGGGCTTACATCATCAGATTTCATTAAATATTGTACAAACTTTGTTTCAAGATTTTGACAGTGACAAAATGAATTGAACAGTGCTGGTCCCGACCTGGAGGCAGCGTCTGGGACAAATTAGGCCCCAGACACACTTGGTTATGGCATCAATAAGGGCCTTTTATGTGTCGCACTAATATTTCCCACCATCCTGCAACTGTGTGAATGGAGAAGCTCAGGTTTGCTTTGACAGAAGGTTTTGAAAGAAAATTTTAAACATTTGCCTCTTGAGAAATGAGTGCATACAAAGTACTGAGATGGTAAATAAAAATTTAATTCCTAATTTTTGTCCAGTTGCATGTTGCAATAAAAATGTTTGGTTGTCACAAAATCCCACGGCACACCATCTAAGAACCACAACCAATAAGTTTTCAATGAATTAATTATATACTCTGCTTTGAAAGGCAGTGTACTCGTGCAAACACAAGAGGGCAGTAGTGCACCTTAATTCCCTCACATGTACTTGATGAGCTTGATTCACCTGCGATGTAGATCACAGAGTGTGTTCATGCAAATATTCACCATTGAAAAGATACAATGACACAGTGATGACCATGTGTGTTCATGTTTTTGTCAGTCAGGAAAACTGAGCTTCACTGATACTTTGATACTTTTCCCAGTTCTTATAAAAACTGATTCACTGTTTAAAACATTTTATATATTTTCATTCAGGAGAAAAGTAAATTTCTTTGAGATATATTTTTCATGTTAGTAGATACCAAATTGTTTGGTTATCTTTTTACTAGAAACTTCATATGATTATCTTATTGGCTTCCCCTCCTTGGCAATGGTGATGGAGGCTCATGGGTAATGTAGTATTTAGACCTGTCCACCATGCCAAAATGACAATGATTAATTTCTCAGAAATGCAGTTGAACTCATTTAAACTGGTGGCCAAAAAATAAACCATATGATTGTTTGAAGGTATCGTATACAAGAAAACAGTGAAACGTGGATACAGAATGAGGAAAAACACCTCTAGTTAATTATTTTACATTTTTAATTGCAGCCATCCAATTTTCAAGCACACAAATAGTGACAAATAGGCCTCACAGGTCACTGTTAACAATATCAGAAAAACACCCTTTTTTTTTTTTAACTCAAAGATTCAAGTTTATCTAAAGAAGAACAGTACATTAACTCAACAAAAGATTATAGATCAGTAAAACTTGTTTTAGTTGAGGTCAAAGCTTAAGACAGAGTTTGAATTAAAACAGATTCAAGTTTATGTAAAGAAGAAAAGTACATTATCTAAACAGAAGATTATAGGTCAGCAAAACTTGTTTTAGTTTCTTTTGAAAAGAGATTTATTTGAATTAAAACTCAAAACTTATTTTATTATTATTAAATATTGAGTTTTCTCAGCTTTTTTTTTTTTTTACAGTGTGCTCTGTTACATTTAAAATGTCAGTAAGATCTAGAGCTCTGTTTCTACAGCAGCACAAACAGACCAATATTAGAATAAAGGACTGTCACAGCTGTATTGACTCTTGACAGTATTACTGATTTTTTTTTTTTTATTCAATAAAAGACGTTTGATCATCAGGAGAAGTTGTGTTTCAATCTGCATCTTTGTAGCTTTTATCAAACTGCAGCATAAACTGTGGACTTAAAGCAAAGACACATCTAATATATGATTTATTTCTATTTCACTAACACACTCCACACTGTGATATTGATGATTCAGGAGAAAACTCCTCTACAAACTACTGCAAACTCATCTACAGGATGTATTGAGGGTTATATGATTCAGCTACAGTGATAATAGTGTACTGTGTGTATCAGCAGATAGATTAACTTTGACCTTGGATTACACATTAAAGGGTCGGTCATTATCTACTCACCCTCGTGCTGATTTAAGGTTGGGTTTAGTTTTTTAGTCCACAAAACACTGCTGAACAGCAGCAAAACAGCATTGCAGTACCTCCCAAACAATGGAAGTGAATGGTGACCAGTTTTCAAACTTTAAAAAAACAACACCATAAAAACATCAAATGCCATGTTCACATGCACACTGTCTGAACTGTGTGTGTGTGTGTTGTGACATTGTGCAAACGGTATGTCAGGACTTTAGGAGACTTGAATTATACCAGACAAGAAGTATGGAGGTATTGGTCCCCATTCACTTCCATTGTTTGGGAGATTCTGCATCGCTGTTTTCCTGTGAAACTCCAGCAGTGTTTTGTGGACTAAAAAACTAAACCCGACCTTCAATCAGCATGAGGGTTTGTAGATTTTCATTTTTGGAAGAACTATCCCTTTAACACACAGTACAGTTGGGTTTCAGTTTCAGAGCTCAGTCTTTTTTCTTTTCTTCTTCTTCTGAGGAGTTTCTCCCTCCTTGTGGAAAACTTTCCCATCAGGCTGTTCTCTCCACTTCAGGTTGACTCCACTGATTCCTTTGTCCTGCAGTTCTTTCTGGAGCTGAGAAACACAAACGGCAGACATTTTTATATAACATTTGTATATAACAGCTTTTGTTTAAGTTCTTTAATATCCTGACATAAATAGTTTTAGGTTGCAACGTAACTATTTCATGATCACCACAATGTTTTTATATTTGACAGTAGAATCAAACTAACCATTTTGTGTTGACTTAATCATGACAACAACTCTTCTGTATATATGATTGTGGCTGACTTACATCCTGCTCTGTTGAGGCTTCTGCAGCTGCAGAAATGTTTTTTTACAGTCTAACACTGTGTTAACAGAACATGGATCAAACCAAACACAGAAATACAAACCTCTGTAGGACGACTCAACATCTTTCCAGGGTGAATGAATGTGTTTGTGTGTCAGGGTGGATTGTGGAGACGCACCTTTTTCAGGATGTCTGCTTTCACAGCAGGATCATTGAGATCCACAGAGGCGTCGCCCCGCTTTACCCTCAGCTTCACTATCTGCCTCGTCACTGGTGGGGAGACACAAAACAAACACAAACTAAACAGGAGTTAGTGGTATCAGTTCTGTGATATCTGCTCTCAGTGGTGGAAGATGTACTCAGATTTTTTACTTGAGGGAAAAGATACAAGTAAAAGTCCTGCATTTTAAGTCAAAGTGTAAAAGTACACTGCAAAAATGAGAAAGTTAAGAAAACTTAAAATTTCAAGGCAGTATACTGCAAGAGACTTTTAAGTTTTGAGCCCAACTCAAACTCTTAAGTTTTGAAAAAAATTACTACTAATCTTTCGTTGAGTTAATTTACTTTTCTCTGTTATATATACATGAAACCCAAAATATTGTATTTCAAACATGATTGTAAACTCATTGAAGTGAATGTGACTCATGGTTCATATTTTTTTTTTTTTTTTATATTTTCAATTTAAAACAGGTTACAGGTTACTTTTAATTAAACTTAAAAAAACAAAGACTGTTGGTTTGAATGCAGACAATTCCTGACATCTAAAAGAATTCAAACCACATAAATAAAACCTCCTAACATTAGACACTTTCTTGAGATAATTTATTTTTGTCTGTTAGATAAACTTGAGTCTTTGAGTTTTAGATATAGTATTTCAAAAACTATTGCAAACACAATTAAAACCATTTAATTTCAGGCAAATGATGGTGTTGGTGTTGTTTTGGGGTAACACACTCTAAATTGTACACTAAAAAATAATTTCTTGAAAATTTCTTCAATCTAAAATTTGATTAGAATCACTAATGGTGATTACCCTACAGAAAAATACTGCTGTTAATACTTGTAATAAACAAACTTTACTATATGTGATGGCACACATGTGATTAAACTTGTTAAAATGTTCATTTAATGTAACTGTTAACTGTTATGTGATGTAACGCAGCATTCACTCTCCTCCACTGAAGGATGGGAGAACACTCACCAGGGATGCTGTAGCAGAAAAATGTCCGTCTCATTTTACAGGACAGCAATTTCCATTTTCCTGATCTGTGGAAATCTATAACACCACACATGACACTGTTGGAGCCAATTTCATTAAGAACGGCAGCCCAGTGGCCGAATGAGTAGTCGCTCTCATCAGACCAGTAAAAGTTAGGCTCCCTGAACAAACCAATCCATGCATTGACTCCGTTGGGGATCAGGTTGTTGATCTCCTGGTTCTCAGTGTGGTTCCTCACGGTGGCCAGATCAGTGAAGTTCTCCCTGCAGTACCTCTGAGCGCTGGACCAGGTCATACTCTCACTCACAAAAACAAAGTTAGAATCCGCACGACTCCCTGCAGTTAGAGATTGTTGATTTATAATTAGTTGGATTAATTTTAAAATAAAGAACAATATCACAGTGTTCACACAGCTGCTAATTCATTATCATGGCCTCTAGTGAAAAATGCTTCACTGAGTGGAAATGTCACAATTGTTGTCATTAAATCCTCCAATTAATCAATAAATTGTGCTCAAGAAAGGAAGGAACAAACCAATCAACCTGACAATGAACATGAAACACAAACAAATCTGTTATTATTGAGTATTAAATGAATCTGCATCTGTTTAGATTTAGATTTTAAATTTTGTCTTTGAGTTTTGGACAAAACAAGACATTTGAGGACGTCATCTTGGACTTTGGGAGACACTGATCAACCCTTTTTTTCACCATTTTATGATATTTTGTGGAGAAATAACTAATTGATTAATAGAGAAAGATTGTGACAGGATTAATTAGTCAATTAATCATTTTGAATCATTTTTTAATTTGAAAAAGTCCAAATTCTCTGATTTCAGCATCATAATGTTAATATTTCCTGGTTTCTTTTCTCTACTCTGACAGTAAACTGAATATTTTTTCTTGAGTTTGTCACGTTGGGCTTTGATTGGCATTTTTTTACCATTTTCTGACATTTCATTGACTAAACTCTTTCTCGATTAATGGAGGAAATAATCAGCAGATAATCAATGATGAAACTAATTGTTAGTTGCAGCTCTAAAAACACTACATTAGGCTAAATGTTTTAACCAAGTTTTATATTGAGGTAATCCAAAAGTAATCAAAGTAATCAAGTTACATTAATATAGTGACACTTAGATTTACGGTACTGACTACAAATTTTAACAATTAATTAATAGCTGTATCAGAATACAGTTTTAAACTGTTTTAAACCCTCCCAACCATGTTGAATTCACTTACAATTTTATAAGATAATATTTTTTAAGATCAAATCACACCTTGTTAAACCCTCACCTCTGGAACAGATAAATGCATTTGTGTTGTAGCAGGGATAATCCAACCACTTGCCACCTTTCTCAACAAACACGCAGAACTGGTCAGCATAGTGAAAGCTTGGTTCATTCTTGTAGTATGCCCAGTTCCTGTATTCTGCTCCGGTCCCTCTGTAGCCGTCTGACCACGTCCAGTTGATGTTAGTGTACAAGCCAATCCAGGACTCTAAGTTCTGGATGTTTGTCTTGCTGAGGTCAACTGTATTAATGAGTCTGTTCATTTCTTCGGTGTTTTCAATGGTGGCCAGGTCAGCGTAGTTCTCTCTGCAGTAGTTCTGAGCTTCAGTCCAGTTCATAGGATCAGCAACATAGTGGTACTGACGGGAAAGACATGAGGACAAGAGGACGTTCCACCCTGTGGATGATCATTTTAAAAAAGATTGAACTGGTTTGCTTTATTCAATATTCCACAATAAAGAGTACTGTTAGACATCGTCAAAGAATTCACTAACCTGAGAGGCAGAAGACACCCAGCAGGATCCTCTCCATCATGATGCTGCTCTGTGGACCGTGTGGGATGATGTGCAACCCTAAGAGGAAACACAGCCTCTATATTGGCTGTTCTGTTATTTTGCATCCTTTATGCAAAATGTTTGGTGGTGGCAGACTTATTTTCCACATCACACAATGCACCAAAGAGTAGAGTGTGGGTTTTTTTGTTTTGTTTTGGGGGGGGTTTGAAAGTCACACCATTGTCATGGACATGTTTATTTGATGAGGTCTCTTCAGTTCATACATAGAAACAGCTGGCTCAAAGTTCAGTTCAAACATGATGATTAAAATGATGTCCATAGTTCACATTTTTAAATTCTGAACTAAGTTCACAGTCTATATTTTATAGTACTTCCTCATGCCATGTACGCTGGGGTCTACATAATGATGCTAAATGGTGCACATGTTCATGTTTTTGCACATATTTTAATTGTAAATGTGAAATTACTTTTAATGCATTTCAAACAATTAAAATCTTAGAATAGTAGTCTTGTCTTCTGCAAAAATAAAGACTTTTGCTTTGAATGCAGGTGATGCCTGACATCTGAAAGAATTAAAACCACATTAAAAAAAAACACTAGCATTACATATTACAGCAGTAATGTGATTACTTTGAGGTGTGCTTTTGTTTGACATAAAGTCATAACATATGACTTTGTGGAAAGTCAAGTTTCATGTAATTTTAAGATGCTAACTCTGTATTTTGAAATCATTATTGTGAGATTCTAGAACATTATTTGGACAAAGTTTCTAAAGTGCTTCTGTACATACAGACGTTTGGGGCACTTTTTCACATTTAGTCCAATGAAAGTGTTGTGTAATTGTCCATGTGAATGTGACGTTGTACATGCGTGGGAGTTTAGGGAGCTTTACAGCAGAGTTCCAGGTAGTGTAGTGCAGGATGCCTCATTGCAGTAATGAGCGTTATGTTGCGGACAATAAACACATGTTGTTAAAAGACATACAGTTGATTTCCCACAAGCACTACGATAACTAGAACTTTACCTGCTTTTGAAAAAAGTTTGGACGGAGAAAAAGTCAACGATCAGGCGCTAGCGGTCTAGTGACACATGTTGCTGCTGATGGAAGGAGCAGCAGCCACCATTGCGGGGGGAGCAGACCCCGTCTCTGAACCGAGTGCTACATTAAGCATCCAGCCATGGGAGCCATTTGACTTCACCAAACCCCATGAATGGGAGAAATAGATTAGGAGGTTTGAACGCTTTTGACAAGCAAGTAATCTCCACACAACCTCAGAGGAAAACCAGGTAAACACTCTGGATGACGTACTGAGAGGATCAACCCTGTCCAAAGCACAGCAACACGTAACTTCTTCATCGTTACGAAAAATGTGATATATGAAAGAGTACATTTTAAGATCAGAAAACAAGGAGAAAATGAAACTGTGGACTTGTTTGTGACTGCTTTATACACATCGGTATCACTGCATGATGAGCTAATCAGAGACAGGCTGGTAGTTGGGCTTGCAGATCTACATCTTTCAGAGCGCATGCAGCTGGATAAAGAGCTCACGCCAGGGAAAGTGATCGAGATGGCCAGACAGGCCAAAGCGGTGGAACGGCAGCAATGCAACCCATGAAGAGATGCGGTGAGCGGAAGAGACACTTGCTCAGTGGACAGAGTCGTGAGCAGAGGCTCAGAAGACAGTTTCAGAAAAAGAACAACAGAGAGAATAACAGACTGTCAAAATGTTTCAAAAGTCCTTCATATCCCAAAACACAGTGTCCTGCTAATGATGTGTCACTCATGTGGGAAAAAAATGACTTTAGAAACAAGTGTGCGCGTCATCCAAAGCTGTGCACGAAGAGGATGATGGGATATTTCTTGGCACAATAGCAGCAGATCCCAGATTGATGTGTTCAAGTGTTCAAAAGTGACAAGCCCATGCTTATGAAAGCAAGGAGACCCCTGCTGGGCCTGGGATGTACCCCGTTAGACATACTGGGCCTCACAAGGGTAACACTGCACAAAAATGATACAAGAAGATGTGTATGTGATCAGAGGTTTGCACTCAGCCCTACTCAGCAGAACCGCTAGTGAAGGACTAGGGCTGGTAGCTCGAGTGGACAGCATAGAGACATAGTGACAATGAAAACCAAATACCCAAAGTTGTGCGGTGTTCTTTGTGTCAGTCATGGTGGTGGTGCCTAAAAAGACAGCTAACCCTCGCATTTGTGTCGACTTTACCAAACCCAATGAGTCAGTATGTAGAGAAAAGTACATACTCCCCTCTGTTAAACAGACTCTTGTCTCATTAGCTGGTGCTTGTATCTTCAGCACGCTTGACTGCAATATGGGTTTTTGACAAAACCCCTAAGCAAAGGCGTCTTCCAAGCTAACAACACTCATCATGCCATTTGGGCATTGTCATTTCAACCATTTTCCATTTGGGATAGCTTCTGCACCTGAACATTTCCAAAATAGGATGACCGTAGAAGTTACTGAGGGTCTGGAGGGTGTAGTTTGCCATAAGGATGATGTCCTGGTTTGGGGGAGCTCACAGGAAGAGCATGACTCCCGTCCTCATGCTGTCTTGAAGAAGATAGAGAAGGCAGGCATAGCCCTCAATGTGGGGAAGTGTGGGTGCTCACATTATCTCTGAGACAGGACTTAAATCTGACCCCGTTAAAACAGTTGCAGTCAGAGAAACCAACCAACACAAGTGAGCTGCAGAGTTTTCTAGGAATGGTGAACCAGCTGAGAAAGTTCATCCCACAGCTCACCGGGAAGGACAAACCTGTCAGAGACTTGCTCTCCAAGAAAAACCACTGGTTCTGGGGAGTCGACCGAGACAAAGTCTTCAATAGGCTAGCTATTGAAGTTAACACATACATGTTAGCCCTGTATGATCCGAATAAGGACATCAGTGTGTCAGCAGATGCATCTTCATTCGGGTTAGTTTTGGTCTTGCTGCAAAAATCGGGTGGAGACTAGAGGCCTGTTGCCATTTAGGGTTAGTAGTTTCATGCTTTCTCTCTCCAGCTGAACAGAGATATGCTCAGGTGAAAAAAAAGGCTCTGGGGCTCACTTGTGACATTGTGATATCAGATGACATGTTTCTGTGAAATCCCAAACAAGATGTTTTTGCCATTTACTAATTACTAGCAATGGACACAGGAACATTTCATGGTTTGAAAGGTGAAACAGTGTGACAGTAAGGAAAAGGAAAGAATGATATGTGCACTATGCAAATGTATTGCAAATATATTGTTATTCTCATACAAAGACAGAGGTGCATCATAAGGTTCCATATAGCATGAATGGACTTTGTATCAGTCTCGTCCAACCATGGTAACCTGAGCAGCTGGTAGGATCCAGTCAGGCCTGAAGGTTTTTCATAGATATTTGCATTGACATATTCTACCTGTTTGGCGTGTGCTCACCTATTGACTGTTACTTCAACTTCCCCTTTAATATTACCCTGCATTGCACAATATTATACAGCACTACAGTTTCCACTAACTTTCCAAAGCATGTTTGGTTGCACTTTATTTTATACTACAGTAATAAGATATAACAAGCACAGTACTTTCAATCAAATAAGACACAAACTAAAAATAACATGTTCATTGTTAGAAAGTAGGGTAGTTATAAATAAGTAGACACTAAACACCTAACAGTACACTAATAAGACAGAAGAAATCATACTTTGTTCATCTAATATAGTCTAATAAGGGTCTAACAGTGAGAAAATACACTTTAGTTTACAGTACAGTTCTGTTGTAATGTGTCCATAATTACCTTCTAATAAACTCTAATAAGGGCCTCACAATGGGTAAATACACTTTAGTTTCCAGCACATTTTTCTTGTAATGTATCCTTAATTATCCTCTAATAAATGTGGAGTGTCTCAAAGTTGGAAACATCAAACAGTTCCATCGTACCGTGTGCTTAATTACCCTCAAATAAAGTCTAAAAAGGTTCAAATAAAGGGTATAATACTGTCTAATAAAAAATAAGAAAAACACTCATCAGTGAGGCTAATCGTAAAAAAAAAAAAGGCTTCAGAAAGGTCATGTGGTCTGATGAGTCCAGATTTACCCTGTTCCAGAGTGATGGAGGCATCAGGGTGAGAAGAGAGGCAGATGAAGTGATGCTCCCATCATGCCTAGTGTCTACTGTACAAGCCTGTGGGGGCAGTGTTATGATCTGGGGTTGCTTCAGTCGCTCAGGTTGAGGTTCAGAGACGTTATGTGACCAAAAAATGAGGTCAGCTCACGACTTGAATATGCTGAATGAGCAGGTTTTTACATCAATGGATTTTTTTCTTCCCTGATGACATGGACATATTCCAAGATGACGATGTCAGGATCCATCGGGCTGAAATAGTGAAGGAGATGTTCAGGGAGCATGAGACATCATTTTCACACATGGATCGGCCACCACAGATTCCAGACCTTAACCTCATTGAAAATCTTTGGTTTGTGCTATAGATGACTGTACGCAGCTGTAATGAAAGCTGAAGACAAACCAATGAAATATTGGAGTGTGTGCCTTTTTTTTTTCGTCCGGAAATGTAATGTGTACAGTAACTATGGTTACACTAGCAGGAGGAAACAGTTTGTTACATTTGGAAAGTGAGGAACATCTGAAGAAAATAAAAGATATTTTTAAAGTCATTGTAAGAGCTGTAATGGCATTATTAAATACTTGTATTGGTACTCGGTATCAACAAGTACCCAGGGAGGAAGACCTGTCAATCTATTGTGTAATCGACTTTACAAGACCACTGAATTAAGTTTTAGCTCTTTGTTTCACACAGAAAAGTGGATTTAGCAAATCTGCACCGGGGCAAAGTGACATCAGTGTAACCTGACTGGAACAATGAAATCAGAGGAAAGAAAGCCATGTTGCTTTTTATGCTCTGACTGGACTTCATCCTCGAAAGCTATAATGTACACATGGAAACAGTAGGAGGCGATGTTGCACTTTGATCTCCACACAGGTACTGAGAGAGTTCAGCTTATGTGCAGTGTGAAGTACTGTACAGTGTCACGCTGTCATGAGTCACTATGATCCCACCTCTTTCAACTTTGTTTTTTTATACATTAAAGTGTAAATATGTTTTCACAAACTGTAAACTTGAAGCCACATCTCATATAACCACCCATTCTTGAGAAGATGGACAAATCATGTCCTACCAACAAAATAAATAAATAAATAAATTTGGTGAAGATTTAGTCTTAAAAGATATATATATATATATATATATATATATATATATATATATATATATATATATATATATATATATATATATATATTATTATTATTATTATTATTATTATTATTATTATTATTATTTTATTAAAAAAATCAGCCCTGTTCCCAACATCACACACACATATATATGTTTCTAGTCTAGTCCTCATCCAAGTATCACAATATTAAACTAATGTAATTTGATTACTTTCCAAAATAAAACAGGGTGAAGTTGTTTAACTTAATATATTGTCTTTGGGGCTGCAACTAACAATTTTCTCAATTAACTGATTAGTTGTTTGGTCCATGAAATGTCAGAAACTGAAAAATGTTGATTCCAAAATGACGTCCTCAAATGTCTTGTTGACTCAAAAATATTCAGTTTACTGTCAGAGGAATCAAAACTAAATAAGAATTATAGTTTTAAAATGTGTATTTTTAATCAGCATTAAGAGAACTCTGAGCATCTTAAAAAATAAAATGGCTGCTCACTACAACTATGCTGTGAAATGAAAAACATTTTGTCAACTCTGTCAGATTTTCCATTTGACAGACAACAGACAAACTTCAACAAACTACAGGATGTATTGAGGGTTATATGGTTCAGCTACAGTGATAACAGTGTACTGTGTGTATCAGCAGATAGATTAACATTCACCGTGGATTACACATTAACACACAGTACAGTTGGGTTTCAGTTTCAGAGCTCAGCATTTTTTCTTTTCTTCTTCTTCTGAGGAGTTTCTCCCTCCTTGTGGAAAACTTTCCCATCAGGCTGTTCTCTCCACTTCAGGGTGACTCCACTGATTCCTTTGTCCTTCAGTTCCTCCTGGAGCTGAGAAACACAAACAGGTATAAATGTGGTTGTTATTGTTAATGGTAGTTTAAAAGGATAGTTTGGATCCACCAAAGTCACACAATAATGGCACCAGCGGACCAGCGACTACTGTGTTCTGCGAGGTTCAGTTACTTGTTGGAAGATGCACAGATAACCATGTTTCTCATGATCCGCCCCAGTCTGTATCTGATTGGCTTACCCTGATATTCTTACCCCAGGGCCAGAGATATGTTTGCTGTATAACCACACACATAGAGGATGCGCACAACTATCGCGCCACACGAGACACCCATGATGCATATTGATGCATAAGGGTGCGTCTGTGAATGCATTGTTAAAGGCAAGTGTATCTCCAACCTAACCCCAACCAATCACTCTTCATGCATTAATCAACAAAGGCAATAAGTACTAGCCAATCACAGGTCACGTAGCGCAGGCCAATACTTTGCCCTCCTGGGAAAAAAGTTGACTCTCTTAAGTATTGTGATCCTCCTTTTTTCTCAATTGCTGAATCAAATTTTATATATATAAAAATAACCAGTGCTTGGTCCCTTAGCTTGATGCTAACACATAATTAGATTTCCCATTGATGCGCTAAGAGAAATTAGCATTGCAATATTATCTTAATGCACTGATCCATTTTACTTAGCATGCTTGACATAAAGTGATGTGTGTGTAAACTTTCAGACATATATTTCCTCTGATTTGTTGAAACAAATAAATAACTGCTGATTTCACATTGTTAACTCAATGTGCTGACTTTAACACTCCACAGTCCACACTGACCAGCTACAGCAACCTCTAAGGGTCAAAACTCAATTCTCAGTGGAGACAATGCAAGCCAGGAGGCACATATATTTATATTTTATTTATTGTCTTCCTGATGAATTTGATACTTTGAACTTGATACTTTGAAACTACTTTTTTTCTAGAACCCACCAAGGGCATATACTGAGAAGCTTTTTATATTCCAAGGGATTTTAACTAGAATACACTCAGGGGGTTCTACATGAGAACCTTTTTTATATTCCAAGCGATTTGTCTAGCACACACCCAGGAGGTTCTACCTGAGAACCTTTTTTATATTACACAGATTTTATCTAGAACCTACCAAGGGCATTGTACTGAGAACCATTTTATATTATCTAGAACACACTCAGGGGGTTCTACGAAGAACCTTTTTATATTCCAAGGGTATGTCTAGCTCACACTTAGGGGGTTCTACTAAGAACTTCTTTATTATGAGGTTTTTATCTAGCACACATTGAAGGAGGTCTACAGAGACTTTTTTTTTAATATTATAAAAGAGATTTATCTAGAACACACTCAGGGGTTCTACTGAGAACCTTTTCATATTACAAAGGTTTTATCTAGAACCCATTAAGGGTGTTCTTCTGAGAATCCTTTTTTATCATGTTACAACGAACCCTTGACGAAAGGAGGGGTTCTTTGGATGGAAATGGTTCTTCATGGAAACCAAACCTCCCTTAGAGCGTACTTTACATGTGGAACCTCACCTTTTTCAGGATGTCAGCTTTCACAGCAGGGTTATTGAGATCCACAGAGGGGTCGTCCTGCTTCACCCTCAGCTTCACGACCCGTCTCTTGCCCGATACTTCGACACAGTGAAGGAAAAACATGTTGGAATGACTTTGCAACATCAAACTTACACATGTAAATGAGCATCATGTTTGATTCGTTCAACATCAGTCATTCCAATTTATTGCAGCATCCTCTCTCTTCCACTGAAGGACAGTAAACCACTCACTGTAGCAGACGAATGGAAATCTGTGGTCACAGGGCAACAGCCTCCATTGTCCTGATTTGTTAAAATCGGCCACACTACACAATTTACTCAAGGAGCCGATTGGGTTTGGACCCCTGCTCCAGTAGCTGTATGGGGAGCCACTCCCATCTGACGCGCGAATGCGAGGCTTTCTGAACAAACCAATCCATGCTTTGGCTCCGCTCGGCACCTTGTTCTGAATCTCTTGGTTCTCAGTGTGGTTCCTCACAGTGGCCAGGTCCGTGAAGTTCTCCCTGCAGTGATTCTGAGCTCTGGACCAGTTCAGCTTTTCATTCACAAAAACAAATTCGGGATCTTGTTGTGTTCCTGCAGGTGCAGTTTGTTAAAAAGGAGAAACGTTGAGTTCACAGACTGAATTTTTGCTATCTTTTTGATAAAAATAACACCTTGTACAGCAGAGGATTAGGGCCACATGTTTATTTCAGTTCTGAACTTAAAGTCAGAATTCTGGGAAGTCAGAATTGACTCTAAATTTAGAAGCTGAACTTTGTTTTCTCAAAATTCTGACTTTTTTCCCTCTAAATTCTAAACTTTATTTTGGAATTCTGACTTTAAACTCAGACTCGTTGTTCTCGAAAGTTTGACATTATCCCCCAGAATTCTAAATTCAATCTTGGACTTTTTACCCTCTAATTCCTAAGAACTGAAATATTATTTGTCATGTGGCCCTGATTCTTCCCTGTAATCTTGCTTGCTATCCTTACCATTGTAACAGATAAATGGATATGTCTGAGAGCATCTATCATCCTGCCACCTTCCATTGCTGTCAGTTAGCACACAACATTGATTAGCTGAGTAAAAGTCTGGTTCATTGCCAGTAATGTTATCCCAGTTCCTGAATTCAGCTCCACTCCCGCTGTAGCCGTCCGACCATGTCCACTTGATTAGGCCGTACACGCCTAGCCAGACCTCAGAGTTGTTGCCATAAGCTTTGACTGTCTTGATAATTCGGTTCATTTCTTCAGCGTTGTCAATACTGGCCAGGTCTGTGTAGTTCTTTCTGCAGTAGACCTGAGCTTCAGTCCAGGTCTTATGATCAGGAACATAGTGGTACTGATGGAGAAGGCATGAGGGAATGATCCAGCCTGTGAGGGGAACAAGTGTTTAATTTGAGTCTGTCCATAAATATGTTTTAACCTGTAAGTGGCTCAAACTAGTTTTTGGCTGATTGGATGATTTATTAACTTTAATTCCATATAAAAATGCTTTTCAAAAGTTGGGATGAAAGATTAATATGCCCTTTCATTATGAAGCTCATTTTAAATTGCACTGTATAAAAATATTCATTTTTCATTGTGCTTGATACATCCAGCAGGGAGTGACAGAGAAATGCACAGAAAGAGCAACAATTTATTGCCATTAACTGAGTACGATTAGCTGATAATGATTAGCTGTCAGTGATCAATACATCTGATTACACTTAGTTAAATCAGTACGTACAACATTATCACACTTAAGCACCGACTTTACCAGGTTCACATTAATTACAGTTAAATTATTAGCAAATGGACTACTTAGTAACTCTTCAGTATTATGTATCACTTTAGTTTAGGGGACACAAAAAGAGGAATCATAAGGAACCATATGGTAATGTGGGACTACTTAGTAAATACTCTTTAGTATGTATCACTTTACTTTGGGGGAAACAAAAACAGAGGGATTACTTAGCAACTACTCAGTATTATGTATCACATCACTTTGGAGTTCACTGTGTGATTAACACTTCACTTTAGGGCACATAAAAAGACTAAGTAATCATAAGGTAATGAAGGAGTACTTCATGACTACTCAGTTATTTTAATTATGTATATAAAATTACACAATCATATACATAATTATATACATAATTATTTATCACTTCACTTCAGGGGACACATAGATTAAGTTATCATAAGGTAATGAGGGAGTACTTGGCAATTACTTAGTATTATGTATTACTTTAGGGGACACAAAAAGAGTAAGTAATCATAAAGTAATGAGGGAATCTGGCATTACTACCTCATCTGGCATCTGGTTCAGCTCTACACCTGTATGCAATCACCTCAACTCCAGCTCTCCTCCCCTTCAGCACCAGACTGTTGGTCCTGCTCCGTGGTGTACTATCACACGCTCAGTATCACTTCTAGAGAGAAGTTTGTGTACCTAATTTTGTGTTACTGAATTAGTTTGCTGCATATAGAAGTAATAACTGACTAGAGAAAATAACTGTTGCTTTACTTTTGAATGCCTGCTTTAATTATCTTATTATGCACACACAAATATATTATTGCAGTGTAGCTCTTTTATTATATAGTATTATCTATTTGATTCATTATTTATTTATGTATGTAATTATTTATTTCAGCATTTATTTATTTATTCTTATGTGATATTTTTGTCCAATAATTATAATACATCATGCACACTGAAGCACTTTTACTTTACTTTTTACTTTTGCTGATGATACTTATGTAGTTTTACTAAAATAAAGGAATATTTTGTCCCCTGCTGGTTATAAATTCTCCATCAAGGGTTGCAGCACATGAGGACAACAGCCGTGACTTATAATATAGTCATAAGCAGTCAGACATCAGCAATATCAAAGAATTGACTGACCTGAGAGATACAGCACACCCAGCAAGACCCTCGCCATCATCGTGCTCTCTGTGGACTCTAAAAGGAAACACCAGCTTCATAATTCCATTCCTGCTTTCATATCTCTTTTGCCGTGACATGTCATTGGTCTGTTGGCATCTTTATGCAAAAAGTGTCCAGCAATGTTCCTCTCTAGCACATCCTGCGGATTTTCCTATGTTTGGCTCAATCTGATGCTGCCCAAACAAATGTGGCAAATAAGAGGACACCACACCACCATGATGAAAAATGTAGGTGTTACCAGTCATGTAAGATTCTCACACACACACACACACACGCTCTCATTTGAGATTGATCATAGCGCGTTTTTGCTGGCTAACAGTCAGATGACCTTTGTTGTCATAGTCATGTCACCTTCATTGTCATGGTAACAATAATAAACATGGGGTAAACGTAAAATGGTTGCAGCTTGGTAAGGTTTAGGAAGAAAATACATTTGGTTAGGTAGGACAAGATCATGGTTTGGGTCAAAATAAGTAAGTTAGCTATGTTTGTGATGTAAATACAGTATACCAGGCTAGTACTTTTGAAGCAACGGGCATATCGACATTTGGGACAAAAATCCAGTGGAAAAACTGTGCATTGGTCCACTGGGACATTTTTCAGATCACTGGGGTTTTGGAATAATGGAGTAACACCAAGATATTGTCGCAGGAGATCTGGTAAGGGGCTTGAACAACAACATGTTTCTTTAATAAGCCTTTGCAAAGGGATCAGCTAACAGAGTCATACAACCAAATGAAAGGAGTCTAAAAGAATATCAATGAGAGACTGATGATGAGAATTATTCTGACAGTATATTTAAACAGCTTGTCATGTAGGTGGAATGGTTTGTGGTTAAAGACATTTACACTCCCGGTTCTCTGGTGGCTGCACTTGCGAGATAAATGCATGGTCAGTCTCGGGTCTGAAACAAATATATGATAAAACAAACAGAGAACTAGTTAAGACTACTTTCCCTATGCAACAGTCATGATAAAGTTTACAGGTTATTCACAGGTCAGGTCACTTTCCATTACAGTAGCTACTGAATTTAGCATGCTAGCCCAGGTGTGTATTGCCTTATAATAGACTTTGAACCTTTAGAGGTGATTCTGAGTCAGTGTAGCGTCCAGTCTGCCTTCAGTCCAGCATGAGAGAATGAGGAAATAAGGCTTCATTTCATTCATTTAACTAAAATTTAAATTGGATCCTTTTTTAGTTACTTCCCTTATTACTTATTTTTAAATGATGTCTGACTTAAAAAAAAAAAAAAAAAATCTGAGTGGGTGTGGGGTGTGAACAGTGTTCAGCATCTGAAGTGGGGCATGCCAGAAAACGTCTGGCTTATGAAGGAAACAAATTGTATAACGTAACTGACAGTGTTAATAAGTTTTCTACCTATGGGACAGACTGCATTTCCTAGTTTCTTATGATATTGGTGGACGCCTCAACTTTCTCGTGATATGCTGCCCTAAATAAGAATTACCACCTCGTGGTTGTACACCTCTGTGAAACACATATATATGTGGTGAAGACTTTGAATAAATTGTAAGTATTAGGTGTATTTTTTGGCAAAATTGAAATTATTGACCTGCGATTCTAGTGAATTTCTTGCTTTGACAAAGAAGTACAGAGGAAAGACAGAGAAGTTTAATCATTTGTACAGAACATGATGATGTCCCAGTGAAGCTGAACCTTGACCGTTTGGATATAAAATTTCATCACCTCATCATTTTATCCTATTTTGTGTGAAATTTTGTCACGATTAGAGTATTTATTCTTCAGTTATGGCAAAAAACATGTTTTTTTGAGGTCAATTCTTGATCATCTTTGAGTTGAAGTGGATTTGTGTTGAATTTTACGAAATTCCGTCAAGGTGTTCTTGAAATATCCCGTCCACAAGAACTGGATGGACATGAGGTCACACTGACCCTGACCTTTGACCCCAAAATTCTAATCAGTTCAGTGCTGACTCCAAGTGGACTTTTGTGGCAAATTTGAATGCAACCTTGAGATATCGTTTTCACAAGAGGAGCATGGACATATGTATGAGAATTCACTGACATGGCATGAAAGCAATTTAATCACAAAGTCCATTTAGTACAGGGGTCTGCAACCTGCAGCTCTGGAGCCACGTCACTGTTTTGCCCCTCCCCTTTTTTAGCTTGTTTAGCAGTTCTTGTTTTTAAAACATTTTGATTTTCATGTAGGCCCTACCATTGTTCTAGGCCAAAGATGATTCTGCCTGACAGGTCTGCCTAGGCTATAGATGACGAATCTCAAATTAAGAAAAACAGTTGCGACCCCAGACAGATTTTGTTGTTTCTTTTTTGGCCAAAAATCTCTCTTTTGATAGTAAAGGTTGCTGACCCCTGATTTCAGTGAAATAAGATCTCTGGAGAAGATGGAGTTGGAAAATGTTCAAATTTCCACTTTTTCCAAGCACTTCAATGACAGCCTCAGCTTTTTCAACGACAGTATTTCTCCACTTGCACCTCAACGTTTAAGCCACAAGGAACAATAAGTCCTTCAAGAGACAGTTCACGCCCAAATCAATTTTTTGAGTTATGAGTTTTGGGGATATCGACTCGGTTACTCAAGATAATCCAGCGATCTTTTTGTGAGCAATTTCCTGTAGGAACTACTTTCTTTGTGCAGTAGAATTTACCTGAACTTCTTTAAGATCTACTTACATGAAATGCACAGGGTGTCCACAGTCTTTTTACAATTTAAAATATTTATTACAAAAGCAATTGATGAGATATGTTAATCAGATTTGTTCTATGTACTCAGTGGTTATCAAAGTTTTTAATCACATTCATGCTTCACACACAAAGCAAAAGATCACTGATGCCTTTGCCACCATTGATGAGGCTGTGCTACAGCAAACATGGCAAGAAATCGAGTACTGTCTTGATGTGCTTCATGCAACTAATGGTGCCCATATAGAAGTG
Source organism: Lutjanus erythropterus (assembly GCF_056507025.1). Taxonomy (NCBI): domain Eukaryota; kingdom Metazoa; phylum Chordata; class Actinopteri; order Lutjaniformes; family Lutjanidae; genus Lutjanus; species Lutjanus erythropterus. Next base: position 24,317,719 of record NC_139339.1, read on the forward strand.
TATTAAATGAGGCAAAAAAACTTCAATATCTACTTTTCATTTTGTAATAATTTCCACAGATTTGTCTATTCATTTCCTTTTGTAATAAATTTGTGAAATTATGAAGAGACTTTATGGAGGTATTTCTGGTGCTTTGAGCACCACAAGCCAAGTGCCATTTAGTCCCATTATACTGGAGGGAAAGCAGACATCTCTATAACCAATATCTCCAAAACTCCAGGCCAGGAGAAAAATATGTATTTTTGATTTTGGAGCGACCTGTTCCTTTAAAGTGCACAGAAAATGAATATTCAACAAGAAACCCACAAATAAAGCACAAGGCTGTTTGTCAAGAGGTTTATTAATTTATGTACAGCATGTCTGTCACCGAGGCGGAGACCGTCTGAGAATACAACAGAGTAGAAAATGTATAAGGTGCAAAAACAAACACTGGTGTGTGAGTCTGTGCCCACCCCCCACCCCCATCCCCTCCCATAATTCCAAGCTATGTACAGCAGGTTCACATTTACTGACATCAGACATCTCGCTCAGTTCTAAGCCATGCTGAGCCGACAGGGAATCAAAAAAAGAACTAAATACTTGTAGATAGAACTCCCCGCGTGCCCCGTCTTCATGCTAACGTTCTGACTACGCTTGAGCTTTTGGACTTGTTTGAAGGCAGGAGGGGGGCAGAAAATATTTACAAGATTGAGGAGCAGTTGGCGCCCATGTGCTGTATGTAGCATCGGTTTCCAAACTATAGCTGTAGTGCACGCTAACGCTACTTCTGTCAACAATCCTGATAAAGCACCTTGTTTACTTAGCAGTATCAACGTGGCAGCAAAGCGAAGGCAGTGGAGCATAAGGACATTAAAAAAGCACCATAAAAATTAGAAGTGCCTGAGTGTGTGTGTATGTGTGTGTGTGTGTGAAGCAGTCTGAAAAATCAAAGTCACAGTCTTTGATTTAGCAGAACACACAGCAATTTGAGTTTACAGCAAGTGCCTCTATTTCAGTCAGTGTATTGTTGATGGGTTTGGAATGTGCCTCGGAGACATTTGAGCGCACACACACACACACACACACACACACACACACGCACGCACTCTCACACACAGAGTCAGATCACAGGGCTACAGTAAACCAGTGGCGTGATTAGAGGATCTGGACCGAGGTTCTTGGATGAGGGTCTAACGTCAGCCACGTCGGTTGAGGTTTCGGAGTTTTCCAACGACGAGCGCCAAATCTAAGGGCGGACACGCCTCAGCCTGACCTGCCCGGCTTTCCAAGCGCTTACACACACCCGGATAGAGTTGTGCTACAGCCTGATGACAACCATCCATCCATCATCACATCGAGGGACCATTTAAAGAAGCACAATTATTCCAGTAACTGCTAACAATATCTAGCCTTGTTACTTATTCTACTTATAGTTTTATTTGGGGCTGTTTCCTACTAATTAAATACACTGGACCCTCAGAACAGTGACGTGCCTGGAAGGATTCAATCTAGTTTTAAAATGTTGTATTTCATAGTGTAAGTCCTGCAAACAAATTACATTCATCCTCTTCAGGTATCTCAAAAATTGATCAGATGGAACCTAAACTTTCTGTGCAGCAACACAGAACAAGAGGTGTTATTTCTTCTGATACATTTCTGGTGGACATGGGGACGTTAAGAGCTCTGACACTGACAAATAATTAACTGGTATGGCACATCAAGATTATATTGGATCCCTTTGCTCAAACTCTGATTCTACAAAGAGTCGTGTGAGCATCAGAGTGTTTTTGATGCTCACAGGAATGTAAACCAGGACTGAAAGGGAAAAACTATTTTCTCTGCTTCAGGAAAAGCTAACAGGAAACATCAGAAGTCAGTCAGTGGTCACAAGTCCCGAACCTTTTTGCTCTGTGCTCCAATAATGCTTGAACAAGCTTGTTACCTAGCAGAAACTTTCTTCTTTCCTGTGTCCTGTATTTAGATATGCTATGTGCTAAGCTAATCTATGTTGAAAAGAAAAACACATTTTAAAGATGGTACAAAGATGTAACTAGCGGACCTGTAATGATATATAGTCACATCTTCTTAGCTTATGTTAGAAAAGCACTAGCGAACTAGCTAGCTAATCTACATGAATCATTAGTTCAGTAGTTACATCTGAAAGCTAATGTTAGCAAAATGCTAACTAACTAGCTAATTGTACATTAAGCCACCCACAAAAAAACTGTGACTCTCATATGAGTTGACTTATTTTTAGACTTTGTTGACTTATTATCTATCTGATCTCTTTTTTTTTTATTATGTTCTGCTTTTTGTTGCAATTGGCTGTTTCACAGTTGCCCAAAACTACCAGGTCAGGTTTAGGCACCAAAACAACTTGGTCAAGTTTATGCACCAAAACTACTTGGTCAGGTTTAGGTACCAAAATTACTTAGTTAGATTTAAGAGAATACCATGGTTTGGATTAAAACAGACTGTTTTACATGTTACATGTTACATGTTAGAACACCCTTGTGGCAGAAAGAGAAGGCTAACCTCTCCCACGTGCAACAAGTCTTTAACTAGCTAGTTAGCTAGCATTTTGCTAACATTAGTTGATGCAAAATGTGAGGTCTTCAGCAACATCTTTTAAGCATCTTCAAAAGCTGGGTTTCTTTTTAACATAGTCAAGTTTAGCTCAGTACAGGAAAAAGGAAAGGACAAAGTTGACCGAGGTAGGGCACAGAGCAAAAAAAGAGGACAGAACACTGGGATGTACTTAAGTAAAGCATCTGTGAGGATGGATGAAGACAAAAAATGATCTTGTGTCAGAGCAGCAGAAATATGCACCAGAAACAGCTGATTTATTGGATATACGCAGCTGATGTACCATTAATGTAAATTTTATGCAAATACTCTGATTTGCATAAATAGGTCCCCTTCAGCTGAACATGTCAAACTGTCTCACAGCTACACAGATCAACCTCTCTTTAATTCATTGTGTTTTCTAAGAGTTGATTTGGAATAATTATGCTTCTGGAAATGCCCCTTCGACTGGCACTGCATTGTTCCTCAGCTGGTGACCCTTCAAGGGACAGTTCATCCCTAAAATCAAAAGCACACATTTTTCCTCTTTCTCTTACCTGTTTATCTAAATAATCTAAATAGTTTTGGTGTGAGTTGCAGAGTTTTGAAGATATCAGTCATAGAAATATCTGCCTTATCTACAATATAATGGAACTAGATGGCACTAAAAATGCATTTAAAAAACTTAACTTTCATGAAGGAACTATTTTCTGTCTACTGACCTACACCCACCAACCGTATCACCATGTAGATGAAACTGTATGCAACCTGTTCTCTTACACAATATTTAATTATTGTGTGTTTTTATTTTAGCCATACATATTTTATGTTATTATTGTATATTATATCTTATTAGCATTCTTCTGTCTTTAATTACATAATTTAATGTTAAGCCAAAGTATTAAACATAACCGTAGTTTTATAAACTGTGACAATAAAAATTTTGACTTGTGAAGGACGCATGCATCTACTCACAGATGAGAGGCTCATGCTTGTGACAGCTCAGAATGTAATTAATTTTTTTTTTTTTTTCCACCACAAGCCGAGTGCTATCTAGTTCCATTATATTGTAGAAGAGGCAGACACCGCCAAAACTCTGCATCTCACACCAAAACTATCTACATGGATAAACAGCCCTACCCATGAAAGAAAAAATATGTATTTTTAGGTTGAACTGTCCCTTTAAAGATGCACTTTGTTTGCTGACACCCATGATTGAGAACCGGTAACGCTGTAGAGAATTGGATTCTGTGGAGCGCCACAAATTCTACAAAAAAACTTTAAATATATCAACATAAATAAACAAAGGGAAGCTAGTATTTCCTTTAAACATTTACAAATAAATACTTGGTTTTGACCTTTAACCTTTTTGAACCCAAACTGTCAATCTGCTGGAACAGATCTGAATGAAAAGAGAGGAAATAAAAATGGTGTTTGCTTGAAAAGAGAACAGCGGACAACACAAGTTGCACAACTTAATACACTGAGCATGCTCAATAGTAAAAAAGTTTAAAAAGGTTGCTATGACTGTATGTACTGACAGTCTACTAAAACCAGCAACTTGTTTCGGTTCATGTGAATGCTATGCTTGTGTCCTCCCCAACACGCTCTTGGACTGTATGAACAGTTTTAAATAAATATATACACAATTTCTTTAAAAGAAAAGAGAAATTAAAGTAAGAGCGATCTGAGGGGGCTGGGTGGTTTATGTGCCGTTCTTCTGCTCCCATTCCTGCAAAACAAACACATAAACACACTCAGTTTGCAGGTCTCTACATATTTTGCATGTATTTGCCACTGAGATCATCACTAACAGTGTTGTCACGAGTTTATATTCAGACTATAATGTCAACAAATTTCATTTATTCACTGTTACAAAAAAAGGTTCAGAGAACTCACATTTAAGACATTAAAGTCAAACTCAAAGTACAGTAAAACGTTCTAATCTTTTATTGAGATAATCTACTTTTCTTCTTGAGATAAACTTGAATCTTTGAGTTTGCAGTTCATTCAATAAGCTTTGAAAGAAACCAAAAAGAAAAGAAAAAAGATTTGCCATGATTTGGATGCTTAAAAATGATCTTAATCATTGTTCTGGATGTCTCAGGTCTTGGTTAAAAAACAGAGTCAAGTCCCAAGTCAAGATTATCAAGTTCAAGTCTTAACCTTTCCTCTTCAAGTCTTTGTGTGCTCTTAACCAGATGTATAAATAAATGTTGACCGAACAGATACATATATATATATGTGTGTGTGCATATTAAGTGTTATTTGATAGGTAATAAGGCCCTTATTATAAGATTCCTATAAACATTAGCATGTGTTAATAAGACTCTAAGTGTTTGAACATGTTTATTGTCGGATTTTAAGATATTTATAAGCACTTATAAAACACTACTAGAGAACATTTTGAGGCTTGTGAGTTTCGTATCATTGTTTTACATACACATTTCTTTTAATTAAACAAATTAAGGTCACTGTTGAACCTTGACTAAGATCTTTTTCTTGCTTCGTTAGATAAATACATACATATTTATTATGCATTTATTAGCAAGATCTAAAGCAAGAACAATGCCTTTCTAGGGTTAATAAATCCTTTATTATGTACTTATTAGCTGGTATCTATGTTTTTTTGCAGCTACCAGATATAAAGCAGGAGCAATGCTGTTAGCAGTAATAAATCCTTATTATGCAATTATTAACAGTTAACTATACTTCTGGCAGCTCTGCTACAGACACTACCAATGCACTGGTGTAGTAAATGTCTTCCAGCTAGGACTGCCAAATCCATGTATTACCAAACTATTCAACAGTGCTACACTGTGTGCTCTGACCTTAGCCTTCCTGAGGACGTGTCCCCGGACTGGTGAGGGCTTCTGGCCGGCCTGCTGCCGGCGGAGCAGTGAGGCGCTGTTGACCGGCAGGGAGCAGGACTCTGTGTCACTGGTGTCGCAGCTGGAGAAGGGGGAAGACTCCTGGGTCCGTCGCAGCATCGATGGCGACTTAACACACACAGACAAGTAGATAAATATTAGACGGCGGATGGTGGCGTGGACTTAGTCGGCAATTTTGAGCTTGGAACGTTCAATTTCTGAACCACCCTGTGAGCCTTAAAGCACCACAAATCAAACACATGATGTTCAGACCTGGAGTCCAGAAGAGCCAGCTTTTGGTTCGATGGTGAGGCCCAGGGTGACCCCGCCGCTCAGGGCTTTCTTCAGGCTCTCCTTCACCTCCGTCAGCTCCAATTCTAGGTTCACCCGCTCCTCCTCCTTCTGCTTGCAATCCTCCTCCACCTTCTTCAGACGCTCCGACAGCGAGGCGTGCGAACGTTTGCCTGGTGGAGGCAGAGAGGGGGATTTCTCTGAAAAGTTTATCACTTTATTAAACTTGTACCTTGGCAGGAGGCTGAGCGGGGAGGTTGGGGAGCTTTTTCCAGACCAAAGCCTCTTCCAACACTTTACTTTCCTGCTCCGTTAAATCTCAGACGCAATTTAATGACAACAGAAAGACTCTCTCGTTCTCTCTTACCAGCAGCAGCTTCCACAGCGTTGCGCAGATCTCTCCTCTCCTTCTTCAGCTGGGTCAGATGGTTCCTGATCTCCTGCTTCTTCTTCATCAGCTCTTCCTCCTTGGACTGCAGCCGCTTGGCGTCGGCCTCGACTCGGTTCTTGCCGTACTTACACTGGTCTGCATCTGCAAGACGAAGATTGGGTGTGAAGAAGCTGGAGAGTCCACGTGTGATGAGTCATGCACCTATTTTTGCTCCTACCACAAGTTTCCAAATCAGATGAGGATCCCTCCCACTGCTCTGGATTAGAAAGATTTTAATTTCTGGAGTCTTGTCAAGCAGTGACATTGAACACTGAACATCATTTGCTTTCATCATCATTTTTCTCTTCTGTAGATAACGCAGCTAGCAGCTTGACTTGGGGTCACGCAAGCAGTCACAGTGTGCATCCCCCTGCTGACAAGTGTTTTTAAACATTTGATAGACGTCTCGCCTGGTGTTGGAATCCGTTCGAGTGAAATACCGCCACTTAAGAACATTTAGCTAGAGAATTTCAACTGTTTCCTGAAGCTCTCTCTCTCCATTGCTCTGGCTGCAGGTAGCCTACCATTAGCTAGTAGCTACCTTAATGTCAAGTAGTGATGGCATGTTCATTGTGAGGCTTCTGTTGACTGTAACGTCTGCACCAGAGGGCAAAATCTGTGTTGCAAGTTAGTCCACTAGGCAGCAGATGTAAAGGAACTAGGGCTGCACGATATGCTAAAAAAGTCATATAGTGATTATTCTGATTAGTGTGAAACTGCAATATTTGATATGATTAGTGGGAATGACCATTTTTGGGTTTTTTTCACTGAAAAAAAAAATCAGGATGATTTGATATTTGTTGGATCTGTATCAAACCAATGTTTCTTTATCTGCAGCACTAATATACTCCAATACTTCATTATAATAAATAATAAACAATTTTCCACTTTCATACAATTGTAATTGGGTTTTATAATTTGGATATTGCACTTGGTCATACTGGGATTGGCACCAGGTTTCAGTACCCAACCCTCCTGATGGGATGATGCTTTAGTTATGCACTGTAATGATGTCCTGTAATGATGTAATGAAATGCATAGGAAAGTTGTTTTCTGTAATGACTGCACCGCATCGATGATATGTGGAGAAGTCAAATCACATTTCTTCAACACTGTAAATTTAGTTGTCCATGTAAGAGCCGTCATCTCGATCATTACGGGCATTGTATTTTGTGTCTTTATCTGTTAGTGGGCCATCACAATAAAAGCAGGTAAAATAATATGTTATTTTTACTAAAGAAGAGTTTATGTTCAATTCAATTCTAGCTGATTAGTTTAGCTTAATGTAAAGACTGGAAACAGCAAGGAACAGCTAGCCTGGCTTTGTCCAACCAGTGAGACTTCAGGAAGTCACAGCGCAGACCCGTCACAAAACCCCCAGAAAAACCCACAATTTGAGATTTATATAATTTTTGCACAGATCATACAAATGAGATATAAATGTCTTGATTAATGAGCTTTAGAGTTTGCTGGTTTGTGGGTTTTTACACCTTTTCACAGAGCCAAGGTTGTTGTTTCCCCTTGTTTCTAGTCTTTATGCAAAGCTAAGCCTTCTGCCTGTAGCCTCATTTTTACTATACCGCTGCCCCTCTCCCAAAAACGTGTCATGGTGCACTGCCCATGAAATTTGAACATAAGAGATTTTCCAGGACAACAAGACCCCAAACCAACGTACAGTATGTGGGAAAAGGAGAGCATAGGCTTTATTATCAGGGCACTGGTAAGACATGAACTACCCAGAAACCCACTGAACTCACAGCCACAGCCTTAAGCAGTTATTAATTACAGCAGGACCATGCCTTCCCTTACTGGAAAGTACACTGAGGGTAACCATCCAGCATGTGTGTGTCTACGTGCATGCATTTGAACATTGCTTATGAGGAATCACTCAATCAAACCGCCGCTGACATTTTCAAATTCAATATACTTATTTGACACTGGAAATATGAGAGTTGTGTGGCATACTCTAAATCCAACATGACACATATTTGGTATTTCCATTCCGACATTTGGAGGAATGACAGCCCTCCTCGTTCGCACATTAAGCAAAAAAATACTCTTCAGAACCACAGGGATTAACACGACCACATTCCACCCTCTCCCAACTATCTGGGCTCCACTTCTGCTATCACGTCTGTTTGAGCGTTACCCCAGCGTTTGGCAGGAGGTTCAAGTCTGGCCCGCTCGCGTCACATGGATTGTCTTGAGGGTAGGATAGGTTTAAGGTTTTCGAGTTATTTACCCACCCCCCCCTTTTTTTTTTTTTTTTACTTAAACCAACTGTAATTTGGACATCCTGCATTTTCCAAATTGCTGTGGAGCGGAGTTTTGCTAGAAAGCAATCAACAGTGGTGAGTTTGCCGGAGGAGCCAGACACACTGTCTGATAGCTTACTCGCACAACAAGGACCGACTGGGAAAGGTGGACCACTCTCAGAAGTTATTATTTTTATGATATTTCAATGTTTGATTTAATAAGTCTAAAGATATTTTAAGTTTTGATTTAATTATCAATGACCAAAAAGTTATTTTCACACTTTAGTTCCCTAATGAAAATAACATACCCTTGCAAACAAACTTTGTCTTGCTACTCACTGGAGTTGTTGCGTTTCAGAGAAGCTGTCCCATTCGTCCCGTTGACTCCATTCTTCTTGGACTGGTTCTTTGCCTCTGCTTTCTGTTTTGATGCAACCCCATTGGTCGTGCTTCCCTTCTTTCCCTTCAGCTGATTGGAGAAGGACAAGGAGAAGCGAGATATTTTTACTTTTCAGCTATCTAAGAAAAGATAACACTGTCCTCGATATGAGCTGAATGTGGTTAGCATTTGTTACAAAAAAATACAACCTTTGAATGTTTGAATACGGAGCAGTTTAAATGACTTAGTTTTGTAGCAGAATTAGGGAAAAGATTGAGGATATGTTTGACCAAAAAAACTTAACTTGTGTTATGAACTTAAATTATGTTCCAGAAACTGCAATTCCTTGAATGGCCTCTTGAGGCTGGCTCCAAAAGCCAGTGAATCCCCGATTTTAAGGTGAATTTTTGTACAACTCACCTGTTAAAATTATACTTAAACTTAAAGTTACGCATAATTAAGGGCGTGCTTATTTGAGTGACAGGTGTGTACCATCAGAGGTAGCTAGCTGCTAGGTAGCGCCTCAGCTCCACCTACACTACACATCATTAAACTTGTCCAACAGATCAAACTACTTTGAATAAAAAATTGCAATGGTTTTATGATATAAACAACTTTCATATTTATATTTTTCTTCAACTTGATACTTGTAACATCAAAAGCAGTCTGGCAGTGCTGCCTGCAGTCTGCTGCACACCTCACTGGATGAAAATCTACTTCTTACAGTGGAGTGGTACTTTGTGGTCTCAGAGGCGATGTTAACACCCCTCGGCCACGCCACACACAGCACACACATCAAAAGGGTGGCGGGGAGGAGGCGGAGCTCCATACAACACCATGTGGTGACTTATGTGGTCGTGAAGGGAGGGTGGCACTTAGAGCTGCGCTGTAAAAATATAAATTACACACACAGCTGACGCTCATTGTAAAGGAGAGGAAGGAAACGCACTATGTGGGACAACCACACACACACACATACACAATCAGTAGATATTCTGCACTGATACTGTACACACACTACAAACTAAACACAAATAAATACAAATCTGGCTAAAACAGGAGAAAAGTATTGAAGAACAGAATCAAATTACTGATCTGTTTATGATATTATTGATATTAAATCAGTGAGTCCAAAAGCTTGTCTACTTGGAGGTGAAGCACATGATGAGTGTTTCCAAATGCTGGAATGGTTTCAGTCCCAGTCATGGTGATAATTGAATTACTAAGAACCACACCGGTGACTCACAGGCTGGTGGGAAAGTGAGGTGGCCTTGAGGGTGGCCAACATTAACACCTTATCTGAGTCAAAGCATGCAATAAAACAATAAACAGAATTTCCTCATTCCTGCAATCATGCGGCTTTCACTTTCGCTTCTTCACAGTGCATTTACTTCACTGACAGCAATAGTGAAAGTTTTCATTGAGATCTGTTCTCTCTGATCCTCTGCTGCCGGCTTTCCAGATAAACAAAACCAAAAATAAAATTGTAGATGCAGCATTTTTATAGTTATGCTCCCAAGAATGAATGAATTTATCAGCATTTGAGGTGTTAAGCAACTTTTGATATGAATCACTGGTGCAAATGACACTTGCTGCAATGATCAATATTTTTCATGTTAAAGGTGCAATATTTAACTTTGTTTAATTGGAAAAATGGTGGGAAAATGAGTCCAGCAGTCCAAATAGCGAGTTGGAGTCCCAGACTGTATATTAAATAGTTTGAAATCCTAAACGATATATGGTTGAAGCGAGTTAAATTCAACACCTCTTCCTCAAGTCTTCATTTGAGTCCATCTAATTTTTTTCTGCTACCCTGCTTGATGTTGTGCCACTTTTAGCTCATTGTTTTGGTTTTACGGCCTGTAAAGATTCCAGCTGCAGCAGCAGACAGCTGTTTTTCAGCAAACAGGGTGGCTGTAAACAGCTTGCATCGCTACCTGCCCAGCATCAAACAGCAGACAGAAAAAGTTAGCGATTAGCTGGTGAACATAGTTGAGCATTTAGTGGCTAAAAAGCCAGATGTTTTTTCTTAGAAGTTGGTGAAGATCAAAACAGAAGTAAACGGAGAGTGAATGTTAAACTTCCACTGTAAAACAAGAATTAAATTACTTTTTTAATTTTTAAAAATCAATATTTATGTCAAATTATTGCTTTTATTAGCCATTTATAATAAAAATAAGCAGGGTCTTGTTACCCTGTTCTGGTTTGCTTGCTGCTCTGAATATGCTGCTCTGTAAGTAGAGGCAGTCTGTGTTATTTCATAGTCATACAGGGAAATGTTCCCAAGAGAACATTTACTTCAACAAATGAGGCTAAATTCATGTCTTTTGTCTGATACAAAACATGGGAAACATTAAAAAAGTGTAAATGATAACAGTGTGAATGTAGAAAACAGTGAGGGTTAAGCAGCAGGGTGTTAGTCACCTGAGCAGTGTCCTTAGTTTTAGAATCAGCATTGAGGAATTTAGAGGAGATTTTAGAAACAGGAGTTTTGTAGTGACTGGTAGAGGTGGAGGAAGAGGAGGTAGAAGAAGAGGAAGGCTTGGGAGGATAGCGTTTGGCCAGCTTGGGTGAGGGCATGTTCTCATAGAGCTCAGTATTCTCATAGTGCACCTCCTCTTTCAGCTGGCGCCCTCCGGTGCTGGGACTAGAGTACTGCACCTCCGGGTCCTTGGGTTAGGTCAGGCAAGCATGCAAGTTAGCAGAGAGGAGAGGAGAGGAGAGACAAGAAAACAGGACAGGAGAGAACAGAAGAAAAGAGAAGAGAAGAGGAGAGGAGAGACAATACATTAGAAGAAAGAAAGATAAAAGGAGAACAGAAAGGGAGAGATGACAGCAGTATAAAGTTAGTTACTACACTGCCATAGAAAGTGTTATTACAATATATGACATTCATTAAAGGTGCTACATGTGGCATTTTAACATCCAGTAAAGGTGGATATGTATAGAAGAGTACAAGAGAGATAAATAAAGAACTCTGTGCTCTTATTGAAAACATTTCCTTCAGTAAATTTGCCAATATTTTCATATTAAAAATGTTACATGTAGCACATTTACTGCTATACAGAAAAGTGAAAAGCAGTTAGAAAAGAGAGCATCAATCAAAGTGGGTTCAACCAAGAATGTGAAACACAGCTAGAAGCATTTCTGTGTGTTGAACTGTTTTAGTTTACTTGTTCTGTATGTGCATCAGATATGAGCAGGCGTGTCCTTACCGTTCCGTTGATGGGCACATCATCATAGTGCAGAGCCATACCAGTGGGACAGGCGTAGCCGTTGACTGGGTTGTCCAGGTAGGGGTTAGGAGAGACGGCGCGCTTACTGGTGAAACTGAGAGGGAAAACCATCATGACAGATGTCATGACATGGTTATGATGGTGACATGTAACCATGTATTTACAGAACCTAAGATTTTCAGGTCACAGTTTGTATTTTCATCATAACGTGTGTGTCTCTCACCAGAAGGACTGCTTGGCCAGCTGGATGACATTGGCGGTGGTCTCGACGTCGATGTAGTCATAGTGCAGGGTGGCTGGGTCGGTGGTGGAGCCGGTCTCAGCCAATAAAACCCCCAACCAGCGACCCATCACCTCAGAGGAGGAGGCCTGGAGGAAAAGGACACAGTTAAGAGTTGGTAAGAGTCTGGCACAGGTTTTTCTTTCTTTTTTTTTAGCATTAACTTTAAACTATATTTTAAAGGGATAGTTCAGATTTGGGGTGGGGTTGTATGATGTACTTTTCCACAGTCAGAGTGTTACCTACAGTAGATGGTGCTTGACACACACCCAGTTTGGAGAAGCAGCAGGAGTACCAGTGTAAGAAGCTGATTCTCCAAACTCAGAGGTGGGAAGTAACTAAGTACAAATATTTTGTTAGCATATTTAAGTAGATTTTTTAGGTATCTATACATTATTTTAGTATCTACTTTCTTACTCCCTACATTTAAACAACTGTTCACTTTTTGCATGTCACCATCAAAGCCTTAGTAATGATATGGTTTTACAGAGCAAAGAAATGGAAGCAAACGTCAAGCAGAGGATAGCGTGCAGACTGTGAGGAAATGGAATCAAAACAAACTAAACGCAGGAAGTCCATACACACCAACAACATCAAACACACAGACACAAGTCAGTGTTGGGTGGAGGAGACGTTTTACCACATGAGAGGAAAGGGAACGAGGAAAACATGACGAGCAGAGTTTTAATAGCTGACTATAACGCAGGAATACAAATCTCCTCATAGAATTACAGAATCAAACCAGACCAACTGGACTCGTCAAACACAGCTCACCTCCAGTACAGCGACCTCCTGGCCGTTACGAAGCAGGCGGAAGGCGAAGGGGTGTTTGTGGTCGAGGCCGGGGCTGACCTCGCAGCCTCTGAGGGGCAGCGAGGCGATGTGGCTCTTCAGGTCGTCGCGGTCCTTGTGGAGGAGCAGCTGGTTATCTTTCAGGCGGCACCAGCGTTCTCGCCAGCGGTTATTGGACAACACGTTCAGGTAGCCTGTTAGTCAAAGCAAATACAGTCAGAAGTGCTCTGACTTTTTCATAGATTTTTATATTATCAACCCCCATTTAGAACACTATTTATAGCACTATTTACTGTTTGAAACAAGTTAAGACCTTAAGGATGCTTAACTTTATCAGACTGTCTATTTGCACCTGGGTGATAAGAGCCACACAGCAGCTTTTTGACTGTGTAAATGCAGCTAGTTTAGCTACAAAGAACGACAAAGTCTCAGTAGAGAGGAGGTTGTTATGGATAAATGGGTTAAACACATCACACAAAGAGAGAGGTTTAACTCCCGTGTGAAAATATCAGTCAGTGTTGACTCTTAAATTCTAGAGTAGTTGACTTATTACCGTCAGATTTTTTTTCAGGTTCCAGTCACAGTTTGGTTAGGTTTGGGAAAGGATCTTGCTCTGTCTCTGTCATGCAGGTACAAATAGCAACATTGGTTATTTATTTATTTTCTCTGCTGTGCAAAGCTATATACACTAAGATGTAAATAGCTCAATTGGCTATTCTACCCCAGAAGCAAATAGCATTGCTGGCTCCTGACACCTGGGTGCTTTTCTCAGTCTTTCAAGGTTTTATACACCTGTATGTAAATAGCCAATGTTGCTATTTACACCCCAGGCCCAATTAGCATCGTTGGCTATGGACAGCTATTTAAACCCCAGGTAAAATAAGCATTGATGGCTACAAACACTTGGGTTATTTTCTCTACCATGCAAGGCTAGTATATAAACTAGGATGTAAATAGCTTGACTGACTATTCCAACCAAGGTGCACATGGCATTTTTGGCTACTCACACCTGGGTGCTTGTTTCTGACATTCAAGGCTATATATACCTGCTTGTAAATCGGCAATGTTGCTATTTATGCCCCAGGTGCAATTAGCATTGTTAGATATGGGCACCTGGGTTCTTTTCTCTGCTATGCAAGGCTATATACACCCTGAGTGCAAATATCATTGTTGGTTACTAATACCTGAGTATGTGTCTCTGTCAAGGAAGGCTATACACACCTGCTTGTAAAAAGCCAATGTTGCTATTTACATCCCAGATGCAATTAACATTGTTGTCTCCTGACTCCTGGTTGCTTGTCTATACCATTTAGGGCTATATGCCCTACTTGTAAAAAGCCAATGTTGCTATTTACACCTTGGGTGCAAATAGCAATACTGACGATGAATACCTGGTTGCTTATAGTATCTGCCTAAATTTGAAGTCTTTGTCTTACCACATGTAGGTACATCTTCTTCTGCTGATGAGGTCTGCTCATCTGTGGATGGCTTCTTCTTCCCCAGCCCAATGATTTTAGTGATCTTCTTCCCTGCTCCCTTCCCCACCGTCCCGGTCTTCTGCTCTGACTTTGAGTTCTTCTTTCCTTTCCCTGGGTGAGACAGACATTGTGAATTTAATTTGTGACTTAAAATTAAGAGGAAATTAGTAAAACACTGTGCAAGTCTGCAGGAGTCTGTCTTTAAGGGCAGATTTAATGTGCTCTATCCTCATTATCTAAACACGGGAAATTACTGAGAGATGTTACATGTTCATTTATGCTGATTCAATTATGTCTGGATGCTTTTGCAGTACTGTAAGAAAGAGAAAAGAAGACACAGAGCAACCTTAGACTCTACTATAAACAACCACGAGTTCAGAATCAGTTGCACTGGGTTTAATCAGACCCTTGTGGGTTCAAAAGCTCTTTGTTGGTGAATTAGGCTCAGTTTGCAATCCCAGCATCCCCACTGGTCTGCGTGGGCCGATCTCAGCTGGCCTAGTTTCTATCCAAAGAGAGGAATGACTGTGCACATTCTGCTGGAAGGAGGGCTAAAGTCGGGTAAGCCAGGTCTTAAGAGGCTATGTCTGAGTCCCTACGTTAGTCTGTCTGTCTAAATGAGGAAAATAGCTTCTGCTTGGCTCGCTTGTTTAGATACTGCGGTCTGTGGTGTGTTTAAATGTATGACAGAGAATCAAAGTGAAAAAATGGAAGAAAGAAGACGGGAAGAAAAAAAGTATTGGTCACAAGACATGACAGTATGACAGGACAAAAACTTTTCTTAACTGCCAGATATTGAAGCAAAGGAGACAGCGGAGAAGAAATGGGGGAGGGAAAAGTAAAGAATTCCCCCTCACTGATGTCATCATGCCGAGACAGCGATTACTGAGTGTCTGGAGTGATTCTAAACTCACACAGTAATATACTGAACATAATCAGCAGGAACACAATGCCTTTGTCTTGCACCAAACAGCAGCTCCCTGCAGAAAGCTAATGAATGGTACTCCAAACTGATACAGCGACTGAAACCCTTTATATTTAATTCTTTTTGGCACTTAGAAGCTCCTGTTTCAACATTTTTTCCACATTGCGTTTTCCTCCCAGATATGATGTGACAACTACCATGGCGACTGCCTTAATTAAATAGGAAGCCGTCTGCACTCAATTTTCAGTCGCAGGGTTTTTCTCGTAATACGAAAAGTATACAAACACACACGATGCAGGCCCGAGGTGGAAAGCAGACACACAGATGTGAAAGCGATTCGAACCTTTTAAAAAAGGAGGAATTATTATTATTTTTCCCTTCAGGAGACGAGGAGGAGGAAAACTCTGATCAGGTAAATTTGATTCCAGTAAATCAGCTCTTTTTGTTACCAGCCATGGAAGGAATGTGGCTGATTAAGCTGAAAAAGGAGTTTCTTCAAGACTTAAGCACGGGGAGGTGAAGTAAGACCAAGAACTCAGCGGAGTTTATTACATTTATTTTACTGATGAGTCTGTTGTGTTTACTGGATGACAATGAAAGGAAGCGGAGACGTCTAACTAGAAAAAACCTTGCATGTATCAGACAGAGTGTATCCTTATTCAGATTTACATCACATGACAGATCTTAGGTGGTCTAATCAGTGTTTCTATGAGTATAAAGATTCTAAAACCTGTACATGAGTCTGAGATACAGGTACATCAATCTACAAGCAGAGATCTGAACAGAAAACTGTGGGAAATCTGTCAAAAATCAATATATCTAACAAAAACTTTATCCATTATGTGCAATGCTGCCTGAGATGTCTATATGGATTTACAGTCTTCATAATGTGTGGCTGTATCAGAAACTCTACCACTGGTGCCACAAATACAACTCATCATTTGGGAAGGTGAAATGGACATTAGCAGTAAAAGTTATCTGCAGCTAAAGCCACTTGTAAAGCAGACACTAGCCCCTGACTACTCCAGTTGTTGTACAGTTGGTGCCATGACAGCTCAGCTGAGCCAGCATTAGATTGGAGGAATAATACCCCTAAGCAAGAAAAGCCTAGTCTCACTGCCTACCAGTTGTCTGGGGATCTCTAAATGCAAGATAGCCGTTAGAACAGCAAAAAAAAAAAACATGCCCCTTACATTTTTCAAGGACATGCCTTCCTGGAAACAATGCTCTGCCCCATTCAAATGTCACCGCCACAATATGAAGGGCTACCCAAAAGACTTTGGCAATGCTTTTTAGCAACAAAAGCTGGGAGATTGTCTTTAGTCTCTACGGAGCCAAGCATTCAAAGATCTGTGAGTCTGTGGAAAGCCAAAATGTCATGATTCGCTCTGAGTTCCAAGGCACATTTCTTTGATAAAAGTCACCCAAAAATAAGATCAGCGGTTAGACATAAATTCTAAGGTTGTACAGTGTAACACCGTGTCCTAACTGAATGCGAAACGAGCGAGCATCAGCAACAAAATCAGAACTGGCCAGAAGTTTTTGGCGAGTTTAACGACCACTGTAGTTTCTCCTACACGCTTGGAAGGGGAGGGTGAGGCGAGTGGTATTCAGTTTTTTTGCAATCTGCAACCTCACCACCTGGGTTGCAAGTACTGCTTATTTTCATTGTCAATTAATTTGTTGATTATGTTCTCAGTTAATTGATTAGTTGTTCAGTCTATAAAATCTCCATAACCTGAAGATATTCAATTTACGATCACAGAAAAGTAAAGAAAACAGAAAATATTCATATTTAAGCTGGAATCTGAAAATTTTTACTTCATTTTCTTTAGAAAAATTACTCAAACTCAAACTCAAAATCGCCATGGAGCTGGCTTATCAAGGTATAATGACCACCGCTAATAACAACCTACTTGCTGATATATCACAATATAACACATCTTTTCTGTTTAAAAAGTAGTGTGTTTTTTATGGCTATAGTGTGATCTCAAGCACATAGCTGAAGGTTACATGGTTTGTTTACATGACAGGGCAGAATTACACATATAAATGATTCACTGTGGACACAGAGCATCATAGTTACCTGGTAGTCATGAGTGTCTTGGTGCAAGTAAAGCCAAGCCAGGTACTATATTTAGTCCTAACATCAGTAAGTGCATCTTTGTGGCAAGGTACACAACCTGTTATCATGTAATTTAGTCAGGACACAACCATCAGCTAAAAATGCTTCAAATGAAGGGAGCTTTTTACTTTCTTTCCCCATCCAGGAGCACAACTCTATGACTGTGAGAATGATGACTGCTACATACTGAACAATGGCTCTATACATACCTTGGCCAGAAAGGTTAAGACCCTCCTCCCTGGAGAAGTAATCAACACTTTTATATGATTGCGTCAAGCTCATCTGGGAGATCATTGCTGATCCCGTTTCTACATTCCTCATGGTGTCGCAGCAGTGACACATGAACATGACTTACACAACCAAGTCCATGAATCACAGCTCTGTGCTGACTCCATAAAAAACCCAACTGGATTGAAGATTTGAAATTAACGGCTGGTGCGAAATCGGTTTCAGACATAATGCTGGAAAAATGAACCAATCTTAGAGGAAAAAAAACAAGAGTGTTAAATTTTAGTTGACAATCCAAATAACTGAGCTGACAAGTGAAATGAAATGTCTCTCCCCAAGGAATTTTGCCTGCTGAGCAAACAAACGGTAAATAATCAGAGATTATTTCATCCGTATCTCTTTGTTTTGGCATCTAGTTCGGCAGGGGGAAGACCATCTCCGTGTAAAACCCATGTTAAATAAATCCAAATGCTCATTCTTCATGCCTCATGCATTGTTATTAAAAGCTGACCTTTCCAGAGCTCGTGGAGATTCCCCTTGGAATCATGAGACAGATTAATGGTGGAAAGACAGCTATAATATCTCAGGATATAGAATTGGGTCCAAGTTGAGAACAATTCTTTGTTGGTTTCAAGCAACAACAATATTGATAATGTCCTACCCCTCATTTAAATTTAACTATAACTATTATTACTTCAGGGCTACAATTAATGGTGTTTACAACACTGCATTGTGTGATTGCAGAGTTTCATGATGGGGATTTTACTCACTATTAAAACAACTGTATTCTAAACTAAACATCTAAACATTTGCAGATGTTGAAACATCACACAAATTGGACAAAACAATCTTAACTCAAGGCCCACTTACAGGGTTTATCCAGAGTTTTTAACGTATTATAAAGAACCATCACGATCAGTAGATACTGGTGATGGTGACTGGTCACAGAGATGGACCTGATGACATGCAAGCTAAAGATTTGTTATGATTTCACTTTATTACTAATAAAGACTGAATGATATAGTTGAAAGCTCTAAAAATCACTGATGAAGACAGGATGATACAGTTGAAAGCTCTAAAAATCGCTGACAAAGACTGAATGATACAGTTGAAAGCTCTAGAAAATCGCTGACAAAGACTGAATTATATAGTTGAAAGCTCTAAAAATCGCTGACAAAGACTGAATGATACAGTTGAAAGCTCTAAAAATCGCTGACAAAGACTGAATTTTATAGTTGAAAGCTCTAAAAATCGCTGACAAAGACTGAATTATATAGTTGAAAGCTCTAAAAATCGCTGACAAAGACTGAATTATATAGTTGAAAGCTCTAAAAATTGCTGACAGACTGAATGACACAGTTGAAAGCTCTAGAAAATCGCTGACAAAGACTGAATTATATAGTTGAAAGCTCTAGAAAATCGCTGACAAAGACTGAATTATATAGTTGAAAGCTCTAAAAATCGCTGACAGACTGAATGACACAGTTGAAAGCTCTAAAAATCGCTGATGAACTGGATGATATAGTTCAAAGTACTGGAAATCACTGATGAAGACCATAAAAGAAACAGCGTGCTTACAATACTGACGTCTTTTCTGTTGCTTCTACATGTTACTTCATCCATGGTCTCTATTATTGCTCATTTTTCTTTTGATTCCAATTAACCAGAAACCATTATTTTATATGCACCAGAGAGGGATTTTCCCAGGAAAGTCCTTCCAGACATTTTGTGTTTACAGCAAAAACTTTCATGATGTAAACGACTCACTTCAGTTAGCAACAGATGTTCATTTTCAAGAAAATGTTTGTGATTATTTGGTTACTGCTGCTGTGGACTCTCACCTTGGTCCTTGCAGTCGCTGTGTCCGTTCTCATGAGTCACCTCCCCATCGGAGCTCGGCCTGTCACACGAAGCCTTCTGACAGGGCAGGAAGACCATACACAAAAAGAAGAATGGATGCACAACAAGGTACAAAGTGAACAAAACTGTACTTTCCTGGAAAAAAAGACAGGTTGACAAAGACATTAACGTACAAACACAGCTGTCTAATTACACTGTACACTATAAAAACCTTTAAGAGCATCTGCAACATGTTATAGATTAGTAATTAGGCTGGGCTTGTGTTTGCTGTGCCAAGTTGGGAGCGGTTTGTCGTTAAAGAGACCTCTGATGTAGCTCATTTTCCACCACCAAACACACGTGCATATGTACAGGCACACGTGCCTATGTGCCAGGTACAGTATGTATCCAGCGTTAAAAACTGTGATTTTACCTGCTTTTCCCAATGAAAACCAATAACGCAGTGTTTTCCCTTCAACCCCATACATTTTCCCTCCTGTGCCAAATGGAATTAAGTGTGGGAAACAGTTTTCACAACTCATTGTGAGTCTGTTCTGAGTATGCCAAGAAAAGAGGCCCTTACGGGATGGAGGAATATTAGCAAAGTTTGTCTGCCACAGCAATATCAACCCAGGATTATTCAGTTCAGTTAAGTCCTCACTGACATGTGGGGAAGACTAAAAACTGTATTGTCTTTCAGACCTTCAAGACTTACCAATATTTTACTGGTGGGACAAGTACAGAATTGACCCTTCTTAAGATGAGAGCCTGTCGCTGGATTTGATATCATTACATCAAATCTGAATTGAATCTGAACTACCTGCACACATATCAAATAGTCGACAATGTCAGCAAATAGCTGGTGGTGGAGACCAAATATGGAGCTAAAAAAGGGTGAATATTGGACTTAAACTCATCTGGTGAAACACAAACTAAACTTTACACTATGCCAGCTTAATGTAAATAGGCAACTGATTGTTACCATATTAACATATTATTAGATTCCAGCAACTGAGGCTAGTGTGTTTACCTTTTCCAGTTCGGGTTTGTGCACAGGTGATCCAGATCCAGCTCCATCCAAGTCTACGCTCCCATTAACACACACCTCTCTCATCACCTGGAAAACATAAGGAAACACAGCATTAGCTAATGAGGCTGCCGTACACACTGAACAAGTGGAAAGTCCACACGCACACACATCCTGATCACCGCCGAGGGAGTTCAGCCTATACGCTGCCATGTCTGGAATGTCAGGTCCTAACCGTGATTTGAACACATGGGTGGATCCCCCTTTTAAAAATCCTAAAATATTTCCTCACACCATTGCCACATAATTAAGCAGCTCATTCCTTCAGCCTAGAAAGCATGCCTGGGGTAATGTGGGCCACATGTACGGTGAACTCCCTCCTCTCTCATATCCCATCATGCTACTGAATGGCAGCCAAGGGATCATAAGGCAATACGGCCCATGCAGCGGAGTAACTACAGGAGGTAGAGAGCGTGCATGCATGTGCGGTAGGAGCTGGTGGAGGGGTGGGGGTGTCTGCTACACACATTAGACACCACAGAGTTTTACTACGTCCATGGAATCCTTATGCAATAAGGTCCAGCAGGGGTGAATGAGATCTGCAGGGCTCTGGACAGGGCGCCAGTGTGCATTACCGTGACCTCGTTGGACTTCAGACCTGGCAACCCTCCGTCAGATCTGGCAATCCGAGGCGTGCGGCGGTGACAGGGGTGTGTGTAGATGAGCGGTGGGCAGTGGGAAATGAGATTTCAGTTGAACCGCTGTGTGCGCAAGACGGCTAATGCACTCCCTGACACACACACACACACACACACACTCCTCGTCTACTCCGCAAGCATTCTGAACCATCTCTGGCCGTGCAGAACTCCTCAGCTCATTGGTTTTGGCTTGGAGGGAGCATAATTGGGTTTCGCGGGGGAAATGACAGACTGTGGCTCCATGGGTTTGGCTCCGAGAGCGGCTCAGAGGCCGGAGAGTGGGACAGACAGCAACATCATGTCTATCTTCCATTGGAAAGCTATGCTGCCAGACTGGGGTGCTACGCAGGTCTGATGATGTACTACAAATCAAACTTGAGGAGGTGGTGGGGCTCTGTGTGGTGGCTCTGGGTGGTGAAACACCGTTTTCAATAAAGGAATCTGCCGCTGATTGACAAGTTGCTGCTGCATACGTTAGACATTGAAGTGGTTTTTATACATATTCATGCCCCAGGACCTCACATTTTTCATTTTTCATGCTATAAAATTAGCTAGAAGCCAACATATTGTACTATTTCAACCATATCAAAGTGAAGTGAAAATTTGAAAACTTTATGTTTTTCAGTAACAGCAAATCTGCCTTGTTTTTAAAAAGTATTTGATGCCTTTAATCACTTGAGATATATTTGGCAAAATATCAAAAAAAAAGATTCAGTCTTTATAATCATCATTTGAGAGCATATAACAGGCCTTTTTGTTGGAGATCAGCATCATTTTTATGGAAATTCAGCTCTGTGCTTAAACCATTTGCCTTTGGCTGCACTCACCACACATCATTGATGCATGAAAACTGAGGGTCTTTTAAGAATTATTGTAATTTTATCTTTATTTGTTCCATTCTTCATGAATATTGGGTGCATGTTTATGTGGTTTGTGCTGCAGAATGCTGGAAGAGTGTAGAATAGCTGCGCTATTTGTTATTATTTTCAAAGGAAAATGAGACTGAACAGCGAACAATAAAGTTGACAATTATGAAAATGAGGTAAGACTGAGACAAGGAATATCGTGCAACAAAGGTCCTAGCCAGACGCTAACCGGGGATGTTTTGGTTCTTTTGGCTGTCAGGGCGACCCATCTGGATTTTTATATTATTCCACTGCTTTATCAGAGGCTCTTTGCAATTCAGCAAGCACTTCCAACATCACAAAACAGTACACAAAGTGCATCATGTTGTTAAAAAATATCAATAAATCTAAATAACCTGGCTCCTACAGTGTTCAGTGACATGGTGACTTCTCAGGGTTTCTGGATCAGTCTTTATTTTGGGGGACCAATATGTGGAACTTCTTTGCCCACAGAGCTTAAAACTAATCATAGGTTAAATCATTTTAAGTTGAAAGAATTTAAAGTGGGATCAGAGGTCATGAATGATCTGTTGCTTGGAGTTGAGGTTTTTTTTTTCAGTCGAGTGAGATTCTTCAAGTCAAGCAGCTGTGTTTTGTTTTTTTGTCAGACGGTGTGCAGTATACTTCTGTGGAGATTTTGGTCCCCAGAAATAGCTGCAGAGTGGGTGCTCCTTGTGTTCCACTATGTCAAGTTACCCCCGTTGGCTATGTGAAGATCTCTGCAATACTTACAAGCAGTGGCAGGCCCTGCCAGACCCAGGCTGAGTCTGAGTGAAGCCTGGGTTTTACTCCCAAATGTCAGCGCAAACCGACAGTTGCACACATTTAGTAACCATTGTTTTGAGATGGTGGAAGCTAACCAATGGAAGAGAGACCTAGCCTGGTCAGATTCCGTGATAAGAATATCTTCCACCTTCTGCTTCGAAGTGGCGAATTTGCTGCTCACAGTACATTACAATATAATCTCGGGGGGTTAACTTTACTTGTTCACTTATATTACATGAACTTGTCACCTTGAATGTCCCGCCAAAATTGAACAGCCAAATCTGGTTTGACTGACAAAATTCTAAGTTGGGTACAGTTTTTCTGCATTTTTAAGGACCCTGGGTATTACAAATGAACTTAGGCTATAATTGCTGTATGTGACATTGACTTCTCCCTGTAACAATAAACATTTAATAAAAAAGTACAATGATGGTGACATACACAGGTTAGCCATGCACTGTTCAATATGTTGCAACAATGAAGCACCAGGGGTTGGACTGTCAAGGTGGCAATTGAAAGCACACTTAAGCAGGTAGGATGTAAATACAGAAAACACATAACTTACTTTCCTTAAACTTAGTGCAGAAAAACAACAAGAAAAGAGAAGTTAGAGGGGAAGATATTACATCAGGCAGAGAGACAAAGAAAATCAGGTCATACTGTAGCAGGAGGCAAAAGGGGGATGAGGTAAAAGAAGGCAGAAAGGGGGAAGGGAGGTTCATGCAATTTTCAGAAAAGGACTGGGAAGGTTTAAGAGAATGAAGTAAGGACACAATATAGACGTGTGTTCCATAAACACATCGTTAGCAGACAACGTCTGGGAGAATCATTACTGTAACTAGCAGCCTTTGGAAACCTTAGGGTACTCTCCCAGTACACTTCCCCTTCCCCCTTCCTTCCTTTCATCTTCCTCTCTTTCTCCTCCTTCCTCTCACCTTGCTTCTTCTTCCCTCCCTTTCCTCCTCACTCTTCACCAACTCTTCCTCTCTCTTGCCCTCACGTCCTTTTGCAAAATGCCAAGTTCACGTGGCTTCACTTTTGTCCTGAGGACACACTGTTGGCTGGCTGCTTCGACGAGGGTGGGAAATGTCGTAAGAAATCTTTATTTCCATTATCCAGATCGGTAATTTGAAATGCAAGAATGGCTGTTATTGAAGTTTTATGCCTCTGGGTAGAAGACGGGTTCCAGAGAGGTGGAAAAAAAAATAGAAAAGCTGGAGGAAAAAGAGGTCAAGAGACAAAAGAAAATGTGAGGGGAATAATGGATAAATGAGACTCCTACACTCAACAAAAACATCAATGCATGACGTTTTTGCTTTTCTGTGTTTGTTTCTCTAAAATCTTGTTCTCAAATTTGCTCAAATCCGTGTTACTGAGCACTTCTCTTTTGCCAAGATCATCCATCTGCCTCACAGGTGTGGCATATAGAAATGCTGATTAAACATCAGGATTACTGCACAGGTTTTGGACTGGTCACAATGAAAACAGATACCTTTTTTTCCCAGGAGGGCAAAGTCAAGACCCACCCTACACTGGCTCTGATTTGTTGTCTT
This sequence comes from Lutjanus erythropterus, assembly GCF_056507025.1. NCBI lineage: Eukaryota > Metazoa > Chordata > Actinopteri > Lutjaniformes > Lutjanidae > Lutjanus > Lutjanus erythropterus. The sequence goes on from NC_139339.1 coordinate 24,342,339, forward strand.
CATTGGGTGGGTTGGTTAGGTTTAGGCATGTGGAGTGACTGGTTAGGGACAGGATATGAATATCAGGGTAAGCCAGTCAGACTCAGAGTAGGATGGGTCATGACTTTGCCCTCCTGGGAAAAAGAGTGTTATCTGTAGCTCTATGTAAAATAGTCATTTGAGTGCCTTACAATTTTTTCGAAGGAAAACTGCACAGTTTAGAGTGTCTTCTTTATTTTTAATGTGTCACTGGACATCTGGAACTCAAAGTGTCAGTGTATTCAGCTCTCAGTACTTTTGTAGCCACTGATTGAATCCTCTGCATCCCTGTTTGACCTTTCAGGTATCTGCTTTATTTTACTGTTTCTGTTTTATTTGTTATTTGTTATTTGTTAGTTGGTGTTAGTGTGGTTTTTGCCCATTGTAAAAGGGGCTTAACACTGATTTTAACAAGTTTGTGAACAGAATTTGAGAAATAAACCTTTGTGAGCACAAAAAAATGTCTTAGGTCTTTTACTTCAACTCATGAAAAACAGAAGCAAAAACAAAAGTGTTGCGTTTACATTTTTGTTGAGTGTTAATACCTAGTGGTTCTAGAAACACAATATCCACAGCTAGACACCGTTCCGACACACCCTGTGGCCGGAGGGAGCACAGAGGAGGCCAGGGAGTCGACTACACCCTTACTCTGCTGCTAATGACACCAATACAGCTACAGGACTTTAAATCCAAAGGGTGTGAGCGCAGAACGTCAGCCAACTGGATGTGATGACTGCTGATTGCAGCCATGGTGTTATCAGTTCAATATGTTTCCAATATTCATGCACCTGACTAAATATGCAAAGAGAAACAGTTTCTCCAAGCAACAATTAGTGTGGTCGTTACCAAAGTTTGGGTGGTTCAGAGATTTGTATATTTTCACGGGTCTGGTTGCGACCGCCTGCAGATACCTCGGCCCCAACGAGGTTACCTGCGTCCGCCAATCAATAAACAATGGCTAATTACTATGCGGAATGAGTAATTGAATCAAGAAGGAAAACACAAACTGTTTTGATCTGTGTTTCCTGACAGCCATAAACATGAAATAGTTGAAACTTGAAGAAAAAGAAACACTGCAAATAAGAAGACTGGTGTTTCCATCAATGGTCTGTGGGGCAAAACTGCTCCACAGTTAACAAGACCTTCGGTGAGTCATGAAAAAAATTCCAAAAGCCTGTTGGTAAAACTTCAGCAGAGGGGAACTCAGTTGGCAGGGGCGAGCAGGCACAAATGATTACAAAAATACAGTTGCACAAATGGACGAGGTGGGATCTTAAAATAGCGCACAATATGCAGTCAAGGACAAACAAGGAATTCCATGAGAATCTCAGGAGTTTTCTTTTAAATCCAAAGACCAGATGAGGCCCATCTTTCCTCCTGCGATTGAAACAGAAAGAGCCTGGAGGCGCTGGCAGCGCACTAACAACAAACGGACGCAGGGGTTGAAAAGCAGAAAGTACCGGAGCCTATTTGAAGTCGGCGGGGTGGGTTTGTTTTGCAGAGTTGTCGAGCGGCCAGACGGAAAGATCAGAGGGTGAAAGAGAAGACGGGGGGATGACAGAGGCAGAGAAAGAATGTGTGAGAGACGGAGAGACGAGGGATCAGAGGACTGGAAACCAAACATCTTCACATCAGAGTGAAACCACCACCTGTTCATAACAAACTGGTCGTACAATAGCAGGAAAAGATCCATCCTGAAGAACAAACGTCAAGTTATTCTTATGTTGAGAACTACACCCTTTATTCTTAAATAAGAAAGAACAGAAGTTACAGTGCACCTAATTTTTACCTTCACGACAACAGAAACTTTCTCAAAAACTTCAACCCAACCTGAACTGTGCTACAGAGAACTATACTACGCACTGATGACCCTGGTGTACAGCATCCTTTCCTGTGTTCGTCTGCTCTCTACTTTATACGGTGAGACACATAAAGCTGTAACATCTGAAACTCCACGGGAACATCCACATCCCCACTGACATTACTGTCTTTCAGAGGCTCAGTTTTAGAGCTAGGTACACGTATCATATGACACTAGAAGCCCTAAGATACCAATGTCATGGTATCATGGCCAATTGTCAGGAAGGTGGTGAAACACTCCCTTGACATCTCACCTCAGGATATCTGAATGAAAATGGGCTTCTGGATACACTTATAGACATGCCCACTTTTTACTAATCCTACCTATGAATAGTTTGTTGCATGCAGTGTAAGTGTTTTATGTTTGCCTGTTGTATTTGAATATTCCTGCACACTGGGGTGTCTAAACAGTATTGAAATTGCATAAATTCAATTCAATGTGTTCAACTGTATTTATGTGTGATGATGGTAGTTCCCACAGTAGCCATTTGATTGTTGTGAGAACAGTTTTAACTCACTGTATAAAATAACCTGCAGTGGCCTCTAGGATAAGCATGCCCTTATGAAACTTCACGAACACAAACTAGACACCTGGAGCATTCAGAGGATGGATGGCTTTCCTATGTATTTTGACAATAAGTGGGTCTCTGAGCAACCAGAGCAGAAGTGCTTGCCATCCAATCGCTAATAAGTTGTTTGAGCTGCACCTTGAATAAATTTTTAGGGTTCCAGCTTTCTGATGGTGTATATTGCTCCTATGTGTCATATACTGTTGACCTGCTATCCCCACTAAAGATCCCTTGTACCTCCTAAAAAAGACAAAAAAGGAAAGATCTAACATGGTTTCAGGCTTTATACTTTAAGACAGGCTGCTTGATACACGAACGTGATACAAATATTAATGAAAATTCTTGGATTTGTAGACCAGATGTTACAAACTTTAAGTAGATTAACAAAACACCTAAGTCACACAAGTATCTTTTGGCCATACGACACAGACTTCATCAGCAGATGACATTTGTTCAGTTGTATCAAACCTGTAAATGCCCAGCACTTTTTGGACTGCTCGTCCATGTTGGCTTCAAAGTTGAGCTACACAGACAGATATTTATCTGCTGATGAGGACCAAATGATATAACTTAAAGTTCCAGGACATGCAAGTGCTCATTTAGTGCAGATTATTTTGTCAACTGCTGTTTCCAACTTCAAGAATGTTCAAAGCACTGTTCTATGTAGCAGTACAGAACCACATCTCTGCTCAGACTGCTCTTTTTCTGCATGAATGGTCGGAGAAGTGGAAAATATGTAAGAGAGGCTTTGGGGTTTATCATTTTACCTTGAGCCACTCCTCGGCCTGCTCTTTGCTCTGCACAGCCAGCACCAGGGCGTCCGCCCCCTGGTGGACGATCTTCAGCTCATGCTTCTTCTTCTTGCCATCTTTGGGGATGTGAGTGATGCTGCACCCTGACAGGGTCAGCTCCATCTGGGGGGTGTGGTCTTTGGAGGACTTGTAACACTGGAGGGAGAGAAAAGGCCAAGGTTAAACTGGAGGAAGTAAACATGGCGCTGCTGTAATGTTTTCTCAATCACTGTTGGACTAAAGAACATTTTCCTCACCAGCAGTTTGTTATCTTTGATGACACAGAGGAGTTTGGTCCACTGGCCAAAGCGCTTCTTGCGCAGCAGGAATGCACAGATCCGAGCGTCCTTCACCAGGTCCATAGACGCCTCTTCAGATGGCCACTGGTGACGCATCTTCTGGCCTTTTCCATCCTCCTCTTCCTCATCGTACGACTCATAGGAGCTGCTCATGGCGTCTGAGTCATAGTCTGAGAGGGAGGAGCAGAAGGCAGAAGGGAATAGATTGTTTTTCATATACTGGCTTTTATTTTCTATTAATTAAATGAGTTAAGCTATAAATGCACCTTTTCTTTTCACACCACCATTCTAGTTACCTTGTGAGCTAGCTGGATAACTATTCTATATAACTATATATAACTATGAATATCCAGGTCTTCATAGTTCACTCTCCTTTTAAAAGTACATAAACACACTGCTCTCCAAAGACTATCAATCAGTTCCCTGTACAAAGCATGTTGTACCCACTCTGCAAAGCACACCTTGCTCAAGATCTTGGATTATGGACATATAATCTACAGGTTTGCCTCTAAAAACCGTCTCAATAGACTGCATCTACTGTGCTGCTGTTCGCTTTATCACTGGTGCGTTTTTCCAAGATTAATCCATGTAACCTGCATTCTCTAGTCAGCTGGCCATCACCCTGCACCAGGCGGCTGATTGACTGCAGCAGCGCTAATTGTACTTATGTTTCAATGTTTTGTATCGACCCGCCTTTTTTTGCTGCTTCCTGGGCAAAAGAATTGGTTCTCCATTGACTTATCTGGTTAAATCAAGATAAAATAAAACAAATAAAAAAAACTGTACTGCAAGTGTACCGCAGTGTTGTCACTCACTGGAGGTGATGTATTCAGGAGCCTTTCCAGGACTTAAAGGGACTGCTTCCTCGTAGTAGCCTTCTGGTAGAGAGGAGCTGGGCAGAGGTGGAGGGCCGTTGTTTGGAGGCTGCAGAGAGAACACAAGTTACCATTGATTCGTGATGTGACTGACAAATGATATGCCTGTTTTCATCACTAAAAATTTAAATGACACTTGCAACATTTTCAGTGATTAGAATTTAACTGATTTGAACTGTGTTTAGTACTTTCAGTCATTTCAGTGCTCAAACTTTAATCAGCCCTCCATTCTTCACTGCATTTTACAAAAATCTCATGTTTAGTTACTGCTAATATTATATACTTTTTCAGGGCCTAATACCAATACAGATTATTAGTAAGCAAATAAAGTGATATTTGGAAATGACATTCATTTGCAGCAAAATTTAAATATCAAAGCAAAAGCGTAGTTGATATGCCTTAAAGCCTATGTCTTATTAAAATAGAACTTTTCAACATTATCTTAAAACAAAGCAGTTATTTTGAGACTAGAGATGTTATAGAAAGGTGCTGATGTTCTCACACAATGAATAATTAGGCCGTCAGAGGATTTATTAAGATATTTCTTGCTGTTATACTGCAGGAACACAAAGAGACACTGTGTTTGGACATGTTCTCTTTGGCACCACACAGTCCAACAAATCCAGTTGTTCAAGCAGGGGATCAACTGCGCAGCCTGAAGGGATCCATCTTGGCTGGAGATGTGCAGCGTTTTTTCTTTAACGTTTCAACTGTGGTTATAAACATCAAATCTGGTAATCTGACAGCTCTTAGAGATTAATGTCTCACTGGTTGGCAGAGGGGGCAAAAGTGCTCAAGTAGAAGTACAGATACTTGTGTAAAACCAGTGTTCTGTCGATTAATGCTGCCTTGTCGAGAAATGCTACCTTAGCACAAATCATGACTTTAATAACAAGGGCTGAACAATTCATTGAAATTTTATCAAAATCACAATATGACCTATTAAAAATTTCAAAAAGCAGGAGGCACAATAATAATTAAATGTTATTGTGTTACAGAGATGTTGATGTGCTTACACAGGGGTGTCAGAAAAATATCTAAAGTATCGAGTATCGCAATATTAGTTTTTGTGATACTGCTTCACTGTATTGTGATATTTTGATACATACAAAGATTTTTGTCAGTGATTAATTTTGGGTTGTGTTTAAATTCCTGACTTCAAAACAGCAGTACTTTTATCTATATTCACTGTTCCAATTGCATAAATAGTAAACTTTTTTAACACAAATGTTATGCGTACGTTGCTACAATATATCACCTTGCTTACAGTATTACGATATATCGCAATATATTGAATTGTAACCCCTGTATCATGACACATTGTAATGCAAGATTCTTGCCAATACGCAGCCCTACTTACACATATTCTTAAGATTTAAGAAAATATTTTTCTATAAGTCTGTGATGACTTGGCGACGTGTCCAGGGTGTACCGCACCTCTCGTACAATGTCAGCTGGGATAGGCTACAGCCCCCCGCCGAGACTCGTCAGGATATGTGGCTATGGATAGATGGATATTTGTGTGGTACAAATCACCACATCATTTTAAGGTTTTTCAATGAAAATGAAAATACTGATGTAAATATTGCAAAACATATCGGAATTAGGTATTTTTTCAAAATCATGTATCCGTATTTGGAAGTGGGATTATTTGTTCACAGATTAAACAACCGGGACCTTGGTTGGCTCCTCTCTAAAACTGATCTCAAAGCATACTTAATGTAACATTTGCACATTGTGATGATGCCATCAATTGTTTGCAGCTGCTCTGGAATTCTGGCATTAGGCGATTCATTTTATTATTCACAACAGTGCTTTTCCAACAGTGACACGTCAAAATGTCTTCTGTAATAAAGGACTAAATATGGTGGTTGTCACTGACTTTGTGGTATTGTTTGACCCTAGCAAGACAATGTGTGATGTTACTGAATAACAGCTTGCAGGAGCCCAGTGGAGGGTAGCATGGACCAGTAACAGCAATGTTTCTTCTGGACCCTCATTCTAATAAGTACAAGCCAAACCAGAGAACCTCAAAGTGTGTGAAATATTGTCAAACTGTCAAGACCTTATAAGGCCACACTCACACTTTTCACCAAGACGATGACCAAGCTGCGATGGCTGCAGACTTTTTTCTTCTCATGGAAAACCCCTTTGATTTCTCTTTTTATTTTATTTACTGGTGGCAGCGCCTAATTTTCCGCTGCTTCTAAAGGGGAGAAACTCCATAACTCTTATAAAACCCCATATTGCTATGGGCCATTGGTTACAGCTGACCCAATCAGGCGTCAGCGCTGCAGTGATGTCAGCAGCTGTTGCTGTAGTAACGTGGAACATTCATAAAAAGGTTTGGCTGACATGCAGCCTCATTGGCTAGCTTCTTCAAAGTGCAGAGAGTATGTGTCACTGTGGCGTGACAGTGGACAGTCGGTTGGCCATAATTATGGCACTGCTGTAATGAAAGAGAACTATTGAATTTAGTAGAATCCCAAGAAAAAAAGGATAATCTATTAGAGAAGATTACACTTGTCATTTTCCCAAAGATGACCCGTAATTTTCTTTTTGGTATATTCTATTTGGCCTAAAAAGTTTAACTGAATGTTAGAATTTAGTTATATTTCTAGGAGTTATTTTATTACTCTGTTGGGTATAGTATGAATCCAGGTTAGCTTTGGGAGTGGAGTTGATATATCATTATTTTTTCATATTAATATGACATTTACTGAGCATGACTATATGGTTGCAAATAAGAGGGGGAAAGAGATTTATTTTTCTATTTATTTAAAAGGGACCATGCTCGGTTTATAATGTTATGGCAATTCATGGTGTATTTCTGCAAGTTTAAGTTATAGGGAGACACCAAATTTATATTTTGGGTCTCAAGCTGAAAAAGTTTGAGAACCCCTAGTTTAGAAAATTAACCTGACACACCGAATGGTTTGTTACACAGAACTATCTGGGAAGTCGTCCTTAGAAACTGCTTGGAAATGGGCAGGCACTTTAAAAAAACACTTTCTATCACACTGTCTGTCATGAGCAGAGATAGTGACAGAATCTATCAAGAAAATCCTTCAGTATCATTCTTTGCTCTTCTTTCATTGAGGGAATACTCTCCAGTTCTGATGCTATCACAGTATCTATGCTAACCTCTTCAGGAGCCACCATTGTTTGTTCGAGACAAGTCACTTCCATGGATGCTTCCATGTCCACTTTTGGTACAGACACAAACGAATAACTTGAAACTTGGCAAGATGGATTCTTGCGTGACTTCCTGTCTTGCAAGGTAATTTGAAAATATGTTAGATAAAAAGTTGCAACCAGCCCTGTGGTCTTTGCATGTAGTGAAGGCAGAAAATGCTGAAATGACATAGAATGAAGACCCAAACATATGCACGCACATGGCCCAACAGTGCTCTGATGGGCAATTCTCGGTCTGTTTCACTGGCCTGAAACACCAATTTTATCGGACTGCTTACTCTCCAAAAACTCAAATCAACAGTGAAGCACTAGGCCATTAGTTAATATGTGAGCCATTTTTTTTACCATTCAATAATAGGCTGGAGTCCAGCCCTAAAACAAACAAATTCTGGAGATGAAAGATAAATGCTGATAAATACCAGACCTACAACACCATTGGTCCAACAGTCCATTAAAGAAGTTTAAAACCCCCTGACCTGAATTTTTATCAATCCATTTTTTCCCACTTTCCCCATTTATTTTCTTTCTCAAGCCAAATGTCATAGTTTTCCTTCCCTCCCTCTTTATCTGTCCTATTTCACTCGTTCTCAAAAAACGAGTCATTTAGATTCCAGCCTCAAACTTGTGATTTTTAAGGCATTCTTGGCTCCTCATGCACAATGCAAAGTTAAGTTTCTTCTCCTGTCTCTTGTCTCAGTAAATACATCCCCTCCCCTACATTAATCCTCCTCTTCATCGCGCTTGTTTCTCTTTTTTTCAGGGCCTCTATAGCAGAAACCTTATCGCATCTCCTTTGGGGGAAACGGCGGTTCGGTGAACTCATTTCTTGGCAGTGATACGCTGCCCTGCTAAACTCCAGCGCCGCCAGCGTTCTCCTCCCTACCCCAGCCCTACAAAGAAAAAAAAATCCCCCGGAGAGGAAGACAGAAGGAAAGAAAGGCAGAGAAGCGAAAAGAATGAAAGCACTCAGCCTCGACGGTCAAACAATAAGGCACAATATCAGGTTTGAGAAGTGGATATAAAGTAGACTTGTTTGTGTTGGTGGAGGCAGATTGTTGAAATTAAGTCTGCAGCTTCATATCTTGCATCACATTTACTTCCTTTCCAAGACTTTTAGGCGACAATACCATTAGTAATCATGCAGAAGTCTATTGTTTGGGTAAGCATGTTTCCCTGAGTGCAGCAGAATACATTACATTACACTCCAGAGAATGTGATCCCATTGCTCTGCTATGTAGTGACTCAAAGCTTCGAGGTACTGGGTTGAGGAGAGTGTGTTTGCAAACACTGCATACACACATACTTGTATACAGATGCGCGTTTAAACGCACAATCCAACTTTTCCTTTGCCTTCATTCCCTGAAGCAACAGCTTGGCTGTATCACACAAGTCATCTGCAGATCAATTACGCTGCAGCGCACTGAAACTAACAGGAGTTCACTGCGGTCACAATGCATACCGCCCCTCTGCTGACCATAAACACACACTGCAGAAAAACGCCAACACACAAAGGTCCATATCTCTCTGCAGTTGAGCTCTGATCAGCTTCAAATGCACTAAAGATGGGTCATATTCCATCCAGTACAGATCTAGATACGGGCTAACTAATCAAGCGTCTATCTTGACAAACCAGTTTCCTTCATCTGCTTCAAATAAGATTAGATTAGATGGAGCTGTAATTATGCTTTGGCCAAAATATGAAGACCAGACGGAAGATTGCACAATGAGTGCAAGTGCCTTCACCAACAGACGAATTCAATATTTTGAACAAAAAAAAACTTAACTCTACTTCCTAGCTTTTCCCTCATGTATTCCCAATTGACTTTAGAGGTATTCACAAATTTAAAGCCATTATTTCCAATAGAGAGCAGATACGCTCTCAGGCAGCTAATCTTTCCCAAGGTTTAGCATTTAAAGCTAAATACACTCACCCCCTCAATGGAAATTAACACTGTCATTGTCTAGATGACAGTCTTTTTAAATGCCAGTCTACTGTGCATGAGTCGAATGTGTCCTGAAAGTGGTCTCCAGAAGGCTGTCCATGTGTGCGTCCATTTGGGAGTATAATCCAGGCTTAAGACTGCAGTTCAGCTGACAAAACCTGAATAGTCTCTGAATAAGATGAGGCCACTATGTGTGTACTGTTACCTTTTCATTTTACTACACACAGACATGGAAAAGTTTATGTATCTGCCTGCTTGTGTTTCCCAGAGAAATGTTCTTCTCAGTTGTTAAGTGAAAGTGAAGAAAAACTTCCGTTCCAATAAAAAGTGTAAAATTGCCATCAAGAGCAAGGAGGATGAGGAGGCTTGTCCTGTCATGGCCTAAATGTTGTACTTTCCTGAAAAGAGTACATTTCTATAGAGGACACACTGCTACAGCCATGACAAGAGCAGCATGTACAGGTCATGTGCATGGATGCATATCAGAAATGTCAGAATTCCAGAGTCATAATGTGTAATTAGGTAGTGGTAAAGGAGTCCTGACCTTGGTTTGGATACTTTGAGTGGGAGGTTTGTCTGCTGCTCCGGCCCTGGCCTGAAACTCTCATCCAAACATTTATGCCAAGTATCAATTTTTGCCCTGCGTAGGAGGACTGGACTTGAATAAATGTTTCTGCCACGGTGCCAATGAGACGCTGGAATGGATAAACTGAGTGGACACAGGAAAGCCACTCCCTTTGGAAAGCAAAACCTGCATTTCCAGTGATTTTTGGCAAATTATCCAACGTAGAGGCACATATGTTTCTAGCTGGCGCCAATCCTAACAGATTTTTTAAATTGTATTTGGCGGTGAGCAATGCTGAATGAAACCAGTTTGACTTAGTCAGACTGATGAAAGACCACGTCACTAAGAGGAGGACTTTAAGGATCATCAACAATTTTACATGAGTGGCAGTTTGAGCACTTTCAAGGCCTGGTTGGGCCTGGAGTTGTCCTGACTGAACCATCAGGATAAAAGATAGACACTTGTGATGAAAAAATGACAAAAAATGGTACAAACTAACTTATTTAAAACATAAAGGCTGTAACCAACTATGACTCCTAAGGGGTATTCAAATTTAGAATTATGTTGTGTGCTTTTCTAATTGGAAGATAAAGCCAAAGTAGAAACCCCAAAATACATCAACTCTGTTTACTTTTGGATTCTGGGTCAATTTTGGAAGAATTCGCCAGCCATGATGGGGTGTTTTGTTCCCAACTGCAATGGTGAAGTGTTTTGAATTTGTCAGAGCTCTGCTTTGAGTCACTGGCTGGCATCCTCTTGATAGAAACAAAACTTTACCTTTCAAGAAATAACAAGTCCTTACAGGCATCAAAAAGACTCTTTGGAACCAATGTAGGCCTCCTTTTAGATAAAGAAGTTTCTGGCAGTGAAAGACAAATGGTAGTTCAGATTGTAGTTAATTTAGAACCTTTAATTATTTGAAGGACACATTGCTTTTAATGAGAGTTTCATAAAATATTGTCTAGACTTTTGGTTCCCCCAAGGTAAGGATTATCAGCAAAAGACCTTCTAAAGGTTTGCTTAAAGCTTTATTTATCTTGAGGAGGGTTTTGCTGAGGCCTACGTACTTTTCCAGCACCACCCTGCTTCACAGTTACACACATTCACATCTGGGAGCTGCACAGTGCAACCACAGCCTTCTACTGTTGGCCTCCGGTCGCCATTCTACTTGTACAACTGGAGGTTAAGTGCCACGATCAAGGTCACCTGGAGCTATATGAGGGAGGGGTGAGTGTTACTCCTTCGCTTTTCTTGACCAGATTTTTGCAGCTGGTCCGAGCTGCCTCTCTCATTTCCAGCCACCCATATTTATTCAAGCACATGTGTTTTCAGTCTTGTCTCTTGTCAGTGCTCAGATGGACCAAGGACTGACCAACTGTTTCAGATCAGCTGTTGCAGTATTTGCCGGTTTTCAAGCAGTATGCATCCTCATCAAACCTTTAGAAACACACAGTAACGCAGACAGTCAAAGAAAGGACAGACAAGACAAAATGTGGACAGATATCCATGCACACACGTGCCCTTCCCCCAAACATTCTTCAAAGCTTAAGCATGAGGTCAAGCAAAGGCAATGAGTTATAAATTGATGCCAGACTGCAAGAGAAGATGAAAGCAAGCAAAAAGCAAAAGACTGGGGTGCTGGCTACGCATCAGCCCCAGGGTTGACCCATGCATGTCTTGCCTTTGTCCCAGGATAACCTTGAGACAGGTAGCTTATAAAGCATGGAGTAATGGTGACAATTCACAGCTTTTACTGGATCGGCAAAGGAAGACTGAAGACTCAAGTCTTTGCTCTCCAACCTCAAGTAAAGACAGGCAAGCCCTGAATCAAGTCCCAAGTAAAGTCCCAGGACCTTAACTTTAAAGTTCTAGTCCTAAAAAAGTCATAATGCAATGCAAGTTTTGCATACTGCAACTCATCTTTGTTGTCCAATGCAAAGTTATACACAAACTAAATTATCTTTGGTATCATTTTTTCCAACTGGAGCTCAGTAACATAACATTAGTTCTTCCTCTCCTGCAACTTGATTGGATGTTGTTGGATTGGTTCAAACATTGATTTGTAGCACACTTTTTAAATTTTAATCTTTGGGCTCGGGGGAAGGAATTAGTTATTTTCAAGCCAAAAGGATCAGGTCCAAGTCAAGTTGTCGAGGGGACAATACAGATACTTGCAAGTCTTTCTTTGATTTTGGTAAACTCAAGTCAAAAGTCATCAAATTTGTCTGATTCAAGTCCAAATGATGTGGCTCAAATCCATTCTGCTCTCCAGTACTTTTCCGCGGTATATTCTGACCACTTAAGTTTATTTCAGTCATTTTAAATGAATGTAGTTGTTAGTCAAAGTTAGTCTTCCTGTTTAAATGGCTGCAATGAAGCATCTAATGGAAAAAAGTAACATGCTGTTTGCTATTCATTGCACCAACATTTAGACATGCCGGGAGAACTCTGTGTGTATAAATCTCTATTATCAGCAGGAATTTCGTGATAACAAATATAAAGTGGTTGCAACAGTGGCAGCTGTCCAGCAACACTACTGAAAGTCTCATTGTGTGGGAGAGAAACTTAATCCGGATGTTGATTAGTCGACACACAATCTTTTTATAAAAGCCCCCTTTTACATGGGACTCACTGACATCTATACATTCAAAAACACAGAGAAACATAGAAAGAAGCTGTATAGGAAGAAATAAGAATACAAAAGACAAAGCAGACTAAGACAGGCTAACATACACACACACTACATGTCTCTAAAAATCCCCTCTCTGCAGGAATCAAGGCTTTGTCCAAGCTCAAGACCTGCCAACCTCTGCGATACACATCTAACTGTTCCACCTCTCTGTTTATACATGAACCACCCATGCTAGTGTTACCTCCGACAAAACAAAACCTTTCTCACAACTCCCATTTTAAACTCCATTCCTCACTTCCCCCTCCATCACTCTCCCCCTCCTTCCTGCCTCAGGCTGGCGTGTTAACTGTGTACTTTGCGGGACAGGTGCATTCACCAGAGTGCCGTTACTGGCGGATGTGCCAGCTCGCCAGCTGTACTGAAAAAATAACTGCAGAGTGAGATTGGGGTGGGTGTTTCCTGCATTTCTCTCACCTCACAATGAGGTGTAAATGTGGGTCAGCAGGAGCCGGTGGGAGCCGGTAGGAGCTGGTGGTCCGCTGCTTTGGAAGAGCTTTGGAAGGGTGGGGTAGGTCTGGAATGGGACCAGTCTATTATACTAAAACTGAATGAAAAGTCACATTGAGGCATTCATGCACCCATGAATAATAAAAAATATCTCCTAAATTTAGATATGAGCCTAATTATTATAAACTGTCACCATGGGTCACTCTCTCTGCAAGACAAACTACATACTTATAGGCTGATACTTACACAAACATGGATGCTGTTGAGAGGCTTTTCTGATCTATCAGCAGTCTTTAATACAATCTAGTCTAGTATATCACTTCAGTAATTTCAGTCCACCTCGTTTAAAGTTTCCTTTGGCTCAGAAAGGACACCCACATAATAGGACAAAAGTTTTCCCAGACCTCTATCATTTCAAAGTCTGGCTATGCAAGATTACTTCCCACCATTATTACAACTACCGTAGTAACATGTGCCAGTAAAGCACTCCTTTATTTAACTGCTTAACTCTCGGTTGGGAAATGGGATTCTTTTGCATTATGTTGTAATTATGGTGTATAAGAAATGATTTCAAGACAATTTACTTGAGTTTAGCTTTACATGGTGGCTCCAACAAAACTGAAGACTGCATTGAGATTAATTACTCAAGCTACTCTCAAACAAAGGCAATTAAATTGAATTTAATTAATTGATTTTTTTAACATTCTGACCTAAAGGTTGGTTCAGAGCTAGAAACAACACAGAGTAGGTTTTCCTTGACCCTAAGCGCAAACCAAAGTGGGCATGTTGATCCGTTAGTGAGTCATATTCTACAGGTTGTCGTGCATTGTGCAACACAGTCTGCTGATAACACATCCTTGCTTACAATGGTTCTACTCAAAATTTACGCAAATTAATTAATTAAGAACCAACAAAATTGGTTCAAGAATCAGAGCTAACTGGGCGGAAAAACTGTCAATCTGTAAACAGACTTTCATGTGTAAAATCCACTTGAAGACTTCAAATTGTGTATGTTTGAGATGTTTTTGCTTGACTGGCATGATGTTCAGGCAATCACACTCCTTCTTGTCCATTTCAACCCAGCCCTTTTACCCATATTTGGATTTTCTGGCTTCAGGTACTAGTTGCAATCAGTAAATCCATATTTAAGGATCCAAATCACTCTTGGTGACATCTCAGACAGTCCATCTCTTTGCTCTACAGTCTGTGGCTCGAATGACGATTGGTGATTTTGATCCTAACAGCCCAACTGGCAGTGAGAGATAACTACAGATCTGTTCTTGTTTGGATTTCCTTCAGGTTTAGCTTGTTTCATTGTTACTGTCTTGTCTTCTGTACATTTCTGTTTTTGTATTTATTATTTAGCTAGATACACCACCGCCTTTGCATGGAACAGTTCTGCAAACAATGGTTATTTCATGGAGACAGAATGAATGGACACTTGCAATTAAAAGTACTGGTGATAGGCTAAAAAATGTTCAGCATCCACAAAAAGGTTTGTATCTATCAAACTCCCTTCGATTTCATTGACAGTTAACTGTATTAGTTCTCTACCAAACTGTAGAAATTGCTTCAATTTTCCCTCAGTGCTTTATTAAGTCACTTCGATCGCATCATGTGTCAAGAAAAAACCCTGGCATTGTAAAAAGCCTTCAAAAGCACTTGAGTGGGGGAAAAAAGTTGTGAAATAGGTTTTCCATTCGTGGCCCAGTTTCTCAGCGGGGACTTTTTCCAGAGCATTATACAGTAAGTAGGCTGAAACAGTTCTGGCCCTCAGGATTAACCATGCTGTGGGCATGTGTCACTTAGTAAAGTCAAGCTGCTCACTGCAGTTAAGACTTAATCAATCTCCAATTTGCCACTTGTTTGGTTACCCCAGTGACAAAGTGTGACGCCTTTCAATATGATCTGTGAAACAACCTCATTTCCTGTCTCGAGTTGATGACACAATGGTGCTGATGTCACTGAATGCTTTGCTGTGGTTGACCAAGCCACAGAGTAGGGGAACCCCACTGAGGAATTAAGTAAAATATGAAAACAGATTCATCAGCACCAAATGGAGACCGAAACACACCATGTGATGAACTCCCAAAGGCTTTTCTAAAGACGCACAAAAGCAGGGCTGATTTGAATGGAATCGTGTGATCAGGGGCCAGCTCTTGCTGCACATGCAATCCGTAGTTTGACACAGTACAGTGACACATTTAGTTGCAACAATGTGTTTCCCCTTCAGGCTAGAAAACATTTGGTTTGGCAACATACAGCAAGGCCTACATTTCTTCCAAATACAAAGCTGCTGGTCTACGGCCACCAACATGGCAATGACTTGCCTTGGGTAAGAAATGAGAGGACGGTGTGTTCAAAGAAGACAGATCACTCCAAACCACTCATGATACCAGTACATAAAAGTGCATTTAGGCTGTGAGTGTACAGCACTGGCTGTGTTTGAATACAAAGCTTGGGCCGAGACACATATTTATCTTCGAAAGTGCTTGCGGAGGTGGAGGAGGGGGCTGTCTCATTCAAAATGAGAAGGGGAGGAAATGAATTCCAAATGGGAGCCAGACTGCTATGGATAAAGCAACCCGGCTAGTGTGTATACAGTATATCCATCACATGAACACACTCCTGCATGCTGGTTAGCTTGCATAGCGAGGGAGGGTCTGCTCGGGGGAAGACGAGGGAGGAGAGGAGGTGGAGGAAGAGGGGCGGTGAGGGCGGCTGGGGGGGTGGCACCACTCTCCAACATCAACACAGATGGAAATCATTTGTGCCTCAACAAGCGGACTGGTCCACATTCTCCTCAAGCAGAGCCGCCGCCGAGCCTTGCACAGACCATAGGATGCAACTGATGCTGACTTAAATGCAGCTGTTGCAAAAAGCATTAGCGCTAAAATGAATAAACACAGTTTGTTACACAGGACCATCTGGGAAGTTGTCGTTAGGAATTGTTTGGAAAAGGGCAGGCACTTTCAAAAACAAAACTTGGCAGGAGATTGGATGAATCATCTGAATCATCACGTCTAACATGGGCTAACTTCAGCCAATCAGATCAACGAACCATATGACTTGGTAGGAGAGTTATCTTGCAAGGCAGCTGGATTTGCAAGATCATGCGAGAATCCTTAAGGTTTGTGTAATAAACCATCTGGCGTGTCAGGTTACTACCAGTGGAGCCAGTCGGTAAATCATTGTCTTGCCAACGCCAGTCCAAAGAAGAGCTAAAATATCCTTTCAATCAAGAAAAACCTTCAGCACCATTGTTTGCTCTTCTTTCAATAAAGAAGTTCTGATATAACCGATGCTATCGCAGTATCTGTGCTAACCTCTTCAGGAGCCACCACTGTTTTGTTCAAAATGCTTCCATGGACGCTTCTCTTGCTGTCATCACACCAAAGTAGTCTCTACAAATGGATAACGTCACATTTGTTTCTTTTCTGGACGTTTTGGGAAGACAAAGCAATTTGAAAAATTCCTTAACAATTACTTAATTGATTTTTAACATGAAATGAGAATAGCCATTAGTTGCAATTCAAGATTGCATGCTCGCTGTAAAGGCATGTTTTTGCAGACATGTTGAACAAAATTGGGATCACAGAACACACTTTGATAGTCGTTCCTCAAAGGCATCTATTGTGTTGTTGTTCTGCTATGGATGTTAAGTGACACAGCTCCATTCTCCATGTTGATGTTGATGCTTCAATGCAGCTAAATGGAAATGTGCATAATTTACATTTTATTTCTCAGGACTTTTGTGCGAACTGCTTGACAGCTGGATGGAAACGGTTCACGTGGCTCAGGCAGTAAGCTTGTTGATGACAGGAATGTATTTCTTGCCAAAGATAAAAGAACAGTATTAGAGTAGCATAAATCTGGATATGAAAAGAGGCAGAAAGAGAGAGACTACTCTAGTCATACAAGACTTCAGTGGGATTTTGTCACACTTAGAGGTCATTATGATCTAATTAGAGCCAGACCTTGTATTTTGTCTGCTTAAATACATGTGTGTGTGTTCGAGTGTGGCATGTAGCACATTGTAAAATGGTGCCGTGATCCTCTTCCTCAGATCACTCAAATGATTTATGAGGTGAGAGTGGTGGAGAGGATCAAACTGACTTAAAGAGATCCTGCTTCTCTCTGAGTGTATACAGTATGTGTGTCTGAGCAAACCCACCAGTTTTAGTAATTTAAACTCTTGAGGGCCTTTGAACACACCAAGAAGAGTAAATTAATTAAAAGATTAGTGAGTGAGTCATGTTGGAGAAAGCTGTTGATATTTGAACGCAACAGCCAAACGCACCCCTCCCTTAAGTGCTCCTTCAGAAGCTTCGCCCTTCAAACTTGTGAACTTGCATTGCCAAAGAAACGACAGTAACAACTGCGCAATATGTGCAGCTGCAGCCCGAAGTTACCAGTAGCCTCAAAGGGGGAAAGTAATATTTTGTCGCTGTGAAAATAAAAGTGTGGAGAGGACCAGGGAGGAGCTCAGGAACAGAGCTGACAGACAGCTGCTGAAAGCCGGGGAGCTTTGGAGGAGAGAGCTGGGGACAGACCTGTTGCTGACTCCTTCATTGGCAGGAGGGGAGCTCAGAGTTTATGCTTCAAACTTTTGGGATTAAAAAGCATTATCATTCACAGCTGTGAAACGGCCGTACTTGCCGACCCTCCCGATTTTCTCAGGAGAGACGTTTTTCCTTGACATCTCCCTGATTTCTCCCAGGATCACAATTCTCTTGTATTTCTCAGAATTTATGACAAACTGCCACACCTATTTGCCTTCATATTATTGTCACAACCTGTTTCTGACACACTGTACAGCTTGTGTAAGCCCTACAGGACTCCAAAATTCTACTGTTTCCACCTGGACAACAGTAAAGCTACACCAAGTCTTCAGAAAAAGAACTCCCATTTTTTTAAGAAAAGTTTTAGAGGAAAGGGACATGCATTTTAGAAAATCACTCACATCAATTTTTATTCAGGGCGGCTCAAAAAACACAAGTTTATGCCACATTTTTTGTATTTGTAAAAAGAAAACAGAATGACAGTCTCTTTTCTCTCTGTAAAAGTCTTCTGGTTACCATAAGCAGGTGCTGGAATAAAAAAATAAGGCTCTGAAATATGATGCTAGTTAAGACTTTCACATTGTAGACTTTAGGTTTGGCCGATTGGACACATTATATCACCTACTGATGATCTGTCCATCGCCGATTGGGTTTTCTGGCTGTTTTTTTGGGGTGATGATTGTTTGCTGAGTGACAGCCGCTGCTCTACGCCACGCTCTCCTCCAGTGGCATAGTGCACTGAGGAAAATATGGAAGTGCGCTGAGCTGGGTGAGGAATGAGAGGAAAATGGCCTGCAGAGCCAGACTCTTTGCACTCCTTTCATATGGTGAATGAAGGATTTATTTCGCCGGAAGCAGATCTGGCAGTTGTTGGAAGAGTGGACAGACTAAAAAAGTCAGTTTGGGTGAGTTTTACGTGTCTTTCTCTCCAGTTTGAATGTGTGATTTATGAGGAAGGAATGAGTGAATTAAGCTTGTCTTCAGCAGGTGTACGGTTGTATTTTTCTGTTTAAAATGGACAAAAATGAATGAGAATGTTTCATTTGTTGACATTTTGTAAGTTTCGTGTATATAACAGTGAATTTGCTGCTTGTGCACATTTCTCAGCTGAGGAGGTGGGAAGAGGGGGATGAATATATCGCCAGTCGCTGGTTGATGGGCTGACAGTGGCCAGTTGGAAATTTCTGACATATTGCTCAACAGCATTAGACTTATGTTTTGTTTTGCAGTAACTTCTTAACAACCTTTGTCAAACACACACACACACAGAAGGAAGAAGGCCACAGGGTGGTTCAAAGCAGACCAGTTTGAGCTTGACAAAACTAAAATAGGACCCTATGGCTGTCTATTTGATTAGCTGATATCCTGCTGGGTCTCCTGATCCCTAATGACATTAGTGTTTGTGTGTATGAGAGTCAATAACAAATCTGCTCTTGGGAAACAAGTATGTGTGCTCAGCTACATAGTAGTTCATACACATCATCTCTTTGTTTTCTTTTTGCACATGCTGAAGCTAAATGAGTGTCACACATGTGACCATCACACTCAGCTATTGGACACACTGACTGTCCTGAGGCAACACTGTTACTCTTTTAGGAACACAGAGGATGTTTTGCAACACTATAAATGCTTGAAGAACAGGCTTAGCTCTACTGGCTTAAAAAGCTGATAGACACACACAAAGTGGGTCATTATGGCACATTTTTAGCAAGCTACTTGACAAAATGTAGTTAATATATTTACGAAACAGCTTGGGGAGTAATGGATTACATGTAATGGCATTATGTAATCTAGATACAATAAAAAAGTAACTGTACTCAATATAGATACCCTTAAAAGTACCAAATTCAGTACCCAGCTCCAACATCCACCAGTGTGTATGACAAAATGCACAACAATCCCATGTTTAGTTAAAACATCATGGAGGTCCATGCACATGTACCAACATAAATTGGTTGGTACCCTTAAAAGTACCAAGTTCGGTACCCAACCCTGCCCACAAAATGTACAACAATTACATGTTCAGTTAAAAGATCATGGAGGTCCATGTACTTTGTAATTTGATTACTTCCTCTTTTGTGTTAATACACGAGCAGAACATTGTGCGAATGACCACGTCAATTGAATTCATTTTATTTTTATGTTTGAGTAATTTATGCTTGGGGCAACACTGCTGTCACAACACTAAACAAGAATGAGAATTGAATTGTAAATCCACACGGCTACTCTAACTAATTATTCCTTATATAACTGTGAGTAATCAAAATGGCTGCTTCAGGCTTTGGGGTTGACAGAGCATTGATGTAGCTTCTAAAGCCGCAGCCTCTCAGTCTTGCACAGAGTGTTGGTTTGGCTCGGCACTGAGCCCTGACGGGTCACAGACAGACCGTGGCCAAGGCCGTCTCTTCCTCCTCCATTCTTCCACCAGATCTCATTTGTCTATTTATTGCCCTTACTCACCAACAGTAACTCCCGAATCATACTTTATAAAACGTTCTATTGTGCAAATTAAATGCAAATAAAACTTGACAAAACAGGGCTCGAGTGATTCATCTGCAATAAATCTTGTTCTCCTTTGTTTCTTTAACTCCCTACCCTGTTTACTCCTCTCTCTTTCACAGCCTCCTCCCCTCTCTCTTCATTTGACCCATCTATCTTTTCATCCATTCCCGCAGGCTGAACTTTATACAATTTAAAGGAATGAAGTGCGGAGAGAGGCAGCAGATCGGATTTTTTCTCTCTGCCTGGACAGCTTATCCAGAGGTCAGTGTGGAAATGTGATGAATGGTAATTTCAGAGCAGAGAGACAGCGACAGAGAGACGGAGAGCTGGAAGAAAATAAAAGACAGTAGCTGAGTTTCCATCCAAGGATATTTATGAAAATTGTACTTTACTGCTGTTATTCCGCAAATCCTGCACATTTGTTACTTGGAGATTCCTTTTAAATATATATAGACTATATTTCCATTTACTATGTTTTACTGTTGGTTTCACAATAGAGATGTCCCAAACTGATCCTTAGTATTTGTATTTGGTCCAATCTGTGTATATTTTAATGGATCAGTTTCGGCTGGTAAAGGGAATCAGAATCCAGAGGTGGGCAGTAAGTACTAGTGATGTACACAATTAGTCGACATCGACGTCACCATCCTCACTAGTCGGCACCAGAAATACTAGTTGGTTAAACTATTTAGAAATATTTTATTCATGCATGATGTCAGTTAACTGTTGCCTCTAAGATGGTATACAGCCATCAGACAGCAGCCCTCCTCACCGTACAATATAAGCACATATGCCCTGATCATCCAGGCAACCATGGATATTTATATCAGCAAAATTGGACAGATGACTCGTAAAACCAGCAAGGTTTGACAGTGTTTTAATCTAGAAAATGGAAATAATGTTGAACGTAGACTATGAAAGAATAAACTGCCATATAATCACTTGACTGGAGCAACATGTGACCTCATTCAGCACAGACATGGATGTTAACCTGCAAGCAGAGCTGCTGCTGCTGCTGCTGCTAACACTGCTAACGTTAGCCACACTGTTTAGCAGGCTGTTTTACCCACCGACACTGCGATCTTCTTCAGTCTGAAAAGTTGAAGCATTTAGTCAGTTGTTGTCATGTTTGTAGGTTAATGTGCACACAGTGCAAAGTGGCACGCATTTCAGTTGCATTTGAAATACAATTTGGCGCTTGTTGATGTGATTAACGGCTTCAAATGGCTCTTACATGCACAGTTTTTTTTTTCAGTTAATAAATTATGCTCAATTTTAACTGCTTTCTGAGTGCTTTCCTACTGTTAGACTAGTCAACTAGTCTAAATTAAGTTTTTCATTTGATCAACAGGGAAATTAGTCACCAGGAACATCCCTAGTAAGTACAAATACCTAATTACTGTACTTAAATTGATTTTTCAGGCATCTGTACTTTACTAAGTTTTTATTTTTCTGACAACTTTTCACTTTTATTTCCTATATTTTAATTCAAATATGTGTACTTTCTACTTCTTACATTTTCAAAACAGGCTCATTACTTTAGTCTTGATGCAATTGAGTGGAATAGGACGAAAAAGATATAACTAGACTAGAAACAACGGAAAAGCTGTTACAAAACAAAAAAAAAGTAACAAGACGAACAAGACATAACAAGACAAAAAAGAGAAAACAAAAAAAAGATATACCTAGTCAAAGAAAAACCTACATAAAAAGCAACAAAATGGAAAAAATATGGAGGAGAAGAAGAACAGAATGACATAGCTAGACAAAAAAATATATAACTAAACAAAAAACTATGTAAAAGAAGACAAGACAAACAACAGGACAAAAATGTATGTAGTGAAAGACTGAAAGTAAGAAATCTACTACCCAAAAGTTCGAAAGACTAAAAAAAAGTTACTGCAAAGACAGGAACAGAGGAGGGGGACAAAAATAGAGAGACATCACTCCTCCTCTCTAAGTCTAGTTTTCCGGGAAAACCTCGGTCGTGATTCCAGACACACACTGGGGTCACCGGAGGAGGCTGAGGCTGTGGACTGGTTCTAATTACAAACTGCACTGTAAGGCCTCGTGCCTCGGTGTGTTTTTGCGTGTGTATATAAGTGTGTGTGTGTGTGTGTGTGTGTGTGTGAGAGAGAGGATGTAGAACAAGGTGTTGTGGCTTATTGTTATGGTGAGAAGACTTTGCGAGCCATCACAGCCACCTGCTTTCCATCAGTGGCATCTGCTCTGACATTAACACACACACACACACACACACACACACACACACACACGCGCGCACACACTCATCATTACTCCTCACGTTGGGTCTCTTTACACATGCATGCTCCTAAGATGTTGCAGTCCGCGGTGACTGTCAGGGTGATGCAAGGCTCTGTGTGCGACATGAACACATATTGAAGCCATGACTAGACTTCCTACTGCTTAACAAGAGGCTGTAAAAACACCCTCAAACACATCACACATGGCTTCCACGTCCCACTGTATTACTATATCTGACATTCATGTGGCTACAACAGCTCTGAGGTGTGTCTTAATCTGACCTTTGGCAGATGTCTTATAAATACTACTTCATTTTGGACAGGCTTGGTTTACAGATTACATTATGTAACAGGATTAATCTGGATACAAAAAACGGTAACCGTATTCCATTACAATTACAGATAGAGCAGATGTGATTAGATTCCAGATAGATTTAGTAAACAGCGGGATTATTGGTAGGATTACAACTTTTAAGTAAATAAAAAAGTGAAAAGATGCTTCAGTTAATCAATCAATCAATAAATTGTACACAACAAAGGAAGGAACAGCTGGACAAACTAATAAACGTAACAATAAAACACTTACACACTGCAACGAATAATCTATTATTAATCAACAATTAAATTTATCTGCATCTATTTTGATAATTTTTTAGTGTAAAAACATCATAATTCTCTGATTTCCACTTCTTAAATGTGAATATTTTCTGGGTTTTTTACTCCTCTCCAACAGTAAACTTAATATTTTTGACCTGTGGACAAAACAAGACAGTTTTTCACCATTTTCTTATATTTTATGGACCAAATAACTAACTGATTAATTGAGAAAATGGTTGACAGATTTATTGATAATGAAAATAATAACTACAGGAAAAACTATAGGTCCAAACGTGGATTGCACGGATGTATGTTTCTCTTGTCTTGTCTTGTCTTTTGTTTTTCGTTGTTACATCACTTTTTCGTCTTGTTACGTTGCATTTGTCATCATTTTATCTTGTTTGTCATTGCATTATATCGTTTGTCATTTTTCATCTTGTCACAGTTTTTCCTTTTTCAACTGACAAGATTGTGACAGGATTTATTAATCGATTTATCTATTTGAGACATATAATTAAAAAAAAAAATAATTCTCTGATTTCAGCTTCTTACATATGAACATTTTCTGGTTTCTTTACTCCTCTCTGACACTAAACTGAATATTTTTGACAAAAATGCCGTTGAAAGTAAGTAAGAAGACTTTGTGTCAGGATCATTTTGTCAAACATTGAGTGATAATTCTAACGCATCCTTTTATATTTGCTACATCTGGTGTTTGCTAAACGAAACCACGTGAAAGTGCTCACACCCAGAGTCATATGACCAGCGAGTCAATTGCATTACATCGTTCAAATCAGAATTTTCTAGTGTTGCCACGACAGCAAGTGAACTCCAGGTCGTTCACCTAAGAGCTGTCAGAAACACATCAAAAGCACACAGCCTTACAAGTGTGTCTTGTTCATAATACAATGCAATCAGGTGTTATTACATCCTACATACAGCGGATAATAAATAAGGGCAGGACGTTTGAAAATGAGCATGAAGGATTCTGTTAACAAGGTCATGTTTCCAGATTTTTTCACTTCCCTGTGGGACAAAATGTTGTCTGTGTTGCCTTTGTAGGAGACACTGCGAGGTCTTACCAGCCAGGGATGAGGGATCTCAGGGAGGGGCATCTGAGGCGGGGCCGGCAGGCCGCTGTGGATCTCTGACTTGAATGACGGCTCTGGGAGGCGACAGAAAACGAGAGGTTATTTACTACACTGCATACACAGTTCAGTTAGTAAGATGTTTGGGACATGGTTAAGTTGTCGTCTAGAAACCCTGACCATCAACAAATTAATTCAAATTTCATTCACCAGTCATATACGACTCCATGTAAACTTCACAGTATGACGCTTTTTTGTTAACTTACAGAGAAACAATTGAAAGCGTCTTTACTGGAAACATCACAGATTAACATGAGATGTGCACAGGACAGAAAAAACTCTACAGTCGGTGACTAAAACTGTCCAGAACATCATCGTTACCCATCTACTGAGCATCAGTGATATCAGGGAGGCGAGGTCCCTGCGTGGAGCCCAGAGGATACTAAAAGACAACACCCACCCCAGCCACAGCCCTCAGGCAGGAGTTACAAAAGTATCTGCCTCTGTACCAAAAGACTACAGAGCAGCTTTATTCATCCTCAGCACTCCACCAAATAATTTACTTTGTTAAATATTTTTATTTATCTCTTAAACTATTCAAATCAATTAATCAATCACACACCAAACTACCAAATCTCATTATATAACCTTGCTGCAAATAATAAATAAATCACCTTGTACCTTGTTGTATCATTGTATGATTGAAAATGCAAAATATCTATAGCACAGATGCTTGCTATTGTCAGTTCATGCATCCTGCACTCCTGCAGTGTTCCTGCAGAGGTCTGGGGAGGAGGGGGTGGGAGGAAACAACTCGCTTCAACTATAGACTGTATATTAAATAGGATTTCAACCCATTTAATATACTCCAACTCACTACTTGTACTGCAAGACTCATTTTGGAGGCACAGTTGCTACATACTGCTCCTTTAACAGAAGCTAATTGATTTTTTGTCGATCAACTAAATCAATCAATCAACTAATTGCTGCAGCTCTAATTGCTTAGTTTTAATTGTCTGGGTGTTTAAATATCTCCTCTGAAATTTAGCCTCCACAAGAACCTAAAAGATTATAACAATCCAGATGACTCAGGATAATCCACGACACATGCTGTGATCAGTTTTCAAGTACAAATGCATTTTTATAGTGGCAGTTATTAAGTTTTGACAACCTATCTATCCAAACTGCTCCACCCCAACATATGAGAGTTTTGAAAGTACCAGTAAATCAAGGGCTGGAAAATATCACCGCAGGTTCTGTCAGGTATCTGATTATGTAACTGCGAGCTCTGGATAAGTCTGACGTGTTACAGAGGAGGTCTGTGGTGTGATCAGTGCGGCTCACAATGTCACCTTTCTCAGAGAGGACTCTGTGGAGGATGTTGGAGAGATGCATCTTCCTCTCTCGAACCCCGGCGCTCAGATACTCCCTGTCCAGCAGGTCCAGGAACAGACGAAGCTCACACACCAGCTCCTCCATCGCTGCAACACAAAACAAGCACACAATATATAGTCAGACAGTGTAAAAGAGCAGAATACATTAAATGTGCTCATGTTTTTGGCAAATGGTGAACTGAACGAATCACTTTACAATTAATTGTAAAGACAGATGACAACAGTCACACCGTCAGCTAATTTTAAAAATAAGTGTTATCACAGCAGAGCGTGAGCAAACATAAATAAATCAATAAATAAAGATGTCGATGTGATATAAACACTTTATTTAATCACAACGCCTCGTGTGTCTCTGTAACTCTGTCGTCTAAGATTTTAATTTGTTGAATTGACTTCAAAGTCGTTTTACATTTACAAATACAATAAACACAAAACCATGAATACTGCACCCCATTTAGTAAAATATCATCATGTTACATCATAAAAAAACAAACAGAACAGAACAGAAACTAGTTCATTTTAATGTCCGTGAACTGGACTTGGTGTGAGCAAGTGTGAACTTGTACAACACTATTCAGAGATGCCGTTATTACACTGAGGACTTTTATTACATGTTGACAATACAAAAAAAGAATCTGATAACTCATGAACAGCTGGAGCTGAAGCAGTCATAAACAAACCAGGTTATAAACAAACCAATAGTTTATGCAGATCATCTGAACACTGAGAATGTAGGCAAACACATAGTAATCGCTCTTTGCACAACTTTATAAGTGGGAGTTGCTTTGTCATTCACAAGGAAGTTTCAAGTCTTAGTTATGAAGCTCTGATACAAGTTCCGAGACAAGCAAGCAAGTCCCAAATCAAATCAATCATAGAGTTAGTTCAGGCAGGTCAGGTAAACTCAGTTTACAAAACCAACTACAAAATCAGCTGATGCCTCAGCTGATTCCCCTCTAAGCACCCACTTTCCCAACCTCAGACTGCCTGCTTTAGCCTGCCTACCTTTGCTGCTTCCTCTGCGAGCCACTTTATAGCCCAGGTCATCCTTTTTATGCTGTCTGACTTAATCAGCGTCATTTCTGTTGTCACTGACTACATTTACATACACACAATATTCCAGTTTTCGCCCTGAAAAAGACAATATTCCAACTAAACTGTTTACGTGAGTAGTGAAGATGAATATTCCTCTAATATTCTGGTTTACATGATCCTGTGGATACTCCAATTATGGAAGTTTATTTGTGTCAAAACAGGATTTCGAAGTTTTCCACTGGTGGTGGACTGTGTGAACATTTAAAGCACACTGCAGGGCTGCGCAATTTGGTAAAAAGTCATACTGCAAGTACTTTGACTAAAATTGTGATTATGATATGCAATACAGTTAGTGAGAATGATAATTTTTGTATTATAATTTTCAGTTTTGTTGAATTAAAATCATGATCAAAGCTTTGCTGGTTTTTTGGGGGGTGTTTAAACTCAAAGATTTAAGTTTTTTAAAGCTAGAAAGTGAATTTTCTCAACAAAACATTATTAGTTGGTGTAAGTTTTTCAAAAGGAGTTCAAATTGGGTTCAAACTCAAAAATCTATTAAAGTAAGTTGCCGTGAAACATCTGACCGTAAACAGACAGGGTTGTGTTTCATTCTGCAGTAGAAACCCAAATGATATACATATTCTGAATTTGTTGTCCAAAGAATGATCCTAAAACCTGAATAATACTAATGAACATCCAACTGGAATATATACTGTTTAAATCTGTTTAACCAACCAGTATGAAACAAGAGCACAAGAACAAGGTGCTAGAATATTAAGTATATCAAACCTCTGGTAAAACACAAACTAAACCAAAGAACTTCTCATTAATCAGTCCTAATGTACTGTGTGTTTAAGTTACAGCAATTTTAGTCTTTTTGCACTGTATTCCAACATTAAACAGACACTGAACAAAAGCAAAACACAGTTATATAACAGATAAGTGTGCAGCCAGGTAGAGATGGAAAACAGAGCTTTCAGTCAGTCAATCAATCACAGAACAAACATTCTAACGTAGAGACCCAGCAGGCTGATAGCTGCTCGCCAGGGTTCAGACCTGGCAACCCACCTGACGGCCATATTTATAGCTGCTGGTGGAAAATACACCGTGGCCTCCCCGCACAGAGCAAAACAATGAGAGGGAAACCAAATATAGCGAGAGGCTGAGGTATTTATTTCCATCCACAAACTCCATGTTGTGATACGGACAGCATCACATCGAGTTCAGAAGCGTGACTCGGGGCTGCCATGCTCTGCAGAGCAATGCAACGCCACTCAGATAACAAGCGCCTCTTTCAAATCGGGGGTCCCGGCCCGTTTCAGAGCAACTCAAGCTCGCTGTCAACATGCGATCGTATCGACGGTGACGACGTCACGGCTGCAGATTGAAGGGGGCAAGTGGAGTCAATGATGATGCCTTTATTTTCATTTATCCTCCGTGGACTCTTTTGTGGCTGTACCCTGCATCACACTTCTTAGTGTTGCTGTGGTATTTCATCGCTCCCTGAAACCCTCAAGAGAGGTCAAAGGTCAGGAAAAGAATCTAGAGCTGCGTCACTGTCTTGATCACCAACACTTCAGCAGGGGGATGCTTCCTTAAACATAAAGGCTGCAACTAAGCATTACATTTACATTTTAAAATGTAAAACTGCAAATTTTAAATATTTTCTCTGCGGATGCCTCTCAGTAATTATCATATTTGCATTAGCAGGGAGTGTAAAGTAATGAAAAACCTGTAGCAGAAACAAAACTGAATTTGCAAGAGAGACAGAAACACCTTGATAAAATTTCACAACTAATAAAACAATAAATAAAATTAAGTCAAGAGGTGAATTCATTCGACCCAGTTCAGACAAAAAACACACTACTTGGGCCAAAAAAGGGGACACGTTCTGTTATGTGAAACCTTTTCTGTCAAAAACACTGTTTAGCTCCAATTAATCACCATCTCCTTCAACAGAAAATGACTTAGCAAACATTTAGATTTCGATTAATGCGCTGAGTCATGTTTCAAGTAAAAATTCCAACCATTCCCTGGCCCCATATTCTCAACTGTGAGGATCTGCTGCTTTTCTTTGTGATAACAAAGCATTTGATTTTGTGTGGTTTATAAAATGCTTTAAATAAATAGCAAACTATTCAAAATAAATAGCAAAGTTGAAATTGAGAAGTTCGGGTCTATATCTTTAACCTGATACGCCTGACATGATGGTTTGGTACAGAGAACCATCTGGAAACTCATCCTTAGAAACGGTTTGTAAAAGGGCAGGCACTTTCAAAAAACACTATCATGTCTAACATGGGCAAACTTCAACCAATCGGATCAAACTCTTGCCAAAGCCAATCAGGAAGAGTGAAAGCATCTTTTTCACTGAGAAAAGTGCCATTCTTTGCTCTTCTTTCAGTGAAGAAATACTCTTGTTCGCTTCCATGGACGCTTTTCACTGTCATCACGCCTAAAATCATGCCCATAGCCACCAGTAGTCCCTCCTAAGATATGATTGGCTGCACCACTTTTGGTGCGGTCACAAACAGAATCCTTGCAAGATGGGTTCTTGCATAATGATGCAAATCCGGCTGCCTTGCAAAGTAACTTTTTTTTGCAATAGTAATTAAAATTAAAACAGAGGGAGTACCAAAAAAAGGTACCATTGGTTACCTGTACTGAATTCCAGGTACCAGTGCCTGTATAGAATTGGTTCAAATGTGAATTGTACCCAACCTAGTTATAAAACCACTTGAAAGGTCGCAACAAAATACAACACGAGGAGGGTTTCGACTCTGTGAAAACTACCAGAAAATCTGCCACTTGACCACACATCTGAAGTGGGAACGTGCTGACATACCTCACAAGCTGTCATGGAACCATGGAAATCCAAAACTGGGTCAATTCATGGCAGCACACACCAGTCGCACATGATGCGTATCAAATCGCAGATGCCTATACTTTATAAGTAAATTGCTGTGTGCACTCAAGGAGAACATCTTTAATCTGATTTCAGAGTCAAAAAGTCATGAAACTCTTTGTTTTTTGTTTTTTAATGAAGGACCGTGCAGCTCTAATCATAAACTGAGGTTTATTCTTTGCAGACAGCAAAGTTCCACAGATGTTGAAGCCCTCACCCCCTGCCAAGCCAGCTGGGATATGTTCAGGTTCTTTATATAATCATATTATATACCTGTTTCACCAGCTGGATTAGAATGAATCTTCGGCAGAGACTAGATGTTCTTAGTACTTTATTCCAGGTGTGATGACGCAACAAGCCTCCTCCATCTCCTTCAAAACATGTCTGTGTAGCAGATCTGATCACAAGTCACTCACACAGGTATCCACGCCTAAACAACAACAGGTGAGACAGCTGCTCGCTGGCACTTTATGGACAAGATGCATCCCCACTGTTATATCATTTCTATACTATTTCCAGTGCAACTGTAAATCATGTTCATAGCATCAGGAGAGGTTTAACTGTTGGAGAGCAGCTCTGAGGCCGCCGGACACGCCGCCGCTTTCACACATTCCTCCTGTAATCTGATTATCCTACTGGACGGGGAGAGAGATGTGGAGGGAGGGAGCGGTGCTGGTGGAATCCAATGAGACAAGAGAGGGTGTGAGAGGTAAAGCAGCCGGGGGAGAGAAGGTGGTGCGGTATGAGGTAGTGAAGTAGAATGTAGAGCTTTAATTAGGCCTGAAAAGTGGAGCCCAACGAGACCCAAGCCCAACAGCGAAACCGACCCAAACCTGACCCTCATCAGTAACATTTATTCTTGACAAGCTCCCCTCTTTGTGTCATAGGACAGGTGACAAAAAACCCAGCAAACAGCTTATTTTCCCCTTATTAAATCATGTAGAATTACGACAGGTTATTAGGCAAGACATTCTTCATTTTCTTATTCTTTAACCACAACAAAAAGAAGATAGAACATTTACACACTCTCACTCTCACACTCCTATACACTCACATAAAATACACCTGGGCTAAATGCAAAAGGCTGTGTCTAAAGGAATTTCAGCTAGAACAAAGGTCAAGCTGCTGTAATTTAATATTCTGTTCATAATTATTTTGATTAATGCTGTAATTCCTCTTCTGCCTCAGTAATTACCAATACTACCAGATAATACACTGATACATATAGTATTCCCTGAAATGTAACCAAAGAGAAATGTGGTTTCTGAGCCTGTTTGAATAATACTAACAATAATAATACAGGCCAAAGCTGACATGAGCCCGTTAAATAGGTGAGAAATAATGCTCGACCCAACCCAAACCCATTGGGTTCTGTCAGGTTTGGGCACAGATCTCAAGCTCTAGCAGATATTTAGAAAAAAAATAATTACTCAAGTCAAAGTTGTGGATATGTTGTCGGATTTTACATTTAACGTGCACATTAATATTTTTATAGTTCATTTCTGCTAAGTATAGCCTAACTCTCAAAGTACATTATGTAGGCAAATGTACATGTACCTCTGGTCTGGTGCAGTTTTTCATGGTATAGACAATACCAGGCAGTAGTTTGTTTCTTTCTTGTGTCAACATGACAATCCCTGTATGCACAAGCAGCTTCAGAAACAAATGTTTTTTTTCCCTGTTAAGAAAACTTCACTGACCTGACCTCAACGTAATCTTTTACTGAGCTCATAGAGATTCCTCCTTGACGACCATATGGAACAAGACTTTGATTTGACCACTGAGACAAATTTAAGATCTCATTTAAGAAAACCGGGTTGTCTTTATTAAAGACAATTTTTAAGATTAGTGCAGTGAGACAAAAAAAATATAAAAATATATTTAAAATATTTCAAGATCTTCAGTAAGCAAAATTAGTCTCAGACTGAGACAAGACAAAGGCTTTTTCTCAGGAGCCGAATTTAAGAAGTATAAGAAAATGCTCAAAGTCCCATGTTGGTCTTAAATTGAGCTCTTTTATGTCTAGGAGACACAGGCTGTGCAAAGACAAGATCTGTTATGAGGGAATTAAGTAATTTACATTCATCAAACACTATTGCATCTAACAGCAACAATTACATGGTTACGTCATCACAAGTCTTTGGAGTCATCTTTAGACTTCTAACATTCAGATGGAAGCATCATTCAGGTCAATTCACAAGTCTATTTAGGAGTACAACTGTTCACAGCAGAGGAACAACATCCCCACTGTACACCACACACACACAACCTGGATCACTTTCACCATGCCTGTTTTTATACTACACCAACAACAGCCAAGCTCTCTTTACTGCCCCATTTAATGTTTCATAGAGCTCTGTGCAACCTGCGCAATACTTTACCTCTACTGGGGTGGTCAGAAAACAAATTGCGTGAGTGTGCATATGTGTGTGTTGTGTGTGTGTCATTAAAACCTAAAGCAAGCTCTCTAGATCACTGAAGAGGGAAAATGGCACGGAGCGAGAAGGACCACCCTCAAACAAGGCCCGAGGGCAAGCAGAAAAGTAGCTCGTCATGCAAACAAACCGCCCACGCCCTTTCTTCAAAAACTCACTCTTATGTCTCTCCTCTTCTGTGTCCGTCATTCAACTCCCCTTTTCACTGCAATTGTCTTTGCAAACAAAAGGTTCATTTCTCTCAAATTCTGTTCAGAAATGTATTAAAAAGGCATGGCTATTACACAGGTATGTCTTGGACTGTTCACAATAAAAGGACACTGTAAAATGTGCAGTTTTGTCTTGAAAAAATATTGTTTAGACACTGGACTATGGCTACAGATATCAACTTTTTTTCCTAGAAGGGCAAAATCATGACCCCCCCGTAATCTGGAAGTGTGCTGGTTCCAGACTTGTGTGTGACAGTGTGGATCTTTAGGTGTATTAATAGATCCATGCACTGATCTCAACATGTGATTAACCCTTCAAAATAAAATTTGCAGTGGTGACAGTAATTAGCTCAACCCTGCCGTAGGCATCAGATGGCCCCGACAATGCCGTAACTTGGTCATCACAGCCCTAAGATGAAGTGCTAACCAACATGGATTGTAGTAAATTTCTGAACAAACTCTGGGGTGGGGTCTTTTGCGTGCACAGAAGAAGTCTGAAATGTCAGAAGAGATACAAAAGTATTGCTTTTATATTTTAGTTGACTATACATGCATTTGTGCACTTATTGTATATTTTGGAAAGTGCAAATATATATTTTCCAATAGAAAACACATTTGGCTCAGTTATCTGACATCTTTTGGAGATGCGGTAAAATAGCCATCCAGAGGCAATCCCAAGGTGCCTCAGGCTGAGTCTGTCGACAAATCAGGGGTTGTCTTCCAGACTTGTTTTGTGATAGCGTAGATCTGTATTAATAGATCCATGCTCTGATCTCGACATGAGACTGACCCTTCAAAATGATGTGATGACAGTAGAAAGAAATAAAACTTTTGGATCTTTTAGTTCAACTCATGAAAAAGTGTTGCTTTTACATTTTTGTTGAATATGCATGCATTGTGCTTTTATTGCAAACTTTGGACAGTGCAAATATATATTTTCCAAAAGAAAACACATTTAACTCAGTTGCCTGACATTTGCAAACAAATGTCACACAAACACTTTCAATTGTATTTACTGTACATGAGATGTATTCCTCGCAGCATAATTTGCCTTTAACCACATTTGCTGTGTCAACACTCAGCTTGCATGACAAATGATAGGCGCTGCCTCCAAAAAATACAATTAATCCCACACACACACACAGATACAAGCCCACTAAAAACACCTAGACATGTCAGGGGGATGTTTTCACTGTGAGGTATTCACACTTCCCGGACCTCAGAACAAAGGGGGCTTTCCTGGGTGAGGTGTGTGTGTGTGTGTTTGTGCGAGGCAACGAGGTCATATTTGGGTCTCAGAGAGAACTCGAGACCCTGAGGCTCTAGTGTTGTTGTCGTCGGTGCAAAAATGCTTAGCCAGGTTAGAGGGAGGAGGCCCTCTTCCCAGAATACAGCTGTTGTGATTGACGGCACACTGACAGATGCTATTCCGCTCCGGGTGTGTGTTTAAGGTGTCTGTTTCTTGTTACCAACAGTGTCTTTAACACTTTAACACAGGGATGTGTTTAGTCTGGACATTTGACAAGCTTTCAGGTCACGATCTCCTTCCAAAAACACACACACAAAAGACCATGCGTCATCATTTGAGCATCAAATATCTGTGGTTCTGCGGCCTCACACACATTATTTAAGTAAATCCAGTTTCTTTCACTGACTGAACACATTTGGTTTTTCCCTTGAGAAAATGTGTCCTGCTAATTACAAGTCATCATCATCATAAAGCCACGCCACTCATCATCAGTCATCACGGGCGCTTTGTCAGTTTACTTGGATAAGTGAGGGTTTACAAATGAAAAGGAAAATTTCTTCTTTTTTTTTCAACACAGTTTTGCTTGTTTCAGTATTTCCACAAAAAATACATGCAGGCAAATCACTCTATCACAGACGTGGGAAGTAAATGTACTTACTGTACTTAAGTAAATTTTCAAGATATCTGTACTTTACTTGAGTATTTACTTTTTCTCACAACTTTTTAGTTTTACTACGTACATTTAAACACAAATATCTGTACTTTCTACACATTTTCAAAACAGGCTTGTTTAAGGCAATTATTAATTTTTATTTTGCATCACTGTGCACAGCGTTCCCAACATAAAGACCAATTTCACCCTAAATTGATGGAGCAGCAACACAGAAAAGACGACTCCTTAGTATCCATCACTGTATATCACACATGACAGATGCAACGAGATGAAAATAACGAAAACGACATGAGGGGAAAACAACATAACGAGACAAAAATGGCAACAAGACAAAAACAATGTAAGAGATGTGACAAGAAAAAACGTCTTAAAAGACATAAAAACAACATAAAGGATATAACAAGACAACAAATATCTTAAAAGTCAAATAATTGATTAGTTGTTTGGTCTATAAAATGTAAGAAAACTGTGAAAAATGTCAATAAATATTTCCCAAGATGACATCCCCAAATGTCTTGTTTTGTCCACAACCAAAGGATATTTAGTTTACTGTCAGAGAGGAGTAAAGAAACCAGAAAATATTCACATTTAATAAGCTGGAGTCAGAGAATTGTCACTATTTTATCCTTAAAAAATGACTCAAACACTTGGGAGCTGCTGAGTCAAGTGACACACTTAGTGTCCAAACGCAAATGGTATGCTATACATTCACAATTACAAAAAAACAGCCTCTCATATCCCTGCAACCAATGTGAAAAATGCCTAAAGGCTAATCGGTGGGTCCACCTTACCTACAGTTTAATGCCATTCTAATTCAGCTTTTCAGAATTGAATCCAAAGTTATTAAGCAATGAACTTTGCTTTCTCTTGAACATACTTTACCAATTTCATGCATACTGAGTCTGATTTTCAAGAAAGGTTTCAAAACGAAAAAAGACCCATTGCTTTTTAAGATGATTAAATATGTTAAGTATTCCAGGACCATTTACAACAGGACCACTCATGGAAGAAGGGCTTACCAGAAACAACCGAGTACTCAATGGCAAAATAAGAGAAAACACCACAACAACATTTTTCTGTGCCAGCATTTCTGAATAAATATTTTGCTATGTGAATAATAAATAATGGACATACTACCTTTTAAAAGGCATTTGAGTGACTATTGCAAGTGACAGTTTCTCCAAAGACCTCCCAGACTTTTGCTGTTAAGGCTTTTAGGGAGTCTCAAGTTTCAGCCAATGTCAATATCAATATTTCAAACCATATCTACAACACTGACACTCTGTTCTATCCCTCCAAACTGCACTAGAACATGAACCAACTACCAATAGCATGCCAAATAACAGCATTTCTGAGTACCCTCATTAATTTCAATAGTAAGAATATATTACATACCTAGATAAAACATGAAATGACATTGCCATAAGCATAATGGGGGTAAAACCTGTGCAAAAAAATATTTAAAAGGGTTAAAAACTAGAAATAAAAGCAAGACAATCCAGTTAGGGCAACACATACAGGAAATCATCTGCATTTCTTAAGTTTCCCTCACATGTTTTCATACAGACAAGACTCAGAACTTGACTAATGACCTGTTCAGGTAGTTATTTTTGTAAATATAATTAGAGGCCACAATCCGTTACAGTAAAGCTACAGAACATCTTCAAATCCACATCTGAAGACAGATCAGCAGTTGGCTTGTCATCTCTAGTGCACGCCATGTCAGATGAAAAAGAAAACTGACTTTAAATTTGTTTGGGAAACGAAAACTGGCAAAAAGCTTCTCTGTTGCAGGTGATGCCGTAGACGCCTCCTCCAGGTGCAGCTGACTGCTGACGTAGCCAACAGATGCATGACAAGTCCAAACCACTTAATGAGCCAACCGCCCAATCATCATCGGTGAGCACTTTCTGTGGTTCTGGGAAACTTAATTGCACTGTGGCTTGAGTGTTACAGTAAGATGGTGGTTTTTGTTAATTGAGGTTGGTTTACGGTCTGGCATCGCCATGGTTACTGCCTCCAGTGAGCCACCAAAACACAGCAAACACATGAGTACATAAGCACCAACACACACAAAGGCTTATCAGTGAAAACTGGATTAGCCTGCTTGAACTATTTCAACAAAAATCACATGTAGTCGATTAATCAACAAGTCAATCCACAGATAATTAATCAGCAATGTTTGTTGCATTGTCTATCCCTATTCTGGTTCAAGGAAACCTGAGATTTGCAAACTCTCACAAAATTTGTAGGCAGTGTTTCTTTATTGTGCAAATTGTACAACCTAGGCCCAATTGTGTTTAATGATGTGACAATGCTGTGGTTAAGATCTGGGTAAGTTTAGGGACATGAAACACCAGGTTAGGGTTACGGATCATATACTCAGACCACCACTTTCTGTCAGACCAGGGTTCAGCTGTTGGGCCCGAACTGTTGTCCTGGGGTGGTTTCACACCTGCAATTTTGTTTCAAATCAAACTAAAAAGTCTTAAAGCCTGGGCTTAATGAGGGAGGTGTGAAAAGGCCCATACAAATTTAATATCTTTGCTGATAAAGATCATATGTTATGATGGGTGAACATTCCAGAAAAGCTAAAGATCTTTTTCAACTACAGTTTCCAAGGTCAACATTCAACTCTGAAGCTCAGCTTTTATGCCTCAAAAGTCAAGAAGTTCTTAAAGCACTCAGGAAAAAAAAGGAAATTTAAGCATTTACAACTCCAAACCCCTTCTTGTCACATCACGTGTCTTTGAGTGTTGGACTTGTGATCTAACAAAGAAAGGCTTTTAAAGACATCATCTCAGTCTCATCTGTAGGGCTCAACAATAAGGATTGCCTGCTTGCCCGGGGCAAGTAAAATGCAATGACAGGCTAGTAACTCTAAGAACTGTTTGATTATCTATCGATTAATACTTTTCTCTGTTTATTATCTTAATAAACATAGCATCTTTGGTTTTGAACTGACAAAAACAAAATATTTAAACAGGGAAACAGGGATTAACATTTTTCAATATTTTCTGACATTTTATAGACTACAGCCCTAGATTAAACATGATAGTTAACATGCGTCTTTGTTGTCATTTGATAAGCACTAATAAATATGCCAGTTTCTACAGTCGCAAGTACTCACTGGCCCACTAGCCCCGCCGGGCAAGTGACATTAATGTTGAACCCTGTTTTGCATTTTTATTATGACTTTAAGTACATCTTGTGCATTTTTCTATTTCTATAGTGGGCCTTATGTACCAGTACAGTCTCAAAAAAGCTGTGAAAGTCATGCAATAAATGTTTCTTGAAGGATTTGTAAAGCCTCTACTTGGACGAACACCAAGAGAGAGGGAGAGTTATGAACAGATCAGAGGACGGGCGATGCTGCATTAGTTTATGATGAAAGACAAGCTGTCTCGCTCTCTCCCCATTTCTCAGGTCTGTAATTATGAGGTTTGTGTGTTTTCTTCGTTCCATTGGACATGCCAAGCGAACATCACAGAGCGAGGCTGATTGCTATCGAACAGTACAGGTGGTTTACCGTACGAGCAGATGTTGTCCTGACCGCAAACACACATCTGCAAAACCCTGATCTGAAGGCAGGGAGGAGAAGAAAGGGTTAGAGATGGTGGGATAGGGCAGTGCTGACGGAGGTTTACAGAAGATATGAGAGAAGAAGGGGGACAGAGGGGTTGTCCAATAGCAAGCTAGAGACAGATAGTGTTTGAGGAGAGCGATGATGCTGCCTTTGGTATCTCTTTTAAAAAGATAATTAGAGGGTGCTCAGCTAAAAACCACAGGCCAAATAGAGGGAGATGGGGATAAGGGGAGGAGGGGAAGTCTAAAGACGCTCCAGCTTTGGGATTTTATCTCCTAGTGGGAATAGAAGACATGTGGTTTCCTTGATTGGACTGGAAATGGTAGCTGCCTGGGTGTGAGAAATGACTGACACAATGAACAGAACTTTTTCATTAGTGGGGTGATGGAAGTTGCAAAGCCATCATGGGATCATTCATTTATTCACCGATGACATACTAACCAAACCAAGATGAGCAGGGTGCTGAAATTGAAACTGCAACTGTGGATGCATTGATCTGATCTACCAGATAAGTATCAGTGCATCAGGTGTCAAGCAATCCATGCAACATACAGTTTATTCCTAAATGTCATAATATCAGATTCAGTGTTATTGCTGCCAGTTTTTATCCACACAACCACAAAGCTTCTTGGCCTTAAGTTAGCTTGCATCAAAAATTATGATTGTGTCTAGATAGGAATTTAAGATTTGTACAGATGTACTCTTTATTGTGCATGTTGCAACACAGAAACAGAAAATAAGTCAACAACAATTCTGATTAGTGTTTTTACAGATTTTTGGTGTTGCATAATTGGGACCAGACTGCATCACAATTACCAGTAACTGGCGGCACACGCTGCAGTACATTACATCTAGTGTTGTATTCTAGTCACTAAACTCTTGCTTCCAGTCACTCTTAACTTTTTGTTGCCATTTTGGTTTTTCATAGTCTCCCATTTGTGTTTCTTCTGTAATGTTCTCTGAGTACTGTACTGTACTGTACTGTTCGCAATTTGCAGAAAATGTTGAACAAAAAGATGTGAAGGATCAGGATGTTTGTGGAACTGTAACATGTTGGCAAAGGCTCATAGTACGGGGATAAATCTTAGGCACCTACATGGAGTATTTACTAGCCACACAGTAACATTTTGTGGCCACGGGCTGTGGTTAATGCAGAGCCCTGAAATTTTCTATCTAAAAACTGGATTTTGGTGAGTTCACCCTTCACCACATCCTCATCTTCATTATCTCTCAAAGTCATTCACTTCTTCTGCAGAGCAACACATCTAACTCCAGCCAGGCAAACATATAGTATGCGCCCATGGGAAGGCTTGAGATCTTGAGTACTGACAGAATTAATAGAACTGGCTTAACATTCTGTCTTCTGAACTTATGCCAGTAGTATCTTATCTTTAGAGCCTCAAAGAGTTCTGACAGTGATTGGCAGCTCAAAGCCTTTTCATCTATCAAGCTCCATTATATCCCACCCACACTACCAGACCGCAGCACCCCCGGCACCGGACACACCCACATGGGCATCTGTGTGAGCTTAAGCGTGTGTGGCTAAATGAGAGATCCAAACACACGTCAGAACACTGCGTAAACACATGAAAATTGCACATGCAAACATGTCATGTGCTCATAAGTGCGTCCATTTGTCCAAACCTATTCCTCAGCTCGTCCTTTGTTGTTGGTGCTGTCTCTATGATGGGACTTCCCTTAATCTGATGGACCTCTTGCTGTGTGAGCCCACATCACCCCCGCTACATTAGCCACACCACACCCAATCCCATCATGGCAAGCCACCAACGCAGCTTTGGTCTTGTAATCCTAAAAACTTTGTCCAAGACAGACGGACAGCCTAACAAGCTAACAGGCTCATCCTATTACAACAACAAGCCTATTAACGATGCCTGGTGAGGCTCATCAGAAATTATCCTGTCTTAATGGACCTAAATTACCAAGGTAACCATCAACACCAAGACCAAATGGGACTATTTCAATTGTTAGTTTTAAATTTTGAGGCAGGAGTCCAAACGTGAATACTTGGTTGATGATGTTAAATCAGTAGGCTGGTTGCCAGTTGCGTTGAAACCATATGAAACTGTCCTCTTTGTCATGCAGCAGAGTCTTCTGAATTGTGCTCGAGCTTGGCCCAGGATCCCCGTCCCTCTCCTTGTGTTTTTTCAGATGGATATTGACACAGGGGGAAGGACGGGAGGGCTATGATTAGTCGGCCCGAAATTAAAGTCTCTGTTCCCGCATGCCAGCTTACTGACAGGCCGGCTTTGGAGGGAAGGAGGCAGAGATTACAAACTCATTTCTCCTCATCTCCCCTCTCCACTTCTGGGATCCGTCTCCCACCACCACCACCGCAGCCACCACCACCAAAAAGGAGGGGCTCGCACGTCTGACACATGAAAGCTTTTAAAGTTTAATCATCATTGGGGCGAATGGGCTTTCGTTGAGGGAAAGCGACCCCCAACTCTAAAGCAGTACCAAATGGGCCAAGTGGGCCAGAACGGTGACACCGTGTACCCGTTCTGCCCACATCACACACACCCCGATTAATTGCTCGTCGACTCAGGGTTTCCGTGTGGAAAGCTGCAATAATAACTGGTAATAAACACTTAAACACTTGTGTATTTTTGCCCCCAAAACATGGCACCCCATAAGTGGGAGAGTTCTTGAGCAAGGACTTGCTGAAAGGGGTCTTTGACTCGTCAATGTAGCTTGCTTAGACTACCATCAGCTTAAGTCAATGGGGAGAGAAAAGCAGTACATCAATTGGCCTTCTCAGAGCTCAAACACCAGCTTTTATAACAGCAAAAGTTTAGATTGCAAATGGTTAATTTCAATGTGTCCCATGAACATTTGTATTTGTTTCAGATTTTTCAAGAGTGTAAAGAATATATTAATGGGTCCACGGTGAATATTTTTGCACTAAGAAATGGTTAAGAGTAAGACTATGTTGTCATTAGCTGCTTCAGAATTTAGAACATGGACAAAAGCAATAATATTCACTTAGTACAAAGCTGCCTAAATTCTAACTTTGAGGCCTCAATCATTATAAGTGGAGATATGCATGATTAGTCAACTAATCAATTAAACTAAGCTAAGCTATCATCACTAGTCCAGAAATACTCATCAGTTTAACAAATAAACTGTTCCGTCTAGTCAATATTACACTTTCCTTTTTTTTTTTTTTTTTTTTGTGACGTGACCTAAATTTTGTCATCAGTAGATGTATGCATCGGCTTTGTGCGGACATCAATTAGTTGTGACCACGCTGACTTGTCTACGGACATACCACTGCACCTGTCCTGTAGAGACCAATCTAACTTGTGGTACGCATCCTCCTAACAGATTCAAGAAAGGAGTATAAACAGAACTGTCCATGTGTGGTCCAGTACACTTCTGTTTTAGGGATAGCTCACATACCACTTTACATACCCTATACAAGATTCCAACACGGCAACCTTGAGTATCTGCTGATACCAATCCAATACAGTCTTTATCCCACTCTTAAATAACTAAGCTAGTATTAGTATAATTTATGGATGCATCTTTAGTTTAGTTCTGCATTTACGGGACAGTGTATTGTTCAAATTTCTGTTCAATCAACAGGGAAATTAGTTGTCCCTAATTACAAGTCAAACTACCTCCAATATAAACCAAAAAGAGAAGAAAGCATTAACTAATTAATAATTAAATTAATGATTTTCCCTCTAAAAAGTATTCTCTTCATTTCTATAAAAACAAAAATATGTAAGCCAAAAAAGCTGGAGAACTGGGTAAACTAGCTGGGTTTATCATCTATTAAATACCTGCATATTGGTTGTCTTAAACTCACGAGTTAAACCCTTGTCCAAATCCAAAACCAAAACATGCTCTTCTACATTCTCGTGTGCCGCTGAGATGTGATTACAACCCCTCCACACAATGGATGTCTGTCAGAACCTCACCAAATGCCAGGCAGAGAAGCGCCGCCGGGCTACCTGATACCCTGCAGCTGCTAGTGGAGGTCCTGTTATTGTAGGACTCCATTCACTGTTGCGAGCAGGAGACGTTGAAGATATGGAGCATTTGTGTTGTCATTCCAGGATCATGTTGGGAAACCTCTGGCTGCAGCGTTGACCTGGACTGTGTAATATCTGACCGGGCATTGGCAGCTTTAGTAGAGCTGGGAAATCTGATCTGAATCTGCAATGCTTCTAATGATTTTTATTAATAAAGCTGCCGAGGTGGGTGGACTATGAATATAGATATATGTTTACAGATCAATTTCAAACCATTAGTCAAGCAGGCTGAGAAGTCTAAACCAAAACCAGACAGGTGATCCGACTGAGTTAGACTGACTGAGGTGCACTCCTACAAATAAGGGTTCCAAAACGGTTCTGCCTGAGAGGCTGAAGTTCTATCAGGAAACATTTGCTTCTGAGTAACCCTTTTTTGAAGAAAGGGTTTGTCAGGGGGTGTTTGTAAGAGTAAGGGTTCATCAAAATAACCCTTTCTGGAAAAAAATAAATAAGCTTTCTGTAGAATCCCGTGGCTGAGTTCTTGTTGGCATCCTGAGAAGGTGGAAAAGTTCTGTGGAGAACACCCAGAGAGGCTTACACCATAAAAGGGTTCTCTAGAAAACCTCTCTTATGGGTTCTGGGTGAAGCCATTCACAGATGGCTCTAGGTATAACCATCTATGCTTGGTTCTAGATAGAACTCTCTGAAATGGTTCTAAGTGGAACCTTTATAAAAGGTTCTATTAGGAACAAAGACAGGTTATCCTACGGGGACTAGCCAAAGAACCCTTTTCTGGTTCCAGTTAGCGTCTTTATTTCTAAGAGTGTAGATCTACCGATCTTCTTCTAGGTAATAGCAAGTCTAGAAAGTGAAAGTTTTTCTTTTACATAATTTTAAATGAATAATTTGGAGACAACAATAGAACCTCCGTGTTTATACCCAACAGGAAAGCTTTACAGTAAAGAGAGTAGCTCCAGCAGAAGCTAGCAGCAGAATTTCTGAGAATTATTGACATTCTAAGAATGCTTCTGATCCCTTATTTTATGTTTCACTGGAGCATACAAGATAATACGTGTTGTTGATGTATCTGGACCCGTCGTCTAGCAACACTGAGGTAATGAAAACCAGACTTGTTTTAAGGTCACAATGCTAGAAAACAAGGAATGGAGTTACATAACAGTGTGCTATGTCAAAAAGCTGAAAACAATACATAAATGCTAATGTTAGCACCAGCTACATTCTTTTACAGTGAGCTGCTACACAGTTAGTCATAGGGGCATTTCAGGATACAACATTATGACAACTTTAAGAGCAGAAAGAGAGATTTGGCAACATTGTATTATATGCAGTCATGCCAATAAAGCCAACTGAACTGAGAAAACATAAGAATGTTCCTCTATTGTATGCTAAGATGCTGTTATTTCAGCTGTTTTCTTGCAGTGAAATATCTCAAGTAGTATCTAAGAACTATTAAATGTGGCCTGCAAGTTTTTGTAGCTCGCCTGTTAATCCTATGATCATTCCACCACATTCCACTGTGGTAGGTAGCAGCAATCAGCAGCCTGAACTAAGCCTAAAAGTTTCAATTTAATCAATTTAAGTGCTACATGGAATGCATAGCTTAAGGTCTTAACCCCTGGAGACAGAAGTCCCAGAATGAGGCGTGCATTTTTTGCATAAAGTAGAGCCACATTAAATTGCCAGATGATTGAATGGAGTTTGGCACGGAGTTCATACTACATAGACACTCGACAACCAACCACAACCCTAATGACACTGTCAAGAGCCAACTGTCTCTCCACAGTCTCCCTTCCTCCACCCCAACCCCCCCCCCCCCCCCCCCATCCTGCTGGAGAAACTCGCCTACCTTTTATAAACATGCCTCCTTTGAAACCTCACCACTGGCTCTTTAAATTTTTCGAACAAAAGAAATGCATTCTATGAACACATTTGACAAAAAGTGTGGTTTTTAAGCTAGGGTCGGGGTACCAACATTTGTCCTTTTGTGGGTTGTAGGGGGGCACCAGAAAAAGAAGAGAAAGAATATTTTAAGTACATATTTTTAGGACATTCTTTGAACGTTGGAACAAGGGAAAAAAGGGTTGGTTGTTATGATTGACTGTACAGGGTTTGTACGGGTGCTGGAAATCCTTGAAAACACTTGAATTTAATGCTGCATTTTCAAGGTTTGAAAAGTGCTC
Source organism: Lutjanus erythropterus (assembly GCF_056507025.1). Lineage (NCBI taxonomy): Eukaryota > Metazoa > Chordata > Actinopteri > Lutjaniformes > Lutjanidae > Lutjanus > Lutjanus erythropterus. Next base: position 24,386,291 of record NC_139339.1, read on the forward strand.
AGGTTTTTGACAACATGCTTGACATTACTTGAAATCATAATAGCACTACTTTCAAAATAAATTGTAAAATGCTACAAGGCTGAAGAGATCGCTATTTAGATAGAAATGTAAAATTATTGGCAGGGTTGCCAGGTCCATGTTTTTCCAGAAGAACTGGGCTGTTTTTGAAGCGTTGATGTGGGTTTTTTGTCTGTTGGTTGGGTTGACCTATTAAGCACATATACACACAGACCTGGCACCAGGGCTGGGTATTGGTATTCAATACTTTTAAGATATCAATTGAAATAACCCAGTACCAAGTGTACTGACACTTCTCCAGTCAAACAATACCTCAAACCAATCTTTTTTGTACCCAGATCTACAAAAAAATGAATTTGTATGGTTTTGCTTGCCACAAGCTTCTTCCATTTAATGCAACGTGTGATTGGCCCACTACCGCAGCAGCTACAACCCATACAGTCTGTGGTGTGGTGAGCATGTTGTATTTGACGGAGTTGGCAGTTCAGCGTCCCAAGATGCCACCAAAACCTTGTATTGCATGGCTACACTACACAATTGAGGCATCTGTTAAAAATAAATGCTTAAAATGGGGAAGGATTATTCAAGGAATGCTACCATTCCATTTTGATGGCTATCGAATGAAGTACTCTACTGGTATCTGTATCACTTTAAGGGTACTGGTATAGCAATTTTATAAACGATGCCCAGCCCTGCCTGGCGCACATCACAGGCACGCCCACATAAACACACACAAATATGATGTGCTTATGCTCTCCACCGGCAGGCGCTTGTTTTATTGGCTGTTGGGCTGGTTTTGATCTGCCATTGGCCTGGTTTTGTCACACAGACCTGGCAACCCACAGTATTGGCTCAACTGAGCTATAAAAGATGCCAAATCCACTTACATTTGAAACATGAAACTTTGTTCCCTGTGTTTTAATTTTTCACCCCTCTAGAGAATCCTATCACAAAACATACTTCTAGGTGTATCACAATAACATCTTATTTATGTGAAAAGTTAGTTTGTATAAATATGTCATTTGAACTATTACAGCTGTAAGGTGCTGGAAAAACTTAAAACTGCATATTGAATGTTCTGGAAAAGTGCTTGAATTTGACTTTGGAAAAGGTGTAGGAAGACTGACAGTGATTCATAGTGATTCCCTTTTGGTCATTAATTGGCTATAAAAACTAGGGCAGTAACAATCAATGGATGAATTGATTATTAATCGATTACTATATTAATCACCAAATTTTGACAATTGATTAATCAGTTTGAGTCTTTTGAAGAAAAAAAAATCTCCCAATTCTCTGATTTCAGCTTCATAAATGTGAGTATTTCCTGGGTTCTTCACTCCTCTCTGGCAGCAAACTGAATATGTTTGAGTTGTGGGCTAAGCAAGACATTTAAGGACGTCAACTTGGACTTTAGAAAACATCAGTCAATATTTTCTCACCATTTTATGGACCAAATATCTAAGTGATTAATGGGGAAAATTATCCACAGATTGACAGAACAATCATTACAGTCTGCTTAAAAAATAGGTCCAAACATGACAAGATTAACCAAACGATTAATCAAGAAAATGTTTGACATATTAACTTACAATAGAAATAATGATTAATTGTATCCCTAATAAAAAATACTCAAAAATACCTCTCTCAAATTGGGGTCAAGCTGCATCTATGGTGGAGGTCCTTGACATGAAAAAGTTTGGACAAATTTCACTCAGCGCGCGTGTATGCGCGTGCGTACGTGCAAGAGTGCGTGTGCGCTTTAAACCATGCACAACAACCCATCGCTAATCCAAATTACGGGGATACCGCAGCACATTTATAATGAAGTTTTGTTCTCAAATCAAAACTTTTGCAGCAAAACTCAATTCAAATAAAACAGAACGTGGAAGAAACTATCTTTAAGCACAAGTAGGCTAAAATATTCAAAAGATACGCTATGAAAGAGTAGCATTATAAATGAAAGCAGGAATAGCAAACCAAAACCGTTTTATCGCATGATACCGCTGCAAACGAGGTGGGGATACAAAGTAGCCTACAAAAGCACACTTTATGCAAGCAGCTCGTGTAAAAACAGACTTTTGTAGGTTTATTAAGGATATTAATGTGAAATAAAGCACTGTAACTCTTTACACACTCTTTACTCTGCTGTGGGACTCCTCCTGTAACGGTACAGTCAGACAGAAGCCCCAGGTTGAGGCTCTCACTCACCCCTGTTGGAAGTGAAGAGAACAGGGTCGCTCCTCATTGTGAAGTCAAACTCATCTAATCCGCCCAGAGACACTCAGCAGCAGGAGCAGCGCGCCCAGCGGCTCCCCGGTACCGGTACAATCCACACGGACACACTTTAAACCTTCAGGTTCAGCCTCCGCTTATTCCTTTTCTAACGTTACCGGCCCGGCCACTGGAACGTCTCTATTTTCCCTTCAAACTTTTTCTCCGGACCCTCTGCACTCCTCCTCCTTTCTTTTCCTTCTCTCCTCCTCCCCTCCTCTTCATCAAAAGTCTCTCTATCCCACTCGCTCTCTCTCCAGAAAACTGCCTGCATGGATACTTATGCTGCGTTCAAAGACAACCGGAAAGAGGGAAATTCCCTGTTCAATTTCCAGGTTGTATTAGAAATAGTGGCATACCATCGTCAAAACTAATGTAGTTTATAATGAAGACAACCTGATATATATTTAATATCATTACTAATGACATTAGTAGACTTTTATTATGTGCATTCATATTAAAACTAGTAAAAAGGATTTGGGCTTTTAGTTCAAAGTCAGAATTGTGACAATAAAGTCAGGATTTAAGTCAGAATTCTGAAAATAGAAGTTTTACAGGAAGAATTCTGAGTGTTAAAGTAAAAAACATCAGTCAGAATAAAGTTTGTTTGTTTTACTTGAGCCTTGCTGCATAACCAATTGCAAGTTCAAGTTGAAGTCAGAATTCTGAAAATAGAATTCCAGGTTTAATCTCAGCAGTCTGATTCATCAGTTTAGTTCTGAGAATATAGTCAGAATTTTGAGATTAAGGGAAGAATTTTATTCTAAGAATTAAGTCCGAATTCTGGGAATACAGTCCAAATTATCTGGGAATTAATTCTTAGTTTAATTCTGAGGATAAAGTCAGAATTCTGCAAATTAAAGTCAGACGCTGACTTTAAAACTTTCTAACTCATAACTTTATTCTAAGAAACAGAACTCAGAATTCTGAGTTTAAACTTTTCTTCCCTGTTCTAGATGTTCCACTTTGTTAAAGGCCACAACCAGCTAAGGCACATGAATGCAGAATTCTCGAAGTGAGACTTCCTAGAGGGCACTTGAACGCAGCATTTCCCTCCTCATGACAAAATGCCTTTCAAAATCTGAGAGAGCTGGGACCAACCTCCAGAGGTCTTACTGGTTACAAGAGCCCTACATTTTATTTCTCTGTTCAGTTCAGTCACACCAGGACACAAATTTAGAATAAAAAGTGAAAAAATATATACATAAACACCTCCAGTGACGTCATTATGGAAGCCCATTTCCAACAGTGAAAGAAAAAAATATCCCCATGGGAATGTCATGAGTTTAAAAACGTCTTAAGTATGATGTAAAAGGTCATAACTATGAGATAAAAAAATCATAATTATAAGATAAAAGATTACAGATATAACTGCTAAAAAGTCAAAATGACTTTATTCTCTGTTATATTTCAGAACTTTATTTGATAGTAGCTCAATTACATTTTACTTGATTCACCAAATTCTTAACGAACAATTAATCGGTCATTAGTCATCGTCCCTCGTTTGAAGTCTATTAAGATTAATTCAACCTCTGTGACCTCCAAACTCCTTCTGATTGTTCTTAACCAGTTTTAGTCACTAAATGCAGAGAAGAACGGAAACAATAAAAGAGAGTAAGAGGCTAGCTTTTGTAATTACACCCCATTACCATAAGCTGCTGATCCCCCCCCCCCAATCCCCAGGGGCAAGAGCCAGTCTGAGTTCAATATCCCATCTGCCACCAGGGCAGGAGGAGGAGGAGGAGGAGGAGGAGGAAGAAGGGGAGAGTCAGACTGAGACTACCCAATGCTGTGTTTTTCTTCTTCTTTTTTTTTTTTCCTCAGGCCTGCACTTTTTCAGTGAGGAACATGATCCAGAGGGAGGGAACAGTGTGGAGAGAAAGAATAATGTCCCGGCTCACCTTTCAGCTTCACCAGTTCAGGGAGAACCACAGACTGGCAGAGGTTGTTAAAGAGTGGTTCCCTAAAGGATAATCACCATAATGTTCCTGTAACTGACCTCGTCTGTAAGGAGTGTGTGTGTGTGTGTGTGTGTGTGTGTGTGTGTGTGTGTGTGTGTGTGTGTGTGTGTGTGTGTGTGTGCTGCTCAGTAGTGACTTGTCAGCTGGCCTGGGGAGTAATGGATTACATGTAATGGGATCATGTAATCTGAATACAAAGAAAGGTGACTTTGTTGCATTACAGTTACAGATAAAAAAGCTACAATTAGATTACAGATATTTAGCAAAAATGGGGATTAATAGTTAGGATTACAATTTGAAAATAAAAAATGATATACCACCATGCACAGTGCACACACAGCTGCCAATTCATTATCATGACCTCTAGTGAAAAGAATGCTTCACTGAGTGGAAATTCACAGTTTTTTTGTTTTTAAATCAATCAATCAATCAATCAATATTTTGCACACATCAAAGGAATGAACAGCTTGACAAACTAATAAACCTGATGAAACAAAAACCACTTTTAATCTATTATTAATCAACTCTTAAATGAATCTGCGTCTACTTTAAGAATCGAGTAATCTTTTTGAGACACTTTTTAATTGAAATAAGTCTAAATTCTCTGATTTCTGATTATTAGGCTAAACCATTTCATCATATTTTATATTGAGGTAATCCAAAAGTAACGGTAAGCAATCAAATTACATTTCAGTAATAATGTCATACTTGGATTATGTTATTGACTACATTTTTTTAAACCTATAATTAGAAATTGAATATTGAGGTCAGAGTATGGAAGCTAATGACCCTGCATGTCATTTCCTCAGCAACAAACCAACTTGTGTTCAACACAACAGGCAACAAAGGGCCACACACACACAGAGATTGTGGTCGGGGACAATTACTTCAGACAGGCCTGTCAAAACAAACGGCGAGCTAATCTGAACCCAAAAACCCTCCAGATTTTATCCTCATTAAAACTCACTTAAACAAGGCCAGACAAACACCGCAGAGCCTAAAACACAAGAGGCAGGTCGGGATCGAGGTGTTTTTACGGGCAGAAGTAGGTGGCATTCCTCACAGCTCTGCTCACTGTGCTGCACTGTGAGGCAGAACTCGGGCCAGATGACCTTACAGCCGCTTAATTACAGCAGAGAACTCCAGCGGGAGGGTTCCTGACGGAGCTGTGAGACTCTTATCAGGCTGAGATATGATGATGAAGAGGGAGTGTATGCTGAAACGATGAGCGATGAAAGGATGGATGGATTACAGCATGTCGTAACTCTCACTATATCCTTCATTCAAGCCTGCGCTCAAACACACACTTTCTACTGTACACTCTTACAAGTAAGGGTTCCAGAAGGGTTCTTCCTTTTTCCTTTTTGGAAAAAAGGGTTTGTCAAGGGTTTTTTGCACAACGAAAATTTCAATAAATATCATTGTCATCCAAAGAACCCACTTTTGGAGATAGACTTCCTCAAGGATTGTTGAAAGAACTCAGTCATCAAGACTCCTTTGTGCCATAATATATAAGGATCCTTAGGAGAACCTTGTGTATGTTCTAGATAAAGCCCTTGGAATCTGAGAGGGCTTTCAGTAGAACACCAGATGGGGTCTAGAAAAAAGGTTCAGAATCTAATGGGGGTCTCAGTAGAACCCTCTGGGTGGGTTCTAGATAAAACCCTTGAGATATAAAAGGGGTTCTTGGTAGAACCCACTGGGTGAGTTCTTGTTAATACCCTAGAAGATGGACAGATTCTCGATGGAGAGGGTTTTGGGTGGAACCATTTCACCATTGAAAAAAACACTGAAATATAAAAAAGTTCTTGGTAGAACCCCTCTGGATATGTTTGAGCTAAAACACCCCCTGGGTGAGTTCTAGATAAAATCCTTGGAATATAAAGGGGTTCCTGGTAGAGTCCACTGGGTGAGTTCTTGTTAGTACCCAGATTATGGATTGAACCCACAGAGAGGGTTTTGGGTGAAATCATTTGACCCTTTATAGCCCCCTGGGTGGAGTCAAGAAAAAAATATTGGAATATAAAAGGGTTCTAAGTAGAACCCTCTGGGCATGTCTAAGTTAAAACCCTTGCAATACAAACGCGTTCTTCTTTAGAAGACTCTCAGTGGGTTCTAGATAAAACCTTTCAAATATAAAGGGGTTCATGGTTGAATCCACTGGGTGAGTTCTTGTTAGTACCCTTAGAAAGTGGAAAAATTCAGGATAGAACCCACAGAGAGGGTTTGGGGTGGAACCATTTGACCATAGATGAGTTTTCCATTAGAATCCCCTGGTTGGGTTCTAGATAAAAAAGATGGGTGAGTTTTTGTTAATGCCCTTGGAAGGTGGAAAGATTCTGAATAGAACACCCCCCCTCAGAGAGAGTTTTGGGTGGAATAGTTACCCCGTAGAAGGGGTTCTCCTTCGTAGCCCCCCAGGTGGTGTATAGACAAAAAATACTGGAATATAAAGGGTTCTCATAGAACCCCCAAGGGTCAGTTCTTTTCAGGATAGAATCCCAAGACAGGGTTTTGGGCAGATCAACACCCAAAATAGAAGGGTTCACAATACAGGGGTTCTGCTTTAGAACCTCCTGGGTGGGATCTAGATACAACCCCTGGAACATAAAAGGGTTCTCGGGAGAACCCCTTGTGTGGATTGAAACCATCACACCTTTGAAAGGTTCTCTTTTAGAACCTCTCATAGAGGATTCTGGGTAAAACCTGTCACAGATGTTTCTAGGTAGAGTGAAATCTTCACAAAAAGTTCTACCAGGAACCAAGAAGAGTTTTCATATGGGGACAAGCCGATGAACTTTTTATGGTTCTAATTAGCACTTTAATTTCTAAGAGTGTATGCTGCAGTGTGTGTGTGTGTGAGAGAGAGAGAGATCCCAGTGGAGTCTCACTCTGGATGGATGTTGTCTTGGCCCTGCTGTATAAAAGTCAACAGTGACATCAGTGTTTGGCCCCCTGACTCAGATTAAATCTAATAGAGATTGAGATACTGTAATAACTTGGACCCTTCCCTGCTCTGGTCAGCCATCAACCTGTCATGTTATTCAGACACCCCACTGAGCACACACACATACACACACACACACGATCAGACGCACATGCACACTGTCGAGGTCCAATGAAAGCTGGTTATAAAACATTGCTGGTTTTAATTTGAATGAATAACACCCTTTCCCTTGTGAGATGTTCTGGTTTCTGGGTTATCCATGTTAACACGTTACGTTTTATACTTCAAAATATCCAACATGCTTTAAAATTTTTATATCATTATTTTTCTTGAAAACTCAGGGGTTATAATGACATAAAATGGGGTTAGTCTTTATGATTACACACATATAGGATGAATACATGCTGGGTTTAAAGACTGATTCTAATATTTTCCTTCCTTTCCAACATTTGACTGATTTGAGGGTAAAACAAATTTAATAAATTAAACAAAAATCAATGGAATTTGTTATTCTCTGCCAGAATCACATAACCTGATGCTAGATGGTTTGTTACACAGAGCCATCTGGGAAGTTGTCCTCACAAACAGTTTGAAAAAGGGCATCCAGTTGGGAGACAAGCCTTCAGTGTCATTCTTCACTCTCGTTTCAATGAAGAAATACTCTCCAGTTCTGATATAACTGATGCTATCACAGTATCTACACTAACCTTTTCAGGAGCCGCCATTGGTTGTCCAAGACGAGTCAATTTCATAGACAATTCTTGCTGTTGTCGCACCTTAAACCACAAACATAGCTGCCAGTAGTCCCTCCTAGGATGCTGATTGGCTGCACCACTTTTGGTGCGGACACAAACGGATAACTTCACACACAAGACTATGGCTGTTGCCTAGCAGTGTGCATTGCAAGGATATATTATTAACAATGTTCCTCTGTCTTGCTGATTTGTTGCTAATCACGTTTTTTAATTTGCAGCAACAATATGGAGGATCAAAGATAAAGAAAAGGCAATTTCACCTTCCACAGAATACAATGTGTCTGTGACTTGAGGCTGTAGACTTATGACTAAGTAGTCTTATGAAGAACGAGGCTTAAGCCTAGATGGTGCAGCTGGTGTACCTATTAGGTTGGACTTGGAATACCAAGTTAAGACCAACTTGGCCAGATGGAAGCCCTGTTGGTTGGTTGGTCAACAGGTTCGGAGTGTTGTGGAGGCATTTGAGGAACAGTGCGGGTTCCTCCAATGTGGTGGTTCGATAGAGGGCTGGCATATCCCTTCTTTAAATACTTTCTCTTTCAGTCTCTATTTGTACCATAACATGTTTAAATTCTATTGTAATCAATATTGAGCCCCTCCTGTGAGTCCAGACCAAAAACAAGTCATCCCAGTAACCAACACAGAGTCACATGGCAGAAGACTGACTTGGAATAAATAACAATTTCTCAACCCATCCCCCTTTCCCCTTGGCCTTATTGAATTAAGACGCATAGTTTGGTTTTTGACACAAGGCGAGCCTTGTCCTCACAGTATGGAGAGCCACTGGTGGAGTGTGGTGTTGCCCGGGGCTGATGGGTAACCAGAAACACAGGGTCATACCAAACTCTGACAAATACTATTACTGGGAATGACTGGATGACTTTGTATCAGTTTCATTCCTACACATATGTCAACAGTAGCCAGGTTTCCACCGCAGGAACTTTCCCCAGAGACCTGGAACCTTTGGAGAAACCCAGTGCACTTCCATCACAGAGACCAGGGCCTAAATTAAGTTCCAGAGACATTATTTTACCACCCAAAAAGTCCCTTCTTGGGGGGTAGGACTTTCCAAAACTATGGGAACTTTGTGTTTTTGTTCGTTGTGCTTCAACATGTCCAGTCCAGAAGAGGAAGAAGTCCAGGCCTTATTGTTGCACACAAATATGACATGTAACAACCATCGCTTTTTCATACAACAGTGGATTAATTTGGATAATCTTTGTAGGTCTTAAGACCGCAGTAGAAATGAAGACAGTATGTATAACCATTTATTTTCTTGAAACGTAGTTCTTGGGACTGAAAGTTTGGGGTACTTTGGGGTGGACATGCAGCTAAAGAGAGGGTGATATAGCCAAGACTAACAGGAACCAATAATTCTGTACGCCCTCTCAATCATTTACAGGAGATAGAACCGTCTCAGGCCAAGTGAACACTGGATGACAAGATGGTCAGATGATTAGCTTTGTCGGCCCCTGCTGTGAGAGGTTGGACATGGCGCTGTTTAGCTGCCATCCTGACCTTTTCTGGAACATCCTTATAATTAACCAGACTTGCTTAAAACAGTCTTGTTGTGTTTAAGAAGCCAAACTGTCAATCTGGACAATGTCAAGACAGAAACTAGTGCAAAAAGTGTGTGATGTCCTCCAGCAAAGTGATGTATTATGATCACCTGGTTTTGGATTAAAAACAGTCATAAACCTTGGAGTTATAATAAAGAAAGTAAAAACTGGAAATATGAATCTTTTTATGAAAGTAAAACAAGCCTGGTTTCATTATCCCTCTTCTCAGTCCTGTATCATGTCTTGCAGAGCAAAAAGAAATCAGAAACAAAAACCAGAAACAGGATGAATAGCAGCACTGTAGTTGTTTGAAAAGAAACTAAAATGCATACGTTGGTGAGTATTTGTCTTTAGCTGTAATGGTTTTTTGGCCTCTCTGGGGCAGCAGAACAAGATGTAAACACAACACTGACATATAATCACCTCATAAAGTTGTGATGACAAATATGTTAGCAGCATAATAGCACCTAGAGTCTTGTTTCGGTCTTGTCCCGAAGTTTGCGGCTCTCATGTATTAGCATTAGCATTGCATTCAAGTCAAATAGCTACGCATCTACGTTTCTTGAAGATAAAGACTCACCATCTTTGAAACCCCAATGGTCATTTCAGAAAGTTTACAACTTCTGTCTGCTTTGAATCTGTTTCCTTTCTAAAACAAAGATGGTAGCTGGTGGGTGCATAATTAGGAAGGAGAACTGCATGTTCAGAAATGGGTTATTTAACTGGGGGTTTGGTTTATTGGCTTATCTATGGAAGCCCATTTCCACCAGTGAAAGACAAAATATTCTCATGGGAAGTCAAATTAATGAGATTAACTATTTGAATTATGACAAAAAGTCACAATTATGAGATAAAAAAAAAGTCTAAATTAATTTTCTCATGATTTAGACATTTTATCTCATAATTTCTACTATTTACCTCATAATTCAAACTTTTATCTCATAAGTTTGACTTTTTATCTGATAATTTCCACTTTTATCTCAGAATGATGACTTTTATCTACAATGTTGACCCATTCACCTCATTATTTCTACGTTTTATCTCATAATTTTGACTTTTTAGCTCAAAATTTAAACTTTTTATGTAATTATTATGACTTTTTATCATTTTGACTTATGTGCTTCAGTATTTCAACATTTTATCTCATAAAACCTCCAAAATAGAGATAAAACGTCAAAACGTTTTATCTCATAAGTTCAACTTTTTAACTCATACATGTCAACTTTTTATCTTATAATTTTGACTTTTTGACTCATAATTATGACCTTTTATCTCATAATTAAATTTTTTTTTAATCTCATAATGATGACTTTTTATCTATAATCCAAAACTTTTTTCTTGGAATTCCAACTTTTTATCTCATAATGACATTTCACCTCATAATTACCATTTTTTATCCGAGAACTCTTTTAATTAGGATTTTTTCCCTTTTCCCTTTTTTGTCTCATAATTAAGACAAAGCATGGGGACATTTTTCTTTCACTGGCAGATATGGTGTCTTCAGCTGTGGATGTAAGCATCTGTTTGGGAGTATAATCCAGCCCTTACACAACCTCGGCATGGACACAATCGCTGATGTTAGAAGCCCAACAACAACAAAAGTTTCCGTTTAGAAACAAGCGCTAAACAAACCCAAAACTTACTGTAACTGCATTTCATATCTCTCCTGTCTGCTATTCAAGAACACAGAGATAAAGACTCAGCAGAGCCAGATCAGGTTCAGTTTGTACAAACTGAACAAAGATTGCTTGTCTCAAGTGTGATATCCCACTCACCTACAATGTGCCAGATGGCAGAGCAATGCATTATTGGATATATAATATCCCAAAAGCACTACCACCTAAACCTCAGCAGCGTAGATGGACTAACAGGTCAGCAAAGTGGACTAACTTCCCTGCACCAAGGCCATCAGTCTGTGTGTGTGTGTGTGTGTGTGTGTGTGTGTGTGTGTGCAGCAGGGATGAAAAGGCCTGACTGTGTGCACGCTGGCCAGCCTGTTTTGATTCGCCGTGTTTCCCTCTTCCCAGAAAAAGGCTGGTATTCAAGGCACGCCTGTCAAAACAGCAGCCAACCTGCACACCTCTCAGCACGCATGAACACACATTCCCTTCTCACACACACATACTTCTCTGTCAAGCAAACAGGGTGGAGAGACTCATGAGGGACTGCTGCTCTGGATTTGATTGTGTACATTCATGAGAATATGACGGCACAGACGTGTGTGTGTGACTTCTTGTTGAAGTGATAGCTTTCTTGCACGCCCCCCGCGGGTTGCCCTGTCTATTAGTGTAACTCACTCCCTTTCTGTGTGCGCGCAGACTGCTCCCTGCTCCCCAAGGAGGTCGGGAGGTTAACCCAACCTGGCAACCATAACTACCTCCAAAAAGCGAGATGGAGAGGTTGTCTTAGCGGTTGCTCCCAAAAGGAACAAAGGTTGCCATTTTCGCCCAACCTGGCAACCTTCTGGTCCAGATTCAGAAGCTGTCATTCCTTTGAAAGTAGAACTCACAGGGTGCAAAGGTTGTTAGAGTGAAAACCCAAGAAGAAAAGGCTTCAAATGATCCAAATGTGTCCGTTTAAAGCGGGGGAATGTTTTCCATCAGCAACCCCTGTTGACAGCTCTGTTTCCTCCAACAGCACAACTGTGTGGTAGATGCAAAGCGCTGTGCCAGATTGTTATCACAAGGCTACATGGAAATCATAAGCAAAGCAGACAAAATTCAGGTGAAAGACACATTGTGGGTTGATGTGAAGCTTGAGGACTTTGGTGTTTTCCTTCCCTCTGCAGACTGCAGACTAGAGGCAAGAAAACTTGCGCGCACACCACCCAGAGGAAGAGATACAAACTGGAACAGGATTAAAGAGCAAGAATTTGTTCATCTGGAGCCAAATTCACTCCATATGTCAACGGCTTGTTCAGCCACTTTCGTAATTCGTGAGTGACAGAAGAGACTTTTTGCCAGAAAATATGTCACTAATATGGAAGCCAGCTTCTGCCAATGTGATGAAAAAAGATACTGTAAGTCATTATGATGAGACGCTTTCTCCAGAGTTATTATTGAGATACTAAGATACTTATTTTGTCATTTTCTCAGATGCTAAGTTGTTATTTTGGAATACAAAGCCATTGTTTTGTAATGCTGTCATCATTTTGCAATGCTAAGTCCTTATTGTGAGATGCTAAATCATTATTTTGCAATACCAAGTCATTGTTTTGTGATACTAAGTCATTATTTTGAGATGCTTGGTCATTATTTTGAAATACTAAGTCATTATTTCCAGATGCTAAGTCACTGTTTTGCAATACTAAGTCATTGTTTTGCGATGATAAGTCATTATCTTGAGACGCTAAGTAATTATTTTTTAATACTAAGTCATTATTTCCAGATGCTAAGCCATCATTTTGCAATGCTAAGTCATTATTTCTAGATGCTAAGTGCCATGCAACACTCACAACCAGCTAAAACTCAGTCACATTTGACATACTATGGTATTTGTTATGTTGATAAAGGGTGTTATCAAACTATACATGCAGCACAAATGAATCGACATCAGCATTAATTTGTGTGTTTGCATCTGCTCAGTGAATTTAAGTCCAATATTCAACCTCTTTTAGCTCGTTTTTGTTCTCCACCAACTCCTAAGAGAAATATCTGGCTATTTACCCACTAAACGCTCCAAAATGTCCACCAAATATATCATATATGTTTCCGTCTGCTGTTTGCTGTTAAACAGGTAGTGTTCAGTGTGTTTATCAGACCTGCTTCACTGAAAACAGCTGCCTGCTGCAGCTGGAAATTATACGACATGGAAATGTGGTTCTGCTGAATATTTCAGTCCTGTAGCAACTTCAGCAAACACAGCAACAGCTAATGCTGCGCACAAAGCTGGGCTCTGTGGGGCTGTGCTGCATTCTGGACCTTCTTTGTATTTTGATATGTAAACAAACAGAGCTGGATGAGTCATCCTCAGCTTTGTTTGAGGAAGTATCTTTGTGCAATTCAATCTTTCACATTCTGTGCAAAATCATACCCAGTGACAAACAGAGTGACCACAGGACCAACACGTGGACTTAACCTAGAATAGGCCTACAGAATATACTCCTCTATGGTTTATTGTCAATAAGGGATTGCAAATGTCTATTTTCTGAAATCACACAGAAGCATTATGACCGGGCTGCACCAACAAAGATTTAACTTTGACTTTAGCTAAACTCGACTGACAATGACTAAATCCAAATTTGAAATTAAGCAGACCTTTTTTGTAGAATCAGAAACTAACCCCCAGTTAGTAGATGCAAGTTTAGTGATGGAAACCAGTATTAAACTTTTAATGAATTTAATCAAAATGAAGATCTTTGCTTACCCAAATTAAAATCAATTAACTAATGAAAAATAATTTCAGTGCTGCCATGACCTAAAACAGTTTACTTTCAGCTGCTCTATATACCTTAACAAAATGTAACATTGTTTGCTAGCTTGCTGAAAACTTAACAAAGCATTACATTGTTTCCTAGGTAGCTACGAAGTCAAAACATTCAGTTGTTTGCTAGTTAGCTAAAAAGTTAGCCTAGTTAGCCTACTCAGAATAGCTTGACAGAGAAGCTCGATTTTCTCCTCCTTGGAGAAAAACTTGCTGGTTGAATTATTAATGTAGCAATGTGACCAAATAATACATGATTACAAAATGAGTTGAAGAAAGAAGAGATGCATCATAAAACTCAACTGGGTTGAATCTGTCCCTTAACATTCTTGGAAAAAACTGACTATTTTGCTCACAAAAGGACATTTTAAAAGTTAAACCTCCTCAAGCACAAGTTGAAGTTAATACTAGATCACATTGTAAATTGGGGTTTAAAGTTTTGGTGCAACAGAATTAAATTCAGTCTAGGTTTAGAGTTAAAAAAAACTAAAATGAGGTTTATACTGAATCTTTCTTAATTCTAAGATAGTTTTAAAATTTGGTGCAACACAATTTAAAGCTAAGCAATAGTTTAATAGGGTTTAAAAATGAATCCTTGTTGGTGCAGCCCAGTCTATGTGCCTTCAGGCTGTAGGTAGGGTATTTGGCAGGATGTGTGGGTGAGGACTGGAGGAAATCTTCTGGATGCCAGACCTCCTGCTGGCTGTGTATCAACACCACCATCAAACACGCCGTGTTGCTTCCACAACACTTCCAGTAGCAAACACAATCACTTAGAAATGTTGGTGGGTGTTTTTCAATCTGGCTTGTGCCTGTTTTCCATATGGAATAGGATCGCAAAACACAACGCAATAAAATACCGGTTAGCTTAAGGAAATACCCCCTACACCTCTCCTTTTGGGTGTAATATAGTAATGTACTCTGCACCCATGTGGTGTAAATATGTAGTTTTGGCTGTCTGATCCTGCTCCCTCAGGGGAAAACATTGAAATTGACACTGAGATGTAGATTTTTTGCAGCTGGATTTGTTTGCAGAGTGTGTATTTGCATCTGTCCAGACACACTGTATGTTTCATTTATGAATATGTACAAAGGAGTACCGATACAATGTCCAGATGTTTCACGTTAAGTCAGTGCCATACAGCCCACAGGCTGCAGTGAAATACTTTTGTAAGGCTCACAAATGCTTGGAAACAAAACAAAAGAGAGAGAGAGGCAGAGAAATCACTCTCAACTGGGCTTCAAATCACCGGGATAACAGCGTAAAGGCGCACACACACACACACACACACACACACACACACACACACACACACCGCAGGCTCACCTTTCTTAACGGGAAGTGTGTGAGGGATGCTGACGTCAAGCTATTATAAATCTCAAGTCACAGTGCGTCACAGTGAAGAAGTGAGCCAGCTCTTATGTCCAGGTCTGGAAGTCCCATCATCATTACCATCATCATCCTCACCAGAGGCAGTGAGCTGTGTGTGTGTGTGTGTGTGTGTGTGCAGGCTTCAATGGCTAATGCCTACAGTCATGGCAATATGACCATATGGCCATGCATGACTGTGTGTGCATGACTGTATATTATGTGTGTGTGTCCCCTGGTCCTGTGTGTTGCAGTCTAACCACTGTCAGGGACGTTTTACTTGTCTACGAGAGCTTTTATTTTGAAAGCAAAGACCATTCATTTTATGACATTTTATCACAGAAAAAAACAGCTTTGTTGATATATCCGATGCTGTGTGGTAAAGCTATAACATGCAGCTTGTTCAAATCAAAACAATAATAATTAATAAGTAAAAATAATTTATGTTAGCCATTTGTTGTTTGTGTACAAATGACCTACTTGCCGACCCTCCTGGTTTTTCCCAGGAGACTCCCACTTTTCACTGCCTTCTCACTGTTTCCTCTTAGGATCACAATTCTCCCGATTTATGACAAAATTTCACACCTTTTTTCCCTTTTTATTATCTCAACCTGTTTTCTGCCACTGCACAGGATGTATAAGTTTCCACATGGACAACAATACAGCTGCACCAAACCAGACTCTCTGCAGAAAAGAATTGCTGTTTTTTAAGGAAAGTGGACATGCATTTTGTAAAATCTGCCATATCGATTTTTTTTTTTCTGTTTAGGGGCAGGGCAAAAAATTATTAAATGAAAAAAAAAAAAACTAATGAGTTTTAGCAAAATAATGCTTTTGCAATGTAGTTATTATCTAGTCATTTTCATTTTTTAAAGTCAGTAAAATGCAGGAAACAAAGTCTCTGAAACTGGTTATGAATTCCCCCTACTTCTGAGGTCTAAAGGTTTGCAAGTATGCTGCGGGAAACTGTTAACTTTCAGCTGCTCGGTATTCCTTAACAGCATTAGCATTAGCATTACATTGTTGCTAGCTAGCTAAAAAGTTAACAAAACATTACATTAATTGCTAGCTAGCCAAAAGCTTAGAAAAACCTTACATTGTTTGTTAGCTAACTAAAAGGTTAACAAAACATTACACTGTTTGCTATCTACCTAAAAAGTTAGCAAAACTGCACACTCCATTTTATGGTGTGTAGGAACACAACGTATTTTCAAAAACTGTAGTATTTTGAAGCTACCCAGTGCTGTTGGGGTAGTTTCAAAACAAAACGTGACACTAATTGCCAGCTAGCCAAGAAGTTAACAAAACCTTACATCGTTTGCTAGCTAGGTACAAAGTTATCAAAGCGCTGCATTAATTGTGAAGTAGCCAAAAAGTTAACAATACTTTACGTTGTTTGCTGGCTAACTAAAGAAGTTAACAAAACTGCACATTGTTTGGTGCATTTTATGGTGTGTAGGAACACAGAGAATTTTCAATAAGAGGGAAATGTAGTGTTTTGAAGCTGCCCGAGGCCGTTGGGGAAGTGGATTATGCTGCAGAAGTGGTTTGAGAAGTTTCCATGGCTGTGATGGTTCTTTTTATGCCTCAAAAGCCCCTAACATGAATCCTTTGACACAAACTTTGAAATGTAGATAGACAGGGGATCAAAGGTTTTACAGAAAGCGTCCATGCGTTGCTGATGTCTGAGTTTTCCTCTGTGAAAGCGACGGTGTTGCATAATTTGATACCTCTCCTCTGTCAGAGTACAGCAGCATATGGAGCTGTGGCCTCCGTCCAAACTGAACAAGATGCTGGCAGACCCGTGGCGGAAATTAGGTCAAGAATGGAACCAGGTCGTTTTGCAGTGAGGAAGTTCCTCAAAAACATCCAGCAGTCCTGCTGTGTGTATTAATCCTTATGTTTACTGTGAGACCCTGCTCACTTCAGTGTTGATACATGTTTGTATTGTTGATAATCAATGAATCATTTCAGTGATTTATTGACCAAAACTGGTTACAGTTTATAAAATGTTTTGCTGTTTTCCTCTGTTTTATATCAGTTTATAACTAACTAACAAAGTTTCCTGCTTTTCTAACAGATACATAATCATCCATTCTTGAGATTTGGGAATACTGTTATCACTCTAATTCAATTTTTTATTCTTTCAAGATTTAAATATGATAAATATATGTAATCTATTAAATGTTTTAAATTTTTTTCATTCAAAATTTTTTCTAACCTTTGCCAGATCACAGAAAAGCAATTGAAAATGTGTTAAAAGTCCTACCATATTAATAATTCTGTTGTCCTTCTAAATCAAAGCTACATAAGAATTATGGTTTAAAACGTGCATTTTGATCAGCATTAAGAGAACTCTGAGACACTTTCAAAAATAAAATGGCTGCTTGCTGAGACTATGCTGTGAAATGAAAAACTGTAACATTTTATCAACTCTGTAAGATCTGTTAAATGATATTTTCCAGCATAACTGAAGCGTAAAAGTCAAAAACCCTTTCTGAAGAATGAGTGTAATAATATACTTTGAAAAAAAAATGTCCTTGGTATTTGCTTGTAAATGTAGCTGGGTCTTTGCCACCAGCCCTGAAGCCATGTTGTCTCTGAACTGTGAGCTCGGTGTAAAACTGATCACAGAACAGATGGAAGCAATGTCCGCTAAGTTGTTTTGTCCGTGAGGTCCAGTTCCAGCTGGAAATGTTGACTTGTACCGGTAAATTGAGAAATCTGAAGCGTAGCCATCGCCTCGGTCGGCCAAAACAAAGAGTTTTACACCCCATTTGTTTGGTTTCCTCTTCAGTCAGTTCCTGGCCTTTGTAGTTCTCATCTTCTCCATGTACTCGGTTCAGCTGAGGCTGGACTCGAGTCTGAGGAGGAAGGCGAGCTGTGTCATCACTATTTCATTGATGCAAACTGTCTATCTCTGATGGAAAAAGTCTTGGACTGTGCTGTCAAAAATATCGACACATTGATAAATATTGATATTGAATATTTGAAATGCTTTCAACACTCATTTTTCACAGTTCAGTCAGACAGCTCATGTTTATTGCAGCGGCTGAACATAGTTTGGCGTCTCGGCTCTGACCTCATCACTCCTCACAGATTATGTTCACATGGAGATACTGAGGAGTGATGAACACATATGTTGGACCCCCTGTCGGAGCCTGCAGGTGGATTCTGGGGTGGCGGTGAGGCTGAATGAACAGGCAGTGATGCTGATGCAAAGCAGCAAAGGCCTTGAAAGGCAGAGGGAGAGATGGGAGGTTTTAAATAGAGCGCCAGATTGGAAGGGTGCGTTTGGTTTGTACTACAGAGTGTGAGGTGCGTTACGTGTGATTGCAGTGCAGCTCAAGTCTGCTTGAACTTGCAGGCATTGCTACATCATTGATACTAGGGCTGCAACTAACGACTGTCGATTAATCTGTCGATCAGTTTCCAATTAATTGATTAATTAGTCACAATCGTACATTTGATCCGGAGGAAGTTTTTAAAGTGGTTACATCCTGAAACGGTCTTTTAACAAAGCTGTGAAAGGGTCGCGGTTTGGTTAGGTTCAGTCTGGGGCTGCACCCACTTTTACCAATCAATACCAATCAATCAATGTCTTACAGCATTACAGAGCCTGTGAAACAAACAAAGAGGTAAAGGCCGACATATTAAACACAGTACTTGGACATAAGATAACATGTGGGCTGGGCTCTGTTATAATCTTATTATCTCTGCTATAATCTGTTATATTTCAGACCTTTATTTGACAGAAGATCGGTTAAATTTTGCTTGATCAACCAAATTCTTAATGGCGGGTTAAATGATTATTGACTAATTGTTACTATCCCTAGTTTGGTCACATATACCACTTTGGTTAGGTTTTGGATAAGACCACGTTTAGAGTTATCATAACTTTGTTGTGTTACGGTCGTCACAAGATGTCACTGAAGCGACTCGCAACACAAAAGTCACATGACACACATAATGTTATGAGCCTTACAACTTTTAATAATGTTTCTGTTCCACATGGACAGACATGAATCTCGGTCTCCTGGGTGAAAGTCAAATTTATTTGTTATATGTCACAACCAGAAACCTTTCTTTTTTATAAAATTTATCTTGTAATGATGTGGTACTGTCTTGTCTTTGGTAGGTTAATGTGTTATTAAAGGCCTTGCGCTACTTATTAGTATTTTGACTATCAAGGGAACCCTGAAAATATTAGTGGACATATGTGTAATGACCACTAGAGGGAGCTATCATTGAAACGCCATAGCCCAAAGTGAAATAATGGTAGAATAAAATTCATTTTAATGAAATATCTCATAAAAAATGTGTAAAACAGTATTTGAACTTCAAGGAATTCATGTTATCTGCAGTTTTTTTTCAAACACCAGCATAAAATGTTTCATGTTATAACATAATAACATTATGAGATGACATAATAACAGTTACCATGTTGTAACGGGAAATGTTTTGTTCTAACAATAATTATCACATTAAAAAAATGAAGGTTTCACATATGAACCAGATAAATAGTATATTGTTGTAACAAGAAAAAAAAGGTTTTATTCAGGCTGTACAACGGAAATTGTGACTGTGATACACGATACGATTAGTGGAAATGATCAGTTTTGCATTAAAACTTTCATGTTTGCTGAAAAAAAGCTATTAAAATCGTGATGATGTGATACTTATTGACCAAACAAACATGTTTTCTTTCATCTGGAGAACATCTGGAGTTTTCAAAAAAATTTCAATTTGGTTCTGGTTTGGATATTGCACCTGGCCATATTGCAGTTTTATTGCAACTGTGATTAATGGTGCAGCCCTAGTTTCTATGTCCTAATGATATGAAAATATCTCTGTACAAAATGAAAAACATCTTGTTGTGACAGTAAACTTTTCGGAGCGTCCCTGTGGCTCAGTTGCTATCAGTCCTCTGCAGCAGCCGCTGGTTTGACTCGTGCCTGCAGGTCTTTGCTGCGTGTCTTCCTGTCTCTCTCACCATCTCTCCTGTCTGTTCTTCAGTTGTCTAATGAAGGCAAAAAAATAACAAAATAACATTCAACTGTTCATGTAATAAAGTAATGGTGATCTGTTTTCTCAGCAGTACTCTGCCGTAAATGATCAGATTGACGACTGAATGAATCTCAGCATTAAGTTCTCTCCTCGTACCAGAGGGAGATAACCACACACACATCTACTGACGCTGTGAGGAGCCAACTATCCCTCCACAGTCTGTCTGTCCGTCTGTCTGTACTGAGGGTTACATTACATGGGAAAAAAAGCTGATCAAACAGGGAATAGAGATGTGAGGAGAGGTGGACGTCAGCCTGCTGAAGAAAGAAAAATCTGAATCAGTTTCTTTCCAGTTTCCGTCCCCTCTGGTCTGACATTCAGTATCATGTCATTCTCCCTCTAATTAACAGACTATTGAAGACATGATAACATGTCACTCGTCCTTCACTCCATCTATTTAGCTCTTAATGTTTGTAATCAGATTACAGATACATCTGGGGGGATGATGTACTACGATGCACACTGCACGCACAGCTGGGTGGAAATGTCATTATTTTATGTCTTTAATTCAATCATTCAATAAATAAATTACACACAACAAAGGAAGGAACAGCTGAACAAACTAATAAACCTACTTACACTAAAGTCAAAACTCTCTGATTTCAGCTTCTCAAATGTGAATATTTTCCATTTTCTTAAAACTGAATATTTTTGAGTTGTGGACAAAACAAGACATCTGAGGACGTCGTCTTGAGTTTCGATAAACATTTTTACCATCTTCTGACATTTTACGGACCTAACATTTTATTGATTAATTCAGAAAATGGTTGACAGATTGATCAATGATGAAAATAATTATTAGTTGCAGCCCTAAAAACACTATATTAGGCTAAATAATCCCACCTATTTTATACTGAGGTAATCCAAAAGTAACGGAAAGTAATCAAGTTACATTACTTTAATATTTTAATGCTTGGATTATGTTATTGACTATATTTTACATAAAGTAAACCTCACACACTCCCGGCACAGCTGGAAGTGGTGGGAGGATGAGTGTGAAGAGGTCAAGTGTAGATGTTGGAAGTGTGTGTGTGTGATTGAGGTGAAAGTGTGCCGCACCAAGGTCACAGGTCAGCGGCTCCAGTCTACGTTCTCCCTCTGAGATTTGCCCTCAACCCTCCTGTGACTTGCTTTAAAAGCACAAGGCACTGGCCTTTACCCATCAACCCCTCCTGCTTCGAAGTAGCACCACATCTCAAACTATCCCAGTAAATAATCAGGCTCAGATGCTTCATGTCTGGCAACAAGTCCTCCTTAAATAACTCTTGAGCCTTTAAAAAAATAACCTTAAGCCATAACTCTCCCTCAAATAACCTTAACAATCCAAACACCCTGAATGAGCTCTACATTTTTAAATTGTTGAAGTTGTGAATTCTCATCTGGGAGATGGGTGTTTCCTGGCAATTAAAGCAAGAGTTTAGAGTTTTGGTCTAAATAATTATAATTAACTATTAATTAGGAGTATAAATCCAAGATACAACATTAATTGCAATATTTAAAAACAAAGACGAATGATGACTTGAAAAAATGCCCTTTAGTAAATAATAAATCTGATGTGTACAGCACTTTGTTTGTATAAACTTACTGTGTTTGTGCTTTCCTTCTTTAAAAAAATAAATTAAAAGATATACTGATATAGCTGTGATATGCTAATACTGGCTGATATTATTGGCCAACTGGTATAACCAGTCTGGCTTTATTCTAAACACCACTTTAAAGCTAGAATATGTAAAATTTCCATATTAAAATTTCTAAAAACAGTAGACATATGTTATATATTTTGTTGAGTACTTACATTATCTCAAATATTTCTAACAATGTTCAAAGACAGAGAAAAATGTAATTAATTTAAGGTAATGGTGCATTTCCTGCTAGCCCTTGCTAGCTAGCTGCTAGCTGCTATAACCTCCAGGAAAACATAGAATACATCGGGGCATGGAGATGGAAGTCAGTCCACAACACTGAACGTAACATGAATAAAACTTTAATACATGGTTGTTTAACAATGAGGATAACAACTCCCATGATCCTACGCTCCATGATGTCATCAAACTGTCTTTTGTAATTGTTTTAATGAGAGAATTTACATGTTGCGAGTTTAAAAACACCCTGAACCTCGACTTAACGATGTATCTGCAGCCCCTCCTCACTACACCCTCACAACAACTTTAAACTGCTACCTACACACTTCAAGTGACCTTTAACCCTCCTCCACCCCCCCCCCACCTGACATAAACAGACCCCCCTGAGTCAGTGTGGCTGCCGTAACAAATCATTTTGTAGCTTGTTGTATTTGAGCGGAGCTAATGGTGAAAACAGACAGCATAAAGGAGAGGATGCAGTGTCTCAGGTTCAGGCAGCAGAAGGGTGTGTGTGTGTGTGTGTGTGTGTGTGTGTGTGTGTGCGTGTGTGTGTGTGTGCGTGTCTAATCTGGGGTCTATATAAAGAAAGCTGTTATCAATCAGTACACAGGAAATCTAAACAAGCCTCCTTCATTTCGGCGCTGATTGACCCTCTGTTCACCCTGCGCTGTGACGCTGTGTTTGTGTGCAATCAGACCATTCTTACTTCATTTCCGAGTGTACACAACAGACGGATTACTAACTGATGACAGGCTGACCAGCCCATAATATAGCTGCTCTACTGCTCACACCGTTTGCAGATCGTGCTCTTTTTTTTTTTTAATTTGTCCTATGAACTTGTGCATTGTTTTCCATATATTTCTTTTTATCTTCCCTTTGCATACATACAGTCTTCTCATCATCTGTGATGCAGCTATAAACTGAGACAAGAAGCCTTCAAAAGAGTTACTCAGCCGTTCAAGGGTTAAAACATTTTGACTTAATATTTTAATTAAATGATTTTTTGGTTTCCTGCATAAACATGTAATTTCTGGTCAGTTGTGATCGTTTCACATTATTTTCTCTCACTGGTTTTAAGTGGGCGGGGCTCAGTTGGAAAAATGTGATGTCACAGATCAACAATCCTGTCTCCTCCCAAGTCAGGAGATGTCAGGGAATGGTTTAAAGACAGATACTTCTCCTTAGCTAAGGCAAAAAAAAAAAAAAGCATAATGAGTCACACAACAAAAAAGACATAAAAGATGAAGCGGTGCAGAGCAGCTAACAAGATGACAACAAAATCAGACATAAACAACAAAAAGACATTACCATCATCACTACAATTTTTATTTTGAAGGGTCAATCACCTTTGAGATCAGTGCATCAGCACTGTCACACACAAGTCAGGAACACAGCCTCTGATTGGTCGACAGACTCAAACCAAGGCATTTTGGGATTGCCAGTGGACAACTGACAACATGCTAACAACGACGACGGCTTTCAAGATGTAAAAATGGATAAATAACTATAGAAGACATTCTGTGTTGGATTTATCATTATGATGTGGTGCTACTTCCATTTTTAACTGACACCCTGTAACCTGAACTGTACATTTACTGCCAGACTGACAACTCAGTGCTAAGTTAAAGTTTCTGCCGATGTGAGCAGCATTATCACTCCATCTACTGCTTGTGCTCCCTCATTTACACACCATACACACGTATGTATTGCTCTACCCCTAAAAGGAGCTACGCCTATGACAGCATGATTCAATGAAGTCCATTAAAATACAGTTATTAACGCAATGGAAAATGGGAAATCGGCGTTGGACCCAGTTCGGTCGGGTTCGGCCCGCCCCTGGGCACACCCACAGAAAATTTGGAGTCCCTAGGACCCACTGTTCCCAAAATTAAGCCCTATTTTTTCCGCTCCGTTTTAAGGTCACAGCTCGTGCCCGGGAGGTTGCAGGGGTGCGGTTCCACCACCCCCCAGGTCGGACCGAGCCCCCGAAGCGGCCCCTATACTTTGGGCTCGATAGCGCCACCTGGAGGGAAGATAGGTAGGGTCGGCGGGACGGCACCTGCAGTCCCGTAACTTTTGACGGGAAGGACCGATCGAAGCAGGACCTCGACCCACCCCCCCGTTTAAGGGGGCACCTGTTCCAATGGTGCCACCGTACATCCCGAAGGAGGGCAGCCAGAGGAACGGGACCCTGCCCTTAAAAAACAATGTAACAAGAAAAAATAAAACTGTCATAAAAGATGTAAAACAATATAAATGACGAGACAAAAACAATGTAACAAGATGAAAACAACACATAAAGTGATAATTTTGTAAAAGACATAAAACGAAAACAACATAATAAGATTAAAACAGTGTAACAATACATAACAAGCCAAAAATAACATAAAAGATGTAACATGATGCAAGAGCCGTAACAAGACAACAAGTGGAAAATAATGTAAAAGATGTAATAATAACAGCCAGTAGAAATGTCCCATAGAGGATGTCTTGTTATGTCATACTTTGAGTACATTTCACAGCTTGTACTTTTTCACTTGAGTAAAGAAGTTCTACTTTTAGCAGAGTATCTGTGCTTCTACTTGAGTACAGAACGTGTGTACTTTTGTCCACAGGAATACGATGCAGGAGCAAACTTGACTGGTATCTGAATTCCCTGATCCGCTTCACAAACTCAACAAAACTTTCAATGAAGCAACATCAGCTTCAAAGTTTATTATCCGGTCTGAGCAGTGAACAATGTTTTTCCCCAGCTGCACCTCTGTTTTGACAAAACTGTAAAGTTCTTCTTTGTTTGACGTTGTTGATGTGAGTATGGTCAGAATGACTCAGCATCCTCTGCTCCGGATGTCTTTATGACAGCCTGTTCGCCCACTGGCTCATACATTTTTAATGGAAGCGACCCAAACACACGCGTGCAAATGCACACAATAAAAATCTGGTGGCCGTTACAAACTGCAGCAGATGTCTTAACACACACACACACACACACACACACACACACACACACACACACACACACACATTTTGACTTCTGAAAGGCCAGATGGTTCAGTGAAGGATGACTGGAAAGAAGGGTGGGTGAAGGAGGTCGGAGTCTTCTGGGTACATGACATTATTTCTCTTTTGCCTGTGTCCCTTTTATTTTTTTGCCCGTGTGTCAATAAATCTAGAGCTGAAACTATTAAATTAATTGCCAACCACTTCAGTAATTGATTTATTGGTTTGAGTAAGAAAAAAACTAATGATTCTCTCATTTCAGCTTCTTAAATGTGAATATTTCCTGGTTTCTTTACTCCTCTCTGACAGTAAAATGAATGTCTTTGAGCTGTGGGCAACAAAAGGACATTTGAGGACGCAATCTTGGACTTTGGGAGACACTGATCAACATTTTTCACCATTTTATGGGCTGAACAACTTGATTAATGGAGAAAATGATCACCAGATAATTTCATCTCAATGTCATCTTTCATTGTCACGTCTTGTTACGTCTTTAGTGTCTTATGTCTGTATGTTTTTTGTCCTGTCTTTTTCATTGTTACTTTGTTACTTTTCGTCTTATTATGTCACATTTTTCGTATTGATATGCCTTGTCCTTTTCATTGTCTTTCATCGTCATTGTCAATCATCATCACATTGATAATAAACATTAGTTGCAACCCGAAATGTATCATATACAACCCGTACCTTAGAGAAGAAATTAAAAATATAAACTATATCCAGCAGCAGCAGGATGTGGTGTGAAGCTAAGCTAATGACAGCTGAAGTAAAGAGAATGGACACGTTAAAGAAAGAGTGTACAGTTCTGGAAGAAGAACAGACACATTCCTCAAAATGAAAAGCTCTCAGTTTGTTACTGCCGCAGGTTTACTCTGTCTGGTGTGACCAGTAGCTGATGGTAGCTAATGTTTCGTAACAGACTTTACTGAGTCAGTTTTCTGGCTCGATGACTTGTGCTACTGTTTCTCTAAGCGCTAGCAGGTTACAGAAAAACATTTCATCACTGCGATGACTAATTGTTGGGTCATGATGGAAAGTTTTTAAAAAATTATTTAAATGTTCTTATTCCAAGCATTAGTCTTCCTTGTCAAAACCTGGCGCCTACATTACCCACAAGTTCACTGCTGACAGTTCGGTTGGAGATTGGGGCGTGTTACGCTAGCAGTGGCTAATGTAGCCTGGAGCCTCAAGTAGAGATGAGGAGGAGGCTACAGAGGTCTGATCAGCTCACTGCTTTCTAACTTCACATCTCCAGATTTTTTCCATTTTCAAACCAATGGGTGCTGACTCATGTGACATCACTCGAGGACATTTATCAGAGTTTGTGCAGACTTTTAAAGTTCCAAAGCAAAGTGCAATGTGCTTAGACATATTTAGACATGCTTTCTGTAAAAGTAAGCAGCTTGATTGGGTTTTACAGCAACCAGTGTGTGTTAGGCCTCCCCGCCATGCAGCTACAGCAGTTCTATTAGTTCAGCCTCTGAGACCGATGGAGGCCAGGTTGACGACAGGGAATACAGTACCAAGGTGGTTTCCTTTTCAGGTTTAGTCCCTGGTAGTTCAGGGCTGAGTCAGTGAGCTATACAGCTAACCACACAGCAGCTAATTACAGCAGCAAGTAAAGCTATCTTTCCAGTGGAAAACAATGTGCTGGTCTCACTTACGAATGTACCTTCAGCGACTCTCTCAGTCCAAATCCGCCCAGCAGTTCACTTCAGCTCGCTTCAGTTCCAACAACCTGGCACAAAATAAAAAAACATAACATCCTGACACCGTCCTCTGGCTCTGGTGGCTCAAACACATCTGGACATAAAAGCTGCTAGACGGAGCGTCTACGTTTCAGGTCGTTTTCAGGTTGTGTTGATGTTTGACACAGCAGAGCGGACACGCCCCCAGTGTTTCAGAGCAGACAACTGCTCATTTTGTCATGATTTTGAGACCTAATTTGATATTTTTTAGATTTTATTTTCCTTTTTCTGTAGGATAACAAATACAAAAACAGGACACATTTTTATTTTAACATTTGTGCCTTCATTGAATAAATGTGTAGAACCAGCCCTGGCTGCACAAGACTCTTCAGATTCACACAATTACACACACAAGCTCACAACTGGATCAAAAATGACCTGGCCACCTAAACAGAAATAATGACATCATAACCTAAGTTGTGTGTGCAGATACATTTGGATGAAAACAAGGAAACTGAATCTCTGCATGTGTGCCAAATGGAAGCAGCTGTAAACACTCACCGAAACAAAATACCCATTTTAACAAATGTTGTAACACTAAACTCTTGTATTTACTTAAAGAAGGAAAAATCTGTCAGTACGATGAGATAACTTCTCTTATTTTCAATGCTAATCAACTATCTTTTCTTAAATAAAGAATCATTTTCCTGAAATGACTTGGCCTCAATCCTGTCACTTCATTGGACAGTTTTTTTTACAGTGCAGCGAGGAGGTAACAGTATTGGCCGTGCACGTGGAGTCACATCAGCGCTATATAAAAGCCATATGCTCCAACAATGTGGTGGGTGATCCCAGTGGATGGAATGAAGCGAAATGACTTCATCTCTTTCCACTGAGTCCAAGAGGAAGCCGGAGGGTGGAGGAGGTGGGACAGAGCGGAGGATGTTTCATCATCCTGACTGCACCGGGCAACGGCTGCTTCGGTTTACTGTCACGTGGTATTTATGGCGCAGACGGTTGCTGGAAGTCATCTGCGAGCGTGTGTTTTACATGTACGCAAACACATACCAAACCTTGCCTCAGTTATCCGCCGTGCTGGCTGATGGTTCCATTTGGCGTGCAGGTAGGAAACTGACGCGTAGGCTTATTCAGCTTGTGACCAACCAAAGTGCATCTGCATGTGTGTGTGTGTGAGTGAGAGGGCAACGCCACACACCATTGGCTCTTAAGTGGTCAGAGCGGGCTCCATCCAGCCAACCAGTATTTAGCCAAATCCCAGCTGTGTTTCCTGTCTGGGAACCGGTCTCAAGAGTTCATACGTGCAACTGAATATTTTCAACAGTGGTAATTATTCAAGCTCAACTTTCAGCTTTAATATCACTCACTTTATAATGGCACTAGTTATTGTGCTGCCACACTACACTGCAACAAAATGTTTTGCATAGCTGTTGCTGTATTATGTATAATGGTGTTTTCATTGCTTAGTGCATGAACTGAAGTCCTAGTGTTTTTCCATTTGTAAAATTTCTGACATATTTTTCACTGTAAACATGACTTTGGCTGTAATGCATTTACAATAAAGTTTACTCATTGAGGTTTAATTTTTAGTTTGCTTCTAGCAGATGTTGTATGAAGCTCATTTCTGCCAGACAAAGAAAAAAATATCCCCATGGTAATTTATAATTATGAGATTACAAGTCGAAATTATAAGATAAAAAGTCAAAATTATGAGATTAAAAGTCGAAATTAAAAAGTCAAAATTATGAGATTAAAAAATCATAATTATGAGATAAAATCAGTTTTTAGCTCCTGTAGCCTCTATTAAAATCACAGCTGTTGTTAACTCTGACCCTGCTCAATTAAAAACTACACTTACCAACAACAACTTAATAACGGCAGCATATTGGCTCAGTAGTTTGCACCGTTTCCGCACAGTTGGGTGAAACTTGTCACACCCCCAAAAAACAAAAAAGACAGGAACAGCACTGACACCAGAGTATCCAATACTCCCACAGTGCACTGTGCATGCTTACTGATCCCCGACAGGTCAAATACAGATTTTTTCCCATGCAGGTTAATAAAAGTACACCTTAACCTTTAAAAAAAAATGGAGAAAGGAAGTCAGTCTTCAAGGCAATCCTGAGATCCCGACCACACCAACCTTTTCCAGGGATTTAGGTTCCTCTCTTTGTGTACACGCTATCGCTCTCCTTTTTCTCCCATCCAAGAAATACTGAGAAAACAAACACCAGTTTGAAGCCGAAATCTAATCTCAAACACTTCTCTTTCCAATGTTATATAAGTCATGCAAATAACTACTGAGCTACCACGCTCTATTAAAACATCAAAGACAGCTGAAAGAAAAAACCCACAAAAGCGATGGGACCATGTAAGGACAAACCAGAATTCCACATGATTCATGTTAGGAAAACCAACCTTGTTCAACTATGAAACTCTATCTCATCAATAGCTTAAACTCCTATGCTTCTTCTTAGTACTGAAACCCCACAAAGTCCCTCCTAGTTCTAAATGACAGAAGAACAAAAACAAGCTATATGAAGGGATTGATTAAAGAGTTATTCCAGTAATGCAAAACATGTTCTCCACTCACACGAGGCTTGGGTTTTCTATAAGGACGTACATTCTTCTGGTGGAACCATTTCACATGGTTGGAATTGTGGAGCAGTAAAGCAGACATAAAATCCTTCATTCATCTGCAACAATAAATGTGTGTTCTGAGTTTGTCACATCATTGACTTGGCCAGATTTTAATGATTGAAAAAATCACTGTGTATAAAATTAGGTCTTAAAGATCATGAAAAAATAAGCAGTTTTTGCTGCTCTGAAATGCTGAGAGTCCACTTGGCTGTTTTAGCGTCAAATACTACCACAACCTAAAAACAACCTGAAATGTGGTCTGTCCAGCAGCTTTATTGGACATGTCCAGACATGTTTGAGCCACCAGTGCCAGAGGACGGTGACAGGATGGTATTTTTTTTCTTCAGTGTCAGGTTGTTGGAACTGAAGTGAGCTGAAGTGAACTGCTGGGCTGATTTGGACTGAGAGAGTCGCTGAAGGTATGTTCGTAACTGACCGTCAGGGAGGGGGAGCTGGTGTTATTAGCGTGTTGGTACGTGGGGCTTACATAGTGTTGGGGGACAGTGGTTCAGGCACGTCAACGAGCCATGTTACAGTTCCACCCAAAAAACCTTGAACACAGAAATTGTTCCAGAAGTCTAACTCTTCTTCGGCAACATATTTTTAGATAACTTTTAAATTTTGCTCAACTGTTTCCACAAAACAATGCAATACAATTGTGCAAGGTGCCACATTTGCCAATCGTGTGTGATCATGCAATACTTGTGGATTGCTTTGTAACTTGAATGACGTACGTTTACCAGACCTCAGAACTCCAAGCCCCTAATTTTCTTGGCCAAAGTACATTTTTGGTGGTCCACATGTAAACTGTAAGAACAATACAGATAACGCAATTAACTTAAGACAGCCTTCCTCAACCTTGTTTTGTCTATTTCCCATGAATTATGATGGTATTTCCTGAAGGCATTGTTTCCGATGAAAGACTTCTTGACTAGTTTAAGAAACTGGTCGCACGCACCACAGTACACCATGTTCTTAGATATGTCATATTCTCTTCTGCTACCATACACTCCCGAATATTCATTGCCATTTTGCCTTCTAACAGTCTGTCTTTTGTGTTTTTGGTTCTTCTGTAGGGATCATGATAGCAGTTTAAGGAGTTTTAGTAAACCAAGACTTCAGTAGCCCCGACAAATCAGTAGTTGGCCAGTGATGAGTACTTTTCGCTGACTTCATAGAATGTTGAACAAAATGGTCCAAAGGAATCAAGATGTTTGTGGAACTGTAACGGGTTGGTGAAGGCTCATAGTATGGTGATAAAGCTTTGCAGCCACAGAGGGCCACCTACATGAAATATTTGGTGGCCACGGAGTAGGCTGACTTTTTGTAGAGACATTGGACCATGGTTAATGTCAAACTTTGGCTTGCCTTACAATAAGACCTCCCAGAGCAGTAAATCACCATTAAATAATAACAGTTTTTCCTGTTACCAGTACCTGATGCAACATCGCCACACCAATGTGGGCCTGTTTCAAATGCAGGGCTGTTTTCTATCTCAGCGCCTGGTAATAGGGACTTTGTATCACACTGTTTAAGAAGGAGCTGATCCCCAAGGTGAAGCTCTCACTTCTTTATGCTGACCCTCATTTATGGTCATGAGCTTTGGATAGTGATCAAAAGATTAAGATCAAGGACAGGAGTGGCTGAAATATCCTTCGCAGGGTGGCTGTGGTCACCCTTAGCCCCAGATGTGTCCTTAACACTCTGCTCATTAATCTGTGATTTGGTTAAATAGCATACTTTTTCACCAGCAGCTGCGTGTGCCTTCAAAGGTATTCTTGTGATCGCACAGATGTCTACCTGGAATGTTAACATTTCAGCCTGGGGCAAAACTTGAGATGCAGATTTAAATCCAATATTTCCACACAGTCTGCTCAGCAAACCTAACATCCCGTCCTGCAAAGAAGAAGAGCAAGGTCACTGGCTGCTGGATAACAAGAAAACAAACATTTTGACCCTCCCTTCATGATTTGGACAGGAAACACTAAAGCCATGTTTCTATTAACTTTTTTTTTTTTTTTACTGTGCATTAGAAAAGGTTGATGAAAATGTCAAAATTCCTCAATTTTGTTTTTGCTTTTTTCAAAAAAGATTTAATATGCTTAATGGGAGATGGAAACACCATTTTCCGAATAAGTTCTGACATGAAATAATAATTTAAAACTTGCCCAATTCTTGTAGATTTATTGAAACTATACTTTGCATAGCCTGGTTTGTTCGCTCCAAACTAGTTGATGGAAATGCACTTAATTAATTTTCAAAAGTTCGCTTCAGACTCGCTTGACAATTGGGCTGGTATGATACATTCCCTGAGTACACAAGGGTCTGCTAGGGTTTGTGTGATGGAAATTTTGTCATTATAGGGTGTACACGTAGGCTCTTTGTGGACTTTCACGCATCCCCAATTTGTTGCGACCTGGCAGACTTGTCAATGCGGCCTGTGCAGACATGACCCACTGAACATACGTGGAAAGTGTCCAAGCGGAGTCCAGACTGTACAAACAAAACTAATAGGTGTCCACAGATGTCCAGGTATTCGTATGTTCAGGAGTATAATCCAGCCCTCACACGGGAACACAGTTTATGCAATCAAATCCCAGACTAACGTACAGCCCTAAGGTCACAATGGGTCAAGGCTCACCATGCGATTCAGATGGTTGCAAATGTTAGATTGTTAGTTTCAGAAAGTTACAAAAATGGTCGGACACCGCTCACCGAATCCGACATCTGAACAGTACAGGGGAACGGTGTTTCCAAAGCTATTTGACCATCCAATATGCAGTTCTAATGGCAGCTTTCGGGATAGGGTGAGAAGGTCAGACATCAAGAAGGAGTTCAGACTAGATAAAATACTTTTTTAGATGAAAAAGGAGGTAGTTGCAATCAGGCAGATGCAACTGGGAAGAGATCCCATGGCAGGTCCTGAACATCTTAGAGGGATTATGTATCTTGTCTGGCCTGGGTCGTGCTTGGGATTCCCCAAGAAGAGCTAGAGAATGTGGCTCTGGAGAGGCACATAGTATAGCCTGCTCAGCCTGCTGCCACCACTACTCAGATCACTATAAGCTGCGGGAAATTGATGGATGGCATTTTGTATGGCTATGGACAAGGGACCACTTTGTCTCTTTGTCACATGCTCCTTCAATATGTGTTGGATATGTTGGAAAAACAGACTCTCTTTTATTTTTTATGATTGATTCCATTGCTGATGTGCTTCCAACATTTCCAAAGCACGACCAAATTATTATGGAGGACGTAGCAGCTCACAGAGCAAGTATTTATGGACTAACACTGAGCCAGATTCCTCGTAGAATCAATGCACAGGAAGGCTTTAAGATAATCAGATGACAAGTGAGAGCTCTGTTCATTATGAGACAGTCTGGCAGCTCACTTTCAGTAGGTGACTTCCATTTGTGGTAACGCCGTTTGAAAAGCCAGCACTAAGAAAACAAGCCGCAAAATTGAAATGATTTTGTTATTTTCCTCCCTGGCGAGAATTCAAGGTGAAGACACGCCGCCAAGGGAAACACATATTTTCGAAGACACAAATTGTGCAGTAAATCCTGAGAGCTAGGCCTGGATTTACAGCCTAATGAGAGGCGAAAAGGGGAGTATTAGAGAGAAAATGATGAGGTAATGAGAAAATGGTGATGAGTTTCATATGTCTGCCTAACTAATAAATGCAGTACACGCAAGACAGGAGAAGGACGCGGTGCATGACAAAGACCATGCTGCAGCTTTTAAAAACCACATAATCACAAGGATGCTGCATGGTAGTCTAAACACCACGGGGATGACGGTCAGTGGCAGACCATGGTTACATGAGCTAATTCCACTTTTTTGGAATTCAAATTGTTGCAGCAGGCTATGATGTCATGCTACAGAGGCAAAGGTTACCATTTTTAAACTTGATTGCTTGAATAAAAATAACAATCTGGAAATCTTGTGCCTATCTGTGGTGTTATACCACAGATAGGCAGATAGACAGATCTTTTCTTCTTGAGTTGAGTAAGACCTTGCAAGAACAAGACCATCTGTCCAAATGCCTGGCATGGCATTAATGCAACACAGGGGGAATGAGAAGGAGACAGGAAAATCTTCTAGACCTCTTGTCACATCATTTAATAAGATGAAATTATCTTGTCTTGTTATGTTACTTACTTGTAGCAGGTGAAACCAGACACACCAAACAGTGTATGTCTGCCATCTATGGTGGTTTTACAGCCATTTTGCCAAAAGTCTTGCTACATCTTGTTTCGTCGTTTTGTCTTGTGATTTTTTTTTTTTTTTTTGCTTTTCGTCTCGTCATTTGGTTTTTGTTTTGTTGCATCATTTTCTTTGTTACGGCTTTTTCGTTTTGTCTGGTTACATATTTGACTATGTTTTCACCTTGTTACGCTGTTTTTGTCTTGTTATAACTTTTACATTGTTTCTGTCTCGTTTTCTTTTCATCTTGTTCCTAGTTTTTGACTCATAGCATCATTTCATCTCATTACATCTTTCTCGTTTTTTAATGTAGTTTTCGTCTGGTTACATCTTTTACATATTTTTGAACTGTTATGTCGTTTTTGTCTTTTACATTGTTTTCATCTTGTTATATCCTTTACCTTGTTTTTGTTTTGTTTTGTTGTTTTCGTCTTGTTACATCTTTTGCATTGTTTTCACCTTGTTGTCTTCTTTATCTTGTTAGGTTGTTTTTCTTTGTGATACGTCATTTTCGTCTTGTGTCTTATGGCATTTTTTTGTCTTGTTACATTGTTTTCTTCGTTTTACCTCTTTTTTGTCATTTGTATCTTGTTGCGTCTGTCGTGCAAGATATGCACTGATGAACACACTCAGGAGTCACCTTCTCTGACTTATTGATACCAGTCATTTAATGTAATTGGTTTTGATGTTGGGAAGGCAGCGCACAATGATGCCAAATAAAAAAAAAATCAATAATTCCCCTCATTCCCAGCATTAAAACTAAAGCAAGGAGCCTGATTTGAAAATGTAAGGAGCAGAAAGTACAATTGTGTTCAAATGTATGAAGTAAATGTCAGAAAAATAAATACTCCAGTAAAGTACAGATACCTGAGAAATCTACGTAAGTACGGTTACAAAGTATTTGTACTTAGTTACTTCCCATCTGTGGTGGGTGTGTGTATGTGTGTGTGTGTGCACAGAAGTAGTGAATTACACACTGTGACTGTGTCCTGTGTGATGGAGAAGAGTGAAGCCTTGTTCAGCCTCAGCTCTGCTTTCCATTCAGCCTCTTGTTACAGATGTGGAGCTGCTGTGTACTCAGGGATTCCACTGCATAGATGAGACACACCCACACACACACACACACACACACACACACATACACATACACATACACACACTCCCAATCATACAACTATATATAACCATTATAAATTGACCAACAAACACACTGAAACACATGTTCCCATTCACACACACACTTCAAGGTAAATGGAAATACCATGACTCCACAGCTGTATCCAACACAGACTTTTTCCCCCTGCTTTTTCTTTTTTTCTGCTTATTTATATATATATATATATTTTTCCAAGGGTGTGTTGCTCTCATTATCAGTGTAAATATGGCGCTTGGAGCTCAGAATAGCTGACATTTGCATTGAGAGAGGAGGGATAAAGTGGGTTAGAATAACAACAGAATGGAAACTTTGCATGAAATTGACTTTCAGCCTCATAGTTAGCACTCCGGCCCTGAATAAATAATGAGTGGAGAGGGTCTGCCAACTAAAGACACACACATACTTTCACCTACAGGACCGAAAACACACACAGTCAGACATGTCCACCAAAAACACACACACACACACACAAAGCACCCACTTGGAAAGAAATGCCAGGCCTCGCTTTTTAGCATTCACTCAAGTTGTCAAAAGGACACACATGGCTAATATGTAGAGCTGGAGGAGGCCGGAGGGAGAAAGAAAAAGGGTAAGAAAGAGGGTCTCTGAGCGTTTGAAGGTGACACGCACCCACATGTGAGGCTGCAACAAGACGTTTGTGGGGAGGTTGTTGGTTGACCACTTCATCACTCCACGCACCAAGTAATAAGTTAAAAAACAGCTATTGTTTTACACTAAACTTTATTATTGAGCTATTTTCTCCTACATGATGCTTGTAGCAGTGGTTCTAGTCCACCAGCTCATCAGCCTCTATTTTCCTAAGTGAATTATGAAGTAAACAACCGTTTGAGGGACAGGCAGCTGAGAAGAGGGAATGGACTCATTCATTCAGACGGCTGGTCTGGGAAGTGACATAATTAATCTGTCAGTAGACATTTCCTCTCACGGGTCACCTGTGGCTCATTGGGTTCAAACACTTCCATGATTTTCCCTTTTTTTTCCTTCCTCTTCTTCTGTTACCTCTTTTGAGGGAAGAAATGAAGTTTTAAAATGATATTCAACACCTTTAAATGTCATTTTCATGCAGAAATGACAAGCATTGGATTTTTCCTGTCACAGAAGATGGAGAAATGCAATAAAAGACAGGAAGGTGTAAAGAGACAGAGACGCTGTGGAGGGCTGCCAGCTGCACAGGAGACACTTCAGTGGCTGGATATGACACACGCATGCTGGTGGACAGGTGGACAACACATTATAGTGTTGTCAAAAATATCGATATATTGATACTGAATATTTGAAATGCTTTCAATACTCATTCTTCACAGTGTCAATGGTAGGGCTGCAACTAATGATAACTTTCATTGTTGATTATCGTGTCACAATATTGTCAGTTGACCTACTTTTCATGTGCTGAAAAAGAGGAAAAACAACGTAAGACAAAAACCAAAAGAAAAAGACAGAACAAGGTGAAAAAGATGTAACAATACGAAAAATGCTGTAAAAGATGTAACAAGACGTAACAATGAAGAAGATGACAAACGATGTAACAAGATGATAAGCAACGCAACAAAATAAAAATAAAAACGATGTAACAAGACAAAAAATTACGTAGCAAGACCAAAAATAGCGTAACAAGATGAAAAAAACATAAGTAGAAAAACACGATGTAACAATGAAAAAGACAACAAATGATGTAACAATATGAAAAGTGACGTAACAAAATTTAAAAGCTGTAATAAGACAAAGACGTGACGTAACAAGACAAAAAACGTCAAAGATGATCACTCACTCCTCCTATTTGCTGTATCCATTGTCATGTTATAACCTCATTATATCCTCAAATAAAAATCTAAACTTTTATACCCTCAGTGTTGAGTCAGTTTTTTCTCAGTGGTATCAAGAATGGTAGAGAAGAATTCCACTGTCATGACACATGAACAAATTAAACTGAAATGAGCGTGAGGTCAAAAATAAAGACGGATGAATAGAGAATGATAAAAGGAGCGATCAATCAAATCAAAAGAAAGGAAGACGAAAGGACGCCCTGAATACCTGGAACTACACACCTGTGACACACACACACACACACACACACACACACACACACACACACACACAGAAATCCAGACGAGCTGCTTGTACATTCCTGCTGCCTGCAGGCTTCTTTGCTAAATGAAGTCTGTGTCCATATGAGAATCTGCAGCATCTCATTCCTATAAAGAAACGAGCTGGAAGACTTTTTGACCGCAGCATGAATCCGCCTCATCACATTCTGCCCAATCGGAGCAGCTTTAGCCTGAGGACACACTCAAGTTTGTCTTGTTCAGGTTGCGTTCTGGTGTGAAGGAATGCAGAGGCGAGAGGTATGGACCGTGCATCACGCTGCACAGTGTTTGTGTGTGTCTCGGGGCGAGTGTGTGTTGCTCGGTCTCTCTGGATGTTATTAGGGGCATTCTGCTCTGTATGGGGTACTGGTGTGTGTTTTTTTTCTGGAGTGTGTCTTCACCCTGCAGGCTTTTTAATAAACAGCCTTTATCTGTGATCAGACTGTAACAACAGTGCAGACCCTGACCCCACACACAGGAAATGGAATCCCAGCGGCAGCGAAGCAGTGTGTTTTAGGAGGTTTAGCATTATTATTTATGAATGAATGAATGAATGAATGAATGAATGAACAGCCAAAATCAAGAAAAAAAGTCAAAACATTTGGACAACAGTGAAGGAAAATTAAAGGATCTTACATGAAGAAAAAACAGAAAACTTTAAGCAAACACGTTACGTTATAAAGATAAAAATATAGAGTATGGCAATATTATATTTTGTGATAATCTATCAATTCTAACACTCTATCATGATATTATGATACATGCAAACATACCTGGTAACAGATAATTATGAGTTGTGTTTAAACCCTCAACTTCTAGATAAAAGTGGTTACCTGTATAAATATATGTGGTCTGCTCTTTATACCATGACAGTTTTCCTAGAATTGGAGAAAAATATACATGCACGCTCTTGCTTACAGTATTGCAATATAGTGCAGTATATTCAACTGTAACCCCTGTATCACGATACGTATTGTAAACATATCAGATTATTGCCAATACACAATAATATAAAAGCGAAAACAGCCAGTACCAATACCAAGGATGTTTGGAAGAAATTTGGTCGTATCAGATAGAAATAAGAATAATGTTGTCAGTGGCTTTGTGCTTGTAAAAATTGCCAAAACATATTAGCTTTTGACAGTCACATGCTAGGCATGTTGTTGCTGAGGAAGCACATCGATAGCTTCAGGGGGGATGTGTGTTCTGGGTCGCAGGACTTTTATCAGCTGTTCTGGGTCCGGATTTGAAATAACTGCAGGTGATGGGTTGGTTCTGGTACTGGGCTTTGCGGATGTGGGTAACTATATCCACTTTAGGACTTCCAAACCAACTGTTTTCGTTTCCCTGCGTTCATCTAAAAGCAGTGGAACACAACACAAGTTGTTCTAAGTCGCAACAGGAGCTGATGAGCAGCTGTAGAAGTCAAATCCAAGTTTCCTCCCAGTAAAAAAAAACAGGAGCTGCAGGGTTTGAGAGCTGTGAGGTGAAGAGAAACAGGTGTTGTTTGGGGTGTTGTGAGGCATTCAGGGACCTTATAGTGTAGCTGTTAACAAGTCCAGGCCAGCGTTGTGACCTACATTGATGCATTAAAGTACCATGGCTCATGTAAGGAGAGAGGAGATGCTGTAGAAGTGGAGATACAAGGTCCACATGATGTCCCCCTGTCCTCTGACTTCACTATCATCAGTCTCTGTTCCACAGCTGGGGAGGCAACATCTGTGTGTGTGTGTGTGTGTGTGTGTGTGTGTGTGTGTGTGTGTGTGTGTGTGTGAAAGGTCCACCATGAGGGCAGGGAGACAAACGATGTTGGTGAAAGAACAGGCTGGAACCGCATGGTGTGTGTGTATGTGTGTGTGTAGACACTCTTAGAAATAGAGATTCTAACTAGAACCATAAAGAATTCTTCAGCTTGTGCCCATTGGAGAACCCTTTTTGGTTCCTGGTAGAACCTTTTACAAAGGTTACACTTGGAAAAATTTCAGAGTTCTAATTTAAACATTGTAAAGGGTTACACTGACAACTTTCTGTTACAGGTTTCACTTAGAACCCCAACTGAAAGGTTCTGAAGAGAAGCCTTCTATGGTGAAATGGTTCCACCCAGAACCCTCTCTGGGGGCTCTATCCAGAACCTTTGCACCTTCTGTGGGTGCCAGCAAGAACCCAGCCAGGGACTTCTCCCACAAACATTTTTTACAGTCTGATGGTTTTATCTAGAACACACCCGGGGGCTCCACAAGAACCTTTTTACATTCAAAGTATTTTGTCCAGAATACACTTAAGGGGTTGTACAGAGATCATTTTTATATTCCAGTGGTTTTCCTTTAGAACACACCAGTGGGGTTCTACAGAGAGCCTTTTTATATTTTAACGGTTTTATATAGAACATACCCAGGGGAATATACAGAGAACCTTTTTTTTTATTATGCTACAAACACCTTTGATGAAAGAGTTCTTCAATGATCTTGCAAAAAGTGTTCTATGGATGAAAAGGGTTCTTAATAGGACCCTTAATCTTTCAAAGAACACTTGACAAAGCCTTTCTTCAAAAAAAAGGGTTCTTGAGAAGCAAATGGTTCTGGATGGAACCTCAGCCCTTGAAGAAGAACCCCTTTGGAACCCTTTCTTGTAAGAGTGGCTGTGGTGAATGTGTAATAGTCAGTGAACAGCTGTGTATGAGGCACAGCAGGAAAAATGTGATGACACAATGTAAATCTAACACCAACATCTATCTGCCTTTAGATTTTCACTTCAGTCTGACACGAACTGCAGCGACACATCACTGAAGAGCAGATTCTACACTCTGACCTCCACATGGACTAGATATGGGATAGAAAGAACATTTTCTTATATAATATTATGGCTGCAACTGACTATTATTCTCATTATTGGTTTGTGAAGGCCCATTAATGTAGAAAGGTACAAACAGGTAACAGGTACAGACAACATATGCTGCCATCAGAACAACCTCTGTTTCAGAGATAAAAAAATTATTGTCTTTCACCTTGTATCTCATTATTTCAACTTTTTAATCCCTCAATTATGACTTTATCTCATAATTTACACTTTTTATCTCATAAGTATGAGTTTTCAGCTCATAATTTTGACTTTTTTTTATCTTAAAATTGACTTTTTATCATAAATATATGATTTTATCTCAAAATTTAAACTTTTCATCTAATTTCTATTTCTGAATCTCATAATTATGACTTTATCTCAAAATTTCAACTTTTTATTTCATAATTTCTAATTTTTAATTTCATAAATATGATGTTATCACAAACATTCTACATTTTAATCTCATAATAATTACTTTATCTCATAATTTCTACTTTTAATCTCTAAGAATTTTGACTTTTGTTATCCCAAAATTATGACCTTTTTATCACATAATTATGATTTCATCTCATATTTTCTACTTTTGTATTTCAGAATTAGGTCTTCCAATGTTTTTTTTTTTTTCACTTGAAGAAATGTGCTTCCATAGATTTTCTCATTTCCACATTTTATAGCTGACTGAAATAAATAAACAGGCCCTCAGCAGCCATGAGCAGAAACACTGAAGACATTTATAATATATTTGATATATCACTCAGCCCTCGTCTGTCCAGTGTGGTGTTGTATGATTCGATTTTTACTACAGTAGTACTGTGTTGCATTATAACTGTGGACGTTTCTGACCTCGGTATATGGTGACCTGCCATAGAAGGAAGGGAAATTGTGTTGCACCTAAAAGCAGTGACTGTGTGGATTAAGATCCAAATGATTTGGTGACTCAGTGGGTCAGTCGAGGTGATGCTGGCTGATTCAATATAATTATTAACAAAGGACATGGGCTTGTAGGAACTGTAGTCTGGGTTCAGGGTGTCATCATCTGCGTTTCCTCTGTCATGGACACAGAAAAAACCCCAACCTTGGCCAACAACTAGACAAAGACACGTCATCTCAGTTAAGATAAAAAAAAAAGACTGATCTACTCCCTTAAATAAGATTTCCAAGATGGCTCAACTCTTGCTTGCTGGCTCTCTGATGCAACTCCAAAGAGTGAAACATCCTCTCAATAAACCGTCTTTGACTTAGCCTAGCATCTGTGAACCATTTAGCAAAGCGCAGCTTGCTTTTAACAGGAGCTGGGTGCCTCGTTCAGATGAACGCCGCCCTTACCACTCGCATTACACTGCTCCCTTAAGGTAAGACAGGGTGAAACACCATCCGCTTCTCTTTAAATGCATCTTCACTGGAGCGAAGCCAGGCCACACCGCTTTTCTGCGTGTTCTTGGATGTGGCTGAGGCGATAACTACACGTCGCTCTTTCATCCCTCTATCTCCATCTCCTCATTTGCAAGCACGGCCATATGGAGGATGCTCAGTGGTCAGGTTTGTGGTGTGTGTGGAGTAGACCAGATTTTGGATATTTCTGTCTCTTATCATTACTTGTCACTCTTGAATCTCTTTCTTTGAACATGGAAACTGATCAGTAGCCCTACTAGAAGAAGGACGGGGTCACACGGCCAAAGTGCCAAACACCAAAAAGTCAGTCAAGGGTTTCTTCATGCAAACAGACATTTTTCACAGCAGCCGTTTTGAATAAAACAGTAGTGTAAACACAGGTGTTACCACTGATACTAATCAGTCCCTCCAGGAAGTTACAACAAATAATGCAAATCCAACTAATCCTCCTCGCTCCCTGCAGTCCTAACAATCATAGCAGGCCCTGTGCTAACGTCATACGTGTATGTTTCAATGAACCGGCCCACATGTTTTCATTTTTTTTGTATTTCTATTTTTTGTTTTGTCACAGGTACTGAAAAGAACACAAGCTTTGTCAATGTTACTGACAATTCAATGCTCTGTACACTTATGTATATTACATATTCAATCATTTTGTACTTTCTTGAGTTTGATCTAAAAAAAGTTTTTGCTTCTTTGCAGAACACCTCATAGGTGCAATTCTTCATTTACAAATAAAGCCGATATTGTCAGAATTTCATTCATTTTCACTCAGAACAAAATGTGGTTTTATTCTCACTGTAACCTGTTGCCTCTGCAATTTTAACTTTATTGCAAAAAAAAGCCTAAAAACACTGCAACATGTATCACAATTTGTTTGAAAAGCTGCCATAACATCAGGCATTTTAGTAATCCCCCTAAAAAAGCTTATTAAATCATGGAGGAATTGACTAATTAAGGTTCTATTCCATTCAGGTCAAACAGAGTCAGGGTGCTGCTATTGTGAATGTTGGCTCACAAGAGATTAAGTAGTAACTGTGTTTATCCTTCTATTCATATCAAAAAAAGATGCACAATAATAGCAGCCACCCAATATTCATCCATCTTCTCTGTTCAGAACGTCACCTTGTTGCAGAGTCAGTAAACTAAGTATGTTGTAGAAGAGCTAAAATAAATCACATGTTGAAATATATTTTAATCTAGAAAAAGAATAAAGCAAAACCTGCAAATGACACTGACAATTAAAGCCTGACCAATATAATTTTGAGGATTATACCTTTTACCCCTTTTCCACCAACATGAAACGTGTGCTGTTCTGGTTGGCACACTTAATGCTGAACCATTCAGAACCATTTATTTACACCCCTAAAAAAAGGGAAGAAAAAAAGATTCAGATCCCAAAAAGTTGGTTCTCAGCTGCTATCAGAAATAGCAGATTTTCTTTGAACTGAAGGGCCACAGGCTGGAGGTGAACCCAGGTCACTACAATAAGGACGCAGCCTTCAGTACACGGGTCACACGCTCTGCCAACTGAGCTATAGGTCACCATACCCTGTTTTTGTTTTGTTCCTAAATAAGTCACAAGTCACATCTGATGTTGAAAAGTCTGAATAAAAGTCTGTGACCTTGAGTGTGTGTGCTCCAGGGTACTTGCTATCAATTTTCCAAGTTTCTGCTGTGATAAGATTATTCTGGCTGTGAAGGCACCAGACAGTCCGGCAATTCCTTGTGAGTCAGTTGAAGCATGTTTAACCTCTTCCTACAATGTTTATTGACTTAAAATCACCTTCTAAAACTGATTCCCATCATAATGGGAGTTAATTTGCACTATTCAAACTGCAAAAATATGCATTAATCAACGCCCCAAACCTGATGCAACCTGCAAACCACCAAAAATGTACAATTGTCAGGACCAAGCTCTGCATCTGATGAACTCAAGTCCACTATACACTCTGCTTTCAGCTCTATTTTGGTCTCCACTAACTCCTTAAGAAAATATGTCTCTTTAGTTACTAAATACTAGGTGTTAAAAGACACTTAAAAGACATAATTCAAGGTTTGGGTGAAACAGAGCAGAGGTGAAGTGAAAGAGAGTGAATGGAAATAATGGTAGTCTGTGGGGATATTTGATGGACATATTTTATAGAGTGGATGAGAAAGACAGAGGACGAGTGAGACAAAGGCTCTCCTGTGTATCGACCTCGCTGAACCAAGTGTGAACATCTGACTACACACTCACACACACACACACATCAACAAGACGCTCACACTCTTCAGACAGTGACTCACAACTCCGGGGATCATCTGTTAAATTCCTTGACATCTTCAGCCTTGACACACACTTTAACACACACACACACACACATAGACACACACACACAGACACACACACACACACACACACAGTGAGAACCTCCCCTCTCCATTGTTCCTCCTCACTAATGTTTTTTTTAACAGTACCTGCCCTGCAGCAGTCTGGATCCTATATGACATCTTAATGGAGAAGAACAATCCTAAACCTGCTTGACTCACACTCACTCACTACACACACACACACACACACACACACACTTCTGATATACTTGAGTCAATGTTGACTCAAGTATTTCAATGTGTGAGGGTAAATAGGCCCAGGATTGGTGAGTAACAGATAACATATAATGAGACTATGTAATTAGAATACAAAAGAAAGGTG
Source organism: Lutjanus erythropterus (assembly GCF_056507025.1). Taxonomy (NCBI): domain Eukaryota; kingdom Metazoa; phylum Chordata; class Actinopteri; order Lutjaniformes; family Lutjanidae; genus Lutjanus; species Lutjanus erythropterus. Next base: position 24,430,260 of record NC_139339.1, read on the forward strand.
ATTGTATTCAATTACAATTACAATTACAGGAATTAAGTAAAAAAAAAAAAAGGGGGGATTCTAAGAAGAACTACAATGTTAAAATTTTGAATAAAGAACGATATACTTTCATGTGCAAATTCATGATCTCTTGAAAAAATGACTTCCCTACGTGGAGATTTCGACATTATCTTTGCCATTAACATCTAATTTAAAGAAACATTTACAGGTAATACCAACCGCTAATATTAGCTATATGGACCAACAGCTAACGTTAGCTACACAGATCAACCGCTCACATTAGCCACACAGACCAATCGCTGACGTTGGCTACACAGAAGTGTAGCTAGATTAATGTTACTCAACAAAGTGCGTTTAAATGTGCATGATAGCCACTTTTAATCTAAATGTACATTCACATGTAATAAACCCACAGTAAACAGAGGATCACACAGGATCCAAGCTGAATTAGACTGAAAAAAAAGGTAGGAAACCTGAGGAAATCTAGAACCTCTGAAAGGTTCTCTTCAACCTTCTCCACAGTACATGGGTGGACATCTGATCTTCGTACAAGCACCAGAACACACACAGTCATTCATCATCGCCCTGTAACCTTATAACACAGTTCCTCGTGTCTCTAATCACTCCTGGTGTTTCTGTCCTGTTGGAGCGGTGCAGGATCACAGCGAGGGGCAAGTGCCAACACACTCCACTCTCACCTAAAAAAAGAAAATTACAGTCCGACAGATGATTGAATTACAAAGACTGACTTTGTGCTGCTCTCACTCTACTCATCTTGTGCTTTTCACTCCCTCATTGCCGGCTTTTAGGATCCAGTTCTATCATGTTTTTGTTGCCTGAGGGGTAAACAGAGGTGATAAGTAACTAAACACAAATATTTTATTTTGTGCTTTAGTATTTATTTTTCTTGCAACTTTTTTTTTTTTACTCCCTACATTTTAACACAAAAATCTGTACTTTCTCTCTGTTAGATTTTCAAAACAGGCTCATTCAAGTCTTAATTCATATTTGGCACTGGCATTGCATGCTTTCTTCCAAACATGAGGACTGATTTCACCCTGAATGGACAAGACAAAAACACAGAAAAGACTATTTCTTAGTGTATCCATCAGTGCATATCACACACAAAAGGCGCAACAAGATGCAAACAACGAAAAAAGATGTAACAAGACAAAAAACAAGAGGCCAAAAACAACAAAACAAGACAAAAAAGACGCAAGAAAACAAAAACAAGACGAAAACAATGTAAAAGGTTAAAAGGATGAAAACAGCGTATGACACGTAACCAGACAAAAACAACATAACAAAATGTAAGAGGATAAAAACTGCATAAAAGACATAACAAGTTGAAACAGACAGAGAGAGGTAATGGGAAAAAAGATGAGGTTCAGTTCATTTTTCACAGAAACAGACAGTAGTATTATAGTGTTGCTTTTTACTTTTATACTCTGAGTACATTTCAGAGCCTGTACTTTTTCACTTTCACTTGAGTAAAGAATTTGAATCAGTACTTCTACTTTTACCACAGCCTTTTTTACATGAGTATCTGTACTTCTACTTGAGTAAAGAATGTGTGTACTTTTGCTCCCTCTGGTGTTAATAGGGGCTGGAGGTGAATACCGCATGTGAATGTATGCAAATATGTACATGGATGGCTTTTTAAAAGGTATTTTAGAAATGATAAATAAGTGTGTGTTTTGCAGTGGTGACGAGCGGAGACGCAGGAGAGCTGGTGACAAGATACACACAAACATCCCGATCCATTTCCACAACCAAAACACAGCCGTCCTCCCTCCGAGAGCCCTCATGTTGAAGTGTCAGTGACATGTTAGAGGACGGAAACAGCCGCTGACAACCTGTTGTTTCAGTTTAACCGCACTCTTCCACTCTGGATAACTTCCTTCCTCTCACGTGTCAAGATTCAGCACGGACATCTCAAATCAAAAACACACCTCAGCATCATTATTTCATGATATTATATATATATAAGGGATAGTTCAGATTATCTGAAGTGTGGTTGTGTGAGGTACTTATCCACAGTCAGTGTGTTACCTACAGTAGATGAACTGCTGTGGACAGGGTCAGCAGGAAAATGTATTTTAGCCACCTACAAAAATCATTATCAGTTTAAGTGTGCACTTTATTTTGCTGTCAGACAGACTTTTCTGTAGGATAACTGCCGTTACATCAAGCTAGATATAGCTCTTTCCACAGCAACCAGACTCCATTGGCAAAAACAGTAATTTTACCTCACAGAATATTGGCTTTGTTGGTCTACCACTGCCTCGTTACATTTGTTTGTGTTTTTGGTTTCACTAAAGTCACACAAACAAACAGGTCGAGGCAGTGGTAGAACAGCAACCCCCATGTTCTGCAAGTTAAAATTGCAGATTTTGCCAAGGAGTTTTGTTGAGCAAGATAGAGCGATGTTGATGAGTGAGTTAGCTTATATAACAGTGGCTTCCCATCGGAAAAGGCTGTCTGACAGCAAGGAAAAGCAGTGAAGGTGTACACTTTAACAGATGTTTTAAGGTGGTGTTAATACATTTTGCTGCTGACAGCAGCAGATTGCTCAGCTTCCATGCAGGTACTCATCTCTGCTTCTCCAATCTTGTTTTGTTAAGGTCTGTGTTTTTTGATGAAAGCCCTTTTCTGCAAGTGAAAGAAACAAATATCCCCATGGAAAGTCATAATTATGATAAAAAGTTGAACTAAGATAAAGACTTGATTATATAATAATTGTGACTTTTTAGGTCATAAATTTGACTTTTCTACTTTTTGTCCCTTAGTTTCCACTTTATCTCATAATTTTGACTTCTTATTCTCTGTAATTTGGACTTTTTTTTATCTCATGATGACTAACCATGGGTTTTTTTTCCCTCTCAATAGCAGAGATGGGCTTCTGTACTTCTCACTGCTTAGACGTGGGTGGGACTCTGTTGTAAAAGGTGATGTTAAAGATATCCTGATTCAACTATGACAAATACACACACACTCACAGTTCTGGGTAATAAGGATGACTTTCCTTTGAAAAAAATCCAGCTTTTTCTTGAAATAAAATCCTTCAGTTACTTCTTGCCTTCCTTTTTCTGTGCATTTAAAATGACTTCATTCTGTTTCAGTGTAATGCCATCAGTCTGCATCACTGTCTGTCAAATAAATGGATGTCTCAGTTTTGGTAAACGCTCCCTGAGAGAAGGCAGAGTGTGAGGTGAAGAAAGGGGATGATGGTTTGCTGAACTTGTATTGACAGAGGCTGAACTATCCAAACACATTAGTTGGAAGCTGCAGATGCCGGCCGTGTCCCGACTTGAAGTTCAGAGCCTCAGCTTCGTAACACAGGCATTGCAGTCATGCATTTCGTCTCAGTCTACTCACAAGTATCGACAGGCAGAGAGAGACAGACCAGGACAGAGAGACGTGTGTTCTCCTAAATCACTTCTGAGCAAAATACTCGCTTTAACTTATTACAGAGCCTTAACATGTTATTACCAACCACCTCAGCCTGATGTTGGCCTACAGGGGACGCTACACTCTTGGTTCCTGGTAGAACCTTTGATAAAGGTTCCACTTGGAACCCTTTCAGAGGACCCAACATAAAGGGTTATGACCATTTGTGAAAGGTAAACCTCCTGAGGGTGCACAAAGCCTTGGGTTCTACCAAGAACCCTTTTGTATTCCACGGGTTTTATATTCTCACATGGTTCTACTAAGAACCCTTGTATATCCCATGGGTTTTATCTAGAACCCACCCAGTGGGTTCTACTGAGTACCCTTTTATACCTTGAATTAAGACATCTTCGAAGAATTAAACAACTCTGTATGGGGTTCTCTCCAGAATCTCTCGGCCTTTAACGGGTGCTAAAAAGAACCTGCCCAGGGTGTTCTACCAAGAACCTTTTTATTTTCCAAGGATTTTAATTAAAATCCACCCAGGGGGTTCTACATGGAAACCCTTTCTATTCAAATGGCTTCATCTAGAACCCAGAAAGGTTCTGCCTAGAAACCTTATATATTCCAAGAGGGGTTCTACTGAGAGCTCCTTTATATTATGGATCAAAGAACCCTTGACTAAAGAGTTCTCCACCTTTTGAGGGTGCTAACAAGAACCCATCCAGGGTGTTCTACCAGGAACCTTTTGATATTCCTAGGATTTTACCAAGAACCCACCCAGGGCTTCTACAGAGGACCTTTTTTCTTACCAGTGGCTTCATCTAGAACCCAGCCAGGGGGCTTTACCCAGAACCCTGTTATATTCCAAGTGTTTTATCTAGAACCCACTCAGGGAGTTCTACTAAGAACCCTTTTGGAACCCTTAAAATAGAGTACATTTTTATAATGCGGTGGAAACCCTTGATGAAACTTCATCCAAAAAAGATTCTTTGCTTGGAAAGAGTTCTTAATAGAACCCCTAACCTGGGGGTCCATTAGATCAAATGGTTCCTGGTAGAACATCAGCACATCAGGAAGAACCCTTATTTCTATGAGTGTATCAGGACAGGGCTCTAAATTCCATAACCTAAATTTGAATGCGGAGACCAAATGACATAGCACTTTCTATCAACACACCAATTTTCTTTGGTCCCATATTTACAGTTTGTTCCATCATCATTGTGTTTGATCTGGAGTCACCTGTGATCTTATTGCAGAAGTTTCTCCTGCAGCTGAAAATACAGCTGTGTGGCAGGAATGGACAAGATGCAGCAAGCACAAGCTGACAGACCACACAAATATCCTCCATTAACTCCTTAAAGTGTGAGAAACAGGAGGGATAACTGCATACACAGCAGACTGAATAGGTCTCAATTAGAAGGCAACAGCACAACATAATAGCTTTAGTACTGAGATAAATCTACAGCATGTTCAATATTTTATAATCACAGGGCTTAAAGTAAAGAACATTTCAATGCCTGAAATGTGTTCAGGGGTTTAGGAGAACATACTGTCTTGATCTTCTGTTGTTTGTTTTGTATATAGGCCTAATTTAACATTTCGACAGAGACGTAAACAAAGTTTAAGTTTAGTTAACATGTCTCTCTTTGTTTCTTTCTTTCAGTTTGTTGTTCAGCTCAGCCGTCAGCAGCTGCTGGCGTCTCATCTGTATGACGACTGAACTTGATTTGATACTTCAGCTACTGTTCCAAACGAAAACAAATAAAATACACTTGCACAAACAAAACACAAATGGAAGATATTAGAGATACTTTGGTGGTGTAAGATGCTAACAAATATCCTGGTGAGCTGCAGCCTTCAAGCCAGATGGATGACGGATGTCAGCTGTGGTTCATAGCACCAGTGTTTTGCAAGTTCACACTTAAAAAGTGAGTTCAGTTAACAAAAATGAACCAGCTCACATTCATTTCTTCTGTTTTATTTATGTATTTATTTGAAATAGAACTTCCTCCTCCCATTTACGCTGGAGTCTACATAATTACATTACACTAAATGGGTGCAATATTCATGTTTTTGTTTTTATTATATTTTTAAATATGTGTTCATGCACAATGCACATAAACACACCAATAGCTGCAAGTGTGTGTGTATGTGCCAATATAACACAGACGTGCACACACACCCACACACACACACGCACACACCCCTGACCAAATATTTCATATTATTTCTTCTTTATGACTTCTGAGTCCACCTGCAGGCAAACACCTGGACCTGAGACGGCAGAGAGAGGTCTGAGCACAGTGAAAGTGGGAGAGAGAGAGAGAGAGAGAGAGAGAGAGAGAGAGAGAGAGAGAGACAGACAGCAGGCTGAGAATGTTGGCCTAAAGGAAGGCACCAAATACTGTAAGGGAGGGGAGGGGAGCAAAAAAAAAAGGAGGAGACAAAAGGAAAGCTCAAGAGTAAAGAAGAGCTGGTGAGTGAGGAAAGACAAAGACAGCAGGAAAGCAACGTGGAGCAGACAAAGGGAGGAGACGAACAAAAGGCAGGACGAAGGAAGAAGTGATGGTGAAAGGAGTAGAAAAGCACAGAAACACAGCAGCTAAATGTTCGAGTGAATATAAAAATGCTCAGTCATATCAATTATTTACCAGAATGCTTTTAACTTGGGTAACACGCAAAACATGATAGATGATTCTGATATTTGTGGCAGGACCAGCAGACAGCAGCTTCAAATTGGTAACAGGAGGGACATAACTGAACACATCAGGGCTGTACTGAGAGGGGGTCTGTGGATCAAATCTCAGCTGTTACCATGGCATCTCAACACACACACACACACACACACTGGACCCAGATGTCAAGTAGTGATGATGTCACCAGCAGGACCAACAGTATTGACAGGGCTGGGATAAAAGGGCCAGCTGCTCACAAAACTCACAGCTCATGTCATGCAGTCAATAAGTGGGCATTAATACAAAGTTCTGAATGATCAAGTATTTTGTCTTGATTATGTTATCAGAGATTTACCTATAAGGTGTGCGGTTGCATATAAAATAGCAAGTTCTTTCCTCAATTGAGTACTGATAAACCCAGCATGCTAAAAGTAGGGATTTGTGCAATTAGATGACTACACAAATAAACACAGCCACCCTCGCTAGTCAGCACCAGAAATACTAGTCAGTATTTATCAATATTTTATTCATGCATGTTATGCAGCAACCCGTCACTCAACAGGGCTGCAGCCCCATCAGACAGCAGCCCCTATTGGATTTTACTGCTTCTTTTTTTTAATATTAATATATTTGTGGAAAACTCATGATTTTTTTTTCCAGTATCAGATCAATGACAGCACATAAAGATGGATGACATGACTCCACTTCCTCCCACTATGCAAAAGTGAAGCCAAAATAACCCAGATAGGATCACATCTTGCAGTGGTGAGGTCAAAGTTTGTGCAGCAGTGCACAACTGTCAATCACAGCAGAAAATCATATTCTTATTATTCTTAAATCAAATAACTAGTAAATAACATACTGATCTGAAAAATTAACACTTGAAAAGGGGCTGAAAATAACACCCGTCAAGTCTCTCCTTCACAACATCAACAACAGCGTTGCCCTGGTGACAGACTGACAGGCTGCAGGGAACGGTTTGAGACAAGAGAGGGAGGGATTTAATTTTGTGTGGCGTGTAAACCTGGTAACATATTCAATGAAACATCCCCTCTGCCCCTGCACTCTCTCTACGACTCGAGGGGAACGGGATGAACAGGGGATGGCAGGTTACCAAGGAGGATTCCCCCTCAAATTTCCTACTGACCATGAGTTTATCATGACAGTATATCACTAATCTTATTTCATTTCTGTCAAGGATGAAAAAAAGCCCATCATGAGATGCAAACTGTCCATTAAACTCCTCTGTGTTTACTGTAAGGCTCTTTGCTCCACCCTCCTCTGTGTCTGCAGGTTACACTGTTGGCTCACAGCTCCATCCTCTCTACAAGCCAGCAGGATGTATACAATTTGTCTGCCTGCCATTGTCCATTGTCACGTAGCAAGAGACGGGCTGCGGTGAAGCTGGCCTGGACTTCCAAGCAACCCAGGAAATACCAAGCCTCAGGCACACGTACTGTACAAGAAAGGTTAAAAATAAAAGACAAAGGATTGTACAAGTAGAAAGGGTTCTTGAAATTCACCGTGAGGACAAAGCAGGTCAGCAAAGGTACAAAAAGTGGAGACAACTGCACATAAACACTCCACAGAACAAATAAGTACACAGAGTTTTACACTTTAATCCCTTTTTGATGGTACTGACCAAAATGTGTTTTGAAAATGTATATAAGTTAAAGTTCAAATGATGAGAATAACAGAAGGAAATTTAATTTCAAAAGTCAGTATGCATGTACAACATTAAAGCAGATACGTATTTCAGTAAATGGAGTGAAACTGTGGAATTTGCTTGTTCAAATATTTTTATAGAGAAAAACTAATGGAACACGATGGACTTACTGAGTGATATTTATATTAAGGTCATCAATGGTATTTTAGTATGTTTACCTTTTTGATGACTGTATTGTTGAAGCTTTTTATATAATCTGTGAAAACAAAAAAAAGATTGTGTCTATTAATGTTTTATTTATTTATTGTTTTGTTTTTTTCAAATTTGCCATAGTTATCATTGTTATCATTGATTGTTTTGGCTACAATATTAATACAATAATAAATACAAAAATTTGTTACATAAAATATTGGTTAATAAATCGATACAGGATTTTTTTTTGTTTGTTTTGTTTTGTTTTGTTTTTTTACTCCCTAATATCAGTATCAGCTTTGGCCCCACAAATCCAGTACCAGTCAGGCTCTAGTATCAGGCACATCTCTAATACTGGTATCTGAACTAGGGCCACAACTAATGATTATTTTCATTGTTGACTAAACTGTCTATTATGTTAATAGATTAGCTGTTTTGTCCATACAATGTTAGAAAATTGTGAAAAATGTTTCCCAAAGTTCAAGATGACATCTTCAGATGTCTTGTTTTGTCCACAACTCAAAAATATTCAGTTTATTGTCAGAGAGGAGTAAAGAAAGCAGAAAATATTCACATTTAAGAAGCTGAAATCAGACAGTTTTGACCTTTTTTCTTAAAAAAAATACTTGAACCAATTAATCGATTATCAAAATAGTTGATTAAGTGCCGTAGCTCTATTTGGAACAACCCTAAGTTTAATGTTAGACTACTTTATTTCAGACCAGGATCTCCAAATAATGGGATGATATTTTATGGTGATGTTCAGGAAGTGCATAAGTCAGACATTACACGTACCAAATTATTAACTGATGATAATGGGCAGATTAATAGTTAAGTCGACATTAGTTGCAGCTCTATTTTCAGTTCAAAGTAACGAGACAAACTGCTGCAGGCTAGCCTAAATATAAATAGCTGGATAATGATGGTGGCTAATGCTTCACTAGAAGTCATTTCCAGTGCCATCACTTCTTGATCCAATCAACAGTTCCAGCCTAATTACTCCAAAGCTTGTGTTTTGTCTGTCTCTTTCCTCTATTGTATTTGATTAATTGGATTTGTCCCACATCATTGAGCTGCTGGAACGCCCCCCGCTCCATCCACAGTCTGTTGCGTTAAATCAGAGGGGGTCGGGGGGGGGCGTGAGGTCAGCTGATGCCTGTGGCTCCACTTCAAAGATTTGGCAACCCTTAAATAATGTCTCAACATCTTCGAAATTAAGATATCCAAAATCACAACACTGATAAAGAGATTTATTTATTTTGAGTACTGTATCAGAGTCTGATAAATCACTTTTGATGCTGCCTTTTTTATGTTTTCTTTTAAGCCACATAATTTTACATGTATTTTTGAGTGATGAAATAAACCATCTGTCTGTTAAACTGCTTTAAAATGCTTCCTCTGCCCTTTTCCTCCCAGTAAAGACCTTGGAAGCTCTTGTCTGGAGGTCATTTCATGGGGAGTTGACAGAGATCCAGGCTTCCAGCTGGTCCCCCCCTCCACCTCCACCTCCTCCTCTTCCTCCTCCTCCTCCTCCTCCTCCTGCTGCTGCTGATGCTGGGAGCAGCCTGCAGCCTGCAGCCCGGGGCATCGCACACCCTCAGTCTGCCAATTAATCACACTCCTCCCTTCCTCCTCTCCTCTACTCTCCCACCACATGGTCCTTTGTACCCCTCACAGTCCCATTCACAACACTGAAGCTCCTGTATTTTGTACACAAACTTATACTTACGCATTTGTATACTCCAATACATCAGAATAATAAAATTTGTAGTCAGTTGTATTGATAAAATCCTACTTAAAAGAAGCAGGGTATTACCACTACTACTACTAACCGAAGGGATGCTCTTAAAATATTACAGTAACAGACTGAAACAGGCTGGAAATATTACAATGGCAAAAAAAAAAAAAAAAAAAACTACTAGGAAAGACTAATTTCACAATAAAAGTCACAATAAATACCATAAAGACCCCGTAACAAGCTTAAATAATATATTAGGGCTGTTAGGGCTGCTAATAAAAATACCAAAGTATACAAAGTTCGCTCTAATCTTCATAGTGACTTATCCAAATACTCCAATATATCAGAATAATACATTTTTAATCTTTTACTTGTATAAAATCGTATATGTATCACAAATTTTCATAGAAAGAACCAGATATTATTAAGGGTTTAATATTAATAGAAAACCAGAAGGATGCTATTAAAATATTACAGGCTGAAAATATTACAGTGACAACAAAAAGCTGCTAATTAAGAAAGTAAGTTCACAATAAAAGTCGCAATAAATTACATTAAGACCATATAACGACTTTTAGCAATATTGTGTTGCTGCTGCTGACTAATAAAAATAGCAAGATCACTATAAGTCTTATGCTGACTTATATTTGTAATCAAATGTAGCAGAATAATATAGTTTTTATGCTTTTACCTATATAAAATCTGTATATATCACAAAGTCTCATTAAAAAAGCAGGTATTATTAGGGGTGTTATGTTAATAAAATAACAGTAAGGATGCTGTTAAAATTTCACAGCAGAAATCGGCTGAAAATATTTTAATGACAAAAAAAAACCTACCAGTAAAGACAGTCAATTCACAATAAAACTCACAATAAATACCACTAAGGCCATATAACGACCCTTGGCAATATTGTATGGCTAAAAAATACCAAAGTACACAAAGTTGATTATAAACCACTGTCTGTCATATAAAATAAGTCCCTACAGGAATTATATACCACTAAGTAACAAGGTACGCTATGTTTTTTGATATTTCGACATGAAATAAAAGCCAACATGCATCCTCTGGCCGTGTTTACACCGGAACCCCTTATTTGCGAAACTCTCGCGAGGTATGCAAGCGTGATTTCTTGTAAAAAACAATTATGTTTTAAAACGTGACAATGCTTTAATTGTAATCTGGGTAAGTATAGGGACAAAAATCACTTGACTAGTGTTAGGGAAAGGTAATGGTTTGGGTTAAAATAATACCTGTCGCGAGATATTTCTCGAATCTGTGGTTCCCTTCTCAACACGACCCTCTCCCATCACTCCCACACACTCAGACCACACTAACAGCTCCGTGACAACAAACCCAGCTGAGAGCGAACAAGCAGCGAACAACTTGTGAATGAAAGTCAACATGTTCAAAGTGTCTGAAAGCAGAGGGCAGCTTACCTTTGTCGTTTTTCTCCTTTTTCTCCTCCATGTTTAAAACAAATCCTCCTCTCGGACCGGTGACAATAGACGCAGACACAGGGAGGGTGCGCCCGTCAAACCCCCAGCAGTGACTGACTGATAGCTGTGTCGACCAATCACAGGCTGCGTCACAAGAGGCGGGACTACTGTGGCTCATAGCCATGTGGGACACCTTGCTTGGTAACAGGAAGTAGATAATATGTCTAGCATCACTAACCATACTTTGGATCAAATTGGTGGTCTGTCTTTTGTCTTAACATGTAGGGTGACCGGGAACTGTTGCAACAGAGGACAGTTGTAACAACTGTTATTCCATAAATCAGAATAATAAATCAGAATGATACTCATACTCAAGATATAACTAAAACATTTTAAGAACCCAAAGCAGCATGGCATCTGTAACATCTGCACATTGACTCAAGGCAGACCCATACGTAAACACATAAACATAAACAAACAAGAACTGTTATTCAATAAATATGACTAAATAAATAAACAATACTATAATATCATTGTAAAAACAATGCACATTTTCAGAATACTATGCTCACTGAGACAAAAACAAAAGTTAATCAGTGAAATTGAAAGGATTTTTAATATGTTCAACCATCCACTGATCGTGTTGCAACTGTCCCCAAGGTTAGGGGTAGGTTGCAACGTCTAACTCCTTTCCTTTGAACAAATATTGCAAACAAAATTATATAATCTCCAGATATGCGGGTGCTGATAACTCTTGTTGTTTTTCTAGACATGCTGATGAAGAATCTCTTCATTTATTGTTTCAGTTAAATAAAATTTTGTTCTGATGGCCCCAATACTCAGAGTTTTCAGTTTAACGGTTTAAAAATAAAATAAAAATGACTTTAAGCACAGGCCAGGATGTGCAATCTTTCTCTAACCTCACCCAGAGAGTTTTAGTAGCCTCAAACTACATGTCTGTTCAATAAATGCAATAATGTATAATTATGAATTCATTATATTTCAGGTGGAAACCCCTGGAGTTCCCCTGAGGACACACATAGCATCCAGTTTAGATTTAATTGGATAAAACGTTCAGTATTAATGGAAATGTGGTTGTTAAAGGATTAGAAAGGAGGATATGACAGAAGAGAAACAAATTAGGACGAGAAACCAGAGAGAACATGCTGAGACAGCAAATACATTATTAAAGATGAATAATCTTCTTAGTGGAATTCATTTTCTGATCATTATTTTAATAACAATCCAATCAGGGAGGTCATTTTAGTCATTTTGCACAGCTTGAACACAAAACTTTTTATGTGCAAAGTAAATAAATTTAAGCGGTTCTACTTTACAATTATAAGAAAATTAGAAGTTGGTAATAATGTGTTTTTTTTATGTTTAGTGAACACAAATTATTTGTGACTGCGTGTTATATGAACATGAAGATACTGAGCACATATTTTTGCAACTTTTTTTTAGTCCATTCAACTCTAAAAATATATGCTTAAACATTTTATAAACATTTAGATGTACACTGTAAAACTGAATGCTGAAATGAATTGTCTCTAGTAAGCAGTGAAAACTAGGTTCTACCAGCTTAAAAATGTTGAGTGCCAGTAGAATTTTACTGCTTTTGCATTTATTTAACTCAGGATTTTCAATTAAAGAGTAAAGGATCCCTAAAAAGGTCCCTACAAGCCAAATATTTTAAACTGTTTTTTAAAAAAAATCTTTATTTTTTATTTATTACTCTGTTGAGTTTACTCAAAATGAAATTATGTGTTTTTATACTTAAAATTTATTGAGTTCTGTTAACTTATTGCAATATGAGTTGAAGGTGAAAATTCTGAATTGCAATTACTGACAATATTCAAGTTGGCTTAATTAATCATTTTAATTTAATTGTAATCGGAGTACGTGTACCCTTAGATAACCTCAGACTTTTAAGTTTATGAACTCCAAGACAATTGTGACAACTGATTGCCTCAATGTTTTGAGTTCTGCTGACTTATTTGGTTTTTTACAGTGTATTTAAAATCTAAAAGTTAACTGAGCTTGAGAAAACATGTTCATTAAACTAAGATATTAAGTTGAATTAAGTAATCCATAGGGTTTACAGTGATTCTTCTACATTAGAATTTCTGTTTCTATGAAGGTCCATATACAGAATACAAGAACTGCGCTCAGTCTGTGGTGGCGATGGAGAAAAACACAAAACGCAAACGATGGAGACAAATATTGTTTCTCAATGTGACTCTTACACCACAGGCTCTGATCAGTGTGAGAAAGTCGTCAGTGTTGTTGTCTCTAGGTCAGAGGCCTGTTTGTCTAAAGAGATGAAAGGTCTCTGTGCTTGTGTAATCCAGCCTGGGTGGGTTTTCCTGCACTCTCTGCTCTGATGTAGCATCACTTTGTCTGCAGGCTTCATGCTCGGTTTGAAGCTGCAGCTCATATTAGCACTTGTTGGATGACAGTTCATATCTTTATTGCAAGTGGCCCACATCTGTACCCAGTCTCCCATGGGAGATGAAGCAAATGAGAAAGTGTGTCATCCTGTGTTGCATCACATTTGGAGCCTTGTAACACAGTGTGTAATCATTAACTTGCAGGATGTATCACTCCAAGTTTCATCAAAATCAGACCAGTGCACTCTGATCATGACTCTATTGTTCATCTAGATGTTAGTAGATTGCTAATGCTGAGGTGAGCAGGCCTGGGGAGTAATGGATTAAAATACAAAACAGGTGATTGTATTCCACTGCAGTTACAGATAAAAAAAAAAAAAGATGTAATTAGATTACAGATACAGCAAGTAAAAATTGGGATTGTTAGCGGATTACAATTTTAAAATACATTTTAAGATAAAGAACAATATACTATTACGTGCACGTCACAAGTCTCATCACGACTCTGGTATCAGCAAAACCAGCTAATGTGGCCTCTGCCAATTCATTATCTCTTGAAAAAATATTTTCATCAAGTGGAAAATTTGCCAATTCACATTAGCTAGCTAAATATTTTAATACTAGCCTGGCTTACAGCTCTTTGTGCAATTTAAAATATCAAATGAAGTTGGAAGTTCTTGTGTTGCTGTCTGTAATTTTTGACCCGTACATTTTGCATACCACAATCCATTTTATGTTGACCACCTCGTAGTTTTAGGGCAAAATGATCTTTTGTATAATTTTTTCCAAATGTTTTCACGATTCTCTCCTGCAACCAGATTGGACGTTTTTTGGACTGGTTCAAAACAAAGCGTATCAAAGGAACTGATCCTTCCTAAGTCCCGCCCCTTTTTACTATGTGTTCCAATAACAATTGAGCAAACTTGCCAGATAACTAGCTAGCTAATGATTGATGCAGATAAGCTAGCTAGTTAGTTAACTCAAGATGCAAATATATGTTGCTTTTAAAGGCCCTCCAACATCTTTTCACCCTCTTCAAAATGTAGTTCTCTTTTCAACATAGATTAGCCAAGCACATAGCATCTCTAAGTACAGGAAACAGGAAAGGAGAAAATTGACTAAGGTATCAAGCTTGCTCCACTGGAGTACAGAGCAAAAAGGGGCGGGACTTAGGACCCACTCAAAAAAATAACAGTTTTGTCAATTTTGTCAATCTTTGGGCTTGCGGGGAAGGTCTCAAGTATTTTCAAGTCAAAATGCTCAGGTCCAAATGAAGTCTCAACTGGCAAGTCTTTCTTTTGATTTCGTAAAGTCATTGAGTCTGACTCAAGTCCATCTCCTGTCATTCCAAAAGTAGACTTTTGACACTCATTTAACAAACTCGCAGCGACTCTGTGGTTTGGATAAAGCACTTTAATAGCAGATGAATATTAGAAAGAGGACATGACGCTTTATGACAACAGTTAGTGTGTTACTTACAGGAGCAAAAATCCATTTGACACTCAGATTAAACTCAAAATTTGATATGTTTCTCTTCAAAAGAAAAAAGAAAGCTCTTCTTGGTGATGCTATTCATTCAACACTACACCCTTTAAAGATTTCAAAATAAAATCCCTTCCTTGATATTGCAATTAAATAAATACCTAACACAAGCTAATGGAAGCAGCTGACCCGGGCGTTTCGTTTGACACAATTTGAACCAAAAATTAATCAACCACTCAAACCACATTGATGATAATGTTTTCATACATGTCTAATCGGAGGTCAGTGGACAAACCCCATTTTCCCACCCTCATGCATGCCTGAAGAGTTATACACCATGGCTTGTATACAGACAAATATATCTGGTATATGTCCAGTATATGCTCACATACATCGTACGGTATGTTAGTTGGCGAGTTGATCGGTCCAGAAAATCATCAAGCAAAGCTGATGGACTTCAGCTTGAACATGGAGCTTTTACAACAACGCTTTCAAACAACAAACATATAAAGAGTTAAACCTCTATAACACAGTTAGAGTATTGAGTTTTTAAATCAAGCAAGACCCCACTTGTTACGCTTAAGTGCTGCTGCAGGTCTGTGAAGCTTAACAAAGTCAACATGGGCTTTTTTTTTCTGGTAACAAAATCATGATTTCTCTCAGCTGTGTCTCATGATTGGTTTTAATGATCCTTTCCAGAAGTCAAAAATAGCTTATAAAAATAATTTCTTTTTTTTTTTTTTTGATGTGAGTGCATGTCACTCTGGCAATGTTGCATGTTTGACACCTTTGCACAACCTGAAACCTTCTGTACTGCATGTTTTCTGCAGGGCAAATCCATTTTTTTTTTTTTGTTTAACCCCCGCTTCCCTCCCCCTGAATCTGTGATTCACTGCCATGTTGTGGCCCCTATCCAGCCCTGGCTCTCCTATCTGCGCTGATTTACGAGATGCTTGTGTAAGATATGGGACCGCATTCAAACATATCGGGGCACGCATATCAAAACTACCCAACCGCTCTTTCCTAAGTTCTCCGGCTGAAAAGAACATGAAGGAAAATTGAAAACAAAGATGATAAGGTGCTTTTTGAGAAGCTGGAGTCCTGTCTTTGGCCTTGACATGCTTGAACAGAAAGTCTGCAGTTTCTTCACTGTCCTGGAGTAATGGCAAGGGTGTGAAAATGAACTGATCTGACAATGTAACAGTCACTCAGTGCAGGGAGTAAAATGATGGAGAGACAGCAAGAGAGAAAAGGCAGAGCAGCAAACATGATACGTAAAGACAGATAAGATGATAAACCCTGAAAACAAACTGAAAAAAAGTCGAGATAGATAAGTCGAGATTGACAGAGTGGAAGAAGGAGCACGTAAAACAGTCCGAACCAAAGAAACCTGGAGGAAGGCTTACACGAGAATTAGAAAAAGCTGTTATGAAAGCGTCGAGATGGGCGGGAGGCGGGGGGAGGATGCAGAAACCACATGGGAGGCGAGGAGCATCAACACAGGCCATGCAAACGCAGCTCCTCGTCCTCGTCCATAAGGTCGTCAGTCAAACATTCGGGCCATACAAAAAGCGAAAGATGCTGCCTCAACATCATGAAAATGTTCCCGCATTAGAGCGCCTCTCCGTGGCGTCGCAGGCAGATGGCATGGCGGTTTACAGGTGGAAAGTAAGGGTATCATGGCGGTGCATATATAGATATTTCAGATGGGTTGGTTTTCTTTTTTTGCTTCCCTCCCAGACAGGATGGATGTATGTTGAGATGTTGCTTTTTTTCCGTCTTAAAAAAGGCGTGCCGCCTTCTTCAGATCATTCTTCTTCCAGAGGGCCAGGCGGTCGAACTGCTCCAGGGTCATGCCGAAAACCTGCTGGAAGTCCTCAGGAGATAGGTGTCTCTGGAGAAGCAAAACATAAACAGAAACAAATATACTTACTTTAAGCAAAGTACTGTTGGAGCTTACAATACAATGTCACTACAGATTGTCTTGTCTTGTTTTTACATAATTTCTCCACTTGTTACGTCTTATTACATTGTTTTCATATTGTTACATCTTGTTATGTCGTTTGTGTGCTGTTACATTTTTATGTGATATTTGATATCTATCTAAATCTATTAGCCATATTAGCCACCATGAGCTACTGGGCATACCAGGTCAAATAAGGCTGTGGCAGCAAAACCCCCGAGTTTACTGTACTGAACAAGTGGGTCTTTTATTGCTTGTGAATGTAACTTTTCATTTGTATGAGTGAGATGGTGCTGTTACCTCCACAACAAGAGGATGGCTGACTAGCTTTATAGCAGTACCACCTAGCTTAACACTACAACTTTGGATAGAAAGAGTCAGCTGTCAAGACCAGAATGGCTGTCTAGCTTGCCAAAACTATTTACTGTATGTGCTGTATGAAGCTGGATGTATGTATGCATGTATGTAGCTGTATGGTAAATCAGTAGCAGACTGGACTCACACACAAGACATTCATCCAATCCTAAACTCATGTTTGTGTTCACTGTATAAGCAGGCGTTACATTGCCTTCTGTGTTGAGGTTTAACACACCAGATTCAATTCCATGTCTCAGAAGTTCATCCAAACAAAACTGTTATCCAAAACCCGGCCTGGCTCACGTTGCAGACACTCACTTAATCCTCTGTAAATGTCAGAAATATACCATGGAACAAAAACATGCATGGTATTGATTTAGACCCCGAACAAAAGCATACGCAACTTTATTGGAAATCTTTGGCTGTACACTGTATTTGTGTGTCTCTATGATGACAGTAATAGTAAATTAGAGGCCAGCTGTTGCTGTTTGAGAGACAATCACCTGGTTTTCATAGCAACCAACAGAAGGTATGTGGTTTCCTCCTTGAGGCAAAAACATACAGACTGACCCTGTTGCAAGGGTCTTGTGGTCCATTGGTCCTAAGATTCCAGGGTCTTATGTTCCCAGGATCCTATGCTTCCATGCTCCTAAGTACCCAAGATCATATCTCCCCAGTTCTAAGTTCTGAGGGTCCTAACTTTCCAGAGTCCCATTTTTCCAGGGTCGTAGATTCCAGTGTTATGTTCCCAGTATCCTAAGTTTCCAGGGTCTTACCTTAAGTTCCCAAGGATTTAAGTCCTAAGGGTACTAAGTTCCCAAGGCCCTAAGTTCCCAGGGACTTATGTTCCCAGGGTACCATGTCCCCAGGGTCCTATGTTCCCAGGGTCTTATGGTCCCAGGGTCCTCTGTTTTTATGGTCCCATGTTTCCAGGGTTTTAAGTCTCCAGAGTCTTTTGATCCCATGGTCCTAAGTTCCCAAGGTCCTATGTTCCCAGACTCTTAAGTCCCTATGATCATATGTTATCAGGGCCCTATGTTCCCAGGGTCATAAGTTCCCAAGGTCCAATCTTCCCAGTGTCCTAAGTTCTGAGTGTCCTATGTTCTCAGAGACCTAGGTTATAGGCTAACCCCTAACCCTTTACCCTATCCCTAACTGCACCCATAACCCTAACCCATTATGTGATATAGATTTGGGGAACAGTCTTTGTGCTAAGCTAAGGCTAACTATATCCCGACTCCAGCTCTGTGCTTAACACAGAGACATTAATTGTGCACTAGACACAAAAGCATTCTGGCTGATACTTGTTAGCTCTGTCTCTTCACACAGCAGCCACCAGTAACACTTCAGAAATATCCCATTTGGTTGTCTCGCCTCATCATAGTAAAGTGTCTCTCTTGGCTCTGAGGTTGAGTTTTGATAGGGGTTTAGCTGCTGATTAGTTTGGGTAAACCGACACCACTTCGGGGTCAAGGATCAGGAGCAGTGGTGGGTAAAACAGAGGTTGGAATACTTCTCTCTAACACACACACACATTCACACTAATGACAATATGACTCCAATCTAGTGATCCCAACCACAAAGGAGATCTCTTGCGTCAATAACACCTTGGTATCCCGACGGCCTGACTCCTCTTGGGACAATATTCTCATAATCCCAAGGCTCACAGGCAGGTCTCATGTTAGGGTTACTGAAGGTTTAAACATTTTAAAAGGGGTGTTTTTTTTAAAAAAAAAAAAAAAAAAAAGGAGAGGAAGACCATCAGTGCTAGACCACAAGAAAAACCACAATGTGAAGTTTTTAAATGTGCTTTTTTTATCCTATGTGGAACATTATTTGAGACTACTTTACTAAAACATTTCCTGTTTTCCACTGAAGAAACTTAATGAAAGTTCTGAATCTGTAAATGGGTAGTGTAAGAATAACAGATGGAGGAAATTAGGTATTATGGGACATTAAGTCCAATTGTGCTTAATTTTTTTTATAAGACATGCATGTGGGTTAAACTTGCTGTGACCCAGCAGAAGAGCAGGTAATGTGATACAACATCCATACTACTGCCAATTATATTCGCATTCAATAAAAACCCACAATTTATTGACTTTATTTAGCACGTCACAGCTTGAACTCAAAGATTTTTCTTGCACCACAAAAGCAATATACCCATATGTCATTGCTGGATGTGTCATTTCAAAACCATGGGCACTAAACTGCTGCTGCAACAGCCTCTGTTCTCCTGGTTTCAGGCTTTCCACCAGATTTTGTGACCTGGCTATGGGACTTTTTCTCCCATTCAACTACAAGAGCATTAATGAGGTCAGGCATTCACTGAGCCAGACTTTATCACCCAAAGGTGTTGGACGGAGCTGAGGTCAGTGCTCTGAAGAGGTCATTCAAGAACCAATCAGACACCATAAGTGTATGCTGTAACATTACATTACTGCATTCATGTGGTGAGGGAATAATTGAAATGAAGGGTTCCAAACTGGAAAAATCCACATAAATGAGTCAGGTCAAGTCAGAGCAAGTCACAACTCAGAAAGTCGGAAAAAATTTTAGTTCATGACCTGCTGAGCTGTTGACATCATATGTGCAGAAACACAGCAGACTAAAGTAAATGCTTGGTGGATGGAAGTAGTGTGTTGTGTGATGTCTTCAGAAGTGGCATATGACCAAGTGCAAAGATACTTTAAAGAAATAAAGGCACGGAAAAGGCAGGGAGAATCCAGTTGATTTTCAAAATAAAAGACCCCATGCAGACTCACAATCATAAAGACAAACAGAAAATAAACAATTTAACTACGTAGCCTGCTTATCCATGGTAGAAGCACAAAGAGCAAGGAAAGAGGATTTACTCAACAAAATCAGAGCAAGTAAACATAATCAGATGGGCAAAATGCTCCGCTACTGAAATGCTGCTGGTGGGAATTGAAGTCGCCTGCATGACGGAATAAACCTGTGGTGCAGTCATGACACGGCACAGCCAAGCCTGGTGTAAATTACAGGTTAATGTCTTTTGTTCAGAGAGAGCACATACAGGTTGAATGAATTGTAGCAGCTCAAGAATTGAACCCTGGGGAACTCCACAAATAGTAGCTCTGGTCCACAAATGACCTTTCTCAATCCTTTCCGCTCTATGTTCCAATGACAGTTGAGCAAATTGGTAACTTGGTCAACTTTCTTCTTGCCAGTTTCCTGTACTCAGATACAGGTCGTAATGGTGATCAACAATTGACAGTGAAACATCACTGATGGAAGATGAGATCACTGTCGATATCAGCTGGTGAGCAAGCCAACTTTTTTCACTAGCTGGCATTGAAAAAGTATCAGTACTTTGTTACTTTTGACCATGTTAGTCCAACATACATGTCCATACTAGGTTTAAAAGGTCCTAGGTCTCGGCACCACATGTTTAAGTTACACAACATAACGCAAGGCAATTCAAGAATTTAGTTAAGTTAGTAGTTCATCTTCATCTGAAGCATACTGAGGTCTTGAGGGGCTTGGCTCCAATCATGACAACCCACTCTAGTCAAAAGTATACCAAAGCCACCCCCTGTCCACACACTTTTGGCCTTACAATATATCTGTTTCCTTTAAAAAAAAATTGCAACCATTTATCCAGCTTTTCAAAAATTGGACATGGCACTTCTCTAAGCTGTGGCTGATACTTTTATCCCACCTGGCTTAGCCGCCTGGCTGCTTCACCCAAACTGCATAATTCTGATGTTCAAATCATTCTTTAAACCACAGTGAAACATTTTCTCAGGCTTTTTAATGACCCGTGGGTAGGAAGGGGGAAACGACAGAGCAGGCAAAAGAAGATTCGAGCTCACCTCCAGTCTGGTGCGATCTACGTCTCTGGGAAGCTTCACTTTCACTCTATGCGTCACTGCCAGAATTTCATAAGGGTAGATCTGGCACATACAAAGTAAGCATTGTGGGAGATTAATTAGGGAATACAATTATAATCCAGTATCCAAACAAAACTGCCAGGAATATTACTTGTAAAGCATTAGCAAATGAGGGAGGTCTTACCTTGTATTCTGAGAGCAAGGAGAGAAAAGAGGGAGAGAAAGAGAATTAATCCGGAGGAACAATGAGTTTTTATTTGAATAGCAGACCCATTATGAAAACTACCATAATAGAGCCTGAAAATAAATTACACCTTGTGGACTCAAATCTCTTCAAAAATATTGGGTTTCAAAGGCGTCAAAAGCATTATAAAGGGTTGTTCTGCACACACAAATACACAGTTATGAGGTTGGCATCTGATCAACTCCAGTCTTTGTCTAAGATAGAGCCAGGACTGTACACACACACTTGTAAACACACACCAATAATTCTGCAGCTGGAAAAATGACATCACCTCTCCATGTCGTTACCTCCAGTAATTGATCTGGAGCCAGAGCTGCAGGGCTCTGCATGCTTGGTCACAATGTAATCATAGATTGTAAACGGACATTAGAACTGCACTTAAAGGAGAGTCGACTAGGGCATTTTCACATTTTATCGGTTAGAACTTTAGCTGATGCCATAATCTTAAATTGGGCCAGTGACCTAGAATCCAACATTCTGGAAGTAAAAGTCTGTTTCAATTTCTGCACAGACAACGTTAAGTGTGTTAAATGAATGGTTCTTTGATTTAAAAGCCGAATGTACAAGCCTGTTCACATAAAAAAGAAACTGAAGGAGTCATTTTGACTTCTAAGTAGTACTTCCATAGGGATCATCCAGTAACTGAGCTAAAAATTCTGTTGCATGTGTTGCTAATAGCCCAAGGAAGCTAAAGATTAGGCTCAAGAATCAAACCCTGGGGAACTCCACAGGTCATGGTTATGGTCAAAAAATGACCATTTTTATATGTTCCAATGACTGTTGAGCAAATTGGTATCTTGGTCAACTTCCTTCTTGCCAGTTTCCTGTACTCAGATATAATATATGCTAGGCCCATCTATGGTGAAAAGAAAAACAAATTTGGTAGATATAATTAAATGACATTACTGGGAGACCTGCAAAGTGACATATATTCACATCTTAAGTTAGTTAATATTAGCAAAACCCTTGCTAGCTAGTTAGGGTTTCATTAATCATTAGGTAGCTAGTTAGCTAACATTTTGCTAACATTAGCTAGCATGTTAACTAGTGTTAGCAAACTTAAGATGTGACCCTGTACTTCACTTTTACAAGAAAACAAGATAGTTGACACGGGTAGCTCAACTATATCTGAGAACAGAGCAAAAAGGGGTGGGACTTTGGAAGGGTCAATTGAGGACTGTGCTACAGTAGATAATCTTACCCAATTTGTTGAGAGGTATGTAATGTCCAGGGTATTAAATGCCGCACTACAAAAATAGTGTTTTACCTGAATAAGTGCTCAAACAAATGTCATTTAACACCTTTGCTGGTGGTCTGAAGCCAGACTTTAATTTATTCTCAAAGCTTTTTACAATAAAAAAATGTGAATGAATGAATTTTCCCAACAAAAGGTTGATGAGAGAATCTAATCCTGATAAAATAAGCCAACCCCTGACTTCACAACTCTTTCTCAAATTTCTAACTTTCACTTTTATTTAAAAGGATGTTGAACATTTAATTTGCAACATTTGTGGAAATTATTTTTTTCATTATTAATCTGCAGATTATTTTATGAAAAATGCCTGTCACAATTTCCCAAAGCCGTTTGGAAAGGCTTGGTTTGTCCCAAAAAAATTCACTTGACAAACCAGTAACATTAAGTAACAAAAAAGTAAAATTAAGTAGCAAAAGTCATTTAGTGACAAAAGTAACATTAAGACGTATGCATCAAAGAGAGGAAATGAACAGCATTAATTCTTTTTCACTCTCACCTCTCATTCCTCCCCAGCTCTGTGAGTCTGGGTCCACTTCATCCTCCACCATCTCAGCAGCCTATAAGAACACACGCACACATAAACAGAGACCAGTTAGACCATCATTCAGATGTCCTGCTTCATGTTGCCAGGAACATTGCTGGTCTTTATCAAAACTTCGGTTCATCCAGAACCCTTTTAGTCACTGTTGTTGCCTTTGATTTGCTCACATTCTTTCAGGGTGAACAAGAGGAAGTGAGTGACACATTCTTTTGATGGTGAGCTTACATCACTAAGTTTGGAGAAAGTAAAATAGTGACTAAAAATAGAGGGAAGAATTGATGTTGATTTTGTCATTTATCCACTAGTGGAGCTAAACTGGCTCTAGGCCAGCAATTCAAAACAATTTAAAAAATATGTTATTAAAATTCAAATCCACAAAGATTTAACAGCCTGTATAGACATTAGATAGAAAGCTAATTAGCTAGCAAGCTAATGTGGGTTTCAAAGTGTGAGATAATTTGTCTGTCGTTTGTTAGCCAATTATTACTTTAAGTTACTTTACTGCTTTATGTAAATGGGGTTTGAAATCAAACAACTGGCTAAATGTAAAAACATATTTTCTCTCTATATACAGAAAAGTTAGTTAGGGTCAGAATAAGCCCAGGGCTATACAACTCACACTGCACTTATACTACCCTTAGTTAACGTCTATTGGAAGAGCAACTAATTGTTACCATTCTGATACGTTCCATGCCCCATTTCACACTGGCACCTTTCAGCTCTGGTTTAAGTTGATTTTCAGGGGACAACTCTGTAAACTTGGGGCTAACCCTGTTTCAGCCAGTTTGTTGTAGCTGAAAAAGAATCACACAACTGCAAATTAATTTCAGTTTGACTTTAAATGGAGCTTGAGCGCTATGTGACTCTGTATGTCAGCAATGTGCTTGCACAAAAAGATACCGTATATGCCAAGTATAATGTTACATACAGCGCCACATTTAATAGAAAAAAATCTCCCTTCATTCTTCTGCCAACACACAAAATCCACCGTGTCAACAACACTAACCAGGAATGTCAGCAAGTGAAAAATAGTTCAATACACTTTGCGCCATGAATCTGTCGTGGCTCCTTAGCTTTCATTTCCTTCTCTATTCTGTTTTGTCTGCCTGTCCTCCATCCGTCAACAAACACAGAGGGAGAGCAGCAATATCACATCAGCGGATGATAGACTAAATACCCCCAACGTCCTCATAATAAACCGAGCCCGCCTCGTGTGGAGTGAATGGCACCGACTGACCCCTGTGTAATCTGATACCAAAACTGTAAGCGGAAAGCTTAGAGAGGTTGAGTTTTAAATGACGCAAAACCTTTAAATGGTCTTAAATTCTGCTCTGAGGTTTCCTGTGTTGATTAGCAGAGGTTGTGCATACTTTGATAAAATAATAGTATAAAAACAGATAGACAGAGCTCGGATAGGAAACAGGACTACCCACAGTGCCCTAAAATCCAACTACTGTCAGATCTCCCCAACACCTCAGTTAGCTCTTTCTTCAAAAGGCCTCTGATCCATCGCCGTGCTTGGTTTCATCCCCTCAATATGGTGACAAGCACACCCCATTTCCCTTAACAAGTCACAGTGAGTCAAATTCTCAAAGTTCTCAGTACAGCTGCCAACGCAAATCAAGCGCACCCCCTGTCGTGGCTTGAGCCCCGCTCGTGGCTTTGAGCCCAGGCTTTATGGTGCCAGACTTGAATTGGATGGGAATAAAGCACTCTGAGTCTGGTTATTATTTAATTTGGGTTAGAGAATAGTGTCATGTTGGCTTGGTGGAAATACAAAAACCCTGATGCTAGATGGGACAGGCAAGGGCATAAATTATGACGTTGGTAGATGGGTTATAGGATTGTGAGGCTTTTATTGCTAATTGGGTCTATTCATCAAATCATTTTTGTTTATATGGCGCCAAATCGTGACATAAGTTATGTCAAGGCATTTTTCATGTAGAGCAGGTCTAGACTGTAATCTTCATAATATTATTTACAGAGACTCAACAATTCCAACCATGAGCAAGCACTTAGGTGACAGTGGTGAGGAAAAACTTCCTTTAAAGAGGCAGAAACCTGGAGCAGAACCAGGCGAGGGCAGGCCGCCATCTGCCGGGACCAGATGGGTTGTGCTTAGCAAATAATTTCTGAGTTCTTGGAACATGTCACGATCACTAGATACAACCCCAATTCCATAAAAGTTGGGGCATTGCATAAAACATAAAAAAGCAGAATGCAATGATTTGCAAAACATTTTTTCAACCTATATTCAGTTGAATACAGGACAAAGGCAAGACATTTAATGTTCATTGCTTTTTGCATTTTAGGGACTGTAAAATCCCTAAATTTGTACAGTTTTATGTTGAGGAATGTTGTTCTAAAACCGCTGGACTGTTTGCCCACGAGAAGTGGTGACCCTCACCCCATCCACGGTTGTGGATGACTGATCCTTTCGAGGATACTCCTTTTATACCCAATCATGATACAGTCACCTATTAGCCAGTGGAACGTTCCAAATGGGTGTTTTTTGAGCATGCCACAATTCTTTTGTTGCTCCTGCCCCAACTTTTTTGAAAGGTGTTGTATGAATCAAATTCAGAGTGATTGTTTATTTACAAAAAATAATAAAGTTTATCGGTTTTAAAATGAAATATCTTATATTTGTATTGTATTTCATTGCAGTCAGAAGATTAGACAGGTTGGAATCAAACCTCCCGTTTAGTCAAATGTCATTTGAAGTGAACACAAAAATGAAAGCTAAAATGACTACCCAAATTGTCAGTTGTTAACACCCAATACAGTTTCCAGTTCTTCCTTCAACTTTGCCAACTTATGAAGTTTGTTTATTTGCCCCCTTCAATATCAGGACAATGCCCCCAACTCTAACTAAATCAAGCCCTTGTGCAGTGTCGTTTTTGGCTGATCTGTCCAAGTTACAGGAAGTTCCATGGATTGTTTTGAACCCAAAGACTGTTCAAACCAAGCACACATTTCCTGATACATCTCATGTTTGCGCACATTCATTGTGGCTCACCTTGTAGATGCCGTTCCGTCCATATCCGGGTAAGGACGCGGATTTATTGTAGGGGAAATCTGCAGAAAGAAAAACAAGTTATTCATATTTTACTCTTTAAATACTGTTCAGGATCTGTTGTTGAGCTTGTGACTGGCTACTCACTAGGCTGGGAGGTGTCAGTGGGCAGACTGCAGGTAGATTTGCGAGGATCCAGGTCTTCTGCCATGTGTCCATCTATTTCGCTCTTTAAGATCATCCAACTGGTCCTCTATAGAAAGAAATAGAGACGGACAGAGAGAGCAACAGACAGAGAGAGACAAGAAAGATGGAAAGAAGTGATGGATGATGGAAAAGTATGAGTTAGTGAATTAGTAAATGGATGTACAGTATTTGCAAAGTTTAAGAAAATGACTTGGAAAGAGGCAGATATGGACACACACATACACACAGACCCACCTTGCTATCCTCCCCATCCTGCCAGGATGTTCTAGAAGCTGTAAAACAGTCAGATGTTACAGGATGTCACAGTTAATGTGCCGGATCATCTGCCTCTCAGCTCCACTGTACTGCACTATTAACTCTACAGTAAATCACCCTGCCCGGACCGTGACATCATCAGCTGCAGACGGCATCTACAGGGAACTCTACACGCACTGTGGAACTGTGCAGTAAAACATTTATATCAACACTGTGCTTACAGGGCTGCACTGACATTTTGGGAGTCTGACCCATTGTTCACCAGAGCAACAATTACAGTCCTGATTATGCCAAAATTTTAGATGGATATCCATGTTCCCATGAAGAGGATTGAAAATGGCCTTTGTGAAATCTTCACCATCACAAATACTTGATCCACGACACTTTGTTTTGATAAGAATCAGGATTTCAATTAAATTTGCTCAGAGTAATCCTGACCTTTCTTAACTCCAGTGCCGCTATCAGACCTGTTCTTGAGCAACTTGGTTGGCCTCCTCTGTGAAATTACTATAGAATAAAGAGTCATTTTACAATAAAAAATGTCCATATTCTTTGATTTCTGATTCTCAAGTGTGAATATTGTCTGGTTTCTTTATACATCTAAGAAAATTTTTACCTGTACTCCAGCAACATGTTCTTGCTACCAATTTATCAAATGCGGCAACTTGGTCAGTGACCCAACGCTTCAAGCTATAATCTAATGTCAGTTTTGCACCTGCAGGGCTCCATGATCAACTTAGCAATAACAAATATGAAATGTCTGAGTAGACTTTCAAAACAGCACAAAGGCAATATATTTAATGTTCAAACTGATAAACTTCATTGTTTTTTCTAAAGATACTCTCATTCTGAATTTAATGCCTGCAACACTTTCCAGTAAAGTTGGGACAGGAGCAACAAAAGACTGGGTAAGTTGGGGAATGCTCAAAAAAGACCTGTCTGGAACATTTCACAGGTGAACAGGTGAATTAGTAACAGGTAACAGTAGCATGATTGAGTATTAAAGGGGCGTCAACAAAAGGTTCAGCTGTTCACAAACATGGATGGGGTGAGGTTTACCACTTTAGGCAAATAGTTCAGCAGTTTAAGAACAACATTTCTCAACACCAAACTGCAAGAATTTAGGGATCGCACCATCTATAATCTATAATATCATTAAAAGATTCTGAGAATCCAGAAAGGTTTCTGCATGTATGGGGCAAAACCAACAGTGAATGTCTGTGACCTCTGACCCCTCAGGCAGCACTGCATTAAAAACTGCTTTAAAACACACATAATTGTATAAAGGATACTACATGGGTTCAGGAACACTTTGGAAAACTGTTGTCAGTTAACACAGTTTATCGCTGCATCTACAAATATCTTTCCCAAGTTTTTTTGAAATTAGGATTGTACTCATTACCACTCATTTATATGACAATGTTAAACACATATGATCGCCTAGCATACTCATGCTAAAGCATTAGCATGTACACTGGACAGATGTATCTAGAAAATTTTGGTGACAACCCTCTTTTCAGGCATCTGATAACATCTGACAACAGGCCAGTACTCCCAAATGTATGTGCAGTCTATTCAAATGCAATGTCACTTTACACCGCTCCAAGGTTAACCAGATGAAGATTTTTTCCCTCTTTTTGGCAGACAGTGCACACCTTGTCAGTGACCTCACGTCTGCTTGGATGCATACAATCAAGATGCTGACAGCCACCTCATAAATCTGTAGGACCTTGCCATATGCAGCTGATTTACTTGTCATATGTAATAAAGATGAATACTTCCTTGTGTGATAGAGGTGATAAAAGCTCCTTGGACCCCTATATCAGTGTGTGCACATATAGCTTGAGGGCAGCTACAGTGAACAGTGTACACCATAAATTAGACACACAAACAGAGGTGAGGGGAGAAACACAGTGACTGAAACAGTGATCAGTACAACACTAATGTCACCGTACAGAGTGAATCATGTACCCAACCAGTCACAGTGGACACACAGTCACAACATCACCACTAAAACCAACAAATGAGCTGGTGAGATGAGTGCGGACATGCATGAACGAGGCGAGCAAATTAACACCCAAGTTCCCTACTTCCAACTATCAGTTCCAAAGTCAGATATTGAAATTTGGGGCAATTTTTTTTTTACAGATAAGACTTTTTTTTTCTAGGATTAAAAAAAAAACAACACAAGTATGTATTTCAAGTGTAAATCTGCAATTTAATCAGGTATTGCAGAAAAATGTTGCTGCATTGAAATTATGACTTTAAGCAACTAAAAAACAATTGCAATTATGGTTTAAAAAAAGAGAATATTGGGCCACCCCGGTGACCAAATGGGTAACATTTTTACTATGTAATTGCAATGTCCACAGTTTGATTTTGTCTGGGAACCTGTGCTGCATGTCATAACCCTCTCTCTCCACTTGTTTTTTGTCTGCCACGACACTGTCCTATCCAGTAAAGACACAAAATGTACCAAAAATAACATTAGCTGTTGGATTTTAACAGGTTGCAAACTGCGGTCCCTACATACCCACCTCCACACCTGTACTTTCCGCTACATAAAGTGCATACTACCTCATGCATTGCTGCTTAAACAGGATGTAAACACTGTGCTACATTCCACCCCTTTTGGAACCTTGTCCAACGTTCTCCTTTCCTGTTTCCTGTACTTAGATATGCTATATGCTGGGCTTGTCTATGTTGGAAAGAAAGCCCAATTTCGAAGATGGCTATAAAATGTTGCTGGACCTGTAAAAGCCACATATTCTATAGTCACATTTTCAGTTAGCTAATATTAGCAAAATGCGAGCTAAGCTAATCTACATCACTTGTTCACTAGCTAGTTACCTATGATAGTTAATGTTGTCAAAACAGTAGCAAACTATTGAGATCTGCGTCCTCACAGTGTACAAGATACGCCCACTTTGTTACATGCCACACCCCCATGAGATGAACTTCCTGGATTAACAGACTTATTTGAACCCAAAGTAGTTGTAGGCCTGTCCTGTAGTACTGTGCACCCGCAGTTATACCTACATGTAAGTATTACCTAACCTTAAGCAATCATTAGCTAGCATTTTGCTAACATTAGCTAAATTAAGATGTGACTGCATATAGGTTATGTCACTTTTACAGGTCCCCCAGCAATTTATCACGCAAGCCAGCTAATGCTAGCATGTTAGAACATTAGTCTGGTAGCTAATGCTAACATAAATAGGTTTGAGATTTTGCCCATGATCGAGATGAAGGTTATAGACTTCAAAAGCATGAACCTATCCTAGCTAGTGTTAGCTGGTGAGAATGGTAGCAAATGATGAAAATAAACTCCTCTGCAAGATCTAAAATGACTTTAAAAAATACTGAACTTGCCTAGAATTTGTACTGCTGTCCTTCACAAGAATGTTTAGTTTGTAATTTGATAAATTTGATAAATATTAAGCCTTAAAGGTCACTAAATACTCTACAGTTGAGTTGACAGGGTGTTTTTTTTTAGTGCAGTTTCAAATTTGGTCTAACGCCCACTTATTTACATCTGGCAAAACTTTTTCAAAACTATGAATTTGAGTTGGGCTCAAATCAGTTGCAGCACATTGCCTTGAAATTTTGAGTTTTCTCAACCTTTTTTTTTTTTTTTTTACAGTGCATCTTGCCTGGAGCAGCACTAGAGTTTTTAACTTTATTCCAGGGAAAGGCCCACTTTCTTTCATCAAAACCATCAAAATTTTCTTTTTTCTGCCTATTTTGTCTTAACATTGCCCCCTGTCCAAATGTTCAACCTTGATAGATTCTGCACTTGTCTGAGCTGAATTTGTGACATAGAATTGGTGCAGTACTCTTCCACCAGCCCAGTGCATGTAGATCCATCTACAAGACAAGTGCAGGCCTTAGGAAGAAAAAAAAATAGATGGAGAACTGGGGATAAACAGATGAGAAGATGACTGACAGGCGACATGCAACACATCGTGCAGAGACCAGACCAGAGAAAGGAGGAAGGTGTTAACAAGGAAGTAGACTGTACCATGCTGTTTGTAGATGGGGGGTTTTCTATAGATATTATCTTTGACCATAGTCTCTGAAGATGAGAAAAGACGCAGAGGAAAGAAAATGGAAGAAGCCAACATGGGAGGGAGAGAAAGAAAGAAAGAGAGAGAATGGAGAAAAAGAAGCATGAGTTAGCAGTTATTGAGAGATGAGATTTTTTTTTGTTTTTTTGAAGAAGCAAAAGAGGGGTGGGGGCGCAGGATAGCTTGATTCAACACAAATCTTTTTTTTTTTTATTATTTGGCACATCAGAAAAATCAACACATTTAATATAAGTCATGCAACATATTCAAAATAGATCAATGTATTGGCCTTTGTTGAATGGGAGGTTATTTGATGCAGAATAATTCACTCAAAGAATAATATCAGAAAACACATGTGGTTCCCAGGCATCAGACAGTCCACTTATATTAGCATTCTTTGAAAATGTCAAATGAAATCAAAAAGAGCACCCAAATTAATAATCTAAACACCACAACAATAGAGGGAAAGTTGAAAGTTAATTGAAGTCTTGTTGCATTAACTGTACCGCTGGAGAATAATGGGGACAGTGTGTTTCAGCCTAATGCTGATCTAATCCAGCTCAGTGTCAGTGGACCCAGACAGCCTCTGACAGAGATGCTTAGTAACAACTGTCACACATTAGGCCACAGCAGAAACATGACTCACAATAAAACAACACATCTGGGTTTTTTCCCTGGCTTGTTTCAGTGCCTGCCAGCATCTGAAACAATATCCATATAAAAGCAATAAGGACGATGACTATGAAAGCCATTAAGTGGATAATCGCTGGATGTTTTTTCCACTTAACTTGCTTCCAACATGGGAGGGTTTTTCCCCTTTGCATGACTGACAGTGTAATTGTCAATGGGAACAATGTGTTGGATCAAAGGTATTCTCCTCTGTGAGAGACTGAAAGTAGCCTAATGAAGGATATACTGTTTAATGTCAACTCCTGTCCAAATATAGTGTAATTCTAAGTGATGCAATCATGTCAGATCGTTGCAGCATCAAAATGAAACCCCTTCAAAATTAGCAAACAGTAGGAACACTATAAGAGTCCTATGTCTTTCCACGCTGCATATTCTTAGCCCTGGGTTATCCTTAACCCTGGGCTAAGAGTTAACCCTGAGCCAACTTAGTCCCTTTTCACACACATATTGCTAAATCAGAGTTAAGCTAAGTACACAAGTATATGATTTACACTGAACTGTACTAGCCCTGAGTTACATGCCTGTAGGTAAACCAACAGGTATGCCCATTTTAGAATGTTCTGTGACTACTCCGCTCTTTTAGCCCCATTTCACTTTGGCACATTTTACCCAGGGTTTAGTCACTTTTCAGGGGATAACCCCACACACTCAGGGCTAACCCTGCTCTGGAGCAGGGCCAGCAAACCTGACGCTAAAGTCCACATTGGAATGTGCCAGTGTGAAAACCTTCTTAGCCTATGACTAACAGATCCTCAAGCTTCGGGCTAAGAAGTTAAATAGGAACCTTTTTAGCCCCAAGTAGACCCAATCGAAGGTGGCATGAATGAGTGATTTGAAGGGCTTTTCACACTGCACATAGCCCAGGCCTAAAACATTCTTATAACTTTCTTGGCCTCAGGCTAACGGAGCTGTTAGCCCCAGGGAGGGAAGGGAAAATCTTCACACTGCCACACTCCAAAGTGGGATAACACCAGTTTTAGCCTAGGGCTTGCTGGCACTGCTCAAGAGCAGGATTAGTGCTGAGTTTGTGGGGGTATCCCCAGAAAATTGATGAATCATGGAGCTAAATATACCAGTGTGAAGGCTGTTAAAAGGGCACCCAGGCTAAGGTAGGTGTTTGCTCAGGGGAAAAAAAAGTTTCCACAAATTTCAAAGGGGGCTAACCCCAACTTTAGCCTAGCCATTAGTAGAGTAGGCCTAGTCATGCGTCATTCTGGAATGTAACCCAGGGCTAGCAGAAGTGCAGTGTGAATCATGTGGCCATGGGCTTACGTTAACCCTAACAATGTTTGTGTGAAAATGAGCTAAGTTATCCTAGGGTAAAGACAGTCCTGGGCAAAAAATATGCAGTGTGAAAAGCCCTGAATACTTGTGGGATCCACCAATTTTCTCTTCAAATTCTCAGTAGTCCACACTTGTCATACAAGTCATGCAAAGTGGACAAACACTTGTTGAATTATAGTAGATTATTTGCACAAAGTGGATCACAATGACACAGTGTGGACAGCTGTAGTATTATTTGTTTTGTTTTTTTTTAGGTCCACTAATACAGCTATTAACATGGCAAAATGTATTATGTTTTCTTTTGCTGATTTTCACAATAGAACTTTAAACTTCACAATATAAAGTTCTGCTTTTTACTCTTATGTTTTTTGTGGATGAAACTAGCTCACAACTGAGCAAACCAGACAGCCTTACATAGCATTTTTCAGACAACAAGTACGCTGATGAAGTTCCGGATACACATGGACTTCTGTACACACTCCTGTAAGTGGCATTCATCAAGTTGACACAAATTATTGATTCAAAGTTTTTTCATTTAAGATTTCTTGCTAAATCAGAGTTGGGACATTTGTAAGACCAAACCTCACGAAAATGTTCATGCATGAGGTCCCATATCCCACACATGACAGCTTCACAGGACTTATCTGCGAGTACCTGAAAGGAAAGTTGTCCAATGCACTGGAAAATAAACCCGGTCAAAACTAGTTGATTTGTTAAACATGAATCAGTAGCTGAATACCCAATAACAATTTTGTATTTCCCAACCACCATTGGTTAAAGTTTTAACTTTAGTATCAAACCTTAGTATCACATCAATTAATAACACTTACAGTTATACAATAGATTCTAATAGTAAATGCAACAGCTTGCACCAGTTATTTTGGAAAGCTTGTTTAGTTTTTGTAATTTGTTATGATCTCAAAATTGACCTTGTAATTCATCTCCGGGTCACTACAGCCTGTAGAATGTGTAAAGATGAAGGAAAAATGAAGTTTAGTTGCGGGCCAAGCGGTGCGGTTATGGCCTACCTGGTATGTGGAAATGCCGGGGAGCAGCCACGTATGTAGAAGTAGAGGAGGGGGATTTGCCATCAGAATAGGTGGATAAGCTGGGGGTACTCCGACCACTTTCGCTACCTCCAGTTGGGAATGGAGTAGGGCAGGCATAGGATGAGGCAAAAGGGGAAAGGGTTTGGGAGAAAACAAAGGGCATTGGGGGCAAAAAGGCAGCAGTTATGGTAAGCATATTGATAAATCTCAAATATGAAGGTGTGATTATTACAGTGATGCAGGTGACTTGATAACCCAGCCATACTGTATTATATTTACTAAACTGAAACAATGTCTTTAACAAGTTCACTCAGTTTTTTATACCGAATCTGACTGATCTGATCTGTTAAATACACATCCTGTAGAATTTTGAATGCCATCACTTTAGCATAGATAATGTTATGCTATGTTGTCCCTCAAGCCTGAACGCTCTTTTTCCCAACAACACCCTCTAGATGCTCCTGGGGATCCTAAAGCATTACAGCCTAAATTATACTTAGCACATCTGTGTGAAAGCGAAGGTCCACTAGGGTCTGTTTGATGTAAATTTTCTAATCAGAAGGTGTGCGTGTACGTCCAGTCTGTTGTAACTGAGCAGACAGTTCCGCGAGGTCGCTAAATTATAACAAGCTATGGAATTTTGTCTGTGCATGTGTGGAACGTTAACCTGACACACCAGGTGGTTTGTTTTGCAGAACTGTCTGGGAAGTCGTCCTGTTTGGAAAAGGGCAGGCACTTTCCAAAAACCACTTGGCAGGTTATAGGATTAGCCATCTATCAATCATGTCTAGCATGTCTAACTCCAACCAATAAAATCGGTCAGAAGTGTGAAAACATCTTTTCCTTCGAGAAAACCCTTCAGTGCCTCTCTCTGCTCTTGCTAAAAAAATCTGAGATAAAAATCATATTATTATAATATATTATTTTTAGCTCACAATTTTGACTGTTTATCTCATAAATTTGTTTTTTTTATCTCATAATTTTGACATTCTATCTCATAAGTTCATTTTTCCACACCAACATAACTCTTTAAAATATGCTTTACAATACAAACTGCTATAAACTGCATTGAAGTTAGTGAAGTGACTCATTCAAAACTTCAACAATCAGTTCTTGCAAACATGTTGGCACTCGGCCTGTTAGAGGTCTGTTCTCATCATTTTACAGTTTACACAGACTTTCATTGTATGAGTTTAAATATAAGTAGGTGTCATAATAATGGCAATTTAAGTACTTCTGTGTTACATATGTTGTGACATGCATTTGAATTTTGCTGACTGTGTGCATGCGTGTTTCTGTATCTATGATTACAAACAGGGTTCACCCCACTGTGTTATGTCACAGGCAGGCTGGGTGATGGAGTCACTGACACCCTTCGGGCCAAAAGTAATAAACACTCTACATCCAGAGCTTTGAGGACGAAACAAAGTGAGAGATCTGGGAGTGTGCATGAGAGAGAGTGTTAGCTGATTGAACACACACACTCTCCCTCCCCTCAGACAGCGAGGAACCATCGGCAGCGATCTGGATGCAAGTGGATGAGATCACCGTAACACACACAGCGGTGCTGTTAGTGCTGGTCTGAGCGATCTCCTGCACGTACACACGATCACGCACACATGCCAGTAAACACACACACACACGAACACACCAGAGTACTGTTAGTGCAGGTCTAAATGTAGGGCAGATCCTCCATACAAACATCTGGAGCTGAAGTAGGGAGGAGATGCGTTATGATTTATGTGATTACACATCGGACAAAAGGTGGAGGCCATTCATTAATCTAAAACCAATAACACAAGAACAAGATATAACAGATGGTTTTGGGATCATTAACAAGGAATCAGGGAGATAAAAACAAAGCATGCCTCATTCATCCTTGCAAAGTCTTTTCCTCAACTCTCCCTCAATTTCCACCATCAGACAACACATCTACATGTGTTCTTTAAATCTAACTACCAAAGAAACTTATCTGACGAAACCCAATCGCTCATTTAAGCACAAGCCTGTTGCATGAAAACAAATAAGCCCTCTTTCACGGCATGTTAGGAACCGCTAGGCCCTGAACAAGGCTAGCGGCGTACTGTGTTACATGCCACTGCAACTGGCAACCAGACCCCAAATTACAGCTCGGCCAGCTCAGGCTATTTCATTCCTCCATTCCCCCTCCTCTCTTTCATCTTCCCCAAAGGAGAATTCCCCTCTCAGCCTCTCCACCCTGTCATGCAAAAACCGCCAAAACCCTCCGTTCGTGATCTTCTGTGCAAATGTTCGAGTGGGAGCTCACGCTGTTGCCCTCTGTACCTCCTCCTTCTAATCAGCCCCGGAATGAACAAGCATATATTAGAAAAATGTGTTCCTACTGTAAGGGTTCTACACGGCACAAAAATAACATCTTTTTCGAGGCCCTCTATAAGCACTTCTTGATGCTGTTAACCTGACACGCCAGGTGGTTTGTTATACAGAACCATCTAGGATAGCATTCTTTGAAAGTGTTTCGAAAAGGGCAGGCACTTTCAAAAAATGCATGTAGCAGATGATTGGATGAGCCATCTGTCACATCAAACACGGGCTACTTTCAGCCAATCAGATCAAACTCTTGCTGGGAGAAGTGTGAAAACATCTTTTCCATGTTCTTCTTTCAATGAAGAAATACTCTCCAGTTCTGATATAACTGATGCTATCACAGAATCTATGCTAACCTCTTCAGGAGTTGCCACTGTTTGTCCAAGACAAGTCACTTCCATGGACGTTTCTCACTGTCCTCACACCTAACATCACACCTGTAGCTGCCAGTAGTCCCTCCTAGGATGCTGACTGGCTGCACCACTTTTGGTGCGGACACAAATGGATAACTTGAGGCCTGGCAAAGTGGATTCTCGCATTATCTCATTAATCCAGCTGCTTTGCAGAGTGCGATGCTTTAGAAACTCTTTAAATTATTTTATTCAAAATTTGAACACCTAGATTTCTAATTATCTTTAAACTAAAAAAATTACAGTATATGAGTGCAACAGGCTTAGTCATGTACAGTCTTGTGTAGCAGGGTAGTTAGTTGTTCTATCAGTAAAGAGAGTCATTGTTTTGCAAGTCACAAGTAAGTCTCAAGTCTTTGCACTCAAGTCCCAAGTCAAGTCCCAAGTGCTAAACTTTGACTTTTGAGCCCTTATCAAGTCACAATTTAGCAGTGAGTTTGCAGCATCATTGATTTACATTGATTTTAGCTGTTAAGCTAACATTAGCTACACATTAGCTCACCAACACTGTTAATATTATCCTTCACTTACAGTTCTCTGTGCAACTTCAAACGTCATATAAAGTTTCAAGTTGTTGCCTCTCCGTCTGTAATTTTCAGCCTGCACATTTTACATACTGCAATTCAAGTTTTTATCTAAGAGCTTGAGGGAAAGTAGCAAGTATTTTCAAGTCAAAAGGCTCAAGTCCATGTGAAGTCACAAGTCAATGATGTTAAAATTCAAGTCGAGTTCCGAGTCTTTCTGTTCCAAAGAAATTTGACCTGCATGATTGTCTAACCATAGGTTTCCTCAAACCTCTGAAGTGGTGCATTTGAAATGATGCATACTTTTCTGTAAAATTCAGTCTTGATAACATTAGCAGATGACAAGTATAGCAAACATATACGATCATAATTCTGCAGAGTTTGCTGTAGAATATGCCTTGGTTGGGGAGGGAGTTGTTTCCAAGTAAAGCATTTGCCAGTAATGTTCTTGGTTGTGTCTCTGTCAAAACAAAAGACTTCACCAATGATTCTTGTCACCCTGCCAGCAAACCTTAGTGCTTACCAGTCATCAAGACACAAAGCCTACACTCCCCTCCAGATTCCCCCAAAAAATGACAAAAGCAGGTTAACACCAAAGGTTAAAGTCTAACACAGGAAAATAAACAAGTGATCATTCAGGAAAAACAACACGGTGGATTAGAGGTCAAAAGCAAGCAAACAATCAGGTCAACAATCCGAACAGACAGGCACAAAAATGAAACCATCTTTCACTGTCCTCTAAAAGATAATGCCAAATGTATCAGGGTCACACACAGGTCTACATCAAGTTAAACCATGCACGACAACAACAACCACGTCCACAAACACAAGTGAACAGGGCAAGCAGAATGAGAAAAGTCAGTGGTCCTACGAAGATACCTTGATGCACCCCATGAAACCCGACAACACCACGATACCGGACAACAACATCACAAAACCTGCTAACCATTCCACTAGGGGAGGGGAGACACAAAGAAGAGAAAGACCACTGTTGTTTTTACCGTTAGGAGGAGGTAAATTGAGATGCAGGGATGTCCTAGATTTAGGGTCAGGTAGGGAGTCCTGTTTGAACCCTGAGGGGTGAGGGAAATCAGGGGTTGGGAAGAAAATGAAGCAAAGGGAGGTGGTTGGATAAGCCTTTCTGCAGGGTTGCAGCGTGCAAGGGGAATGTGTCCAGTACTGGTTTGTGATGTTGATTTCGAGGACGTGTGGTATCGTGCATGGCATTAGCAGTTTCATGGATTTGTTTCAAGAATTAACGAAAATAAATCTTCATGAGCGATCAGACAGTGGTTACAGACCCAAATGCGGCACACACAAGGTCAGATGTTCTGTTTCCCGTTATGACTCATGGCTCTATGGTGAACCAAGAGACTGAAAGACCCAGATTGTGGGTGTTGGGTTCCAACACATGGTTAATTTGGTGCTTAACCACAACCCATGCCAAGTGAGTTCAATGGTTGTACCACAGCACTCCATTCCTTGGGACCTTCGGGCTCAGTCAAATACAGAGTGGACGAGCACCTTGCTGCTGTCTATCTACAGATTTTGAAGAGTTTCAAGTTTTTAAGCCTAAAACTAAGGGTTGCATGCTTGTGTTCTGCTTGAGAAACACGCTTGAAATCCTGCTTTTGAGGCACTTTGAACCCCCTTCCAAATATTATTTCTGGGAGTTCTTGAAAAGGTTGATTGTTTCTGTCTAAGGCTTGATAGCAGCAAAGACTCCATCAAGTTGTCCACGGTCTGTATTGGACTAAGTCTTGTCCTCAGCGTGCTCTGATACCTCTGAAGTAAGGGATGTAGTTGTGCTGCTGCAGCATGGCCAGGGTGGTTGGGTTTAGGTGGAAAGACAAGCCTGCGCTGCCACCTGCTGGTGTGGGCGAGTACTTGCCACTGCCACCACCACCACTCCCTTCAGCCCCACCAGAATAGTACATAGGGAGGGAAGATGAGTCCCTGGCCCAGGTAGAGGGGTACTTAATGCCACCCATGAGGGCTGGGGGCAAAGGGAGAGAATTGGAGTCACGGGCCTGGCTGCTGGATCTACCACCAAGGTATACTTCTGGGCCTGAATGTCCAATCAGATCACAGGAAACACATTGAGTCAATGGAATTGGGAAACTGTAAGGCTTCTTTATGGTTGAACATCTTTGCAATTTGGCATGGAAAAATAGGAAATAGAACAAATCCTGAGGAATACATATGAGATCATTTTACATAAGGCTGACAGCAAGGTTGAAAAGGTCAGATGGAAGAATTCATGACACCAGGCACTTATTCTATATAAGTTCTGGGATAGAATGATGTTGAAATTATTATTCTGAATCTATTTATCAAAGGTCTCAGAATAAGAAATTAGTCCTGAGTGTCTCAGAATATCGAACATTTGTAATCACTTTAAGGCCTAGGGTGAAAAAGCTTTTGATCAAATTTCATGACTTAGTAAATCCCTCCTGTCTGTGCTTATAATTTAGGAGGGCTCCAGTAGTGTCCAAAATTTTTAGGAGTTGCCAGAACATGGTGTTCAGACAGACATTTTCGGGGACAAGGGAGGTGGTTCTGATGCAGCCCGAATACAATGATGTTATTAGAAGACAGTTTTGTGTATAGTAGTAACAAAGGTCTCCTCTAAACATGAATACAACAGTACTGTGGACAGCATCTTTGGTGTCCCCCTTCAAGAACTACTCTTGAAACTGTCTTCTGTTTATTGTCCCCTCCAAACAGTGAAATGGAATATCCACCCTTGTCCACAATGCAATTGGACCACCAATTGTTAGGCTGTAAATTTAGGTGTAAATATCCTAGCAGCAGCTAACATTGCCGAGAGCAACTAAACTCAAGCACAGATGAACAACAAGCTACAGGTCTGAGGAGCTTCAGTCGACTTCCCCTTTCAATAACATTTATTTGTTAAAACAAACGAGTGGCTCGCCACTGTTTACTCATCAGTCTAGTATGCAAACGACATGTGAGATTTAAGATAGGCATTGCAACAGTTTTGCAGACATGGTTTAGATAACTTACCCAAATTATTTGCATACAAATAAAACCAGTGATATTGTCTACATTTAGATTGTGTACTATGTGGTTTAGTGTGTGTCACACTGTTACACTATAAAACATTACAGCCTCATTTACTTATGTCCACTTACTTCTTTGTAACTCAAAGACCTCTGATAAGTTTAGAACTTTGACCTCAAATGTATGAAAGTTAAACTTACAGTAGTTCATTATTTTGACTAATACAGACTTTTAGCAGATCTGTATGTGTTGACTGAACCTGGGTTTACAAGTTGAAAAAAAGAGAAAACAGCATTTGTGGGGAGATTGGAGCAAGAGAAAAATATTTGTTGTGGCTTTTGAGTTTGAGAGAAACTTTAAACCAAGACAAGGCTAAAAAAAGGGACATTAGTTAGTTAATACACTGCAGATAATCAAAGTCCAACTAAAATATAGACACTTGTGATAAACAAGAAAGGACTACTGCCACCTGTGAATTCAGTTAAATTGTTTTAACCTGAAAATGTGAGTAACAATAATGCTGTAATGTGTGTTTGTTCAGCAGGTTTAGACGAGTTTTCTTGCATTAATAATGTAAAGTAATTCTTTGTTTTGACTCATTGTACTAAGTTGAACCAACAAGTGATTAAAACTTCAATGAACTTTGACAAAATAAATGTTGAGACAACTACAAAATTGAAGTTCAATCAACTTTTTGATCTTTTTGCAGGTGAACTTGCAAGTTGAACCAACTAGAAATGTCTTTCGGTGGGAGCCATCCCTCTTCTTGCTGAAAAATCGAGGCACTACTTAGTGGGGTGTTTTTAGTCCTGCAGGGATTCTGAGACACTTGATAAATATGGGCCAAGAAGAAGAAATAACATAATTTCAACTTGCGTGGACATAATGTATCATACAAGAATGAATCGCTGCTGTCAGGGGAAAAGTTTATCAGGAAGTAAAAATAGCAGACGTTTATTTAGCCTGACAGCTGTGCACTTTTCAGATCATCCAATGGATTTTGACAGTGTAATATCAGGGTTGCAGAATTTAATCAAGCCATAGAGGAGCATGTAATTTAATTTTTGGTTTTGGGTATGGACGGTCACCAGCAGGAAATCTTCTCAAAATGCAGCAAGTGATGAATCATTTGTGATGTTTGTAGCAGATGTTTTCTCCTAAATACAGTAAGTAAGCATTTTCTCCACCATCTTGTTCCCTATCATTCACTAAGAAGAATAAGTCTGAGAGGAAAGAATCATGGGTAATGTAATCCTACAGCAGCATTATATGGATATATGTGCATGAGGTTGATACCTGGTCGGCTGTAGTTCTGAGGGGAACGGGATGGGGTGTAGCGTCCGTAGCCCCCCAGGGAGCTGTTGGAGCTGGGGCTGGAGGGCCTCCGCTGTCGGGGCGACTTCTCCCCGTCACCCTGGATGCACAAATACATAAAGTTACAAAAGAAAGGGAGAAACAAACATTACCTCACTGCTTATTGACAGCATCAGACAGGAATGTGGCAACAATTCCGTCTTTGATATGTTCTTAATGAGACCAATCAATCATGTTGCACAAGGAAAACAAAAGATCTAGAAAAAATACACAGCTAACATCAAGGTAACACAAATGTCAGGGGAAATATGAATATTTTTATGTCCAAGAACAGATTAGACTGATTCTGAACATGAAAACAAAGTTTCTGAAGTCAGAAAGAGACTTTCTGGCATCTTTGTGGACCATTACACACAGGTTAAACCTTTTAAAAGGAGGGATGTACGATATGTCGGGATGTCATCTGTATTGATTGATAAAGGCTTTAAAATGAAATATCATTATCGGCCCGAAACGAACATTTCTGCAGATTTGATATGCATGATATGACACTGCTTTTTGATGAGGATGTTTTTTTGAAGTCTCCATATACATATGGATAGCAAAGTTGCTATTTGCAATGATTACTCACTGTGATGTGAGGAGTCACGCAATTGTGTTCCTCAGCAATACAAATTTAATTGACTCTTCCTAAGTCCTGCCCCTTTTTCCAAAACCCTGTTCAAGTTTTTCGTCTCCTATTTCCTGTACTTGTTTATATTGAATATAAAAGTACATTTTGAAGATGGTTAAAAGATGTTGCAAAGTGACCTGTAAAATAGTCACATCACTTAGCTAATGTTAGCAAAATGCTAGCTAACTAACTAGCTAATCTGTAACAATCATTAGCTACATTTAAAAACAAATATTAGCCAAATCTCAAATCATTAGCTGGTTTCTACATCAACTGTTAGCTAGCTTTTTAGCTAGCATTAATAATAATAATAATGTTAGCCAAATGCTAGATAAGTAGTTGGTTACTACAGCAGCAGATTACACAGTATTGTCACATTATAAAATATTATTAGTTTGTACAACATGCACTACATGAAGAAACAACACATAGAAATCTCGCATGTTCTACAAATCTAGGTTCCTCTTCTAGACATGACCTGACTGAGGTTCTGCTGGGCACCAAGCTTTGTCAGCTGTCATTGGCACACAGAGCAAAAATTCTGCTACAGGCCCGATTTTCTCTGCAGCCGGGTTGAAAAAAATTGTTCATACACTGGCACTGGCCAGAATCAGTTGGAAAACATCAACAAATTGCAAAAACCCAGTATCATGCACTGCTATTTAAAACCCTCCATTCTCCTGAAATGTCTTCCCAGGTTTAGTAATACAAGTCCTTTGTTCCCACACACACAGACAGACACACACCCACAAGAAAGCACTGATGAAGGGTGTGACACACAGTGAGACACGATGCATCATATTACCTCAGTAGGAGTAGGAGAAAGCAGCTGGGGGGACTGCAAATGAAGAGGGGAAGAAAGCCAATGATTAGGACGAACTCATATGTGAGCTTATATGAGTTAACCATCCAACCATGAGAGCGATCAGTCAGTGTCAGTGAGTCATGATGTCCACTGTGAGGACATGCACAGCAGAATGGAGCGGGTCCACGGTGCACCGTTCACTTTACACGCTCAGGGCTACGAGACTGTGACGGCACCGTGAAGGAATGGACGTGTTTTTGCGAGAGTGAAGCTGATGAATGATGATGACTGTTACTTTCAGAGTGAGGGGCGATGATGGAGGGACAGCAAGGTGAAAAATGACAAAAAAAAAAAAAAAAGCTGGCAAGGAATGAAATACGAGAGGAGGTTTACTCAATCAGGTCAGGTTTACATCCGATGAAACCAGAGAAAGAAATCAACTCGACTCAAATCAAATCATCTTCTCATCAATCAAATCTCTTGGAAACTCACAGGAACTTTCATCTCTTGTTTTCACCACATACTGTTTATTCAAGTTATGATAGATGAATATTTCAGCCAATAAATTAGCCTGGTGCAGATGTGTTGTACCCTTTGGATAATAAGTAAAAGTAAATGCCAAAGATGTGTTTAAGGTCAGTTAGGAACAGTGTCTGTGTATTACATAGTTTGGCAACGAAATGTTTATTTTTCAAAAACACAGTCATAGCAAAAATACATAGCTATGACTGTGTTTTTGGTGCTGTATCTTTTGAAAAAAAAAGTTGCCTTGTAACAGAGAATAAAAGTTACACTTTATTACGCTGTGTGGACCCGTTTCCTTTAAAAGAAATGTACATCATTTAGTTGTTAATTATCAAATGTCTGACCCTTTCAACAAATAAATTAATTTTACGTACAACAATTGTGTGCTGTTCTTGCATAGATTTATTTCACTTTACTTAGAGCAACTTACAGTGAATTATAACTAGCTTGTACTTTATCATATTTATTGTATCAGTTTCATTACTTTACTCATTTCTCCAAATGACCACTTAGATTATAACTAATAATTACATTATAATGCATTACACCATGATTATAATGCATTTTGAATTATTATAATGTATTACAACTATGAGAATTATAATATACTATGAATATTATTAAGTATTGTGATAATTGACCTCATAAGTTGTTATAAAATGTTTTTAATGTGTTGTGAAGTATTATGAATATTTATGATTTCTTATAACTGTAATTACACTTTCTATATGCACAGTATAAGACTTTCTAAGTAAGTATGCACTATAAACAAGGGTGTTATAGAAAGTCTTTCAAAAGAAAAAATTAAGGGACCCTTATCAAATATGTTTGCTATTCATTTTAATCATTTATAGCTTGATTACCCATTTTAATAACAAACCAATTATAAAGGGTTTATAAACTGTTGCTAATGGCTTAATTAATATACTACTGAGTCTGCTCTACCTCTCCGTAGGTCCTCTCCTCAGACGGGTAGCTGACGTATGGAGAGTAGGACAGCATGTCAGGCCTGTCGATGTTGTAGATGGCCTTAGTCTTTGGAAGAGCTGCCAGGTCCTTGTAGTCCAGCATCTCCTCTCCCAGTTTGGCCTGGCAGCAGAGAGACAGGGACACATATTTAATACATTTTGCCAAGCTGACATGCATAAATCAGTGACTACGGCTCATATGAGAATGCT
Source organism: Lutjanus erythropterus (assembly GCF_056507025.1). Taxonomy (NCBI): domain Eukaryota; kingdom Metazoa; phylum Chordata; class Actinopteri; order Lutjaniformes; family Lutjanidae; genus Lutjanus; species Lutjanus erythropterus. Next base: position 24,474,816 of record NC_139339.1, read on the forward strand.
GTTGAGAGAGCTGGACTGTGTGCAGCTGCTGCCCCCTAATGGACAGCAGAGGTGGTGCAGTCTTACATAGATGACTCTGCTGGGAGATCCCGAAGCGCTGGAGGCTGGGACTGAAGTGATGCTCTCAGATGAAGTCCGGGTCACCTGGAACACACACAACACACACAATGATGTTTAAATATACTATACTACATATTATACAGTAACACGTTACACATAACAGAATGTTACACAGTGTTGTATGTATGATACATGGTGCTACAAATAGAAGTCTATGGGACTTCTAGTACTCAATCACAGATTATGTGAGTTAATGTTAAATATAAAAGGTTCCGTTGTTACAACCTACCCCACCCCTGCAGTAAGATTTAAACAGTTTTGAATAAAATAAACAATTTAAAGTGACCAAAAAGTTACATGACTAAAATTATCACTTAAATGTGGACTAAAATTATAACTAAAACACTGACTAAATCTTGACTAAAACTAAACAAAAACAAGCAGCTACAATGCAACAAAAACTCACTTTTTGTACTAAGACTAAGATTAAATTAAAAAATTTTGTCAAAATCAACACTATAAACTATTTACCTTCTCTGTCACATTGGTACATTTTGTTCACCACAAGCAGTGAAAGAGCAAATTTTAATTTCATTACGTTCAAACAGCAAATCAGTATCTCACAGTGGTAAACTGGTGCTATTAGTGAAGCTGTGCTGGGCGTTCAGTACCAATCACAGTCTTTGTTAAAGCACACAAATTAAAGACAGAGAACCTTCAGAAACATTGACCCTTCAGAACAAATTTAATAGAATGGTATTAAAGTCATTTTGTTTATCTTTTCTGATTATCAGTTACACTGCAAAAAAATAGTTGAAACACCTCAAAATTTCAAGGCAACAAACTGCAAAAGATTTTTGAGTTTTGAGCCCAACTCAAACTCTTAAGATTTGCCGACCTATAATCTTTAGTTGAGATAATTTACTTTTGGTTTTAATTGAAGATCTTAAAATTTTAACCATCATTCACTTAAAAAAAAATAAAATAAATTAAATTAGTTGGGCTCAAAACTCAAAAAATCAATTGTAGTACATTGCCTTGAAATTTTGAGTTATCACAACTTTTTCATTTTTTACAGTGTACGTCTTCTCTGTCTGTCAAGTTGTGTGAGTGTCACTCAACAGATACAGATGATACATCCTACAGATGCAGGAAGTCATCTCTACTCGCTCATTAAAGCGTCCCTGCTCATGCACCGACTGATAACCAGCATCATCAGTCACCGACCAATCACAGGTCTTTACAGTTGGGTGGCCTGTGGGTGTGGCTGCTGCTCAAACTGAAGAATAAAATAGTCAGGTGTCAACAAAGTTATGATCAACCCATGCAGCAGATGGTTGTGGGCGGGGTTTGGGTGGGGTTTGGGTGGGTGCAGGACATTCGGGAGCACCAACCTGCTGCTCAGAGACGTCATTGAGCTGTATCCGGACCTGCTTCTGGGAAGGAGACGGGTTGTGATGAGGAATGAGGATGGGAGATGGAGGAAGGGCAGATACTGGATGTAAATTTGCAGGGCTGCTGACGGATTGGTAAAACTATGGTGTTTTGTCCTGAACTGTCCTTTAAACCCCTCCTCTGCTTCATTGTGATTGGTCAGTCACATCCTCTTTGGAGTTAAAATGTTTAAAAGTTACCAAAAAAAATTCTTGTGATCTTTTTCCTTATAAACACAGGAGAAAAAACAATTTTGAGCAGACTTAGAAAATGGATCACCAGATTTTCTTCAGGGTTTCTGTAGACTTGCGTAGATGCTACCCAGCAAAATTTGGTTGGGAAGACACTGAAAAATGGCTTTGCCAGTCATCTAAGAAACATTTGAATTTGTCTGAAAGTGACAGATTACAAGGTGTTTTTTTCATGCTGTTGAAAAGATGACCTATTCTAGGCTGTCCAATCTACGTCCAGTTTTGATCGAAAGTCAACCATGAAGTATATTGTTGAAAAAAAGATAAAAAATTTCAACGTCTATTTAAACATCTTTTATTTAGTCTAGATTTGAACTGAATCAGATGGACTAAACACGGCCCAGATTTCAATGTCTGCTTTTGGACTCAATTTGAACTGAATCAGATGGACTAAACATGGTCCAAATTTCAACCTCTACTTTTTGACTAAATGAAGGCCACAATGGACCGACCAGATTTAGCCCATAAGACAACAATGAAATAACGTCAGGTGCACGGTGGGTGACAAGTTGAATTTATCTGCTAGATTTGAACCAAATCAGACAGGCTAATCATGGTCCAAATTTCAATATCTAATTTTGGGCCACGATGGACCGACCAGATGGATCGACCAGATTTAGCCCAAAAGACAACCTTGAAATGACGTCAAGTGCTTGATAGATGACAAATTGAATTTGTCATAGTCACTGGAACCAACTTTTTTGCAGTTTTTCTAAAAATAATAAGATCTATAACTTCCTGCAATGCTGGTCTCATATTATTTTATGCTGTACAGAATCCTGAGGGGGCATATTTCTGAGTAGTTCAGATATGATAGAAGCAGCCAAACAATTTATGAAGAACAGCACACAGCACAGGAATTCATGGCTCATTATTACTACATACTGTAGAATTACATTATGTGCCTTTGCAACTTCTAGCTTTCATTTAGTCTCCCAGAGGACAGTAACCTTTTGCTGTTTAATAATCCAAGTTAGAACACCAAGAAACCCAAAGGAGTCTGGGAAGTTTTTGAGAAGCTTCAAAGGGTCTCAGTGCTTATCAGGGAGGTCAGAAACTAAATCTGAAAGGAAACTCACCAACTTTTCTAATCCTTAAGTTTCAACCAATCTTATCTCCCTATTTACAGCTGCTGCATGACCCAGAAACCCAACAACACCTCAAATCTTCCCATATGGCATTCTGGGAACAAGGTTGTAAGGAATTCGGCACAGCGGTCTAATGTGGATCTATTTTGGTTCTATTTAGGGATTTGTGACAAGTATGCAGTTGTGGCTCCGCAGTTTTCCACCCACCTTACTCTTCTCCTCCTGCTTGGCTGCTTGTCTGCATGGAGGATGCCAGATTGAAGATCCTGAAGACACAGAGACAAAGACAAGAACCGTCAGAGATTTTTACATGTCACATGTTCATTTCTTCTGGCACCATCATCAGGTCAAATTTAACTTTTTCCAGTACTTTATTCTGTGACTCATACTAATACGAATGTTGGTGTGCTAATATGCAAACTTCAGATGGTGGTGAACATCAACATGTTAACATTGTTTGTTAGCATGCTAACATTAGGATTTATCTCAAGCAGCATTGCCTAAGTACAGCCAGACAGAGATGCTATAGGCTAAAAATGATGCTAAACATTTTTATTTATCACACTGTAGACATATTTAACTTACTACTTTCCTCTTTTGCACTCAGTATTGATTAATACTGTATTGCTCTAGCCTGCCATATATTAGCTTACCTGTCTTTTTCAACCTTATACAATTAGTTAGCTTTGTATGACTGTTTTTTCTGCTTCCAAAAATAAATAAATAAATAAATACACATTTATTGCAATTATTTAGTACATTATAGACATATTTAAGTGACTATATTCTTCTTTGTAGGGTACTTGTTGGTAGTGTGTGTTTAATACTCCATATCGTTTTGCTCAGCTTTATACAGGTAAAGTAAATAAACAATAAGTAAATAAATAAACAAACATTTATTTACAACATTGTAAACATATTTAACTTAGCCTACTTCATTGATCTTTGTACTTGTTGGTAGTGTGTGTTTAACATTCCATTGCACAGCCTGCTGTATATTAGCTTATTCTGTTTTTCTCAACTTTATACAATTAATGTTAGCTAGTCTTGTATGACTACATTAGCTTCTATGTTCAGCTTTTTCAGCTCTATACAATTAGCTAGCTTTGTACAACTGTTTTTTTCTGCTGCTGCTGCTGCAAAAAATACATATTTAGCTTATTTAGTTCATTTATTTAGTAAATTATTTACTTCTTTGTAGGCTACTTGTTGGTAGTGTGTGTTTAATACTCGCTTGCATAGCCTGCTGTATATTTGGTTGCTCAGTTTTTCTCAATTTTATACAATTCATGTTAGATGACTGTATTAGCTCATATGTTCTGTCTTTCTTAGCTTTGTATTATTAGCTAGCTTTGAACAACTGAATTTTTTCTAGTGCTGCAAAAAATATACACATTCAGTACATTTATTTAGTAGACTGTGGACATATTTAACATTCTAAATTCTTCTTTGTAGGCTACTTGTTGGAATTGTTTGTTTAATATTCCTTTACTCAGCTTGCTGTCTATTAGCTTTTATGTTCTGTTTTTCTCAGCTTTATACAATTAGCTAGCTTTGTACAACTATTTGTTTTTTGAAAACAATGAAGCAATATGGATGAGACTGCAGACATCTGTACAAGATAAAGCAGGGAAAATCCAATATAATTTTCTTCTTTTTTTCTAAATGAGATTATCAAGACTCCAAACTACTTGCATGACTCATTTTTTCATCTGTTGCGCTGACATTTTTCATGGTTATGGTTTCAGAAGTCTATTTCTACAGCTAAATCAATTCAGCCTGAAGTGACGAGCAGCAGTTCAATAAGAGTTGAAGCAAAACGTGCTCCCCAGGCAATAAAGCACCAGCTGCTACTTTACTGTCAGCAGCAGTAAATAACATCTCTGTGACGGTGGCGGTGTGACTCAGGCACAAGTGTGCATGATTCATCCACCAAGCTGCTAACCCAGTTCATTAGATCCACAATGCATTTGGGTTTCTGCTGATATACTGTACAATATAGACTGAGCACAGAGTTTAGAAACACAGGGTGAAGGAAAAGGGAACAGAGTGAAAAAATGTCACCACTAGATTTTTAGCTCCAGTACGTCCTATTGTCTATAAATAGACAGTGTTTAGGATTGAACTGTTGTCAGGCATGAGCTACAGCATCCTGATGCTGCACTAAAAGATCTTGAAGACAGTGATGAGTGATTGATGTGTCTCAAGTCCCAAAAGGTTTACCTTGCAGGTACATTTCTTCTCCCTCTGCAAACATCTGCTCACAGCGGGCACAGCGGGCACATGTGGGGTGGTAGTGCTTCTCTCCAGCCTGTTGAGCATTAAACAAGAACGGGTTAGGATATTACACACTTGGTTTTGGTCTGTTTGGGGGAATTTTTAAAGGGGAAACCAAGCAACTTAGTACTGTACTTTGATAAAGTTGTGGTATTTGAAAGAGATATGTTTAAAACTGCTCAAAATAAAAGCAGCAGAGACTACAAATCCTGATGTTTAGCTGCTGTGCTCCAACAACTGCATCCTGCAATTTCCATAATGCAACTTGATAGCAACTTTTCATTAGGCATTCCCTGTCAGGCAAATGCCAGTTTTTGAATGCACACACTATTAGTATGAACACTTATAAAAGAGTCCAAACTCAGATAACCCTGATAACATTACCTGTCAGTGCCGACAAAGCTCCACCAGAGTCACAGAGGACAGTACTTAATAAAATAGAGCAGTATTCCCCATGGCACAATTTCTTTCATATGAAAACTCAATGCAGAGTCCCCTTTTAAACTGAAAAGAAACAATAAAAACAAACCCAACACAGACAAAATTAAAATAAGAAATAAAAATGTCTCCTGATGTTATGGCTCATTGCTCAGCTCATAACGATATTGAAAAAATGGCATTACTGTGCCTTCCACCTACATTTCCAACCATAAAATGATGCAAAGACATTAGCAGTGTTTGTGTGTTCACAAGCAGAAGTTTATTCTCTGTATGTGTGTGCAGGAAAACTTCATTACAAAGTTCAAAGTTATCTTACTTTATTAAAATGCTGAGGCAGCTTGAACAACCAGTCCTGCTAGTGTTGCTGAACTAAATGTATTCAGAGTCCAATTAGCTTCATTTGATTAAAGTGCCACCAGCCACAAATGACTACAAAGAAAAGGTTGTGTTTTATCATTTAGCCACAAGGTGGAGCACTTGTGTTGCGTTAGGAGCACTGCAGTTGCATCCACCGCTAGAGAGGTGCAAGAGTAATATGGGTATGAAAGCAAACCAGTCAATTTTAATGTTTTTAAAGACTTAGATACTCTAGACTGATCAATACAGATCAATACCAAAAATCCAAGGTGTGTATACTTAGCAACAGTTCTACAGGACAGCTTTCATCACTCAAATCAAACTGTCCAAAATTGTTGAAAACCTTCCCAATAAACCTAAACAATGGTTTGGCACTGTCTGACATTTATCACAACCTGTTTGTTTAGCTTGGAGTAGCTATTATGTGGCTTGACATTTAGAAGCTAATGGAGGTTATATGTCCTCTCCAGAGCCAGAATAAGAACCCACAAGGCAAAGTGAGGGCAGGGGGTCGTCATTATGAGGATGGATGTGTCTGTGATATTGCTTTGAAGTAACAGTCTGGATTGTTTCTGGGCTTGTGACACCACAGGGCCACTGGGATACAGAAGTCCTCAGGGATCCTTGTAATCAAACACTGACCTTGGACCCAAGCTGGTCCGGGTCCAAAGTGCTGCTGCCAGTATAGGTGTTCTCTCTCTACAGTTGCAAACTGTTTGGGTCTGATTATCCTTGGGTCTATTCAGATTCGGTATGACTGTCCTTGGGTCCATTTAAGCTTGGGTCCAAAATCCTGGACCCATGAAGTCCTCTACACCTGGGACCAAACATCAGCAAAATTATGCAGTTTTAGGGTCTGTTTAAGGGTGAGTTTACATCAGCTTTGACTTGTTTGGGTTGGTGTGAATACCTCACTTGAACTGCGGGGTAAACAACTGCTCTCTGGTCCATCTTGCAGGGGTTGTCCTAGGCCACTGTCAAGTCAACTCTGGAGTGGTTCTTTTCAAGTGTGAGCACCATTCGAACCCATCACAAAAGCATACCATTGTATGGTTCATCTCACTGGTCAAAAACCATTTTCTCTTCCTGTTTTGGTGACTGAACTAATAACGTGCTTGCTACCAAAATGTGGACTGAGAGCTGCTTCTTGCCACTCATTCCTGGCAATCCCCAGAAATGATCTGGGGATGCCCTTGGTGGTTCTGACCCACAGCAAGATAACCACTGCTCTAATCTGTTGGCATGCACTCTAGATCAACACCAGCAAGAACAGGACCTGGCGGTGCTCCATGATGTCCAGTATCCTAGTACAAATTGAGCAGTTGCTTGTCTTTTTACCCACTGAGTGTACGACCAATAATCAAACATTTCCACCACATTATTCTTACAACGTCTGGACTGTTAGAGTTTTGCCAATCAGGTCAAATGGAAAATTGAACCAACATCCTTGCTTCAGTTCAGGAGTCGGACCTTTAAGTGTGAAGTTTCCCAAATAGCATCTCAGAAGTACTTGTTTGCAGGTGATCTGATCTATCTTTGACTATATTTTCCAAACTGTTTCTGCTAGCAACTAGAAAATCTTTTGTTCCAAAACCACCTCTTTCTTAACGTCATTCCATCTGTTGGGTAATCCAAATACCATTCCACTTGCTTAGTGGTAATTTACTCAATACTACCTCCTTATTCTGTCTTGTGTTGTGACAACAAAAACCATCACTGAAATCAAGTAGAATTATCTCACTCTGCTGGCAGATTTTCTTGTTTAAAGCACGTATGATTTATGGACTCAATAATAAACTAAATGGAACAAGATGGATAATTTTTGCAATGAAGTCGTTCTTTTTCTCTCTTTGCAAAACAGTTGTCTGATGTTCGCTGATGGCCTCCCAAAGGCATCCCATCCTGCTTCAACAGCGGCCTGATTACGCACAGTCCCTCTGAGGTGCCTCCACTTTGCTGCGTCATTTCAATATGGAATAAGACCAGAAAGCAAGACGTCAACACCCTATTTCTTGGATAACACCCTGCTTAATGCTTATCTGGACCAAATGGAGAGCAGATGGAGAGAGCAAGCAACCCAAAGCACGAAGAGCTGAACATAAATAAGCAAAGATACTGCAAGTCTAGGTATTACTGGGAGAAAAAGTAAGGCCAGGTGCTTGAAAACTGGCTGAATGTTGTGGATGCCATGCCAAAAACCCATATTTGAACTGAACTGAAACAGATAGACAGGGACCTAGAGAAAAGAGGAAGTTGACTTAGGAACACTGAGGCCAAGAGATAAAGGCCGGAGCTGGATTGAAATTCAAACATGGAAAGTATGAGAGGGCCGGAAAGAAGATAGCACTGCAATCAAATCCTTCCTTTGTCAGAATCCAAGGCTGCATGAAGAGGAAAATTATCATATTCAATGTCCTGCAGGACTGATAAGTCAAGAAAGAGGAGGGGTTGAGGATGGTTTGTAAGGGGGATAAACTTGACAGCTGACGACTGGATGTTTTCCTTGAATGTGGCTGTAGCCGGTCAGCCAGGGTTGAGGTTTGTGGCAGAGACTCCTGCAGAGTTTAAGGTTTTTGAAACAGCCGTGGTTAAGAGCTGAGAGAAATCATGGCAGCCAAGTAGTGAAAGAGGTGGTGAGGTTGCAAAGAGCTGTCCATCTTTTCTACTTCTTTATTTACCCAATTACATAAAGACCATCTGCTTTCTTGACATTATCCTCTGTAATGCCCCATCCATTTCCTCATTTCACAACTGCAGGAACCAGTCAGGCGAGGGAGGTGATCCATTTAGAAGATTGGAACAGATTTTGGTGAGCTGGGCATGGCTACAGCACAAACACACAAAGAAAATCAGTGATGCATTTTGTGGTATTGGTCCATCTTTCATTAAGTCAAGTGTTCCAATATCAAACTCTAATAATTTAAAATACATTTGAGTTTTTCTACTGGCTGCATTACTGACTAACAAAGCACAAAAAAATCACTACATTTCCTGTTAAGCCTGGATTATACTCCCAAACATACGCTTACAAGGACAGACAGCCTGGAACTCCACAGAGTAGTCCTGTTCATCAATCTTACACACCAGATGGTTTGTTACACAGAACAATCTGGGAAGTTGTCCTTAGAAACTATTTGAAAAAGGGCAGGTGCTTTCACAAAAACACCAGTGAGGTGATTGGATAAATCATTTGTCTACCATGTCTAACCTGGGCTAACTTCAGCCCATCAGATCAATGCTTCCACTGATGCTTCTCACTGTTGTCACACTTAAAACCATGCCTGTAGCTGAAATTTACATCACAAGGACCCTTGTGGACCCTCACAAACCCTTGCACACTGAAGGACATAGAAAGTATAATACAGACTATTTGCATACTCATAATCAAGGCCTCGGTAACCTAGGTCATACTTTTGGTCATCCAAAAGACAATGGTATACCTATTCCGAATGGTCACACTCAAAGGTGGGAATGCAATACACTTAAGTGTCCTCTTGAAACAGCAACATTATTGTCAGATTGTCTGCTTTGAAAAGTTAACCTTCTTTCCAGTTCTAAAGTAACAGCGATGGACGATGTCCCAAACCTTTCATTATTATTGGGTTCTTATCTTATTCTCGAGAGGATAATAATTATCTCCGCCAAGGAGGTCATGTTTTTGGTGCTGTTTGGTTGTCTGTGTGTCCGCAGGATTATGCAAAATCTACTGGCCCAATTTTCATGGGACTTAATGAAATGGTGCACTGTGGGCCAAGGAAGAACCCATAGAATTCTGGAGCAGATGCAAATCAAAGGGGGATATCCTAATTATTTTTCACTTTCATTAACTCTGCAAGATAGTGCCCTTCTTGTTAGCACTTGGGTTTATTCTAGCAGTTTTAGCCATCTGCTCTGCTGATTATGATAACACTGTGCTCACCAAATTAAATTCTGAGTTCGTATAATGTGTAAAGATCACGTGGTTGTAAACAAACGTCCAGGTTAGTCAAACATAACTGGAAGAGAACACAAAGATAAAAGCTAAAATTACCCAAGCATTGTTAACACCCATCGCAGAGTACTTGCTTCAACTTTTGCCTGCCATTCATAGATGTCTGTGCAATGAAGGATGCTGTCTGAGTACCGTTCTAGTTTCCAGTGTATTCTTTTGTGTTAAACTGAAATCCATAATCTACAGTCTTTGCTATGTTTAGATTTCCTGGCGGTCACTGCTTTTGGTGAGTAAACCGCAAACTCATACTGCCAATACTGCTCAGAGGGCCTAACAGCAGTTCCAAGGAAAGAGAAATCATAGCATTCAAACTCACACCCTATTGGACTGACAGGTGGTTTGTAGAGAGAGCTATACATAAACACAACAGCAGTGAGCCGCTGAGCAACACAGATAAACATAAAAACAATCATTTCATTTCGACTTCCTTCACCGCTGTCGGCTCCAGTTATTGACTCGATACGTCGCCGCAAAGCAGACTCTTTGATCTAGACCAAATGCCATGACATTTTAAATGTCCAGTCTCTCCGTTACTGTTTCAAAGTGCAGCGCAGCACAGGTGGAGTGGCTGCCAATGGCTTCTATACTAATACACTGAGATATCTCTGTGTGCTGGCATTTGCTATAAAAATAACTGAGGACACCAAAGAGGTGGACCTTTATTTATTAAGCATGGCAGAATCTCTAGAGGAATTACTCTATAGAAAGTATGACTTAATGTTTTTATTAGTTTGCATGTAATATGATTCTTAATATAATACAATTTTAACTCACCCCTGGCTGAAATCTTCCTTAGCTTTTTTCAAGGGATGAGATCATGAAAATAGAGTGGAAGTAAGGAAAAACTTCCCTTGCCTTAAGCAACATAAGGTCACTCCACCACTCCTTACTTTACAGATACAGATGCTTTTAGTTCTGCATGACTGACCTTGGTTCAACACACTTTAGGGCCAAACAATCAAGTATAAACTCATAGAAATAAAAGTGCTAAATAAAAACCCCTCAAAACTTCAAAGCAACTTACTGCAATAGATTTTTGAGTTTTGATCTTAATTTAAATTCTTGCTGACCAATAATCTTTTGTTGAAATAATTTGCCTTTCTTCTTTAAATAAACTTGATTCTTTGAGTTTGAGAAACTAAAACTAATGATGATTCATTTTTACTTCACTTTCAATGAGCTTACGTAATCATTTTTGAAAGACATTATTTTGGTTCTAAAAATCAGAGTTTATCTAAAGAAAAAAGTAAATAATCTCAACAAAAGATAAATAGTTGGTAAAACCTTTACAAAACTTAAGAGTTCAAATTGGGCTTAAAACCAAAAATTATTGAAGTTGCCTTAAAAATTTAAGTTTTCTCACCCTATTCATTTTTACATTGTAAAGGTTTTACCTAAAAGCTTCATGTCTTCCAAGGAGTCTACAAAGAACTATATTGTATTCTACAGATAAAACATGTTTTCTAAATTACAGTTACCATTGTCTAAACCTGTTTCCCAAACTTTTTTTTATGGGGACTCACTTTTTAGATGCGACAAACCATTGTGACATTGTGTCCTAACAATAAATTTCAGGAAGAGTTAATTTGTGCATTGATATTACATTCTTGACCATTTTTACTGCTATTTCTGCATCGCCTTGTATTATCTTGACACATTTTATTGAAATCATACATATTTAAAATACTTCATAAATTAGAAATAAAGTTATTTAGGCTAAGTTAACAGGGCATCGCATTATTTTTAATTATTTTTAAATTTGTGGAATTTCTTCCATAGTCTTTTATTTATTTGATGACCCAAATAAAATCTTCTGTGACCCACCTGTAGGTCTTTGGGAATGTCTGGTCTAAGTCCATGCTTTCAATAATCCTTCAGGAACTAATGGAGCTCCTTAAAATGAATATTTGATGAATGTTTTCTTCAAAAAAGGCCTCTTCAGAAGCAAATGTTAATGGACAGAACCCTTATTTCTAAGAGTGCACACCTGACAAACACAGTACTGTAGGATATGGATGTGGATGATGTCATTTACACACAACCACACACACACACACACACACACACACACACACACACACACACACACACTCTGAGAGAACCGTGCTCTCATCTCAGGTCTTATGTTCCCACTGCTCTCCAGACACTGGAACCTGAGAGGTGTTTATGAGAGCAGAGAATGCGAGAGAGCATCATGTGATGAAAGAAAAGAGAGAAAGTGACAGAGAGGGATTGTTGTTTGGCCCCATAATGCGGCTCTGTTGTTCTGAGGTCACGGCAGGAGCTTCCAAGACCCCCTGTCTGAAAGCTTTCTTCCTCTCCTCCTCCTCCTCTGATCCCTCTCTCTGCCCAAGGAGAGTATCCCGTGTCCCATCCCTCCATCGCTGCAGAACAACGGACTGCTTCACTGACACCACATTCCTCTGCATTCATTTCTACCTGACTCTGCCTCATCCAATCCTGTCATATTCTTCTGTCTTTTCGCATTTCATTCTCTTTTTTAAAATTTTATAGTATTGTAAAGTTCTGTCAGATTTAAGACTCAGGATTTATTATTATTATATGTATTCATTTAGTTTTCTTGTTTAGTTTATCGTATTACTTTTCTTTTTAGATAATTATTTCTATTATATTGACTATTTCACTTTTTACTGTGCATTTATTATATGTGTTACAATAAGACAATGTTTTTAAATAAATTGATTAACTCTTGAATATTGTAAACATGCTCCACTCTCTGTAATGCTTTTATATGAAGAAAAAAAAATACAAATAAATTCCATAGAAGCCTACTTGTTAGGTCATACCTAGATTACCCTCACTGGGCAAGTCAACCAGCTAGTTGACATGTGTATCTGCTTCCTGATTGGGTTGTACAAGAAAAAAAAAGAACACAATTTTACTAAAGAATAACTTTTTCCAAATGTATTTCTTGACGTGACAGACAAGGAGATATTGAAAATGGAAAATGCATGCACACTGGTGCTGTTTTATTAGAAAACATTTCCACAATGAGTTAATGTCTATTAAATAATGAATCCAGATGAACATATTAAGCAATATATTTTTTCTTTTTATGCAGCTTTTATGTCTATTTATAGGTTGAATTCATACCCTTTGCTGCAGAACAGTCTAACTGTATTTCTTATTTATAATAGAGCCACTTATCCATGTAATTTGTTGAAAATGTTGACCCTATACAACAACTCTCACCTTATTTATAGCCTTTATCTTAAGCCCTATTTACACAGGACTAGTATTACCAGGGGACCTCATGTAATTTAGAAATGACCCCCCCACTTCTGTGTTTGGAGTGAGTTACTGGCATGAGATAAAGAACATTATCCCCTGGATATGATGGCAGGACTCTGCGTAACACCAAGGTAATATAGTTTAGACTTTGGGTTAGAGGGTTTTTGCCCACTTTCTACACATTTTTACACATTTGCAGCCAACCTACTGTGGCGTCATCACTCATTTTTTATGTCAATATAAATATATCTCTCAGAAGAGCTGTTGACTGCTCAATAACATATGAGTCACAGGCTTGGGGAGTAACGGATTACATGTAAGACTGTGACAGAATTAATGAACTGATTAATCATTGTGAGTCATTTTTTTTAATTAAAAAAGCCTAAACTCTCCGATTTCAGCTTCTTCAATGTGAATACTTTCTGGTTTCTTTACTCCTCTTTAAGAGTAAACTGAATATTTTTGAGTGATGGATAAAACAAGACATTTGAGGACATCAACTCAAGCTTTGATCAGCATTTTTGACCATTTTCTGACATTTCATGTGATTATCTGAGAAAATAATTGACTGATTAATCAATGATGAAAATAATAACTAGTTACATTAGTTTTTTTTTTTAATTTTGATACTTGCATCAGAATACAATTTTAAAGTAATCCACCTAACCCTGGGTCAGAAATAGGATCAGACACAGACGTGAGTTTAAGAATTGCTTCTCTAATAAGATGGTAGGATTTTTCCTGTCATTGAAACTTAAGACAGGAGAAGCAGTTAGGAATGTTTTCTGTAATGAGTCTCCAGGCCTGGAGATTCACAGCAGTATAGGATGGCTGCAGCTCTGTTCTTGCAGAAAGACCAGTAGCAGAGTGTGTAAAGCCAGAGGTAACAACACTGCAAAGGTCAAGCTAATTAAAAATAACCTCTACCAGCCACATCAGCTACTGATATCATGACCCTCATCACAGTTTAACAGAGCTTATTCCAAATAGATTTCTTGCAGGCACCAAGGATGTGTTACAGTATTCAGCATGACTGCATAAAAAAAGTAAGCATGCACTTGATCATTTCAGGCGCTGTATAACATCCCAGTCACAGCTTAGAACAAAATAGACTGGGTTGCACCAACAACGACAAATTTAATCTAAGATTAGTTCATAAAATTCCAGAAGCCCACATTTTCTATTTATAAATACTGTGCTAAGCAGTGCTAATAGAGAGATAAATAACACTTTTCACATTAACTCAACACATGCATCCTGGAATATAAAATAGGAAAGCAATGCATCATGGGAAATGAGGGCCATCTTAGCACTAGCACTAACAAACCACAATCCTACAGTGCCCCACAGTGGTTGGAGGATGTCATTATGCAAGTTACATTACACAAACTAAACAAACTTTCCAGATGTGACAACTCTGACACAGAACTTTTCAACACTAACCTGAAGGTCAGTGTCAGCCTCATGTAATCTTACACATACTACTACTACCTATAATAATAATAATAATAATAATAATAATAATAATTTTTCTTAAAACCAAATATTGAAATTGGGTCCAAAAATTCCTGGAAATTCCAAAACAAATTTGTGTAAATTCACTGGTAAAAACTGAAATAATCTCACCCCAATCGCAGACTTTTGGCCCCATTTCATAGTCCGATGGTTCAAACTGGATGCAGCTGCCAGCATGACTTTTTGACTCTAGTTTTTGCTTTCCAACATGACTTGTTAAACGATACATTTACACTGAAGCTCTCTCTTTTTCTTCGTCTATATATATACTGTTAGCACAAACTGAATCAGGTCAAACACAAGCACACACGCATACAGAACAATGACTCAAACGTGACTTAATGCCAGTGACAACCTGGGGATGACGACTCGCATCGAATTACAATATGATAGGAGAACAGAGTGTGTCATCTGTCCTGTAGCTGTAGGTATTTTCTAGAACAGGAGGCGGTGTGGCTTTGTTTTATGGCACACAGAGACAGACTGGTACCTGAGAGTGACTGACAATGAACGGATGACCTGCCTAAGGGGGAGTGGGGAGGACAGGGAACAAGGAGAGTCGATTCGATTTGTGTGTGTGTGTGTGTGTGTGTGTGTGTGTGTGTGTGTGTGTGTGTGTGTGTGTGTGTAGCGACGAGGTCAAAGCCATTATCCCAGAAAGAGAGATTGTGCTGAATAGCCAAGCAGGCCAAACCAGAGAGCAGCTCCTGGTTGGCTGGTTATTCCCTGTGGACCCACACGCAGCAGGCTACTGAGGGAATGATGCATAATCTCAGCAGAGCTCACCCTGTTAGCCTCGCAAGGCTGCCCTGTGCACTGCTCCTTTTCAGACCGGGAAATTTTGTTACTGATGGCGTCAAAGCTGAAAAGCTCTGAAGGTCCCAGATCTATACAGTACATACAGAGGTAGCTATTCTGGTAACATTTCTCTTGTATCTGCAGTCACAGCGTATATGTATGTATGATGAAATTTTAATGATGCTTTGGGGAAATGGGGTCAACACTGCAGTGTTTTCAGTGGAAATATCA
Organism: Lutjanus erythropterus; assembly: GCF_056507025.1. NCBI lineage: Eukaryota > Metazoa > Chordata > Actinopteri > Lutjaniformes > Lutjanidae > Lutjanus > Lutjanus erythropterus. The sequence goes on from NC_139339.1 coordinate 24,490,511, forward strand.
GAATAACAAGTAAAAGGAATATAAAATAGCAGGATCATTGCAAAATAAAATTAAATAAATACATAAATAAATCAATAAATAATGTTTCAACTTTAAAAAAGGTTTTAAAAAAGGTTTCTGGGCTCCCTTAAAATTGTTCTTAAAGTTGAGTGAATTTGAAAAGACAAGTTGAGATAATTTGTAACAATTCAAACTAAATAAACTTGTAATCATCAAATAAAGTTAATTGATTCACTTGTAAAACATATTCAGTAAGCTTAAGATTTAAGCTGATCATTTCAGGCCCTGTGTAACATCCCTACAGTGACTTAGAACAAACAGACTGGGTTGCACCAACAAACTTTAATTTAATCTAAGATTAGCAGATTGAAGATTGAAGAGTTTAGCAAAACCATGTACAATTAGAAACTAAACTCTGTTTAGTAAAGCCAAATTTATTGAGGTAAACTGAAATTAAATCAAGTTATAAAGTTAAAATGCTACATTATATGCTTGCTAGCTAAAAAGCTAACAAAATGTTAAATTGTATGCTGAGTAGCTAAAAAGTTAACAAAACATTATATTATATGCTAGTTACCAGAAAGTTAACAAGGCTTTACACTGTATGCTAGCTAGCTAAAAAGTTTGCTAGCCCACACATGATAGCTTTAATAAATTTGTTTTTAATTCAGTTGAACTTGAAAAAAACATCTTCATTAAGTTTAAGATATTAAGTTGACCCAACAACCTTTCAGTTACACTCATCATTTTAATTTAGAAGACGTCAAGTTATAAGAATTCATGTTTATAAGTTCTGAAGTTCTCTGAAAATAAATACCAGAAATTTTAAGTTTCATTAACTTGAATAAATAAAGGTTAAAGATTAGCTGATTCTACTGAAATCCTGTGTGATTTTTTACAGTGTTTTGTTAAAATACTTACAGTAGAAGACATAAAGGACAACATGACAAGCAATGCTATTCAAACGTATGCTATTTAATAATTTAATGTTGCACATCTGTAAGATTGGGATCCTCATAACAGACATATATCACTTTTAGTATATAGTATTGGTAAAGCTCCAAAATTGCTGAATCCTACACTTCCCACAATGCAACTCAGTGTATTTTCAGTGTGCCCAGTTTGTAACACAGGCTATCTGTTATAAATGATAAATTTGTAGTTGCAGCTTCTCTGCTCATGTTGTTATTCGCACAAGCTCGTACCTTTAAACTTTTATCAAAGAACCAAATTTTCCAACTCAAAAGGAAGTTTCATTTTATCCAGGCCTCCAAGCTTACACCACTGTGTGTGCAGAAACCTTTACCTCCAGAACACAGTCAAATATATTATCTTAGGCTTCACAAAGCTCCTGCAGAGCCGCAAAAGACATTTTACAACTGCTTATCAAAAATGAAAAGTACTTCTAAAGGATTAGGCTATGAAGGCTGCATTCATTTTAATGTATTACATATTTGCTCATTCATTCAAACATTTTTTTTTTTTTTCAAAAAAGTGACAGCTTAATGTTGGTCCCTTTGTGTTTCCTCTAAATGCGCTGTGGTGTAATGTTACCTCCAGGACTTTTCCAGTGATGTACTTCTTGCAGCTCTCACACTGGATGCCGAACATGGCGTGGTAGTCCATCTCACAATAGGGGATTCCGTCCCTGATAGGACGACATGGGACAAGTCAGCAGATCAGAGATGGCACTGAGCATCAGATACACTTCACTTCACATCACCCTGCAGACAGCTCAGAGCTCCACAAATCCTCCATCAGCCGTGTCTGAGCTGACAGCACCCAGCAGGTGCTTAGACAGGTGCAAGGTGGAGCCTCTGCTACCGACATCCAACCATGATGACAAAATTATGTTTCCATCATTTGTAAACATTTTACACCAAATATTAAACTATGGATCACAACTTCTAGCAATGCTAGAAATGCAACAATGCTTTTAGTGAGTAATGTATAACAATTAATACGTTCTGTCAAAATACTGACCAGATCTGTGCTAATAAAAATTTTGGCCAAATCACAAATCTGTGACTCTCTTCTCGCTAACATGAGCTACGTGCACCAACTGGTAATGTTACCTACACCTGACAACTGCTAACGTTAACTACACAGACCAACTGCTAACATTAATAAGGTAATCCAAAAGTACTGGGAAGTAATCAAGTTACATTACTTTAATATTGTGATACTTTGATTAGGTTACTGACCACATTCTTATCAGGTAATCAGTAACTGTATCAGAATATATGTTTAAAGTAACAACCCTGAATACTGCATACCAGGCCATGGAGCCAACCTCTATCACCACAGGGGAAATTACTTATGTAGGATTCTTTGCCATAGAGGTAATAGAATGAACAAAGTATTGTAGTTATCAAACTGTATTTGTGAAGCTAGTCTGACTTACTTGCTGATGTACTCGGCATTGAGCACCTTGTTGCAGACTTTACACTTGAAGCAGCCCAGGTGCCAGTGCTTGTCCAGTGCTACAAGAGACTGTTCATTCTTAAACTCCTTCCCACAGCCGCAGCAGTCTGCAAAGACAACAAGATGAAGAGAGATTAGCTGATGAAAATTAAAACTAACCAAAGTTGACTTTCTGGAGTGAAAGAGTTCCCTCTACAGTACTTCAGTTTCATTAAGCAAAAGGTTGAAAGGAACATTGGACATTTTGGTTTCCTGAGAGTGGAATGACTTAACACAATTTAAGAAAGTGCCAATTTAAGGAATGGAAAACAAAATGATGATAAAGACCAGTGTAACAAATCATAGTTTGCAGAGTGCAGAGAGACATAAACAAGGGACTGACTGTGGACAGCCTGTATGGGTGCAGGGCTGTTGGCAGGGAGAGGCTGGGTACACTTTTGGCAGATACACTCCTTCCCGTTAAATGTCACCCGGTCACCGGCCGGGAATGGCTGTCTGCAAACAAACAGAAAACAGATAGAAGATCAGATGAGAGCACTGACTGATACGGTTTGTGCATCCCAAAGCTTACAAATCTAGTCTAAGCCTCTGAAACAAGATTTATATCATCGTTGGACAAAACTGTTTAGGTGGCTCAGCAGCTTCTTAAGGCAGGGTGAGGGAGTTTTCATCACAGACATATGAATAAAATCCTCCCACACCAGAATGACTTGTCTCATCTGATAAAGGAAGTAAAAACAATGATATATTGATGACTAGATGTGGTCAGGGAGGGGCACTCTTTTTATCATAAAGAAAGAACATTTAGTCAACATTTACAGTAAAAGGAACTGTTTTATTTTAATTTTTGTACTTAAAAAAATCATTTAATGTACCATTTCTGTATTTAGTAGTGTTCTATTTTGTTTTGCTCAGACAGATTTAGAGATAGCTGATTTAGTTTATTAGAATAAGCCTCAAATCATTACACTTATGATAGTAATGCCTAATATAAAAATGTCTATAATTCATTGTAAACATAATTGCAGCAATGTATAATTATAATTGTGAGCACTATTACATATTCCTAATGCTTTATTGAAAAATTCATAACACATTATAACACAATATTGTAGTGTTGTACAATAGTAAAAGCAGAGTGCAAATTCTGAGATGGTTCTTGGTAGTAAATAACAGTGTCATCTGCATAGAATTTGATATCTGTATGTCGTCAAACATCCAAGCTAAACCTCTCACTAAAATATTCAATCATTCCTTCAAGCTTTTTTCTGTTGAGCCAATGTAATATGAGACTGGAAGGACAGAGAAGTCATAAATAATTAATATCCAAGATATTAGTACACAAATACCGACTGAGGAGGTCTGATTTCTTATTGAAATTTGTTACCATGGTACTTTAATTTTTTCCTCAAGCATTTGGAAACACTTTCAGTTCATTTAAACTGTGTTGTACAACATTTAAAGCAGCCTGCAAATTACAGGAAGCGTCAGATATGGTTATTAGTAATAAATAACGATGTCATCTGCATAGAAGTTGATATTTGTATGGGGTTGAATATCCAAACTAAACCACTCACTAAAAATGGTAAAAAGAACTGTACCTTGGGGTACAACCTCAGTCACATTTACAGTTACATTTACAGACCAAGATTTAAGCTCGCTTCAGTCTGCACACATTTTGTTCTGCCAAATAAATAGTGTGCGTCCAACTTTGTGTTAACAATCTTTGCTTGGCTCTTTCCTGTATCAACATGACAATGCTTCCATGCACCATCAGCTCCATAAAGAAATAGTTTTCCCCAGTTTGGCGTTGAAGAACTTGGCTGGCCTACACAGAGCTCCAACCCCAACTCAGACTCATCCAACTTCTTTGAAATGAACTGCAAGACAAATCTTACAGAGGCTGTTAATCCAGCAGATTAATGCATAGATGCCAGACCGCAAAAATAGGGAAGATTTCAAAACCAATAAATCTGAGTTTTACAGACTTTGTTTCCTGCATTCTATTGACTTTTAAAGAATGAAAATAACGAATAAGCATGTTGCACGTTTTACTTTAAATTAACAGAATAAAATACAAAATAATTCGCCCCTCTGACATGATTTTGCATAAATCTCTGGCATAAAGTAATATTCATCAGTTTTCTTTCATTCAATTTCAATTTTTTGCCCTGTCTCTAAAAGAAAACGGATTTTTAGAGTCACTGTGCACTATCAGAGACAAGTTGTGACAATAAAAAAGGGAAAATGTATGAAAATTTGACAAAAATTGGAATAACTACAGCAAAATTATGATACTAGGAGGAAATAGGAGGAGGACAATGAAAAATGTTAGTCTCCTGGGAAAACTGGGAGGGTTGGCAAGTGTGGATTAATGTCCATGGTTTTGGATCAAGGTGCTGAGGTGAAGTAATGGATATGGCTGTAATGTTCAGGCGTGACCAAGTTGCCATTAACACATCAATTAAAAGTTAGGATACTGAGAGCTCATCTTTTTATGAGACAGATTTATCCACTTTTCTTTACAGTTTTCAGGGAGGCAGCATCTGGGAGGGAACTGAAGAAGTGTCGCTTAAAGCAAGTTGACAGTAGCTTCAACATTCAGACATGGAAGCTGCTGCAAGGAAATGATCAAATGAAGCCATTGATTCATGGTATTTTCATTCACCACCCAGAGACAAATGCCATTATACTGTTAAAGAGAGACATTACAAACACAATGAAACAACGTTAATGTCTCCTGGCTGTCTGTGCGTGTTGCTCCAGAAACAGCTGCTGTCACTGAGTCAAGTACTGAAGGAATGATGATTCTTTGGCAGAGCGGGGCTCTGACTGACTGCCACGTGCTGCTTCCTACAGCTTGGAAATGTGATATTAGAGCTGCCGTCACACTGTCACAGCCAGCTACTGAGAGATAAATACATCCAGGCAGACTGGGAGAGGCTGAGATTATGGGCTGGTCTTGTATAAACAGTGACTAAGTTTATTTTTTAAGGATGATATGTTGAGCCTTAAAACTTAACAGTACATAGTTTGGCCTGTCCCAAAACGTGGTGTTGACCTTGTCCAGCCCTGTTTAACTATCCATTTTCATTATGTTTTGATTAACTATGTATGTCCATATGTATTTTTTTTTTTTAATAAATGAAATCAGCTAAAAACGTAAAGAAATCTAAATTGATGCCATGACATTTGGTACATTTATTGTGACCAGATGAGGAATCATACTGACTTTGATTTCCAGACTTTTTCTCCAGCACCACCATGAGGTCGACATTTGTAGTTCAGACTGAAATCCCTCAACACGTATCGAATGGATTGACATGAAATCTGAAATCATGAAATCTGCGTTCATGACCAAAAACCTGTAAATCAATCTCATACCCTCAGCTTGACTTGTTTTTAGTGCTAACTATCAAATGTTAGCATGCTAAGATGCCACACTAAGATTGTGAACATTGTAAACAGGGACTCCCTAAAATCTTGGTATTTTGCCCAGGGGTGGAGCCTTCTGTCCTGCATGCAGCTCACTTTGTGTCGTCTCTGGAAAAAATAGCAAAACTGTGACCTATGAAGATGTTTATTAACCTAATTTTTGCCTTAATCCCAAAATTAAACCTACACCAGATCTCACATCTGACTGTAACTGTTGGCCTGACTCTTCAAACAGAGATGATTTTTTATCCTTCTGTGATCATCAGTGTACAAAGATACACTTTAGGTCCTTGTATTGCTGCACAGCTGCAACCTCGACTAACATTAGGCTTCACTGATTTTCCAGCATAACATTATGCTGGAAAATCTAAATCTAAATCATGTGTAGTGGTAAAAACAGGGGTATGTTTTCCCTCATTGATTGATACAGTTCATTTTAAAGTAGATGAGTAAACTGTCGACCTCCTGTCCCAAAATATGATGGACTAAGATGGACTAACTAGGACTAGCTTTTTATGTAACGTTCCTTTTGACAACTATGTCAAGGAAGTTGGGCTAAACCTGTGCAGTTCTGCTGCTCCAACAGTCGTGTCAAATTTCAACTTAATGGAACGCAAAATACGCAAACTTTTACTTCATGAGGAGTGCTGCTGTCTGAGTCCAAAAACTCTAGAGATATTCACTGAGTGCACAGAGGACCACGATGTGTCACAGTGGATCAAAAAAATTAACAGAAAGGAATTTTGTTACTGAAAATCTTGAATACCTGATGAAATATCTGATTTCATATATATTTTTCAAAATATATTACACAGTACTCCATCACTTAAATGTGGCGGAAGTGATCCATGTATTCTTTTCTCTATTATCCATCTCTGGCTGTTGTCACAAACAATGTCTACTGTTACATATTGTGTAAAAATGTAATAACATTAATATCGCCATCCTAAAAAGTCCCCTCATCAGTTAATGAGGGTCACTGTTTAACGTCATCAATCCAATTAGCCATATGTCGCTGTTAACAGCAGACACGATGTCTAGAAGGGAAACTCAGATCCACGAGATCTCACGAGAGTGAACATTTTGACTGAAACCATGAAGAATCTCCCAAGAGTCTTGCAGGTTTTGGGGTCCCTTCTAGACCAAAATAGTAACAGCAGACACTGAGAGTGACGGACAGGACCTGCCACCTCGGCAATGATGGCACCGCAAGATGTAGGATCACACGAAGTGGTTGCCGGATTCATCTATACATTGTTAAATAGATGCACAAGGCTTAAAAAAGCATTTTTCATTTCAATTTGACTTCAAGTATTTAATTCAAACTGAGCTCACTGGTTGGAAGTCTTCTTTGTTTACATCCGTCTATCAGTGTTGATGAACTGTGACCTGACCTGTTATAATGGTAATAATACTGGCATGGTGTCTGTGGTGCTACAAGAGCAGATTAATACATATATTGTTGCAGTTGCAGGTGAAATGTGACGTAGCGCCTACAAATACACATGCAGACAGACAGAAACACACAAGGAAGCCCAGACAGTGGGAGTGAAAGACAGAGCTAGATCAGTCTTGATGAATTACTGATGATCAATACGGCACTGTGACCGTGGGCCACAAACACAGCTGAGTGTGAAGTCTCATCACGAGCAGCTTTTGCTATCTTCCTCTCAGCTCTATTTTTACATTCTGCACAAAAAGCCTGAGTGTTCTGCCACCACAAAAGCGATATTTGTTATAAGAGGAGGGCAGGAGTTTGATGATCACATTACAAACCTCAAATGCCACGCTGGAACATTCTGATCTCAGGTTCAGCATCGGGATCACCGAGGTATGATAGCGCAAACATACGCACACACACACACACACAGAAAACCCATCCCCAGTTCAAAAGACACTTAACACTAGCTGTGGGAATGGGCTAAGTGGCCACACTGACTGACCACGCACTTAGGATTCCTGCCTGAGAGAGGCTCCCATTACCTTTCTAGGCCTGAGACACAACACCGCTCATACACACGCACAGATTACACGGGCAGTACAAGGATACACATGACTTGAAACAGGTGAAGATGCCTGTGACTCGCAGTTACACGTGTCTTCACGCTTGCGTTTTTTCTATATTTATACATGTATGTGTATTATGGTTTTATGCACTCATAAATGACACCTACACCAGAGGAGTTTTGTTGATGATGATTTGTGTAAAAGCAACACCGCTGGTGCGATATCTGCTTCTGAGAAGAGGTTTTTAAATTTGGATTTTGAGGTTTTGGAGTCATGAGAAAGTACAAGGAGGGGTGAGGCAACCAGCTGATGAAGATGTTTACAGCAGTTCTCTTCAGTTCTGACAGTATCTGGCTGTCTCTACAGTAAGTCACTTATAATGTGGTATTTAAATATGTCCAACACATTCTGTGGCCTTCATAATGGTTAAAGACATTTTAGAGACCCATAATGACTGGAGGACACACTGTTATAAAGTGCTTTGAACAAGAGTTAGGGTTAAGAGTTCTGTTGGGGTTAGGGTTATTGTTGAATGGAAAACATTATTCTAAACATTAAACATGGATATTGAGATAGACGTGGGGATGTTTGAATTTTCTCTACAAAACAGTGAGAGTGAAAGACAGAGTCAGATTACTCTTAATGAATTATAGATGATTAATATAGCAGTCTGACATTGTGGATTTGTGGTCACATCAACTATAACGCATCGTAACACAACACAACGCCACACCTCGCAACGCAAAGTAACATAACATTACAAATGATCTTTTCTTGATCTTTTCCTAAACCTAATCAAGTTGTTTTGTTGCCTTAACCTAATAATCTAATATGTGTATTTCTGTGTGTTTCACTATAGGTAACAGTGAGAGTGAAAGACACAAGCTAAATTACTCCTAATAGTGATGATCAATACAGCACTGTGACTTTGACCACAAAAACAATATTTGTGGTCATGTCAGTTATGACATGCAACATACTGAATGCAATACAACATAGTTTCTCCCACACCATGATCTTTTCCTTACCCTAATCGAGTTTGATTACTCTTAATAAATGACTGATACTGTGACAGTGCTAACAAAATTGAAATGTTGTCATGTCAACTGTCATGTAATGTAACTTGACATAATGTAACGTAATGTGACTTGATTTGACTTTACTTGACTTGACTTGACGTAACGTACATATTACATTTCAGTCCACAAGCTTTTCCTAAACCGAACTTAGTAGTTTTTTTGGCTAAACCAAACCAAACTGCAATAGTTTCACAAGATGCTAAAGGGTGTCCTGTGTATCAGTATGAGATGTTGTGACAAATAAATTGGTATTGGAGAAAGAAAAGTTCAAACGCTGCCTACTTCCTTACCTCCACACATCTGGTCATACCTAGTATGCATCAAAATGCTGGAACGAACTTAACAGAAGATATGAGGCTTTCAATACCTTCAAATCCAGGTTAAAATCTTTATCTTCTCCACTGCCACTGAACTTTAAGCATTTAAAACCATGATCCATTTTTCATTCCCATCCTGAACAACCATATAATCTAATCTAATAACTAATATCTGTATTTCTTATTTGATGTTTTTTTTAAAGTATTATATAATTTTCTATGAATTGCCCTTGAGTATGAGCTGTGCTAGACACTTATCTTTTTAGGAGTCAATGGAGTCAAGGAGACAATACACTATTTCAAATTTGTGCTAAAAGGTTGTGTCAGGGTTGTATTGATGAGCATAGATTTTCAAGGACATGTCCCAAATCAAGTCCTAAAGTTTAGGTTTCAAGTAACACTGTGGTTTAAAGTCGGACAGCTGACAAAACAATGTCAATTCAAAGTCAGTTTAGTAACTGTTCTGGTTTCAATCATCATGTGATATTCATTGATGGTGTTTGCTTAGTAACCATGGAATTACAGATATTTAAATTTCCATTTTGGTGCACGTTAAAGACTTCTTGTCCATGTTGACTTAGGGGTTTAAGGGTGAAAGGAGACAACTGTAGCTGCAGTCAGTTCATAAGTGAATTAAATATGGTTTGGGAGCCTGTTTCCCACATCCTGGTTCTTACTTGCAGGAGGCGCAGACGAAGCAGCGGGGGTGGTAAGTCTTGCCCAGGGCGGACACCACCTCCCCCTCAATGAAGTCCTGGCAGCTGAAGCAGCGAGTCCCATACAGTCGCTGGTAGTCCAGAGTACAGATGTATTCACCCTGCCGCACGAAGAAGCCTCCCTGGGCCAGCTCACAACCACATACTGCAATACAAGAGAGACGAAGAGAGGGAGTGGGGAGGGGCAAAAGGATATAAGATAAGAAGAGAGGGAAAAGAATGGGAACAGGGAAGGGTGGGCAGAAGAAGGGAGAAAAGAAGAGTGACAGATTAGATAAAATTTATAACAGAACACATTTAAAAGCAAGAACTTTTAAGATCCTCAAGTAGGGACTACAATGTTGGTCAGTCCACCACTTTGGACCAAGCTGAAATATCCCAACAACAACAATGACCAGATGGATTCCCATGATGTGTTTTAATGACTTTGGTGATAGCCTGACTTTTCCTCTAGCGCCACCATGAGGTTGATAATTTTGGTTTGTGTGGAACATTTCAAAAACTATGGAATGGACTGATATTCAGTACAGACGATTGTCATTGTGAGGGTGATGGCATGCTAACATTAGCATTTATCTCAATGCACTAATGTAACTAAGTACAGCCTCACAGAGCTAATAGCATAGCTAATAGCTCTGCCATGCTACAAAATGCTATACTATGCTATGCTACGCTATGCTCTACTATGCTATGTTATGCTATGCTACTACACTATGCTACACTACACTACAGTACACTAATAATTGTTCAACCAGAGTTCATTTAACTTGCATTTTTAAGTTGAACCAGTTCAACATTATTTAATTTGCACATTAAGTTTTGTGTCCAAGGTGTTTACAATAAACTTTTTAGTTGAGTGAGTGTACACACACAAACACACACAAACACACCTATTAATAGACTTTTATTTGAAAAGTATTAAGAAGAAGAGGCTTTGTGGTGTACAGAGCCAGTTTGACACGTCTGATTGTATTCCTCCACAAGCTTTAAGAGCCAATAACATCACACTGTCAGACTGGGTGTACTATTAACGTGTGTGTGTGTGTGTGTGTGTGTGTGTGTGTGTGTGTGTGTGTGTGTGTAAAGACTGCACTTTGTCTGTTTGTCTAGCCCTTAACAATACATGACAGGAACTCCAAATGACCGTCTCCTCTAATGCACACACAATGATTACACACAGTAACCATGGCAACCGCATGACATCACAGACCAGCCACACCCTCAGGGGAGACCTCGCTCTATTTTTCCACTCCTTTAGCAAAAACAATACCCCTGCTTTCTTTTCCCTCCATTCTTTCTTTTTGGAAAAACCGACAGGAAAGATAAATGAGGGATGTTTGCGCTGCTCGGTGTCGTGCCCCGGGACGTCTCACTGTACAGATACACACACATGCACACACACACAAACACACACTGTTACAAACTTGCAGGGATGTGTGAAAAGTATGAGGTAAGACACATTGGCGGTGTGTGGGTGAGATCACACAGACATAACAAGCTTTTCAGGACACACACACGCACACACATTATTCATGTAGGAATGTGGGAAGGTATGAGATGACACATGTACACAGAACATGGATGAAATCACGCACACACAACACATTATACAAACTCACACACATTCTGCAGAATAGGCGCACTGTTGCAGCAGTGCCGGTGGGTTTCTAAGCTCTCATTAAGGTCTCAGTGCAAACTCATGTCCAAGATCCTGGACATAACAATTAACGTTCCAACCAGAAGTCCAACCCACGTCAAACTTCTGTCCACTGAAGCTCAATGGATGTCACCAGAACCTTCGCAACTTTGCAAACAAAGTGGATGACAGAATGTACTTTGGGGTGTACAAATGACCCCTCCTAAGTCCTGCCTCTTTTTGCTCTGTGCTCCAATAACCACTGAGCAAGCTTGGTACCTTAGTCAACTGTCTAATGTCCTGTCTTGCATTCAGATACGCCAAGTTCTAGGCTCCTCTGTCTTGAAAAGAAAAACAGATTTTGAAGATGGTTGAAAGATATTGCTGGGGGACCTTAAAACATGACACATTAACATCTTAAGTTAGCCAATGTCAGCAAAATGCTAGCTAACTAGTTGGCTAATCTACATCAATCATTTGACAGCTAGGTAACTAGAGTTTTGCTGACATTAGCTAACATTAGCTAGCTAATCTACATGAATTATTAGCTAGCATTTTGCTGACATTGGCTATTAACTACTTGATTGAATACATAAAAAAATAATAGAAATAAAATTAAAACAAACTATTTTGCACAGCAGGATGCTGAGGAGACTGAGTTGACAAAGACTAGATCTCATTTTGAATTTTTCCTTTCCTCTGGGCTTTTAGGCCTCCATGAGCTGGGAGTCACAGCCACGGCTGCTGCTGCAGCTGCTGACTATGTTTATTTCACTTTCATCAACATCGGAAACCTATGATGGTTGCACTTCATTGTTGGATGTACTTGTTTCAATCTGAGGTTTGCTTACAGTACATAAAACAGCACGAAATGTGTTCCTTCACTTTAAAGAAAGCACAAATCCTCGAGTTGAAGCTAAGTTGTGGGCGTTTTGTAGCGTTCCATTTTCTCCAGTGGTAGAGGTAATTCCTTGCTGTGATGCTGCACGACTGTTAAATGCATGTGTGAGATCAAGCTTGTGCCTAGAGGGATTAGGGGAATTTAAAAGTGACTGAGAACATCCACTGACATACAGTGCACTCATGTAGAAGTTGCAAGGTTTACAACATTGCCTGAATTCTTATGCAGTAAGTGGAAACTTCAAAATTTTCCTATTGGTTGCGTAACAATCCGACTCTCCCACCCTTTTATCGCCTTATAAAAACTTTGACCAGCATGTTGGATAACCTTTATCCAGTATTTGCACCGTTTCTTTTTCTTTTCATCAAGCCTTCACAGGGGTAGGAGCATTCTAATAAAACAACCACAACAATATGAGCAGGAATGTTTTCTCAGGAAGTGGACGAAATACTTTCCAGCGGCTGCTACCGGCTCCCTTACATCCGGTTCAGATGTCTGGCAATCTGTCTAGAGTGAGATAATGCTCTGGGCTGATGGAGTAAACACAAGAAGAGTGGAAAGATGGATGAATGGATGGATGGATGGATGGATGGATGGATGGATGGATGGATGGATGGATGGATGGATAAAGTGCAACCAGAAAAAGTGGGGATTCCTAAGGGCTCTTTTGTCAGTATGAATGAGTTGAGCACTGACTTGCACCTTGCTTTATCAGACCTGGGACCTGACTTAAAAGCTGGTTTAACAGACTTGCGAACAGACTTGTAATTGTCTTGAAAGACTGGAGACTACCTTTGACAGACTTTAGAGTTTCCATGTATACAATGACTTGAGCCTTTACTTGAGACTTGCTCTGATAGACTTGAGAACCGACTTACTTGTCTCAAATGACTCAAGACTAACTTTGACAGATCTTGATTCTTCTTCTGACAGACTTGAGACTTGACTTGGACTTCCCTTGAAATATCGAAATAACGCTGGGATTGACTTTTACTTGTCTTGAATAAGTTGAGACTTTTTCTGACAGACTTTGAACTTGGCTTGAGATTTCTCTGACACACTTGACTCTTGACTTGGACTTATCTAGAAGGACTTGAGATTACACTTGAGACTTGAATGACTTTGCACTCATCTTTACTTACTTGACTTGACTGAATTACATATACTTGTCTCAAATGAGGTGAGATTTGACTTGCACCTTACCTGAGACTTGACTTGGGACTTGCTCTGATAGATCTAAGACTTGAACTTATCTTTTTTTTTTTTTTTTTTTTTTTTAAAGGTTATTTTTTTGGCACTTTTGCCTTTATTGACAGTGACAGCTGAAGGTATGACAGGAAAGGGGGGTGAAGAGACAGGGGAAGACATGCAGCAAATGAGCCGCAGGCGGGATTCGAACCAGCGGCCGCTGCAGAGGACTAACAGCCTCAATACATGGTGCGCACGCCCTACCGACTGAGCTATAGGGGCACCCAGAACTTATCTTTAAATATAATTTAAGACATGGAGACTGCCTTGTGCTTGTCTTGCATAAGTTGAGATATGACTTATAATGTTTAAGACTTGCAATTGGCTTGAATGACATGAAACTAACTTTGAACTTTAGACTTGACTTGTCTAAAATAACATAAACTGGAGTCTTGTTCTGACAAACTTGAGATCTGACTTGGACTTTTTTCAAAGTACTTGAGACTTGACTCTGACTTGTTTCAGATGACTTGAGTCTAGACTGGGCTCTGCTACACAGAAAGAGAAATCGATCTCTGGAAGAGATGGAGACAGAAATCCTCACTCAGAGACCTGATTGCGACTTCCCATTAGCTCGTCTTTCATTCCCTGTATATTTATACCTGCGCTGCCAGTTGGCACATAGACTTCTCTTCTTACTGTATATCAACTTGGTTGTTTAAGCAGCTCAGCAGCTGAGCCCATATCAGCTCAAGTGGAAGCCCATCCATCATTTATGGAGCTAACACAACCAGAACGTATTACATCCTTTTAAAAGTGACTGCAAACCGAACCATTTTATATTCTTCCTTCCACCTGCACTATATCACCGTGGCGCATACACTGCAGAGGATGGCAAAGTTACTGGCAAACTGCAGCCTCTAATGCAGATCAAAAAGTGTGTCTGAGTGCATTACATAAGTGCGAGGGAGACAGAAGATGCTCTTTCAGTTTCGTCCGTCATCGCTAATGGAAACAGTCGAAGCTGTCTTCCCCTCATCCCTTTCTTGTAGCTCTCATCTCTCCTATCCGTCATTCCCTAATCCCTCATTCACGTGGGATGTGTTAAAAGGCAGGGAGAGGTCGAAGAAGAAACGAAGCAGAGCCGGATGTGGAAGTCAGTAAATCGGGTTTAATCGAGTGGGGATTGAAGTTCACTTCACCACAGTTTGCTCTGACAGAAATAGTTTGACAACTGGCTGCAACCTAAGGAGACAATGAATGACACAAAAATGCAGCTGAATCAGGGGCTTCAGGACAACAAACTTTGTGAGCACACTGATTAATTCACAACCTTTATTGAAATGAATTTGTCATGTTTGTACTTTTATCTTTGTAACTCCAAAGGGCTTTTGACACTGCATATTTAAGGATAGCCCTGAGCTAAGAGATGACCCTATGGATAACTTAACATCCTTTCACACAAACATTATTATTATTATTATTATTGTTATGCTAAGCCTAGAGCTATACAATTCACACTGCACTTCTACTAGCCCTGGGTTAAATGTTAGTACAGCAACTAATATGAACTTTTTAATATGTCCCATGACTACTAGCCCCATTTCAAGAATAATAACTTTTAGCCGACAAAATCCAAGCTTGTCGGCTAGAAATGACAAGCTGTTTTTGTGTGTCTCTATGGAATCAAAGACCCAGTGTTTCAAAAGTTATTGTCAATACTGACTTTTAAATCTGTCACTGTTATCAAATTGCACAATGCCAAACTGGAAAGCTTGACAGATGTAGCAACAGTAACTATGGAGGACGTGGCTCAGCAAAGGGTCAATTAAAAGGTGTGATTTGATCAGTGTGCTCCACGTGTCTGAACAGGAACCCAAAATTTGCAAAACTTTCTCAGGATTTGCACCAGTCTCTGTATCGTGACTGGCTGGTTCTTGCTGCCTCAACAATGCATCCTTGTAATTGCCAGAAAGCCTTTCTAACATTGTGGAAAGGTCAATTTTCACCATAAACTATGATCTTTTTCAAAATCTTGCCAAGGGTTTTGCGCCTAAAACTACCCAAGTAGTTTTGTCCCTAAACCTAACCAAACTGCAACTGAAAACTGCAAATAATAAGTCAACCAAGTCTACAAAAAGTGACACTGTACGCTAATATGCTGAACCACATGCACATTTGCAAATCTCTAGTTTTCTTCTTGACAGCACTTGTGCTCGAGCCCCTTTTGTTCTCTCAATAAATGGGTTCAATATTGCATTAAATGTTGCAAAAAAAAATACAATAGTTTTTGGTTTAAATGGTGTCTGAAACACTTTCAATCCTCACCAGAATACAATTTTTAGAGTAAAAGGGAATACAGTGACTCCCAAAGCATAGGTTGTGGACCACTGGTGGGAAGGCCCTACAGGTGGGCATTGAAAGGTCATGAAAAATAGTAGTAGTTTAACAGGTGTTCCACAGTATTTGTTGACCTGTCAAATTAACACCAAAATGTATCATATATTGTTGCTTGTACAATTAGCCTCGTACGCTGATTAGTGTCATGTGCTGATATGAATTGTGATAAAAGGTTTGGGTGGGCTGCATAAGATTTTCAGATTTCAACAATTCAGCAAAGAAATGGTAAAATGACAGAGATGTGTCTGTAGCCATGCAATACAAATACAAAAGTGTCAGAATCAGCCTTGAACGCTACTCAAAATTCAACTGAATGTTATGCTCAAGCAGAGATTTCATTATTTTGAAACCACCCCATCTCCATGACAACACAGAGGGTGTGTGTGTGTGTTCCCCGTGCACTTTGGGCCGCAGCAGGATGAGATCACGATCCAGCTAATTAGTCGTTTTGTCCTGAGACTCGGCTGAAGAGAACAGAATGTGTCGGGCTACACGCCTGCAGAGAGATAAAACTTCCATGAATCGCAAGAGGCTTCGACCTTCTGAACTGCTGGTGTGTGGTGATAGGGAGTGTGTGTGTGAATAAATCAGTGGGAGTTTGGGGGCTGTTTGACAGCACCTACCTAATGAATTTCTGTAACAACACATGTGAACTTCAGATCCAGGAAAATCTTGAAAATCAAATTCAACCATAATTCCTCACAATTACAAGCAATAAGAAGAATACCAGTGCTTCCCAGGTTCACAACATGAAGAAGGTGTAAAGGTTGCAGTCAAGTAGGAACTTGGTTACAACATTTTCCAAGGCTGAAAGGCTGATTGCTTCACAGGAAACTGATTATAACATCTCTGAAGGCTTATCTCATGCACTGTGAAGCCACTTACATAATACAAATGTACGCAGAGGCTCTCGGAGGAATTCAGTGTGCTGTTCAATCTGCTTCCTCCGCTCTGGAGGACCTCTGAGCCAAGTCTGTTCTTCTTTTGCTTCTATTCGGCACGTAGAATAAGTGAGGAGGTTACATGCTTGAATGGATGGATGCGCAACAAATCTGCCCTGTTGTGAATTGTAAATAAAATATGGTGCATCCGTTTCACTTGCGTACAAACAAAGTCTGGAGAGATAAAAGTAATGGATGCAATGGTTTGGACATGATGCAAGTAATCTAGGTGAAAGTAGAGCTGGAGAAATTTTGGAAGCAACCCAAATGTGCATCTAGCATCAAGTATCAGAAATTGACAAGTCTGGAAAACTAGCATTGAACAAATACGTAGTTACTGTACTTAAGTAGATTTTTCAGGTATCTGTACTTTAGTTGAGTATTTATTTTTCTGACAACTTTTTACATTTATTCCCTACATTTTAACACAAATATCTGTACTTTCTACTCCTTACATTTTTAAAACTGGCTTGTTACTTTAGTTTTAATGCAAATAAAAAAGACCTAACAAGACAAAAACAACGCACAATGCGTAAAAATATAAAAATGACAAGACAAAATGAGACAAAGGCGACATAATGCAAAAAAAATATGCATCACAACCATTTCTTTAATATGGATATTTTTTAATATGACGTTTAACAGATAAGCATCACCAGTCCAGATTTGAAAAGTTACATGTCATACATTTCACTGCTATTGGTTGTAGGTCCATCCAGTTGCGTTCAGTCAGCAGGTCTGTCTAGCGTTCTGCCTCAGGCTCATAAAACTCAGGTAAAACTGTCAAATTAGGCAGCGGTGATGAAATATGGATCAAGACTCTGTCACTGCATGCTTATTTCATTTTTGCAATCTTTTGATTTTTGACTAATTTTGCTTTACAACCCCCAATGTATACTGTTTTGGTTCAGTCTTACTGTTTTCAGCAAATTTATTTTCAGCTGCTCCAGGCAGCCAATTCAGCAAAAGTCTCTGCAGACCACCAAACAACAGACAGACAAAGTTAGCAACTGGCCTGTGAAGAAAGTGAACTATTAGCAGCTAAAGGAACACATTTCTCCAGAAGTTGGTGGTGACCAAAACAGGGCTAAAACGAGAGTGTATATTGAACTTGATCCTCGAGAGTCATCGGAAATAAAACTCCAAATGAATGCTAATGTTGCTCTCTGTCAGCTAGATGTAAAAATATGGAACAATTTGCTAACACATAAGCTATATCAGTTTTATAAATCCATATGTCAGACCTGTGATTCTTGCCTTGCAGTAGGGTTCTGGCATCCTGTCATCACCAGACTAATTTGTTTGGAACGTCACAGTTCATTTTTACTTTCTGAAAATTAACATGTGGAGGCCAAAATGCCTTTGGACACAACTGGAGAGACTTACAACCAATCAGAGCAATGAAACATAACCTAAAACCAATCAGACAAACAAGACATTGTTGTAGTGGTGCTTGGTCTGTTTCTAAGATTGTCTACCACTTGGCGATCTTTCTGGTATTACAGCTAAACAGTGCACAGAAATACATTTCTAAAAATATTTTAGGCAAAACATATTCAATGTAGTAACAAAAACTTCTTGATCCATATTTGATCAGCGCTGCTTAGTTTTTCAGTTTTACCGGAGTTTTGGGAGCATTTGTTTGAAAGCATGGGAATGTTCTCATCTTCACTCAACAGTGCATTAAAATACTATAATTCTGAAAAGATTATAGGCAAGAAATCATAATGAAGTAACAGACTCCTTATCTTTATTTGATCAGCACTGCCAAGTTTGATAGTTCCAGGAGCTTGCAGTACACGGATCTGCTGACTGGACCAAATCACAGCAGTCAGACATGGGATACGTGACTTTCCAAATCTGGACTGGGACCAGCCCCATATTAAATAAATGGTTGTGACTGACCCGTCTAGATCCGAGGCTGCTGGAGTTCTGTCTGAATGGAAGGGGGAGATCAGACGTTTATGCAGCCAAGTTTTAGGCTATTTCGTTTAGGCAAAGGTTTTGTGAGACTGCTTGAGTTAAGACAACAATGAATATTCTTTTGTTGTATTTTATAGAGTTTTGAGGCAGAAAAGTTAAGGAACGGCCAAAAAAAAAGGATCTTTTGGATATTACAAAAAAAAAAGATTAAATTATGCATTGTGTGTGTGGGCTACTCAGTCTAGACCTCCACTGGGGAGGGAAATATAGGATACGGCACTCTACAAATGAATCGAATTTGCATGTCATGTAAGACAGATGGCCTAATCCAATTCAGCAGCCCTGGGCTTGAATTAAAATATCCAGACACATCTGAGAGAGCCTGTCCAGTGTGTGTATGTGTGTATGTGTGTGTATCTAAAAGACAGAGAAAAGGTATCACGTCTGCAGACATTATTGACAGACACAATATGTTGTCATATAAAATATATATATGTGCAACATGAGTGTGACCTTGACTCTACCTCATGTTTCACGATGACTTCCACTGTGCATGTGTGTGAGTGTGAGCAGGGTTAAATATACATGTGCTATGTGCTTTCTGCTGTCTATGTGGGACCTTGACAACACCTCATGTTTTACAATGACACCATCAATGTGTGTGCGTGTTTGTGATAGTGTGGATAGGGGGTGTGTTTGGGGTGTTGCCCTTCACTTGTCTGTTCCATGACCTTGACTGTACAGTCCCGAGCCTGCTGGCATTGATCTGACCAGCTATGGGACTGCACTTGAAAGACAAATAACTCAAGGTTGATAGTTCTGACAGGTTAAATGGGTTTGGAGAGGTCCAGACTCCCTCTACATTGGGGAAAATTGCAAGCAGGCATCTAATGAGGCATTAAGCAGAGGAGGTCTGTCTATTGTCTAACTCGCTGGCCTACACCGTATTTCATAATACACTTAGTGCTGACTTTCCAGAAGTGGGAATTAACTAAGTACTTAAACAGATTTTTCAGGCAACTGTACTTTGCTTGAGTATTTCTTTTTCTGGCAACTTTTAACTTCTTTTCGGGCTCGTTACTTTAGTTTAAATGAATTTGACATAATGAGACAAAAATGATGCAACATCTCAAGACAAACAATCAAATCACATTTGTGGCACATAAAACATGACATGAAATTAAAATAATATGTAAAATTATACAAAATATCGCGAACTTACACCTTTCTAGTAAGCTGTAATTTGACCTTTTTCAATTTTTGGTTGATGCGTTCATTACACAAGAAAATAAAATGTGAACATTAGTAACGTGGGTACATTAGGTTATACCAAGACATTGGACTTCCCGTTTCTCATTTTTCCTGTCCTGTTTCCTGTTTTGTTGATTTGGCCTATCTACGTCATCTTCAGTCAACATATGAACTACGCTAGCAGTTGCTGGGAGCAGGTAAACATGCCAACAACATGTCAACAACATGTACAGTTGCATCAACCTCTTACTTAACTGTTTAAAAATGTGACTATTCCATAAACTTCATAAAATAACATATAATCATCCACATGTATTATTTGCACATGTATGGCATGTATGTAAAGATTGCCTTTCGACCCCTTTTTAGTGTGAGTGCATTCGTTCTTTTCCCTCCACGCACGTGTGTGTGAGGTCAGCACTCTTGGCCCAATGATGAACAAACACACACTCCCCCCTGGCTCCGTTCTGGACAGCCCGCTTCCAAGAAGGAGACAAATACAATCCAATAGCCAACACCCTACTGAGAACATCACAACCATCTGCTATTGTAACACCACTGATCCGACCATCAGGACTTCAACATGTGGCCAGCAGCGTCTGTTTACCAGGCTGACTTCCAGGAAGAAACGCACTCAGGCTGGATGCAAAACAATGCAATCCATAAATCTGTCAAAACCTCAAAAGAAACAGACAGTATGAAATAGACAAAGCTGTAATTTCACACTACAAAGAGTAAACATCATTGTGACATCCTCCTTAAGTTCACTGACTCCCTGTCTTCTGAGTTCTACAGCTCTAATCTTTTAAGGTAAACTGTCTACAGTACTTTCCTCTGGAGCAAAACAGCACTACTCTGTGTAGAGTTTGACAGTTCATTCTAGACCTTCGAAAGAAGTAGTTGACAAAACAATCTCAAGACGTCCTCATCAGCAGATGAAATTTGCTCAGTTGTCATGGGACTTTTCAACTTTTCAAGCTTTTGATCACTCATGACTTTCATCCAAGTTGGTATAAAATTGCGTTCAACACGAGTTGACAAAATCAAAACGAGACCTGCAACTTGACTTGGACTTGAATGATTTGTGACTTCACTTAGACTTACTTGATAGCTTCCCCCAAGCCTAAAGATTAAAAAGTCTGTTATTAATAAGTGTGAATCCATGAATCAGTTTAATTCACTTCATTTCATGAATCAACAAAGATCTTAATTTCTAACAAGTCATCAGTTAATTCCCCTACATCCCCTTTGTTTTGAACAAATGCAAAAGCATCCAGTCAAGTTGCAGGAGAAATGTACAAAGAAATAACATTACATCACTGATTGACAGTTGGAAAAAACAATGCTCACTCCAATTTTGTTTGCATACAAAAACTACGCAGTTGTCTTCAAAAATTGAACTGCAGTTTGCAAAATGGTTAGTCAAAACTATTATTAATATTAACATAGTTTGTAAGCCCATGTTTAGCTAACATTAGCTAAGTAACTTTGTAAATAATTGAGGCTGGAAACTCACTGTTACAATCTGACTTGTTTAGGACTCAAAACTCTTTGGACCTGTCAGCCTTGACTTGGGACTTGACTCTGGACCTAAGTACAAAGACTTGAGACTTACTTGTGAACATTAAAGCAAATTCTTGGTCCCACCCCCTGTCTAATACCCCAAGTAACTACTACAAACATACTGTTTGATTCCACATCTCAGGATCTATGGCCAATGTCAGTGTTCAATGCCAATGCAGAAAGCAGTGTCCCCTTTATGTGGAGAGGTGGACAGTAAGTATGTTGAGGTCAGAGTGATGGATGAGGGTGTGACACGTATGACTATCAGTCAGAAGATCAGAGCTTGTGTTCTGTCATAAACATGCAAGTCATGGTCGTTGCCATATGCTGATACAGTGAGAATGGAGAATTTTAAGCACACTGGTATTTGACAAAAAAAAGCATCACTGAATGTGACCCAGGTTTTTGCATAATCATCAAGTACTGATGTTCCTATCTGACCAAGTAAACTAGAGAGTCAGTGGACCTTGAGTTGACTTTGCTTCGTCATCAATAGTCTAATGTTGCTTCTGTTCAAAGATGAATCTCAGTTGACCAGAGTTAGGACTATAGGTATTCACTGGCCATAAAAAGTTGCTTTGGACCTAAAATGTCCTATTGTATTTTGTATATTGTACAGTAACACATTCAACAAGAACAGTGACAGTTTAAAGCCGACATCTTGGACTAAATATGACAGCAGCTACATTGAAAAGCCTGGTTACGTCACACATGCTATAAGGTTGATCATGATCCATTATTGTAGAGTTGTCCTTTAAAAAATATACTTCACAACCATTATGAATAATGCGTATTTTACCAAACCAAAAACTATAAAATGGTCATTTTAGAGAAAAAGTTTGAAAATCAACTTTCTAAGCTTTTAGGCACATCTCACAGTCTTAATCAAAGTAGAGGTGATGAGGTGTCTGGACCTTCAGTTAGAATAACATCTTTGTTGAGACAGTAACCACTTTCTCAGTTCAAGGCTGGTCTTTAAAATTAAATATGAATGGCTGCCCACAGACTCCTGCTCGGGGGCCTTGATCTCTTCTAAATCAGTGCTTTGACTGGTTTTGGCCTGGTGTTCTCAGACAGGTTTGTTTGCTCCCAGAGTTCTTGTGCCCAAAGTAATTATAATATTGTAATACTAGTTTTAGCTCACTCTTCCTCATACAGTCGAGACAGTAACCGCTGTTTCATTTCAAGCCTTTGGCATCAATTATGAATGGCTGCCCACAGACTAACACTCGATGACCTTGATCTCTTCAAAATCAATTTTATGACAGGTTTTGGCTTGATGTTTTCAGACAGGTTTAGGTACATACAGAGTTCTCTTGCCCTGAGTAATCACAATATTGTAGTACTAGTTTTAGATCACTCTACCTTGCAGGGTGTAGATTGTAACCGCTGTTTCAGTTCAAGGCTTGTCTTTGGCATTAATTATGGATGGCTGCCCAAGGACCGCTGATCGATGACCTTGATCTCTGCCAAATCAATACTTTGACAGGATTTGGCCTGGTGTTTTCAGACAGGTTTAGTTCCAACCAGAGTTTTCTTGCCCAATGTAATTATGATATTGTAGTACTAGTTTTTGATTACTCTGCACCGTAGTGTGAAGACAGCAGCTGCTTTGTTTCAGTTCAAGGCTCTTCTTTGGCAATAATTATGAATGGCTGCCCAGGGACTACCACTCAATTATCTTGATCTCTTCAGAATCATTCAATGACTGGTTTCGGCCTGGTGGTCTCAGACAGTCTTTGTTGCTTTCAGAGTTCTTCTGCCCCAAGTCCTCGCCATTTCACTGACGCAGTGTTCCCCAAAGCAGTTGGAAATTATGTCACTGTTGTCTTTCTCTCTGAGGGGGCCAAGATAAAGATCATGCCATGACACCTAATCCAGCTCAGTTTGTTGAATTTCCCTTCATCTGACCACATGCATTTCCTTTTGGTGATGTCAGAACACAAAGTCAAAGTTAGGCACTTTGAGAAGATCCCCTGACTCAAGCTAGCAGATGCTTTCAATGTACACACATTCTTTACTCAAGTAGAAGTACACATACTTGTGTAACAAAAGACTCAAGTAAAAATAGAAGCACTGATTCAACTTCTTTCCTCAAGTAAAGGTGAAAAAGTACAGGTTCTGAAATGTACTCAAAGTATGAAAATAAAAAGTTGTCCTCTGAAGGACATTTCTACTGACTGTTTCTGTGCAAAGTAACTGAACGTCAACTTGTTTCTGTGGTTGAGTCCCCATCTTTGTCTGTTTTGTCTTTTATATTGTTTTTCTCTTGTTATGTCTTTTACACCATTTTCATATTTTTTGTCATGTTATGTCCTGTTACTTTTTCAACATTGTTTTCGTTGTTTTATTCCTTCACAGGTTTCATCTTGTTACGTGTTGTTACATCATTTCATCTTGTTGTCTCGTTATGTCATTTTTGTATTGTCATCATCTTTTATGTCATTTTTTATCTCGTTATGCCTTTTATGTTGTTTTAGTCTTGTCTCTTACATAGTTTTCATCTTGTTACATCATTTTCGTCTTATGTCTTTTTCATCATTTCATCTAATTACATCTTATTTCATCCTGTTGCATCTTTTATGTCATTACCATCTTGTTACATCTTACATCATTTTCCTCTTTTTCCTCTTTTACATTTTTCAACTTGTTACATTATTTTCATCTTGTTACATCGTTTTCATCTTTTTGCATCATTTTTGTCTTGTTATGTTGTTTTTGTCTCGTCTTTTACATTGTTTTCATCTCATTATGTATTGCTATGTTGTTTTCATAGTTATGTATTTTATTATATATCTTAATATACTTGATATTTTTGAAATCAGTCTTGCAAAATAAAAATAATAAATAATTCATTTGTTTGGAGTAGAAAGTACAGATATTTGTGTTAAAATAAAAAATAAATACTCAAGTAAAGCACTGATTCCTGATAAATGTGCATTTATTTACTTCCCACGACTGCAAGCCAGAGATTAAGTGAATCTTCAAGCAGAAAGCTTGTATATATTTATTATGTTTCCGAAATGATGTGCATTGTGGCACTGAGCAGCAGTCTATCTTGGCAGACTACACCAACTTCATGAATAAAAGTGTTTTCATCTTTATGGAGAGGCGAGCGGAGTGCAATAAAACATACCACTCACTGTTTGTGAGGGTGTGTTCTGGGCTGCTTTTGAATGTGGTATGAATGACAAAGATGAAGAGTGTGCCTGATACAAATGAGTCTTTCTGTATCATCATTCCAGCTCTGATACTCTGCATTTATTAGTTTTCATGCAGGCTTGTCAACATTCGGGTGTGACCACATATTTTCACGTTGGAGTATTCCCTGCTGCATTCAGATGTTATTTGGATGATGTGACGGGCCTTCGAGGAAGCAAAAAACAGATTAAGGATGAAAGTCTGTCTGAGTTGTTTTGCCAGGTCGTTTTGTCAGCAGCTCTCTGCTATTGATGGTGTCTCAGTGTCAGCTTAAAGGCGTCTCAGTAGCAGACATAACAGGATATACAGAGACAGCCACAGTTGGTACCTAAATAAAACACACTTCCTCAAGCACACAGCTTACTGTTGACAGAAGCGACCATGAAAACAGCAATTAAGCTCAACAAATGCTCCAAAGCTTTTTTTCCCACATGTTGACAGTGGGGTAACAGTAAGTTAAACATAAGTCACTTGCACTGTTTCAAATGAAAGTTCAAAAAACAGAAATTTAGCAACGACAACTGGAAAACTCCTGTTGAACTGAGTGATATGATCAAAAGTTCCAGGGCAACTGCGACATGGACCGTGTGGTCAAATTGTTTTTTCAACAAAATATTTAACAAAATTGTAAAACTTTTAATGATTTCCATGAATTTGAAACAGTTTGTAGCATGATTTCCAATAATGCACCAATTCTGAAGGGTTTTTAAGTTATGTGTAAGTAATATCTTTTTTAATGGTTAATAAATGATTTACTAACATGTTATAGATCGCCCTGTTTTTTTCTGAATGCTGTTTGGATTGGACCGGACTTTTGTTTCAGCTAAAAAAAATGAGTCAACATCAATTAATCAATTATCAAAATAGATGCAGATTCATTTCATTGTCGATTAACAGTAGATTAACTGTTGCAGCTCAAAGTGTTTTATGTTTGCTGTTAGGTTTATTAGTTTGTCCAACTATTCTTTCCTTTGTTGTGCACAATTTACTGATTGACTGTTGATTTAAAGACAATAGATGGTGAAAAATTACACTCAGTGAAGTATTTTTTTCACAAGAGGCCATGATAATGAATTGTCAGCTGTGTGAATACAGTTACCAGTTGTAAAAATGATCCAGATTACATAATCCTGTGACATGCAATCTATTACTCCCCTGGCCTGTACATGGTTCACATACTTGTAGATATATTTGCGTTTAACCAAATTGCTATACATAGTGAGCCAGAAGGGGTCCTCACCTTACTTCAGCCCCGGGGCCCTCCAGCAGGTTAGTCCAGCCATGTTTAAACACTGCACTTAAGTGTTTCTAAACACACTGAGTCTGTGTTTACTATTAGCAGCCTGGAGCTACCTTGATATCCAGCCAATGCTAAAGAGGCTAACATTAGTACACATTAATGCAGCCCTCGTCTCTGCTCGGTGTTAATTACACATGCCTAGCTGAGCGTTGACGGTTCCTCGCTTCAGATCTGGCGCCGTTAGCCTACTGGCTAACACCCAGGCTGGTTGTAATTGGCACTAATACAGCAATATAGTCCGAGGTCATGGGCTTGATTCTCTTCCAGGTTCATCTTGATGTGTGTTTGATGGAGTGCAGTTGGTCAGAGGTGAGCTCGACCTCGACAGAGTGTGTTTATGGACCGTAAATCAAAGACTAAAGTGGAAGATCTTTCACCTGATTTGATCATCAGCTGATATCCATAGAGAATGTGCTAAAAGACAAACACTAGCTTCTCAGTGAGCGCTCCGCTGTGTTGAACTTGGCTGCGGTCACATGTCTTTTCATCTCTTTGATGTTCAGGTCTGAACTGCCGATGGAGCAATCTGAGCCACATTCAGCCCGCTATGGTTTGTTTAATATCCATCCCTGACTTTCACATTCCTGTCAGTCCACATCTGGATGTTTCAACAGCAAACTGCTCACCCTGAGAATGCTGAGATAATCAGCACTTTTATTAACCCAAATGAGTTGGAAATTCAATGAATGCAGTCATGCTTTGGATATGAGGAATAGCCAGGCATTTTCTGTGAGAACTGGGTGGAGTGCCATTACATAACACTTCTGAGTGTTGCGTCTATGTGGTATTAATACACCTCTTGAATGCCTGGCATTAAATTAGCCAGCCCCACGTTTCCTAATTAAGTCTTTAGAAAGCAGGCCAAATAACTCCATCCAGCGAGGAAAACACTCTCTGTGTGCCTTTAATCATGACCTCCAGTCTCTGTGAAATAATGACTTTCAACTGTTAACATCTGATGAATTTCTATGAGTAATTTGTGCGTGTGTGTGTGTGTGACTCGAGGCATGTAATCATGACAATTTGCTCATGTCTTTTTAAGTCAGACATAAAAGCTCCTTATGTAAAAACAAACTCAGCTCAATTAGTGAGGCATGAGACTCTCGCTCATTAATAGCTGCACAAAATCAAACCACAACACTTCACAACATTTTCTACTAATCAGACCTCTTTAACAAGAAGTAACCAATTAATAAAAAGAAGTAAATATCCTATTATTGATATTAATCGATGTATAATAAAACAAAACAGTAGCACACATGCTACAATGCGTTTTTGACACTAAAGACAGATATTTTCAGATACATACTGGCTGTAAGTAAAAGTGAAGACATCATTATTCCAACTCCTGCCTTCAAAGGTATAGTGTACCAGAGGTCACATGACTTGAACTCAGATTCGAGTCATAAATTTTGACTTCAAACCGTACTTGCCAACTTTGAGACCACAAAAATAGGGAGAATTCAAAACAGTAATTTTTAACTTTTTACTTTGAATTCTTGGGAAAGAAAACAGAATAAGTCACCCCTGTAGTGTGAACTTTTGTAGATTCTCTGGTGCAAACCAATACTCATCAGTTTTCTTTAATTTTTCCTGTCCTTACTGTACAAATTGACATGGCAGATTTTGCAAAAAAAAAAAAAAAAAACTACACATGGACACACTGATCACATGGAGTTGAAAGCAGCTATCAACTGAAGAGTTTGACCGTTAAAGGATTGTTTCAGGTTTTTACAACCTGGGCCTATAACCTGAGGCTATTTGCCCTGTTGGGTTTGTTTTCAGTGACATCACAGTCTTTGCCGCCCACCATAAAGTCTGGTTCCACACAAGGTTATTGCTTGTTTAAAGTAAGTTTTTCCTCGCCAGTGTTGCTATAGTGCTTGCTCTTGGTGGGAAGTTTTGAGTGTCTATAAATAATATAAAGACCTGCTCTGTAAAAGTTCCCATAATAACATCTGTTATGATTTGGTGCAATATAAATAAAATTGACCCGACCACATTCCCAGATCTTCACTATTAAATCTGTAAGTGCACAGTGTTATTGTTGGTAGGAATGAGAGCTAGAACTATAAAAACAAGGTCCAAGTTAATAAACTGGAATGATCCGCTAAAATCATTAATTGCTCTTGACTCATCATCACTGATGCATCATGGGTTTGTATTCTGCTCCGTCATCCCTTGTTCGCAGATAGTGAGGTGAGTTAAAGATGGAGGATGAGGAGGAGGAGGCGGATTGTAAAATGTACAGACGGGGAGTCGGCTGGTCAGTGTAAGACTAAAGGCGATAAACTCCAGGAAGCTGCCGACACTGTAGCGACCCCACCGGTAGCCTAGCAACCGGAGTGTGTGTTGACAACAACAGCGGCTCGTGCTGAGAGTCTGGGCTGGGAGGGGCGCAAACGCACACTCCTATAAAGTGCAGTCACATACGAAAAAAAATCCAACACCCACACCCAACCACCCCCCACCCCCTCCCCACACACACACACACAGAACATATTCACATTTCTAGTATCTGACACACAGCCACCCACCCAGAAATAAACACACACACACCAACCCCTCTCTCTAACACACACATTCAGACACACAAAATGTAACCCACACCTACCTCTGCAATTAATTATACCTGTCTGACCAATCAGACTCAGTGATTTTCTATCAGTCATCACAAATGGACAGTCAATATTGGACACAAAGGTGTAAGAACCAAATTGATCCTCTTGTTAGTATTTATTCATGACTGAATCTCTGCTAAATTCAGGTGGCAGAACAAAAGTAAAAAGGCCTGGTCACACCAAAAAATAACACAGTAAGCAGTGGTGGAAAGAGTACAGAAAATCTGTACTAAAGTACAAGTGCTGTCACATTGCTAAAATATTACTCAATTACAAGTAAAAGTACTGCTGTTAGAAAAATACTAAAAGTACAAAGTAGTTCATTACTTTTTAACCAGTGATATTTAATGTATTATCAATAGCAGCATTCAATTGCACATTTTGTGCATGTTTGATTGTTAGCATTTATGAAAACGCTAACAATCAATCAATCACACAGTTTTTAAATAAAAAACATGTTTTTCACATTTTTCTTTCTTTTTTTGTCATTTTCAATGTTTATCTTTCACTATTCAACAAATGGCTCTGCCGATCAATCAATAAATGTTTATTCATTAACATCCTTACTCCAAACTTGTGCTGCTGCAGTGTTTTGTTTTTCATCCATATGTCAATGTTTTCATTGTTTGTGATCAGATCACCTGATTGGCTACAAAAACACAGATCAAAGGTTTGGATATTAGTTCAAATTGTACTCAGCGCTCAATTATGATTTTAAAAGTAATTAATTTTAAAAGTAATTACATAGAGTAATGCATACTTAATTATGAGTAAAACCAGACTTGAAAATCTACTCATAAAAGTCCAAGTACTCAAAAAACTACTTAATTACAGTAGTTTGAGTATTTAGTTACTTCCACCTCTAACAGTAAGTGAATTCAGACATCCTTGTAATATAACTGGTGTTAAAGTTTGGTGATGTAGTGATAGCTATAGCAACCAGAAAGATGCCTGCCAGCTGTGGATTTGATAGCACTACTCAGTCACAATAGCTCTCCAAGCTAGTTGGCTCGCTAACTGTCAGGTCTCCAATTAGGTATAAATTACAAAGCTACATCACCTGCTTGTTAACCAGCAATAACTTTGTTAATTTGAGATTTGTTTGAACCATCAAACTCTTCATAACTGTATGTAAGCTTTGCCTCTTTGTGGAGCATTAAACACTCAAAGCAGGGTTGTACACAGATCAGCCACTGACACACAATAATGTAATATTGTGCAGGTCCAACTCATGCCACCAAAACATCTTTGACCCATCGAGGCCTGGACTCCACAAGACCTCTGAAGGTGTCCTGTGGTATCTGGCACCAAGATGTTAGCAACAGATCCTTCAAGTCCTGTAAATTGTGAGGTGTGGCCTCCATGGATCTTGCTGTTCCAGCACATCCCACAGATGCCCAATCAGATTGTGATCTGGGGAATTTGGCGGCCAAGTCAACACCTTGTCAACACTAGGTCACCTTCATACATTGCTCCATTGTCCAAAGCTGACACTTGCATGCCTAGTGTAGGAGCTGTTGGCATTGGACAGGGGTCAGCGTGGGCACTCTGACAGGTCTACTTGGTGACATGGCGGAGATCGGAGTAGACGGGCTAAGCCTTCGCCCCCAACGGGCATGAATGATCCTGTCGCGGTCCTTCTTTGGACCACTTTTTGAACTAGCCACTGCATACTGTGAACACCCCACATGACCTTCTATTTTGGAGATGCTCCCTGCTACAATTTGACCCTTGTCAAAGTCACTCAGATCATCACGCTTGCCCTCTTTTCCTGCTTCCAACAGACCAACTTGAAGAACCAAGTGTTCGCTTGCTACCTAATAAATCACACCCCTTGACAGGGGCCACTGTAATAAGATTATCAGTGTTACTCATTATAGCAATCAGTGGTTTAAATGTTGTGGCTGATGAGTGGATAGCAGTGGATGGTACATTCCTAATTGCTTTGGACTCTCTCCAGCTCTTTGTCTCCCTCAAAGGTTGGCACATTGGTCAACAGTGCAAATTAAAGTGTCAGAAATCACAAAAATTTAAGTCTATGTTAAAGATTTTTCAGCAACATTTTATGCAAAATTTAAATATGATTGTGCCCATACCAATGATTAATTCTTTCTTTGATAAGAGTCTCTGAAAGCTATTGCAGCATTAAGTTCAAGCTGCTGGTCAGTCCCATGTTGCCTGCTATCCCACAATGCCTTGGGATGCTACTCACTCACATCCCATAATAAAAAAGTATGGGAGAATGTGCCACACTGACATTCACAGCTCTGTTTCAACTGATCTATATTTATTTCTTTTCATTTTTACTTAAAATGGTTTGTATGGTTACTTTTCTCTTCTCAAAAATGTATTTTTTCTCCTTTAATGTCTCGATATAATTACTTCTTTTATTGACTCCTGCAGGATCATGTTAGTATATTGTCAACACAGTGTCTTTTCTACTCATATGATTATTTGGTTTGAGTCTAATTTTTCACAAAACCTCCAAATTCTACATGATGTTTTCTCAAAAAAAAAAAAAAAAAATCTCAATGGAATCTTTGCCCCAAAAAGCCAGAGTAGCCATATCTCCAAAATGTCCGTAATTAGTCTCTTGTCTACATGAAAAGCTCTGTATTAGTACCTTCTCTTGTATAGTGTTTTTTTAATTTAAAGTCCAAATAAATCTCCATTTCAAAAGCTCTTAATTTGGCCAGTATCCTTATTCAAAAAGAGAAGTCACATTAGTGTTTCTTCATGTTAATTTCATGGACATGTTAAAGTCTCTTCACCTCTGAAGGACCATGTAAAAGTGTTCTGTCTAATCTACAAAAAGATACCTTTTCTGCTGAACATTCACAAAAGGTCCGTATTATTTTTATCTTTTCTGCATACCCTTGAAATGTACTGATTTCCCTCAGAGGGTATGTTTCTGCTTTACGACCAAACTGCCAGTCACAGATATACAGTCTATTTACAGTCGTTGAGGGCGGGTTGTTGGGTGATGGTGTGTAGGTGCGAGGTGATAGCTGGCCGTTACATACCTTTACAGACGAAGCACTTGATGTGGAAGTGTTTGTTCTGGACGCGGAGCGCCTCCCCCTTGCAGGGCTTCCCGCAGTTCTGACAGGGGATGGGTCCTCCTCCTCCTGGCTTTTGCTTCTGCTTCTGCTGCTCCAGAGTGCTGTGGACAGCCTGCTGCTGAAACACTGGGAACAGACAAAGACAAGGAGAAGACAATTTATATTTTTCGTGTTTTATATATTTTGCATTCTTTATTTCAATGTTTGCAAGGCCACTCCAAACTAAGAACTGTTTAGAAATATAAGGAAAGGTTAGGTCAGCAATTAAATTAGCGTAATGTTTTTTACTGCTTGTACATATCTTTAATCCAAAAATATCTGCATCAGTTCTGGCCATTTATTCGTATATTTGTCCCCATTTTGGTCTTCAAGCTTCAAGTGCCATCCTTTTTCTTTAATAAACACACAATTCTTACTTCCTTGCCGTATCATCTTTTGTTATTGCAATAAAACATTGCTT
The DNA here is from genome assembly GCF_056507025.1 of Lutjanus erythropterus. NCBI lineage: Eukaryota > Metazoa > Chordata > Actinopteri > Lutjaniformes > Lutjanidae > Lutjanus > Lutjanus erythropterus. Next base: position 24,522,936 of record NC_139339.1, read on the forward strand.
TCATCCAAAAATATCCAAGTCATCACTTTGGATGTCACATCAGACAATGATATGAAAAAACAATGTTCTTTAGTTCTCTTTTTTTTTGGGCTCATGCACACACACAGAGAAATGCATTTCCATTATTTAAGTGGACATTGTGATGTCTTATACTAGCATTAAATCTTAACTGTAAAAAGAAGCATTTTGTCCCCATAAGGGTTCCATTACCGTCACTTAATAGGACATTGCAGTGTCTTACATTTATTCCCTGGAGAAATAGCCACTGTAACCCTAACCTTTAACTATTAACTGTAGAATTGAATGATTTATGTTGTGAGGACCAGCTTTTGTCACCAGAAGGAAGGTGGGTCCCTACAGTGAGAATGAATAGATAGGATAGATGTCACACTCACTTAGAAAGCCTAGAAAGTCTAAATAAACATTATGTTGGATGAATGTCATTATGTGACCAGCTTTCCAAGCAGTTCTTCTACTTTGTTCCACATAGGAAGGAGGATTTGTGCCAAGGAAAATGATGTCAAGCAGGTCACAAATGGGCAAACACAAAAATGTATTACTTAAGGGGGTATTACAGTGTTGTTCAGGACATAATCACTATATGCCTAACCCTGACATAAGCCTTAAACCCAGTCTTAACTGTAGAACTTAAGGATTTATTTTGTGGGCATCACCTTTTTGTCCCCATAAGGGAAATGAGTCCCCACAATGTAGTGGAAAGGTTTATGTTTAGGTTTACACCCATAGTAGAAAGCCTAGAAAGTTTAAATAAGCACAGATGCTGAATGAATGTCATAATGTTGACCAGTTCCCAATTACTTTCCAAGCAGTTACTGCCCTTTGTTCCAAATAGGAAGGAGGGTTTGTGCCAAGAAAAATGATGTAAAGCAGGTCACAAATGGGCAAACACAAGAATGTATTACTTAAGGGGACATCACAGTGTCTTACATTCTTTCCCTGGAGATATAACCACTGTATGTCTAACCCTAACATTAGCGTTAAACCCAGTCTTAACTTTAAATTTCAATGATTTATGTTGTGGGGACCAGCTTTAGTCCTCAGAAGGAAGGTGGCTCCCTACAATGTGAATGAGTAGATAAGCTTATGTCCCCACAATGTGACGATAGATGTCACACTCACATTAGAAAGCCTAGGAAGTCTGAATAAACATGATGTTGGATGAATGTCATAATGGTGACCAGTTTACAATCACTTTCCAAGCAGTTCCTCTCCTTTATTCCACACAGGAAGGAGCTTTTGTGCCAAGGAAAATGATGCCAAGCAGGTCACAAATGGGCAAACACAAAACTGCATTACACAAGGGGACATTTTAGTGTCTTACATTCATTCTCTGGAAATACAACCTTAACCATAAGCACTATATGCCTAACCCTAACCCTAACCTAAACATTCCCCTTAAATTCAGTCTCAACTGTAAAACTGAATGATTTCTGTTGTGGGAACCAGTTTTTTGTCCCCAGTAGTGTGGTGGGTCCCTTACTAATGTCCCCACAATGTGAGCACAGATGTCAAACAGCCTCAAAAATCTAGATAAGTACGATGTTGAATGAATGTTATGATGTTGGCTAGTTCTTAATCACTTTCCAAGCAGTGTCTCTCCTACGTTTCACATAGAACAGATGGTTTGTGCCGAGAAAAATAATGTCAACAACAGCAATTTAAAACATAAGAGAGCACAGCAACATCCCTGAAGCATCTGCAGCACCACAAAGAATCAAATACACATTCTTCAAAACCAGTCTTAAGTGTAAAATTGAATAATTTCTGTTGTGGGGAGCAGCTTTTTGTCCCCATAAGGGAGCTAAGTCCCCACAACGTGAGTTAGTGGACAGGTTTATGTCCCCACAATGTGGATATAGATGTCACATGCACAGTCGAAAAGAAGGAGATTTTGTGCCAAGAAAAATAATGCCAACACCAGTAATGAGAAACATAACAGACCACAGTAACATCCCAGACATGTTCGACAATTCAATCCCAACATCTCCATCCTAATGGTATCAAAGGTACATTTCGTCCTTTTCCCCTTTCATCATAACCCTGGCAGAATATGCTCACACACTGATCGGCATTTCAATAGTGACTGGGGCATCAGCTGCATAAAAGGCCCTTTGTGTTCTCAGGAAACATTTGTGTCGTCAGACCGGTTTTATCAGGCCTCCATGGTTACTGGTAATTGGGCTTGGAAAGAGGAGTTCATCAAATGAATTGATTTAAAGAAAGAGACAAAAAAGAGAAGGAAATGTAGGAGTAATAGCTGTGAGCCAAACAGAGCTGCTTTCTGGAAACTCACCAGGAACTTTTGTCTGGTGGACATTATCCTTTAAGTTTTGTTCACTTCATTGGGTGTTTATTGGGTGTTTTATTGGCACAATATTTTGAGTTAGATTAGGTTAAAGCTACAATGTGTTTTTTGTACTCCATTATGTGGAAAAATGAAAAGCCAACCTGACACTTCTCATTACAAAGTTAAAGTGACACTTCATTTAGACTGGAGAACCTTCAGTTAAACTTACTTATTAATTTAATCAAACTAAATCACTTCCCTTTTTTTCAGAGTGGGCACTCCAAGGCTTTTGAGTTGACTGACTGATATCAATCTCACACTTGCAGGGGCAAAAACTAGTCTGACTCTTTCCAAAGTTAAAAAATGTACCATTTACATATTTAAGCATTTAAACTATCTAGTTTGCATAATCTTTATTCTAACAGAGATGTAAAAACAAGTTGGGGCTTTAGGGGTAATTATGTGCTGGAACTACCTTTGGCAAACAAGTTTATCCATCCACCCCAAACTTCTGTACAGCGTCTGTTTAGAGCGTGGGCTGCCAGATATGGCATGAAGGAACAAAACCTAAAAACCACGTTATGACAGCAAGGCCGCAGGAAGCTGTGCACAAACACAACAGCAGGCCGTTATTTAAAAAAAAAAAAAAAAGAAAAATTCCAAACTGTATTAACTATGTACAGTATTTCTTTTTCTATTAAAATTCAAGTTAAACAACAAGAAACACGCTAATGAGTCAATATGAGGGGTGTAGGTGATGCAATGCATGTTTCACGCTGCTTCCAGTTAAATGCTAAGCTAGGCTAACTGGGTCCTGTAAGCACATTTCCCAAAATGTTTAAGTTTTTCTTAAATTTAATGAATTTAATTTAATTAACAATAGAAGTGCCAGAACTGTGACATAACTTGGACTAACCTTGGACTTCCAAACTCTAATACCAGGCTGAGAGATTAATTCATTTGTTCTGTTAATTTATCTTTTTGAGTAATACATGCTGAGACAAAAAATGTTAAGATTGTCCCTGGTCTCTCCCACTTTATTTTTTTTAATTAACTCTAATTAATTCATTATTTGTATTTTAGAGAAAATAAATAGGACCACTTACAAAGTTTTATTGACAGGGACAATGATAGTTGCTCAACAACTAAGATATATCTGCAGCTGTGCAAAAAGTAACAATGTAACAGTGGCAATTTCCATGTGGTCAAGATGACCACCTATGGCCAAAATAAGTAAAAATTATCACTTTTTCTTTGCCTTTTGTGCAATTTATATACATATATATATATATATATATATATATATATGTATATATATAACATTTTAAATGAAAAATAAGAAAAATCAGGTACCAGCAGCATTTATTATATATAAGTTATTGCACATTCATGCCTATGAATTTGAAAACTGCCTAAATGACCACCTTAGCTATTCTAGTATTAATTAACAAATTAAGCATGTTTCTGTTTGGAAAATTGTTTATGCTAATGTTACATGCTATATGTGATAACCACCATGTTTTGATAACATAGATTCAAATAGTTTTATGTGTAGTGAATTATTATAAAATTATGATTAGAAGTGGGATTATGTTTTCATTTATTTCATTTGTTTACATCAAGTAATAATGTAAACAAGTGTAGTGTATAGGTTTAAAATATTATACTTAATAAAAGAGAAATGAAGTGTGCAAAGTTTTTGACTGCATAGTATAAAACATGGCAGGTTGGTAGATACTTGTCTGAAATTTAATGTTGGCCTGGTTTTCAGTCTTTCTGATATTGTAAAGTACAGAACCACTTTGTCTCATTGATTAAAACGTAACTGTTCAGGCTCAGGGAGAGATGCTGTACAAGTCAAACAAAATACAATTGTTACAAAATAAATTGTGTAAGAGTCCATATTTCCACACAAAGATGCTAAATTGTGAACTTGCAAATTATTTCTGAGCCAGTCAGGGCATTCTGGACATTAGTGATCTCACTGTCTTTCTCTGCCTCATGCTGCCTTAATTTACACCTCGATGCTGAAACAGAAGGCCCAGTGGAAGGAGATAAGGAAACTGGGTAGCACATTACGAGATCCAGTTCATGTGTTTTGGTTCAGGTGTCTTTTTCTGGTCTATCCCCTACATACAAAGATGCATTTTCCCATTTGTGACCATCTTGCCTGGGGGATACATGACAGGAGAGTAAAAACAGCCACTAGTCCTCGCAGACCTACAGGAGCTACACATTCTTAGTAACTTTTACAAGGACCTCTCACCCACCGTGGGGAACAAAGCCATTTTTCAGCTTTGCAGTGTGTGTATGTGTGTGTCCAAGACAAACACAGCCTCCCAAACCTCCTTAGATCTCTTTAGGACGATATCCTTCTATCATTGTATTTGGTTAGGCCTTATGCCCAAGTTTTCAGAAGTTTAATCCCCGAATCGTATTTTTATTCAAATAGAAATTGAAAATATGTTGTGATACTGAACATTCTTGAGGTCAGACAATATAGTCAAAATATAGAGAAAGGAAATTCTTTATGAAGTTTTCTTTGGATGAGGCTTAGATCCACAGACCTGTTTTCATTTAGTCCATATATCAAGATTACAATCTGATCTCTGACTTGAAAATGTGCTGACTTCCAAAGTGAATCAAGGCAAGAATAGGGGTTTTGGAGTTGCCTACTAGATTTTATTGTTGGTAGGAGGTGCGGCTTTATTGAAGCTACCCATGTTGAGTGTACATACGGGCATGCTAACCAATAAAGACAAGAATTTAGGAGGGGAAAGTCTTGAGTCCTCGTAAAAAAGGTCTGAGACCAACTTGATTGCAACCATCTGGAAAAGACAACAGTCCAAAAGCAAGAAAGCACTGGGAGGAGGGTAGGCAGCAGGGATTGATAGTCACAGGGGAGGCAGGAGGTGTTCTGCCTCCTGATCTGACCCAGCGTGCATTGCTACACCCTTGCACCTGTTGGGGGGGATCCAGTGTCTTTACTTCCTCTTCAAACAGCAAATAGAGGAGGAGGGCGGGGAGGAAAAGCAGACAGGAGATGATCTTTTGGGCCAGATGTAAAATCCAGCAAGTTGTTCCAGGCATTCAGGCTGCCAGTAATCAAGACAGTTGTAGTGATCTGAGATAAAGGTCCAATGATCTGTCAGTGGGAGAGCGGTGAGCAGGTTGTTGTTTATTATTTGATACAGTTAGCTGACAAAATGAATAATGAGTGGTTCACTCAATCCATGTTCAACTGCATTTCTTTCAAGTACTTCTCAGGGTTCTTGGAAAGGTGGGGATTTGTATCTTCATGTTTCAGACAGATTAAAATGTCCAAGTAATCAGGGTAACAACCTGTCTTTATTCTTTCATCAAGTCAACTTTCTGGAGTCTGCTTGGATGGATGAATATTGTAGTGTACTGGCCTCACCAAAATGTCTGTGCTATCACAACAATTGAAGGTATGCAGATGTCTACACTAGGAATGCCTACTAGTCAACTTGTAGTGATTTGGTCAGGCCATTAGTAGATTAGACTTTGCACGCAATTTATTTTTTTAAGCATACACTTTTAGGACCTGTAGCAAGGTGCCTGTTAAAAGCTAATGGCAAAAGCGGTGATGATTCAGACTGTGTCAGAACAGCCAGCAAGGAGAATTAATATTTTGTTAATTTATTTGAAGACAGTATAACCTCACTTGTTGTTAAAAAAAGAGAATAAACTTCCAACTTCACAAAAAAAGAAAACCTGTGGACTTAGCAACACAGTGGATGATGTATATTTACAGATTAACTTGCCTCAAACTCACTCCTCAACCACTTCATGCCCCCTGTCAGCACTTGAACATGCCGTGTCTTCATCATCACTGGTGTCAGAGTACTGGTCGGAGACACTGTAAATCACCTTGGTACTGTATTCAAACTGGTCTCTGCTGGTCTAATGGCAAAGTGAACCGAGCTAACGAGCTAACAGTAGCTACAGCACAGTTAGCAGCAGTGCGCTGATGACTACAGAGGAAGGGTCCATGTCGCCAGGCGCATTGTTGACTAAGACTCTTCTCACCAACTAACGGTTTAGTGGACTATCAGGGGGCAGCCCTAGTCTGCACTGAACTTACGCGTAGGCCCTCTGATGACAAGTTTACATCACATAGACCAACATTCTTCCACGCAGAAGCATAATTTTGGCTTTAGTCTGAGGGGAGAATTGCCAGGAAAGGATGGTACCATTTTTTCTGCTGTGTCCCCAACCAGTCCGACGTTCTCTTAGTTTTGCACTGTGTTTTTTTTCTAGCTGGTAGATGCCAACATGTTTTCCTGCTTCAGGCTGCATAGTCACTTATTTTCTATGCAACACAGGTACACATTTATCTACCAGAATGCACTTACACTTACATGGTCTTACAGTGCCACAAGTCACAGGCAGCAGTCAGTGAAGAAGAAATCAAGTATAAAACCACAAACCACCAACTAATATCTGTGCAACTTGCAGTAAGGAGGTCCAAGGATCAGACCTTAATGGCCTAACATTTCTGTGCTTATGAAGACTGAAGAAAGTTTTGAGAAAAGAAGGGCAAAATGAGAGAAAAAGAACGGTCTGAGTAGAGGAAGTAGAGAGTGGAAATAATTCAGTTGGATGGAGGTGACGTAAGGAAGAAAGGAGTTTCCTTTCTCTGATGGAGGACAGAGAGTGACTGTGCCGTGCACAGCAGCATGTAGCGTGTCCTCCCCCGTCCCATCCCCCGTACCCTTGCCAGTGCCCCGTCTTCTCCAGGCCCAGTTGTCCATATCATCAATCAGCCTTTCTGGTGTCTGTTCTCTGGCTGACGGCCACTACTGATGCCGTTGTCAGAAAGGTCGCAGCCAGGCAGGCAGCTATCTCAGCAATGCAACACTACATATCTGTGCTGCATACAGTCACACCACTGGAAGCCTCTGGGAACACGCACTGACCACTGACAGGGGTATAGAGCTTACCATCAGCACACGTGTACCATACGACTGCCCAAACATGGCAGGCGTGAGGCTACACCACATAACATCTCTCTCTGATGGATCATCAAGAAGAACCCACCCATTTATCCTTTACGTCTTATTCAAGGTCACTAACAATCAATTAGAAGGTTAAATTCAGTGTCTTGCTCAAGACACTTCAACAGAATAAATGCTGGGGCTGAGATTGAAATCTAGAACCACCCAACGCCAAGTCCACAAAACAGCAGAGAAAGAAAAATCTACAGTATCTTTTGCAGCAACTTAGATAACGCTTCAACATGTAAAGGCTTTTAAGGTACATATACGTGTAATAAGGAACGACAGGCCACTGCACAGCGGAACACACAAGAAGTCCTATCTCAAATGCCTTTTCAAGAAGCCATGCTCCTGCACCTCCTAAAAATAGAGTGTTCCCTCAACTCATGGGGATCCCATGGTGCTCTGCAACATTCCTGGTGTGAACCATCTGCAGAGGCGGCAGGGGTGGGCAGGGGATCAAAATGCTCACATTACCACAGCAGGAGGACTTCGTGGTGGCCGAGCTGTTGACCTTGGGGACTTTCACTTTCTTAGTAAACACATGTAGAATGTGTAATGTAGATTACATGTTGTTCTTATTTTTATGGAAAAGACAGTAAATGCTACTAAAGAACAATGTTCTCCAAGCACAGAGTTCTTTGGTTAGGGTAATGGTAATCTCTATAAACAGATGAGTGCAGAATCTGTAGGCAAAGGACAACAATTTGGCATCATACACATTCTGGTTTCTGTCTGTAGTCTATTTGTAGTCCATTTGAGGCAGAATGTGTTGACAGAGATACAATCTCAGTACCTATTAACTATTATCTGATAACAATTTAGCTTTTTATTAGCTTTTTAAAAATTGATATGCATTTGATTCTGTAGAGATTAATATTCAACAGCATTTTCACATCTCAAGTTGCTAATTGGACTATAAATAATGACCAGTGCATGCATGAGGAAGTCTTGGCCCGGATATCCGGATGGTGGATATCCATCTGGCTACATCAGAACCCCTGAAACACTGGCTTTTGCCCACAGAGGCTAAATCATTTGGAGAAATTGTTCTATATGGCATAATGGAGCTAAATACTGGTAAAATTAACATAAAACTATTTTTTTCACCTCTTTTAAAACAGCTAAAATATATGTCGTTGTAAAAGGTAAATGTAGAAAAATTTAAGTGTTGCAAAAGAAACATTTTTTTTATTTGTGTTGCATTTTCCAGTCATTGAATGATTGGTTAGGCTAGCACAATAAAATTGGCATAGATTAGCAGAGGTGAGATGAAGTCTTTGTTTTGCTAAGCACAAGTAAGTCTCAAGTTTTTACACTCAAGTCCCAAGTCAAGACTGACATGTTCCAAATCAAATCCAAAGTCGTAAACTCTGTCCTAAGTCATAATGTAAGAGTGAGTTTATAGCCTCATTGATTTATAAAGTAAGTAGCTGTTAAGCTAACATTAGCTAGCTAACATGTACTACGTGCAACTTATAATGTCAAATGAAGTCAGCCTGCAGGTTTTGCATGCTGCCATTAGTTTTTTCCGACTAGAGCTCAGTAACATAACATTTGTTCTTCATGGTTATTTCCTGCAACTTGATTGGTTGCTGTCAGTTCAAACTAAGTGGATTTGGGAAATTAAATGACAACTTGCTGGATATGGAATTGATTTGTTGCAGACTTGTGTAAATAACACTTTTTAGTCTTTGAGCTTAGGAGGAGGTATCAAGTATTTTCAAGTCAAAAGGCTCAAGTCCACATGAAGTCACAAGACATTGATGTTAAAGTCTAAGTCTTTTTTGACTTTGTTGAGTGTAAAGTCATCAAAATTGTGACCTTGCTGCATTTCATGGCTTAGAAATTCCTTTCTCAGAGGCTTTGACATTAACTGTAGTAAAACTAACACTAGAACTAAATGTGATTATATATTCCTCCACCTTTACTGTACATGGTGTCTGCAACTCCCATCAAGTTTTAAGGCTCTCTCAATTCAAGTTACGACAGTATCAAATTTTGGACCAAAGTGCCAACTGAAATAAATGTGAAGAGCAGACAGAAAAGTGCATGAATGGCAGATTTAAGGAAGACAACATACAGAGAATGTGCAACATTTTAAAGACCCAGTAAACTAAATTTAAGACTTAAAGGTCCTTTATTGGCTGTATTCACATCCTCATACGGTGCTGGACCAAGATAACATGATTAACAACATGTGGAGACTTTTTAAGAGCCTGCTGACACCTGGCCTTACCTTTAGTAAAGCCATTACTTCACTGCTTAAGAGTTTCCTGTCCGTCACCCCAACAGAAAACTCACTCCATTATCTCATCCACTCTAGACGCCAAGAAAAAGGCAGAGCAGTGCCTATAGGCTGTAGTCACCAAACATAAGCACAAAGACAGAAGAGCAGCACAGAAATTGCTGCTAGCTAAAATGAATGAAGTAACTTATGACTGTAGATACACACAGACAAGACTTTATGAATTATGATTTGTCCTGCTCCTATCAGAGGCATCCACCTGTGCGGTCACACCTGCAACCTGACCCAAACAGCTTTAGATCTTTGACCCTGAGGTCAAACACTACAGAAAGCTGACCTCCGACCTCACTGGTAAATGACACCGGAGCACCCGTGTGGGCTCAGCCCTTATAAAGACAGGGGCATGTCATGCAAACAGAGAGGTGTAGGAAATTAACCAAGTTATCTCATTTCCTGAGTGCTAATGTCACCAAAACTACCTCAGTATCCAGAATCGTAACCAAGACATTATTAAATTAGCCATAAATTTCATTAGTTGCCCAAAGCGAAGCAGGACCTTGCAACTAGTGAGCTTTCTAATGAATAAACTCTTTGTGTGAAAACATATGATTGCTGCCATTCCTGTGACAGATGACTCAGTGAATATTTCTTCCACGTGGATGACAAACACTCCAGCCTACAGATATGATCCCACGTGTCCCTGCAGCTGGCTCTACTGGAACATTTCCATATAGATGCCTCAAGTCAAAACACTAGAGTTCCAATCAGCATAAATACCGTATTCCTCTGTTGATTTCAACCAAGGATTGGGAAAACAAATGCATCGGCATCTCAGCTATGTCAAAACTCCAGTGGGATCCTACACTGCAGTTGGGTTACATCAACAAGGAGACATTTGATTAATTAAAACATGCTTTAACTTTAAAATATGTTGCACCAAACTTTTAAACTAGCTCAAAATGAAGAGATATTCAATTTTTAGCCTCTGTACAAACTTTATTTTAGTTACACTGTTGTTAACTTTTTAGCTAGCTGAGCAAACAGTGTAACATTTTAACTTTTTAGCTAGCTAGTAAATGATGCAATATTTTATTAACTTTTTTGTTAACTTAGTAAACAGTGTTTGTTAACCTTTTAGCTAGCAAGCAAACAGTGAAATGTTTTGTTGATTTTTTATCTAGATGGTAAACAATGTAACATTTTGTCAACTTTTTAGCTATCTAGTACAAAAAGCATTGTTTTGTTCACTTTTTTGCTAGCTGGCAAACTCTGAAATGTTTTGTTAACTTTTTAACTGACTAGTAAACAATATATTGTTTTCTTAACTTTTCAGCTAGCTAGCATACAATGAAATTGTAAGGAATACAATAACAGGCCAAAGTTAACCATCTTTTATACTTACTGGGATCTAACAGCGCTCAAATTCATTTATTTATTTTAATTTGGGTAAGCGGGTATCTCCATATTAGAGATACGTTTTTAATTGTAAAACAGAGCTCTACTTCAATTTAATTCTGTATTTACTCATGTTAAACCTAATTTTACTAAACTCTGATTTATTATTGGTTATTTTTATTGGTGTAACCCAGTCTATATGACCTAAATATGGACATACTGTTTAAGTACTTTGGTCTCGGCCCCTTTGTTTGAATTGTGGCACATCTCAGTGCTACAGCATAAAGTGAGATAATGTTCTTCCAAGTTTGTGGCAAATCTGGGGAGGGTCCTTTCCTTTTTCAACATGACAATACCACCTTACACAAAGCAAGGTCCATAAAAATGTTTTTCCCAGTTTGGTGTGGAAGAACTTGACCAGACTTCGCAGAGCCTCCACCTCAACCCTGTTCAGGCCCAGGGGTGGATGAGTGACTACAGTCCAATAGTGTTGGTGTAACAGATACAAGGCAGCATGGTCCTGTTCCCTGTTGAACATATTATGCTGGAACAAGTTGGGGGTAGAATTGAATGCAGTGTGTAAATCCTTTTCAGCAACAGTTTGCTATATTTGCAATGGTTCCTCAAAAGCGTGTCTTACAATTACATACCAGGATATACCCAGTGTCCCTTCTCTTACAGAAAGAGTTCTTTTTCTGTGTTTGGACCAGAATAAAATCTGTTTTACTGCTGTTCAGAGTACATTCAGCTCAACATAGCTAATGAACAATTACAGATGCATACAAAATTTTATAATGACCATCTCACATTGGTATGGAACTTCAATACTTTTATGCTATCAAATTGCTTCAATACTACCATAAATTTCATCTGTTTCTCGTCAACCGTCTTTTGCTGAGCTCATAGGTTTCTCAGAGGTTTCTCTTTGACGACCGTGTGAAACAACAGGACTTTAATTTGACCAATTTAAGATCTCATTTAAGACAACCATGTTTTCTTTTAGATCTCACTGTTTTCTCAAGAGCTGATTATTTAAAGCAAGTTTAAGATCAGTGCACTGAAACAAAAAAGAACATTTTAGTGTCTTTAAATTTGACTCAAATTTGTCTTGAGCTGAGATGAGACAAAGGCTATTTCTCAGGAGCTGAAATTAAGAAGTATAAAAAAAATGATTATTGGTCTGATATTGGTCTTAAATTGAGTTAATTCGTGTCTAGGAGACACAAGCTAGACAAAGACGAGATCTTATTTTCAACTTTTTCTTTCCTCTGGGAAGACACAGAAACAAGGACAAGACGAAAAAGACTCAGACTGAGCCTGGGGACTGAAATCATTTTTGGACAAAGATGAGGATAGAGACAATGAGATGGCAAAACATTAAAGAAAAGGCTGAATAAAGGAAAGAGAGAGTTGATATGATTCTCTCGTCATTAGCCTGTCTGGGTGAAAGTGGTATATAACAGCTGGGATCATGTGACTGTAGTACAGACGGTGTGATGCAGCAGAAAATCCCTGAACAGCTGAACGTGTTACAGAGCATGTGTGTCTGCACGTGTATGTAAATGTATGTGTAAATGCTTTGCTAATCTAATAGCTGCTCGTGAGCTGGAGAGCTGATTGGGAGGAACACAAAGGGACATTCTAGTAAAAAGACAGCGAGCGATCAGAGCTGCGTGTGTTTGCAGACCATTCATTTCAACCCAGAGAGAAACAGCATGACTCATGAATAGAGCCCCTCTGTGGAAAGCATTGTGTCAGCTGTTTGAGCAGAGCTGGTGCAAAAACTCTGGCATATGCCAAGCAGGTTTAGCACCTAAGGGGAGCGGGGCTGTTTGGATTCAAACACATTGGCCATTATCAACATCGACAGGACATTACTCTACCCTGAAGTACACAAAGATGCATTATACAGTCACTAAGTAAGAACAGAGTGACCCCAATTACTCAGAGAGCTGGATAATTCAGCTACTACTGGAGAAATAATGCAGTATAAGTGCATTCATTGTCATAGTTCATTACGCAGTGACTGAAAAAGAGTATTTTTCTAAAGCTGCACTAATCAGTTTTCATTCATTGTTTGAACTCATTAATGACTGTGTTTTACATTGTCATATCATCCCATTTTTGCTTTTAAACAACTGTATTTTGTACTACGCCCTATCCCTCCCATTTGTATTTTGCATTGCCATATTAGCAAAAGTGAGCTATTCTTTAGCCTGGGTCAGCCCACTCCACTTTGTTACGATCGGGTTTTCCTCTTGTTGCACTGCCCCCAAGTGGCCGAGAAAGATCGATGAAACAAAAAGTAAAGTTTTCTTATCATTCCTGCCTAGGGCAGTAACAAAATGGATTTTTTTTTTATCTAGGTGACAAAGCCAAATATATCCAAGGGATGGCACTTTACCACGACTGTGTTAATAATTACGGTTTATTGGACTTGATCATCATTTGCATTGCGTAGCTCCTTTGAGGAATAGGGCAGTAACAAAGTGTTTTTCCATGTTGAAAACAGTTGCTGTTGTTGTTAGCATGTTGTTAGCCGCCCATAGGCACTCCCAAGATGCCTTGGGTTGAGTCTGTCAAGCAGTCAGAGGTTGTGTTCCTAACTTGTGTGTGATGGCACTGATCCATACGTGCACTGTTCTAAACATAAGATTGACCCTTCAAATTAAAATCTGCACTGATGACGGTAATGAGCTCCACCCCATGGTAGCCATTACATGACCACGGTCTTGCTTTAATGCAAATATCGTCACAGTCCCATTCCTATCCCTTTGCAAACATCTAATAGGTTTACACATTTTAATGACCTGCATTTAATATCTGTTTCAATAGTAAATACACTGTAAAATACCTTGGAGTTGATCTTAGAAACAAGTTAGAAGCAACATTCCCCAATGCTCAAGAGTAACAGGGAACAATATATGTTGTTAATCATCGCAGCTTCCCTCCCAACAGTTTTCTGGGTTTGGAGGAAATGTTCCTGTTACAGCTTTAAGGGACAAGTCTGGCATCTAGCACTCAGTATTTGTTTTATCTGGTCCCATGAGTACACCTAAATCAACAATGAATGCATCCTACTAACCAGCATTGTGTGTGTCTATCAAAGCCTGAACTATCTCTTTTCCTCTGTGCCACAGAGCTGCACTGTTGTCCAAAAACTATTAAATGAGCCACACTGTCCCTTCAATTACTATGAATATTGACACTGTAGTTTATTTTGACTCACTGCCAATACACCGTCCTGCCCCAAATACTCACTAGAGCAACAAATATTTATAATGTGTGAAATGTGTACTAATCCACCACTGAAAATAATCCCCAACAAATGGATTTCCTCCTGTTTGTGCAAACCCACTTGCTGAAAACTACAACGACCAGCTGTTTTAGATAATTACTAAAATTTTTAAGTAATGAAACTACCTATCTGTAACTCATTATTAAAGATTTGTCTCCTATTAAACTGATATTTTCAACCTACCGCTGCCTGCCATTTCATGAAATCAATAGCTATATAATTTGTGGAGGGAATTAAAAACAATAAAGTACATTTTTATTTAAAATCTTTGAAATATAAAACGTCAACAGAGGTAATGCTAGTAAACTGACCGACACACACATGGTTTGTTTACTGGCAGGTCCAGAATAGTGGCGGGCGTCGCTTTGACTGCTGACAACCCGCCAGTCATTACATCACACACCCAGGATACACTGTCCTTGGCTAAGACTGAGACACAGCCTAAAGTGGTTTGTGTTTGTGTGTGTATCCATGCATGTGTACATGCATAACAGCATGTACTTTTACGTATTTTTGCCATTGGTTATTAGTTAATTTAATTAGAACAAGACTAAGTCAGTGTGTGTTTGCGTGAGGAAGCACGTGGCCTGTGTGTGTGTCTGTGTGTGAGTGGGTGTGTCGCCCCAGTGTCCTCACCGCCAAACTTTACAAGCTTCGTCATATTGTGGTAGCAGTGTACACACTTCCATGCTATACAAAGCACAGTTATTGCCCCGCATTTAGACACCAACACACAGCGGAAGACTTAACACTGGATCGGCTTTAACAAGGCTGTTGAGGACAAGACACTGAGGGGGAGAGGACATATTTGTGGTGTGTTTATGAGGGGACAGTAGTGGAAAGTACATTTACTCAAGTACTAGCCTTTTTGGTGGCTGGGCCACTTAGTATTTCTATTCCACTAAAATTCAGGGGGAAAATATAATACAGTAGTTCAAATTAGCTAGAACCCAACAAGCTAATAGTAAGCCTAGGATACTACTTGGCTAGTTGCCACTAGCTCCTGTGACTTAATGTAATTTCACATTTGACATTGTAAAGTGGCATCAACCTGGTGCACCTTATGGTTTGTTACACAGAACCATCTGGGAAGTTAACCTTAAAAAAACTGTTTGGAAAAGGGCAGGCACTTTCAAAAAACATTTGTCTATCACGTCTAACACGGGCTAACTCCAACCAATAAGATCAAACTCTTCCCAAAGCCAGTCAGGAGGAATGAAAACATCTTTTCCATGGAGAAAAAAGCCTTCAGTGTCATAGGACACAGGCAGGACACATACTTACACCACAGTATATTCAAGATATTCTCCTCTAATATAATATTTCCAACATTTTACCTGTACCTTCCTGCCCTTCTATTGTTACAGAAGTGTTTGAGCTGGACGCAGCAACTCTAAGCCCCAGCTGATTTGCCTAATTCTGTCAAGCTAGTGATGTTTAACTAGCAAAAGTCTAGGGCTTATGGGCATCACATCCTGGTGACTGAAAGAAGAATAAGCCGACTGCTGATGAGTCTTACCATGACACCGGTTGTACAGAGTACCAGTGTTCTGTTGATATGTGCTACCTATCAAGATGTGCTAAAGATCATGGTTTGCATTAAAATAAGCATGTTATTTTATGTTACATAACTTAATTAACTTCAATTTTAAAATAAGTCAATGTTGACTTTCACACCAAACATGAACCCTGGTCTCTTGTGATAGTCCTGTGTTTGTCCTTCCATCCCAAGCCACCTCCATTTGCAGACTTTGTCACTCTTTATACTACGTGACCTGACTTCCTCCTTTATGCCTGTCATAATTACTATGACCACTAGAGGTCACCACTGAAAAACATAAATATGGGTCCTGATAAGCAGCTTGTACAGACAACCCATACAGGTGTTTTTTCTGATGAGGACTGGCTGCTTAGGTAATATTAAAGGCCACTAAAAACTGAAATAAATAACAATATTACATAACATTACTTAAAAAATGGCCACTCTGAATAACAAGTACTTTTACTTTTCTTTAAAAATTAATGACATTTGACTGCACTCTTTGACTGTACATACACAGTCTTATCCAAATATAACCAGTGTTCTATATCCTCTACTTCATTGCTGGATTTTCACTACGACTATAAGAATATATCAGGAGTGTATACAGTAGATGCAGAGCAAATTAAATGATGGTAAAGCCCCTTAAAGGTCACTACAATCTTATTATGCAATACCAAAGACACACTGTAAATCACTATCGGAATATCATGGTGATTTCTTCTTAGCAACTGGCCCTTATCCTTTTGTGAGCAGCCCAAATGGCTGCACTCCCAGTGTTAGAGATGCAGGCAGGGGACCAAGACAACACTGTTGTTGCCAGGGATGTTGCAGGCAGGCAGGCAGGCGGGCAGCATATCAACCTGCAGCATAAGCATTCAGCTTGGGCTGGTTGTTGCCATTCACATTCGCTCACAATATTCAAACAGAAAGTGCTGTACACTTCTGACTGATGTTACATAATAGGAGGCCTGTTTAGCTGTGGGTTAAGAACACACATACACTCATATGACCTACAACTTTTGAATGATTTCCGTATTCTGAGCTGTGGGATTATTATAGTTTATTATCTGATGTTGCCATACAAAGGTCACTGATACCTACTTAAGATAAGTCACAGATGATAATAGGTAAGTCCTAGTAAATGCAAGCAAATCATTAGCTACAAACATCACACACAGCTTATTAAAGGTTGTTAAAAGGTCATTATTACCTTTCTCCTCTGGCATTGTCACTCTGCTGTTTTCACAAGCGTGATATGTTGTAACGTCCTTCAGTGATAGTAATTATAGACAATATCCCAAAAATCTGTTCAGAGTCCTCTGATGTTGCAACACATCCTCTGCACGCTCTGGTGTAATAATAGGTGGGAGCACAGAGTGAGCGCTCTGTCCGTCACTATCTCTGGAATGAGCTGCAGGTCATATGACTCCCTATGTCTCTCTCTTACTCTCCCTCTCTCTCTCTCTCTCGTTCTCTCTCCCACCTCTCAGAGTTATTGCTGCTATCTGTTATAAATAGCAGCATGTGCAGCTCAAAGAGAATGACACCTCCTCCTGGTGATCTGTCACTGGGCGTGTCCCATTCTCCCCCCAAGTCCACACCACGCTCAGGACCGTGACAGGACAGTGAGAACCAAACTGGGGTTCGGTATGTTCAAAATTTGTTTGATGCTAATACAGGATTCATGTTCCCTCATTTCCATCATGTTCCCATGTTGCTCATTATTTTCACTACCAGCTCCAAAGCATTATACAGATTAAAGCTGCACTAATTAGTTTTTCCGATCTCAACAATGCATCAAATCAGACTGAGTTCATCCACTCTCGAGAACTGGGATAAATCATGTCCTACCAAAAAAAATGTGACAAATTATTAATCCAAAACTCTAATTTCAGTTTTTTGGTGAAAATGTATTTTTAAGGATTTATATATATTAGTATATGCAGTGTCTAATTTTTTCAAATTATAAACTTGCTCTGTGCAAGAAAACAACTTGTCTCATATAAGAACTTGCAACTTCAAACAACTTAAAAATGTGTGAAAAGCCTAAAACTAACAATACCTACTGATAACATAAGTATAAAATGTGGTATTATAATCAAATTGTTTTAAAATAGACTTTTAATGAAAATGTTGGCCCTTTAACATGATTTAATCAGGCATAAAAAGTGTTAGCTATACTCTAAGAACCCCTGTGTCAGTTCCTGGTTTAAAAAAGGCGGGAAATACCTCTCAAGCACTGGTAAACTTTACTTTTTTCGACAAATTCATTAAATAATATTGCTATCAGATGTGTCTCAACATAACATGTCAACTCTATAGCCCTTCTAAACCAAAGCTAAATAAGAATTATGGTTTTAAAATGTGTGTTTTTATTAGCATTAAGAGACCTTTCTGCAAACACAGCTAGCGTCTATTTTGGTTGTAGCATTCACATAAAAATTGGAGTTGCGCAGATGTCCACACAGAAATTTAAGTCAGGCCAAACTTCTAACACTTCAATCCATATAGCACTGAGGTAAAATACAGTAGTTAACCGAAGAGAGACCTTACAAAAGGTTGTTGCTCATAGTGACGAGCCCACAGAGAATTATCACCTGCTCTGCAGTTCCCCATTAGCTATATGTAGTGTTTTAGCCTCTTTTAGCTCGTTGTTCTGGTTTTCCAACCCACAATCTCTGTTCTAATCAGCCTAATTTCTACCAAAAACAGCAGAAAACCTTTATTAAACCAACTTTAGCCGAACCTACCTGACAAGCAAACTGTGACAGACAAAGCTAGCATCTAGCTTACGAAGAAAGTGGAACATTTAGCAGCCGAAAGTGCTAGACAACATTCTGATGAGTTGGTGGAGGCCAAAACAGAGCTAAAAGGAGGGTGATGGCATGACTCCAAATGAATGTTGGTGTCAGTTCATGCGACCTAAATGTGTAAATAGACATTTTCTGCTAGCATGCTAGCTATTATGTCTGTGTAGGGCCTTAATTTGTCACATTTTTTGTTTCCATTTTTTTGTGGAGCCTGTTTGCCTGCAAGGGGCAAGAAAGAGTCACGGAACATAGCTTTAAAAAAAGGAAAGGAGAACAGCACATATTGTTTCTCCTGGGTAAATGATTTCATAGAATAATGTACAAGAGTACAACAAGCGGTAAAGGCCATTTAAGAAGCATAAATCTGCTCTTTAAACCAACTTTAGCCTAAGCTACTTGGCAACCAAACTGTAACAGACAAAGCTTGCAACTAGCTTGTGAAGAAAGTGGAACATTTAGCAGCTGAAAGAGCCTGACAACATTCTGATGTGAAGGTGGAGGCCAAAACAGAGCCAAAAGAAGGGTGAATATTAGAGTTTTTGGGTTTTTGTTTTTGCCAGCATGGCAGCCATAATGTGTTTGTATGGCGCTAATTTGTCACATTTGTTCTTTTTTATCTTGTTGTGGAGTCTATCTGCTTGTAAGAGTCAAGAAATACAGCTTTTAAAATGAGAAAAGAGCACATCACAATTTTTTTTCCTAAGTGAATGATCTCATAGGATAATGTACTAGACTATAACAAGCGGTAAAGGGCATTTAAGAGACATAAATTTGTTCTTTAATGTGCATGTAGTGACTTAAGATGTAACTATATTCTATAAAAGCAGCCTTACTGCCTGCATACAATTACTTCTAGCAGACACAGGATTGACTGCATGTCAGTGTGGCTCTGTAGACAGAGGGTACAGACAGCTCAAATTCTGTGAGCACAGCCACACTTTGAAGGTCACTTCTGAAAAGAAAGGGATAATGAGAGCCTGTGTGGAATATGAATAATGATATGACACTAAGGTCACATTCAGGGACAAAAATAACTTCCTCCCAAATAATAAAAACTGTCATATTCACTCCTTGGCTGATGCCAAGGGTTACTGTCATCTCTGTTACTCTGTGGTGGTGGGTGTCACATCAAAATGTGTCTAAATGTTTCAAAAGTTTGGGACTAGCTGTGGGCTGTTGATAGTTTGGTATTACCAAAAGTGGTGCAGCCAATCAACATCCTAGGAGGGACTACTTGCAGCTACGGGTGTGTTTTTAGATGTGATAACAGCGAGAAGCGTCCATGGGAGCAACTTGTCTCCAACTAACAATGGCAGCACCTGAAGAGGTTAGCATAGATACTGTGATAGCATCAGTTATATCGACCGGCTTCTGCACAAGTTTAATCTGATTGGTTGAAGTTCATGCATGTTAGACATGATAGACTGATGGTTCATTCAATCACCTACCAAGTGTTTTTTGAAAGTGCCTGGCCTTTTCCAAACTGTTTCTAAAGATGACATCCCAGATGACTCTGTGTAAGAAACCATCTGGCGTGTGAGGTTAAGGAAGTGGAGATGCATCGCCCATCTTTAGTGGTATTACATATGAAGACTACATGCCTTAGCTGTACCTCTGAGAAATGTAGGTGACTTGCCCTATCGAAGGGTCATGTGTAGAAGGGAACCCCAGACCAGCAAAAGACCTCGGTAGAGTCATCATTTTAAATCCAGCCATTATCTTTCCCTAACCACAACCACGTGTTCTATGCCTAAACCTACCCAGATCACAGCACTACCACATTATGAAACATAATTAGTTTGTGCTAGAAAAGGCTTGGGTTCTCTTCTAGATTATGACTGTATCAAAGGTACAAAGGCCTACTAACAAAATTGCAATTGTTAGAGCCTTAGCAAGGCTAAAATTCAAGAATTTGTCATTGGAGGATTTGAGGATAAATTGTAACCATCAAAAACGTTAGCATCCATCAGCTAAAAATGTCCACCAGTTTAAAGATTAGTAAGACACTACAAAGGCATCAACAGTAATCAAGAGCAGTCCTAAAAGAAGGAAATTGCAGTGTAAAATTAAAGACTGTGGAGCAATACAACATCAACCAGTGCTGATTCAGAATCATTACAAACCATTCAATACTCAGTATTTCAAAAGTTTAGGACTAGCTGTAGGCTGTCAGTAGTTAGGTATTACACTGACATATATAGAGATGGACAACAAAACAACTCCCCTAAAGTAAGGCCAAAACATCTTGATCACCCCTTCTTGGCGGGCTGCAGTATAGGTCATAAATCCCCTCCAAGCCCCCTCCATTTTAGTAGATAGAATGCGGGCCAAATTAAAACATCTAAGTACCAACGAGCCAGGCCCATAGTGCTGATTCACAATCATTAAAGACAATCTGTCAATGCAGACAAGTTGTTGCAGCACTACTACCGAAGACTGGTAAATGAATGTTATTTTTCAAATACACCAGGCCAATCTAAAGGTTAAACTAAAAACGATTAAAATCAGTGCATCTATGAAGCTAAACAATCAAAAGTGCATAATTTTTCAACATTTATTAGTTGAAATAAGACCACAGTAGAGACCACTGGGAGCTTCAATCTCACACTACTGATACTGGTGCTGCTTGATATTGAGGCAAGTTCCTGTCCCAAAGAAGACTGAGCAACTTATTGTCCCCTCATTTCACTGAAAACAACTCATTTGAATTACCTTGTCCCTGCATGTTGCACCCAAATGGTGAAGGATGGACTGTTAGACATGGATTACAGATTGCATAATCATCCAACCTCCTACCTTAGCTGCATTTCTTTATAGTCATGACACATGTATCTACAGTACAGCCGTGTGCAGGTCTACTGTAGCTTGTCTAGGTGTGTGATTTATGTTCAAGGTGACTTCATATCGAGTCGCTGTGTGTTTGTTGGTATGTGGAGACTGGCTTTAACTCCCACCATCGATCTGAGCTGATATCTAATCAATATTCAGGGCAGCAACAACACTTAGGGCCCTATCTTACGCTGATCGAAAGCGCAAGTGGAAAGCGCAAGGCGCAAGGGATTTAATTTATTCAAGGCGTGTCCAAATCCACCTTTGCCAGGGGCGGGAGTGATATTTTGCCCTGCCCCGCCCTTTGCGCCACCAGCGCAAAGCGGAATACACCTATCAGTGTACCCAAGTGCCCTCATTAATTCACAGGCGAGTTTAGGCCGAACATGCAATAAACCAATCAGAAAGTCAGCTCTCATCACCTTTGAGAGGGAGGTGCGCCAGCAGCGCAAGCTGAGGCAGCATGACGGCGGATTAACCAGGAAGAAACAAAGAGAAAAGATTTTCAAAGCCAGGAGACAGATCTCCTGTTTCGAGGAGTGAAAACGCGATATATGGAGTCAGCATGACGTCTCCAAAACAGCTTCACGTGTAAATAATTTATTTTACATTAACGCCTGCAAAAAACAATACAATAAATGAACCGCAAATGTCATGCAGATATGTAACTGCTTATATTTTAACCTGAAGAACGTTGAAAGTATGTTGGATTTTATAATTAATTATTTTCATCATGATCATTATTAACTCTGCTGGCTGAGGAGCGGGGAGAGAGATGGTGCAGTAGAGAGGGGAGGCGAACAGATCCAGTCCCGCCGCGAAGCTTCCCGGTTTTCGCTGGCCCACCTGAGCCAGGTGGAGCAGATATGTGGCGGTCCGTGCTCCTCCTTATTCTCCTCTCCCACCTAATCCTCATCTCTCTCCTCCCATCCTCGCTCCTCTGACCCGCTGCGAAATAATCAGAGAGAGTTTCTTAAATTTGAAGTGCGCAAAATTACGCACAGATATATCCAACCAGCTCTGATAGAAGCGCACATAACTTTTTCTCTCAGGTTGGGCCGGACTCGTGCGGTCAAATATAGTGTATTTTATATGTTATAGATCATAATTGTTTAAACATTGTTTTTCTGGATCATAACAAACACGCAGACATAAACACTACAGCTGCTCCACCTGTCATACTGACTCATCTGATAAAGACGATCTGACAGCTGTCATCCCGTTTGCAGGTCTGCTGAGATTTATTGGGCTTTATTATTATAATAATAGTACTGTTGTACTTATTAGTGAGATTAACTTCAAAGACACACGCGCGTGCACGACTTTTAAACATAAATGAAAGGTGTTTGGTGATTGTAGAGATGAGTGTACGCACCTCAGCCAAGGGCAAGACACACATACCTGCACTATTAACTTCAATATTTACACTTTTTTGCCGGTAGATATGTTCAAAGGACACTTCACTAATCGACACTCCTGTGGAGAATAAAGACTCATGTAAAGTAAGGTGTTTGGTGATTGTGGAGTCATTGCGCCGCCAGCGCAAGTGATTTTGCTATCTTGTGCCAGCGCAAGTACCATTTTTGCCATGTGGGTAAGATAGCAAACGCGTTTGCGCTGGGTCTGTGCCGCTGTGGGCGGGAGGTCTAAACATGAAGGCAAAACCAAGGCGTGGCCGGGCGCGTTTGCTATCTTGTGCTCAGCGCATTGGAGTAAAACGCGCTTGCGCTTTAGACCAGCCAAAACCTGGTCGAAGCGCAAAGTCTGTGGTCTTTCAGCACAAGATAGCACCCGGTGGGCTTGGCCGAAACACACACACGTCTTTACAATCACAAAACACAGTAATTTATGGTCATTCTCTTCCTCCCACGTGAGTGTGGATTAGTTAAGTGTTATTCGAACATATTTTTTTTATCAGCAATAAAATGTAAATATTGAAATTAAAAGCGTTCCTGTGTCTCGCGCTTGGCTGAGGCGCACACACGTCTCCACAATCACAGAACACTTTTCATCAATGTTAAACAGCCGTGTGCGCATGTGTCATTAAAGATAAACTCACTAAAGAGGAAAATAATTATAATTTTAAAGCCTAATAAATCTAAATAGACCTGCGAAGGGAGCACGGCCGCGATCACACCTGTCTGATCGTCTTTATCAGATGAGTCAGCATGACAGCTGGAGCAGCTGTAGTGTTTGTGTCTGCCTGTTTGTTATGATCCAGAAAAACAATGATTGAACAGTTATGATCTATAACATACAAAATATACAAGACACTATATTTGACCACAGGACTCCAGCCCAACAGAGAAAAAAGTTATGTGTGCTTCTAACAGAGCTGGTTGAATAGATCCGTGCGTAATTTTGCACACTCCAAACTTCAGAACAGAACAACTTGTTTCGCAGCGGGACAGAGGAGGGAGGATGAGAGGAGAGAGATGAGGGTTAGGTGGAAGAGGAGAAGAAGGAGGAGCACAGACAGCCGCGTATCTGCTCCTCCACCTGGCTCAGGTGGGCCAGCGGAACCGGGAAGCTTCGCGGCTGGACTGGATCTGTTCGCCTCCCCTCTCTACTGCACCATCTTTCTCCCCCTCTCCTCAGCCAGTAAAATTATTAATGATGATGATGCTAATAATTAATTATAAAATACAACACAATTTCAAGGTGCTTCGATGTAAAACATAACCAGTTACATATCTGCATGACATTTGCAGTTCATATTTATTGTATTGGTTTTTGTAGGCGTTACTGTAAACTATTTCAGCGTGAAGCTGTTTTGGAGACGTCATGCTGACTCCATATATTGCGTACTCTTGCACATTCTCTTCTCGAACCATGACATCTGTATTCTTGCTTTGTAAATCTTTTCTCTTTGTTTCCTCCTGGTAAATTCGCCGTCATGCTGCCTCTGCTTGCGCTGCTGGGCACCTGCCTCTTAAAAGGTGATGAGAGCTGACTTTCTGATTGGTTTATTGCATGTTCGGCCTAAACTCGCCTGTGAATTAATGAGGGCACTTGGGCACACCTGATAGGTGTATCCCGCTTTGCGCTGGTGGCGCAAAGGGCGGAGCAGGGCAAAATATCACTCCTGCCCCTGGCACAAGACGGCAAAGGAGGATTTGGACACGCCTTGAATAAATTAAATCCATTGCGCCTCCCGCTTGCTTTCGATCAGCACAAGACAGGACCCTAAGGCACAAGCCGTTTTACTCCAATGCGCTGAGCACAAGATAGCAAACGCGCCCGGCCACGCCTTCGTTTTGCCTTCATGCTTAGACCTCCCGCCCACAGCGGCACAGACCCAGCGCAAGTGCGTTTGCTATCTTACCCACATGGCAAAAATGGCACTTGCGCTGGCGTAAGATAGCAAAATCACTTGCGCTGGCGGCGCATTGGCTTTGCGCCGGGCGTAAGATAGGGCCCTTAGTCTTGGGGATTCAACGCAATCTGTAATCAAACCAGCTTTATAGTCAGAGAGGTAAAGGCAGAGTTAACATGCTGCAGGGATGGGATGAGCAAAATAATGTCAATTTATCATGAAAAGGGACCTTGAAGTCACCACTGAAAGGAGAATTCAGAAGCAGGATGGTGTTTAGTTTTTAGGCAGAAATGGATGCTGATGGACCTAGGAAAGTGTTTGTTTCTCATTTTCTGTAAAGACTGACGTGTAACTTGACTTAGTAATCAACAGTTTGGCATGTTTCATGAGAAATGAAGTCTCAAACAATGTCTCTGGCCAAAGCATACAGCAAATGGTTGCGTGATGTGACTGAACACTGTATGTACAGTGTCGAGAAACAATGAGGTCATTCTTTATTCAGCTGGTGTAGGGTCACCTTAGGGTAATGGTAATGATGTTGGATCTTCTCCATCTTCTGGGCTCCAGTAAAACAATGGCCACTTCCACAATGTGAAGCAAGCGGGCTGATTCATTAGGCGTAGCGCCAAGCATTCAGAACATGACTGAACCAGATGACCTGAGGGGAATATTCGGCCATTATGATGAAATAAGTGACCACTCATGGCGGATCAGCAAAAATAGTACCTATTTTTATTAGCCATGTTAGCGGTGAGGTTCTAAGGATTACAATGACTATGTTTACGTGTGCCTGAGTGTCCTAGTTTTGAGCCTTTTTCTGGTTTTATGTACCAACAAAAAAATGTTCAGAAACCAGGATAAGGTGCTTATGTGCCACAGTATTCTTGTTTCTATATATGTAATCCAGGTTGCATATCAGTTTCTCTCAAAATGGGATAAGGCCTTATCCGGGTTTCAGAAACCAGGATATGACATTTACAATTGGATGCTCCATAAACCTGATAATAACCTGGTTATTCGTGGTTGGTCCACCAGTTTGGTCCAAACTGAAATATCCCAACAACTAATGAAAACTTTGTACAGACACTCATGGTCCCCAGAAAGTGAACTGTGTCGACTTTGGTGATCCCCTGACTTTTCATCTATAGTGCCATGAGCAGATAAACGTTTTTGGTTTGGACTGAAGTCTATTGACAACAATTGGATGGAGATGAAATCTGGCAGACATTCATGTTTCCCCCAAACTGTTCATTTAGTTCAACCAGCTGCTTTTCACTTATCTATCATTTTACTGAATATCTAAAAATCTACTTGATGCTCGGTACATTTAAAGTTGAAAACATTCATGGTTCCCAGAGGATGTATCTAATTATGACTTTAGTGATCCCTTGACTTTCCCTTTTCTGTCACCACAATATTTGTGGTTTTGAGTGCAATGTGTTGAAAATGTGTTGAACCAATTTACCATGAAATTTGGGACAAAGATATATTTTCCTCAGAGGACAAATCTTAATTACTTTGGTTACTTTTCATGATTTTTTTTTTTAGCTCCAACAGCAGGTCAACATACACAACGATGAACGAAATACCTGTGTATCTTGGCCATAATGAAATAATGGATTTGTACCATGGCTGGTTCAGACTTTGAGATGATAAAGGTAAAGGTAAAGATCAACTTTATTCAGTCACTGCATTTGACTCATCCTAGTATTAGGAGCAGTGGGCAGCTGCTGTGCAGGACCAACTGTAGTTGTAAGCCAGCACCTTGGTCAGTGGTACTCAATTGACATAATGCATGTTATTGATGGTTGGGGAAACTGGAGGAAACCCATGGGAAGAAAATGCAAACTCAACACAGAAAGGTCCTGCCACCGTGCTAACCACTGTCATTCCATGTTATGACAAATCCTCTCCAGACTTTGCATGGGGTGCCTTTACAGTTCAAACATTTTATTTATCCAATACGTTGGAGTATGACCCAGTAATTCTAGGACTACATTCCTATTAGCCTCAGCTGTACACTGTGTGTGGTGCTAATTAGCAAATGTTAGCATGCTAACACACTAAGATCACATGGTTTCAGGCTTCATGGCTTCATGGCTTTCAGTGTTTGTTTGTTTTGTTAGTTTGGATTAACAAAAGTTCAACTAACCGACCAACAACTCCTGTGTTCTGAGAAGTAAAACTACTGATTTTGCGAAAGGGGTCTGATTCCTGTGCAGAGAGCGATATCTGGTTTATGTAATAGTTTCCGGTTGATTTGTTAGCAGAAGCAACTATTTTGCATTAAGAAATTCGAAGACGATCATTAGGTGGCAAGATCTCCAATTGTCTGGTATCACAAGGCTGTTTTTTAGCTGGCTTATACACTGACTATGGAAATCCAAACTGTCCCTTTGACATCTTCCTACCATCAGCAGTGACATTAGCATATAGTTCAAAACACCACTGCGATTAAATACAGCTTTCCAGAGTTGATAGAATGGCTTCAGTGTTATTTCCCTCCTGACCACAATATAACAGCTTTTGGAGGCTTCAGAATTTGGCAGAGAAACAAAAGGTGTCACTTGAACCCTGCTAGACAGAGGACAGGCACAGCATGAGCTGCATTCAAAGTCATGACATGGCAGGTGAATGGTGTCTTCTCTGTCGGGCCAGACCAGTAGGAGCCATTACAGGAGGTTATTAAAAAAGACCAAAAATAACATCCAGGATGTACCGGAGAAGTGTACTCAAGCTGGGCTGATTGTCTGTGAACAGAGACACATGCCAGGGGGACTGAGCAGTGAGCATGGCCTCATTTCATCTCTGACACTGTCCCCTTCTTTCTCACACTTCCTCAAGTCCCCTATTCTTTCTTTGTTTTCTGGAGCCGTGACGGATCATCTCTGGGACATAAACCAAAGGAAGTGCTCGGTAAATGGTAGGAAGCTTCGAGGGGAACAGTGTGCACCGTGGACTTTGCCATGTGACTCAGCAGCAGGCACCACTCGGATGTGTTTGTGTTTGTGTTTGTGAGGGAAAGAAAGACACAGGATCTGCATTGCAAATCATCCAGCACCAGAGCTGCCAAGTGGCATCTGTAACAAATCCAAAAGCAGGACCAAAACAGAGTGCCGCCGCTTCTAGCTGAGCCAAAACAATGAAGCAACAATGCGATTTACAGCTGCGTGATGACATTTACGAGGATCAAAATGCCAAATATGATAATAAAAATTCCACTTTGGGCTTTTGTCAGAGGAATCTGTGCAGACTTTTTGGCACATTTTGAGTAAATACCATTCGTCTTGTGAAAAATGCTGACTGAAAAACAATGACTCAACTGCTTTTCCCTGCCGACTGCGATCAATGACAATCTGGGTTTAGCTTCGCAATTATCTGGCAACAAATTTCTGCAATGTTCTCCAGAGCAGTGAGTCTTGAGATGACTGAGAACAAATACAGTACCAATGCACAAAAAAAGAAACAGCTCAGCTTGTGGCATCTTTTGCGGCTTTGGCGAGATAAACCAGAGAAAGGCAGGGCGACAGATAACTGCACAGGCTTAAATTTAGTCACAGAATGAATAAGATTCCCTCCCCTTCCTCTAAGCCTTCCTCTTCCCTTCGGTGAGAGGTATTTTGCAGAGGTTTGGGCAGATTTGTGCACGCTGCAGCATTCTGTTGTCAGCCCAATCCGTCATCCTGCACACGCTGTATTCACTTCCTGAAGCGGGACAGGGGAGGAGAGAAAGACAGGGCAGCTGAACGGATGCTTCGGGTGATTTATTATCTTGGTGTAGCATCTTGACCTTTCTTCCATATTTCCATTCGGTGCAGGAATTCAAATCAACCACCAGCCTGATTTCATAACTTTCGAGAACCATCTAGAGATACAAAATTCGTCAGACTTCACCTCAAAGCTTCATCTTTATTTTTGTACTCAAACTGACTCAGTTTGCTTTTGTTTCTGAGCTGTGCACATATGACAGCTAATAACAGAGTGCATGAATCATGTGGGGTGATTTTCAAAATAACAGACCACTGTTCTGAATAACAGCAGGTTATGATGTTCACAGAGGCCCAAATTCTTCATGCACTTCAGACTTAGAAATTCTGTCTTAGCTAGTTTGGGGTGCATCGCCATCATCCACTGGACTGGAGTGGGGGTGGAGCTGTTATTTTATTCACATTGTATTGGTCAGGTAACTTCAAAGTTCATTCATTTTTTTCTTTGCTAAGAGATCATGCTTGGCATGGATTCTGATGGTCCTCACTTCAGGAGGTATCTCACTTTGTTGCTGTGTTACCAAGTAACAATGTATCTCTAACCAGGAAGTGATAATGTGCTCATCACAGTTGAGCTCACAGTTTCCTCAGTCACCACTGAGTGGACCTTCACTGCTAAAAACTACTAATTCTGTCACTGACTATGGTCGGTACAACCTGACCCATCCAAGCAAACCAGTGGTTCTTAAAGGTTGCAGGTTGTGACACCCCAGAAAAACAGGTGGGTCTTTGTGACCACACAAAAAAATCCATATTTCACAGAGCTGAGGTGGTATTTCTGAAGCTCTGCAGGAGCTCAGGGCTCTGTTGAAAAGCTGATGGTGCTGCTATCTGACTTTCAGGCCACCCACCTTGAGACACGGCCTCCTTTCCGGTCCTGCTGGCCCAAGCGTTCGCTCCATAGTTGTCATTCCATGTGATAGCCAGAAAAACTGCATATAGCTGCTTGTTTAACCACAATACTCTGACACAAAATTGCCAAAAGTTAGGCTAGCCTCGGGGTTTCTTTAAAACTCAGCTGATTGTCTAACTGTTCTTGTTTCTAGCCAGGCATCTTTTTAGCAATGTCACCGTACTGCCAGATCTAAGTAATTAGCTTGGAGAGGACTATGGTATCATGGACATTAGGGTTATTCGGATATAGCTTCCAGTATTAGAAATTCCTCTGATGCACCCATAAATGCTGGTAAGGCAAGTCGATGCACGATTCAGATATCATGTATTATGTTGTATTAATCCCAAAATGGGACGCTACTTCCCAGCAGCATCCCATGTGCCATTCTTTTAACCTGTCCCAGGCCATACAACAGTGATAGCAATCATATCACACCCTTTTTTTATCAGATCAGTGCTCTGTAAATTCAGGTATGGGAACTGGTATCAGGAGGGGAAATCATTTCAGAACATCCAATCTTGGGATTGCTCTTTAACAGCAACCATACATTGTACAAAATGAAGATATAGGACGAGATAGGGGGCTATAATACTGCTCTAATGATATACCTCCATAGGACCTTCTGACCTCGACCTTATCTATATCACTCACCACTCCCTAGTATGTTCATTGCCAGTCATGTCACATATGCACAGGCATCCTGGACTGAATCAATTACACCCTGCAGTGTTCTTAGTCTAATAGAAAACCACTGGGTCATTCTATTGCAGCTCAATGCATGACAAGCCAGCAGCACTAAAGTGAAGCAGACTATCGTAAAGCGCTTCACTTCAAAGGTTCAGATGACCGTATCACTACTGGGAATACTGGTGGGGTGGATAATGGTTAAAGGAATGGTCCAAAAGCCCACTGAGGGATCACAGAGGCTGGTGATGTGGGCCTCTCTCTCTCTATCTAGCTACATGTGTGTGTGAGTGTGTGCCTCTGCAATGCACCACCGACCCCAATCCCAAGTCCAACTGATAGTCATAAAGCTGAGTTAGAAGGAGGACATTAGGCTATAGGTAGGATGGTATGTGTGTGAGTGTGTGCAAATGCAAATGCAATAAAAAGGAGCTTAGCTGTAGACATCCAAAAGTCTTAAAATGCTACTTAACCTAAATAGGTTCATCTTTCTCTTTCACTGCTGTACTTGTAATGTACAGCAAGAAATATAGGTCATATTCGCATTGTGATGAAAAGCTGGTATACACTGGTTTGTCACTACATACATGTTACAGAAATGTCAGGACAAGTGTATATTTACCACTGTGATACATCAACTTTTCCTTTAACAACACTCAGTAAGCATTTGGGAACTGAGGACACTAATTGCTGAAGTTCTGAAAGTGAGATTCTTTCTCATTCTTGCTAAATATACGATTTTAGGTGCTCAACAGTCCAGTGTCTCTGTTGTTGTATTTTGTGCTTCATAACGCACCACAGATGTTCACTGGGAGGCAAGTCTAGTACCTGAACTCTTTTACTATGAAGCCATGCTGTTGGAACACATGTAGAATGAGTCTTGGCATTGTCTTTGCTGAAGCAATCAGGGACGTCTCTGAAAAAGACGTCGTCTGGTTGGCAGCATATGATGTCCCAAAACGTGTGTGTACCTTTCAGAATCAGTGGGCAGTTACCGATGATGCCATGGGCACTAACACACTCTTATACCATCACAGTGGGAATGTTCATTTTCCTCTGTAGCGCAAAGCAGAATGAAATTAAGTTGACAAATGGCTATTTAAAACAAATGTCTGGTAGATGTACTATATGGCTGGAAATCTGGAATATGATTGCTTATACTGGGTGTCAAAAGAAGTCCAGTGTAAACTCTGCTTGGAACCTATGTATTTCTCTCAATTTGTCTTTACAGATCTGGTAAAAATGACATAATATTATGTTATGTAACATTTCTGTTCTTAGTAACCCTTAACAGATATCATTTCCCATAAGTCAATGGACAAGAGGAATAGACATGGTTAGTTAGAACATTTTTAGATAAAAAAAAAAAAGGTTAGGGCTGTTGGGAAACTTGGGAAATGATATTTGAAGAGAGTGTTGGTGGATATTAAAAACAATATTAAAATATCACTAATAAATCCTGGGAACACATTTCATTTTGTCAGGAAACAATGGAAGGAAACAAGAGATTGCAGTGAGGTACAGAAGCTGGACAGACAGAGGCTGACTTGGAGGTGACGTCAACACTCATGTCTCTCAAACCCTACATCTCCCTACATTTCCAAACTCAAACTCAAGCCAAGAGCCACAGAAGATATCAACTATTTTCACAGGCTGAGTAGTGCTTCCCATGACAAATAAACTAACCTTTGGCAGTCAATTTGGTGGAGTGAGCCTTTTAAACTTAAAAGAGTGCTCTAACCCCAACCCTAAAAACTGCAAACCTACAACATTGCTAAACTCACACTGGACAGTCCTAAAAAAACAGCAAAATAAATGCAGAGGAACCAGCAATATTGTCTTTTGATACTCTTCATTGTCAAAATCTGGTGCCACTGTTTGGGATGTCATGGGAACCGATGGTTGAATACCAAACCGATCTGACAGCACTTGTTTTTCTACATTATCGTAGCTACCAGGGATGCAATTCTTCCTGACAGGGGCAGTATACATACCCACAAGTGGTCTAATCTGCTGTTAAATGCCAAAGGAAGAAAAACACCTACCAGCACAGAAGAACAACACTACGTCTAAGATAGTGACCACTGTCGAAAACTCAACAAAAAGAAAAACAGTAAGAGTCATGTGAAGTACTTTGTGTTTGAGGCAGATTCATTACTTGCTAATATCAGTATGCAAATGGTCCCAACAAGTCTTTCAGGCATAAGTCGAAACACTGCCAACTTAACGAAGCATCTCAAAGACAGGCATCCAGATTTATTCAAAGATTTTTGGGTGAGTGAGTTTCAATTCATGTTCAAAGTCGTTATACTAAAATACACATTATCATGATTACTGTTTGAGACAGCTGGCATTTCTGTGTAGCCAACTACTGTACGTTCCTAAAGGCTGCCATGTTTTGTCTGACACTGTCAAGCTGCTGTTGGTGGTGTCAGAACGTGTGTGTGTATGTTTTTGTGGTTTTATCAACTACTAAACTTTTTTTTAACTCCCCAACAATACAGACTCAAAATATGCTTTATTAGATTTTAAATGTAATAATATGGGCTCAAATTATGTGTTTCTAGAATCTGTTTGAATTTTTTTGACTAAACTCCCTCAGTGCATCTGTGCTACAGATCTGTTAACTGAGTGGACGGAGGAGATGGAGAACACCAAATGGAGGTCATGGAATTGAGCTCAGGACATTTGCTATCTCAATTTCCAAGATTACAATCACTGCACTCAGGGTGGTTCACTCGTCTGTGTGTGTGTGTGATGGATGTGTGTGCTCAAGTGAGATGGAGAAGCAGAAAGTGGGTACGACTGTATATCGGTAAATTATTTAGTTCTGCTCTTGCAAATGCACCCCCATCCTGAAATGAATTACACACACTGCAGTACATAGCACAAATTAAAAACTCTGCAGTGGCTGAAAGCTGCTGTTTGTGGTGTCAGAACGTGTGTGTATGTTTTTGTGCGTGTAAACATGAGGGAACACCCTCCCGATTACAACAGGGGACATGCTGGAGAGAGAGATCCCACACATGCTGACAGCTCCAGCTTCTCATTGGAGAACGGAGGAGGAGGATAAATGAGGCTGTATCCAATGGCAACCAATGAAGGAGGGATGGATGGACAAGTGCCAGAGAGGGAGGAGTCGCCGGACTGAAACCAGCTCATTAAAGCATCCTTCTCCTTCTTGACCTCTTTCTCCTTCTCACACTCGTTAACCTTCCTCATCTCTTTGAATTAGTGACAAGGATCTCACTAATTCACACTCTTTCATAACTTTCACTGGCAAGAAAGTCAGTCTCAACACTGTGATTCACTGAACCTTCACAGCGTAGAGTTAGACCTGCAGCTTCATAGTTAAATGCACAGGGCTTCTGACCACGCTTAACTGGAACTACAGCAGTTAATTGATCAGCTGTTAATTGAATATTTGCATATTAAAGGTGAGGAAAAGGCAAAGGGGGAAAAGAGGGATTATGCCTTTTGACTTTATCAGCTTTTAATGTGAAACATCTGTGCAGGAAGTGTTGAGTTTTATTGGCAGTAGCTTGACACAACACATCTTAACAGAACACAGCTTAACACAGGCCACAAAGCAGTATTTCTGTAGAGAAGAGAAAATTTACTAAATTAAAAATAAAAATAAAATGTCTGTCTCTTCTCTGTGACAAACCTTCTTCTCTCTGTATTTTAGGTAAATAAAAGCCCCGGCTATTATCTGAGAATTTACATCTTAATGCCTGCTGCTTCGATTGGTTTAAATCAACCCGGTCTAATTCCCAAGTCGTCCAACACCAACGTTTTGTCACCGCCTCTTGCCCGTTAGTGGCTGAAAGCAACACACTGGGCTTTTCAAGTGACTTCAATGTAATTCCATCCTGACTGTATAAGACGCTCCAGGCGGCTGATGAAGTATAAAGAGAGAGAAAGTCCATGTACAGGGGAGGTGGGGTGTGTGGACAAGTCAAACAAACACAGGACTTTCACTAAGGAGACCAAGGTTTAGGGTCTAGTGTGAAAACCAAAACTTGACTAAAAGTTGTAAAGGACAGGGTTGAGAGGGTAACTTTGAAAATACGTTTCAATACAGTTACTAATTACCTGTTAAATAATGTAGTCAATAACTTGATTACTATCTATTACTTTTGGATTATCTCGATATAAAAAAATGGTGAAATTGTTTTGTGTAATATAGTGTTTTTAGAGCTGCAACTAAGGATTCTTTTCATTATTGATTAATTGGTCAACTATTTTCTCAATGAATCAATTAATTGCTTGATCCATGAAATGTCAGAAAATGGAGAAAAACACTGATCGAAGCTCAAGATGACGTCCTCAAATGTCTTGTTTTGTTCACAACTCAAAAATATTCAGTGTACTGTCAGAGATGAATAAAGAAATCAAAAAATATTCATGTTTAAGAAACTTAAATCAGTTTTGACTTTTTTCAATTAAAAACGATCAATCGATTATCAAAATAGATGCAGATTAATTTAATAGTCAATTACTAGATTAATCATTGCAGCCACAAAATTTTGTCAATCATTCCTGTTCCTTTGTTGTGTACAAATTATTGATTGACTGATTGATTTAAAGACAAAAATGGTGAAATTTTCACCCCATGAAGCAGTTTTTCATTCGAGGCCATGATGATGAATTGGCAGCTGTGTGAACACTGTGCATGGTAGTATATCTGTAATCTGATCACTTTTCTCTGTAATTGTAATGGAATAGTTACCTTTTTTGTCCAGATTATGCAACCCAGTTACTTAAAATCCATTCCTGCCCCAGGCCTGCTCAGACTACTTAGAAGGTGAGAGAATAGTTGTGCACTTTTCAAGCGTGACTGGACCAAGTGATAAAGTAATAATTCACTTAAAAAGCTTAAACCTCTTCTTCTGTGGCTGATGTTGAATCCGAGCTGCAGAAGTTAAGCGGCAACGTACAAATACTACTGGCCCATGTTAGATGAACTAAATATGTTGCTATTTACAATGCAGGACATTTAGTCTTTGCTGGGCTTAAAAAAATGGGGCAGAATTTAACAAGTATACTCACTTCTCCAGGCACCACAAGTCATATGAAACAACTGGGTGCATTTTATCGCTCTATCTCTCTTTTAACTATTTTTTGCCCTGGATCTGGTTAAAAATATGGCTTTGGTGTGTGTGTGTATGTGAGCACATGCTCATTTGATTACGGTTATATATGCATAAAAACAGGGGAAAACCCTGCAGTTCAACAACATATAATTAAGCGTAATATATTTAGCATTTAAAATGTGGAAAAATTCACTAGAAGGGAAATAAAACTCTCGGAAACACAAACTTAACTCTAAGAAAACATGCTTCCATTTTCTCTAATATTCTAATCCTGTACCAGCATCTGTCCATCCTCATGAGTATACACAGACAACACACAGCGGCGGCGGAGCCTCAGACTGAGTAGCAGCAGCGTACAGTAAAGCTGATGTTCAGGATTAGTGACCACCAGGGAAGCGCAACATGAAGCAAATCTGTCTTCACAACATTTTTCCTCCAGTCTTACGCAGAGAATTAACACCAAAAAATTACTTGTGTGACCCACATTTAGGTTCCTACTTTGAAACTCCTTAATAAAAACAGCACACAAAGTGGTTTGGGTGTGTTAATCTGGTTAATTGGTTAATTCAGCAGGGACGTGTGGAGGTTCCGGGAGATTAAAGAAAGCCAAGCAATGGAAAGGGAAAGGAAGGATATGAAAGGACGGCCCGTCCTCACCAGAAATGTGATGTATTCTGTGTAAGCAACCTCTATAAGCCGTAGTAATTACGACAGGATCAGTATAAAGAGCGAGAAAATTTACATACGTAGGAGGTGGGATGGATGGATGGCTCAAACAAACACAGGACTTTAATCCAGGGGACTGGGGTTAGTGTCCCATGTGAACCCAACATCACACGTTACGTCACAAGACTTGCATTACTTACGCCACATGACTGACATAACGTAGTTGTAACTTTCACCTAGAGACTAGATTTTGTGTCCTGTGTGAAAACCAAAAGTCAACATGGACTTCCTCAAAGTTTTAAGTTGCGTAACATTACGAACATGAATCCAAAAGACTCATGTCACTTGCATCACACAACTAACATAAAGTAACAGTGGCGACAGTGACCAACTGAAGTTTTACATAACATAATGTTATGCACTCTGCGTCACAAGACTTTCGTTACTGACGCCATGTGATTGACGTGAAAAGTAGTTGTTGTAACGTTCACCAAGGAGAGTGGAGTTCGCGTCCTGTGTGAAACCACAAGTCATTGCTGACTCATTTAAAGTTTTAAATTGCATATTAAATACGTTAACTTTTCCCTCAGAGACTGCGGTTCGTGTTCCATTTGAAAGCAAAAGACAACGGTGACTTACTAAAGTGTTACGTAACATAATAATACATACTCTACGTCACAATACTTACATCACTTATGACAGGTGACTTATGTAACATGATTGTTCTAAACCAAACTGTGATATTTTCCTAAACTTAACTTAATTGGAACCGTTTTACTACGTTAACCACGTATTTACAATCACGTGACTTACATAATGTGACTTATGTAATGTAATTCATATAATGCAAAGTAAGATACATATTTTAACACAAACCATGATCTTTTTCTAAAACTAACCACGTAGTTTTAGAAGTAGTTTTAGTTGATTTTCACAATTTCACAATCAACCCAAACCATGATCTTTTTCTGAATCTGACCAAATAGTTTTGTTGCCTAACCCTGACCATTTTACAACACAAAACCACTTTTAATGTCACATAACTTAAGGTATGAGGACATATTGAGAAGGAATTAAAAAAGACAAGCTGGACAGAGTGTACATAAAAAGGAGATGAAGTTGTTGCTTTTCTTCAATGGTGCCAAAAGAACAAAACAAAAGTAGGAGAGGAGAAGAGGTTTAGAGGAAAACGGTGTGTTTAGCATTTCTACTACCAGACATATTATAACTTGAATCACTACACAGCAGTGTGTGCAACAACAGACAGCCACAGACAGCAATCCAGTCTCCAGGAATG
The DNA here is from genome assembly GCF_056507025.1 of Lutjanus erythropterus. NCBI lineage: Eukaryota > Metazoa > Chordata > Actinopteri > Lutjaniformes > Lutjanidae > Lutjanus > Lutjanus erythropterus. The sequence continues at coordinate 24,560,106 of NC_139339.1, forward strand.
ATCAATCACTGTACAACATCACACATACACACACACACACACACTCAAGAGAAAGTGAATTGATGAATAATTCACTGAAGTTCATTGATCTTTGCGTCGCTCTCCTCTCCACATAGCAGTAATCTGATGCAGGTTTTAAGTGCAGAGTTAGCTCTCGAGGTAGCTGCACACATTCCCATAATGCTTTTGGAAAAACACAAAGGACAACATGTCCTGTTTCCTCTTACAGGGTCCCTACAAATAGCTCCAGTGGACACATGTTGACCACATTAAAATTGTTGCTGAATTATTACAGGGACACATAACATTATAAACAACAGGAACTGTAACAACACAGTGTGGTAAGATGCCATTTAGAGAGACTGAGATAAAGGGGCAGTTCAGCCCACATTCCTCTGGCATGTAGTGCTATTTATTCATCTAAATATTTTGGTGTGAGTTGCCAACTCAACAGCAATGTCTCTTTCCAGAAATTATGGCCCGGTTATTCAAGATAATCCACAGACCTTGTTGTGAACAGTTTCATTTAGGAACAATTTTCCATCTACCAAACTACACCCACCAACCACCAACCCAGTGGTGCTAAAGTTGCAGCACAACCAAGGAGAACGCCATTAGTGTTTGCATCCCACGCTGTCATGAGCCCGAGCCTCTGGTCTGTGAGGGGATGAACACTTTCTTCTCTGCAGTGATACGATTGGCTGGCGTGGTTCAGTAAAAAGAAAATAGTTCCTACATGAAACTACTCTGTGAACCTTTTTCCTTATCTGAAACTAAGAATGGAGGGTGTTGTATACTGGATGGATTACAAACACAATTAATGCTAAATTTAGCTATAGAAAAAACATTTGACAAGTGAGTTAGTGAACTACTGTAGCTAATGAGCTAACCGCTAACAGCCAGTAAAATGCAAATCACTCAAGCTTTGCTACTAAAGGCATAATATGTAAGATATTAAGTTCCCCCAATTTAAACATTCGTACCAAAATCCCTGTCTCACAACTATCTATAAACTATCTACAAGGTAAATATTTTCACATACAATTTAAGGTTTGTATTGATGCAAATGATTAGCACAAATTTACACAACCCTCCTGAGCAAAATCAGGAATCAAGAATCAAGAGCAAACTAAATCAAAGAATATTTCCCAATATGCTCTGATATTTAAACTCAAAACTCAATAGGAGCCTCAATTATCCAGTATCAGTCAGGGTCTAGTTAAGTTCACCCTCGAACATCCAAGAAGAGGTCCAAAAGGGAGTGCTTTGTTCAAGGACTCTAAGGTGGATCATACTTCCTATCTGTTTCCTGCAAGATTAGTTGTTATACCGAGGAACAAAATCCTGATAAACAATGTTAAATGAGTCATAAATCCACATACGGTATGCAGCACAATATCTGGAGTATGATACACCTTAAAGTCCTTAAGCAAGGCACTCCCTTTTAGGCCCTTTGTTAGATTAATTAGAAACCATGGATGTATACAATCAGTTTCAAAAACATCTTGTATCTAGATGTCCAATGATAGCACGCAAAAACCATGCATTCAAATTGTGAGAAACATAAGTCAAGTCGTTGTCACCACAAGTCTAATCCTCTCCTGCTGAAGTAAGCTCCAATCCATCACAATTTGTCATTTCAACAACAGCCGCTGGGTTTTTCCAGTTTGACAATTGGAAGCAAGTCAAGTTCAAGCTGAAGAAGTTTAGGTGCCTCCAGGTCAATTCAGGGTAAAATGAAGCGTGAATTGTTTGAGTCTGAAGGCTAAGTACTCAGTTCACCAGCAGCTCCCTGTTCTAACCTGCAACCATGGTTATGTTCATGGTCTAGTGACTGAAAGACTCAGCTCATGGATACAAACACAAATTAAATCTGTCACAGGGTGCCTGGGCTAAGCAAAGCAGTAGCATGAGGAGCCTGGAGGTGCCCTCTCACTCTTTACATTGAAAGAAGTCAGTTGAGGTGGTCTAGCATTTTATCCTTCGAAGGATCCACCAGGATGCCCCCAGTACGCCTCCCTGTGGAGGCATTCTGAGCATGTCCAACAGAGAGAACACCCCAGGACAGACCCCGAACACCCTGGATGCATTACATATCCAGTCTGGCAGGGGGGCATTTCCCAAGGATCGCTTAAGTATCACATGACTAGAGA